>NC_138184.1:144372119-144972119 GCF_964194105.1 Spermophilus citellus
CTCACTTTTAAAATTACAGACAAAACAAATAACAAAATTATTATTTTAATCATTTTAAGGGCTGGGGATGTGGCTCAAGCGGTAGCGCGCTCGCCTGGCATGCATGCGGCCCGGGTTCGATCCTCAGCACCACATACAAACAAAGATGTTGTGTCCGCCGAAAACTAAAAAATAAATATTAAAAAAATTCTCTCTCTCTCTCTCTCTAAAAAAAAAAAAAAAAAATCATTTTAAAGTATACACTTAAGTGTTAAGTACATTCATGGTGTAAAAACCATGCCACTGTCCATCCCAGAACTCTTCATCTTGCAAAACTGAAACTCTGTATCTATTAAATAATAACTCCATATTCCTGTCTTTCATTATATCCCTATCATTCACTATGCACTGGTAGTCACCATTTTAGTGTCTTATCTCTTTGAGTCTGTCTACTCTAGGTATGAATCCATTTATAATGTATTTGCTTTTTGATGACTAGCTGATTTGATTTAGCATAATGTCCTCAAGGTTCATCCAACTTGTGGCATAGGATAGAATTATCTGAATAAGAGTATTAAAAATCTGTATGTGATGCCAAACCAAGAATAAATTATTTATTTATTTATATCCATTTTATAGGAACCTTCACATGTTAGAATCCTATTAACCATCTTGGTGGTTTCCATCTAGATTACTTTCCTCACTCTAATTTGCTACATTCTTTTTTTTTTTTTTTTAAGCAAGGCCACTTTTAATTAAAATTGCACATATTAATGAGACACCATGTGATGTGTGGACATGTGCCTACACTGTGTAATTACGTTAAATGTATCTATCCCCTCAAATATCCCTTCATAGCAAAAACATCCAACATTCTTTTATTCTTGCTTTTGAGAAATATAGTACATATTCGTCATCTATAGTTTCACTACTTGCAATAACAAATCAGAACTTCTTACTCTCATTTACCTGCAACTTAGTACCCACTAATCAAATTCTTCCCATGTCTCCGACCCCTAATACTAGTAATAGTATTGTTTTCTTGTCAAAAAAAATTCAAAAGATATAGAAAGAAATCCACTGTCTTCAATTAAATGATAATAAAAATTTCTAAATGTCTATTAAAATATCATGATATACTTGATATTTACACAATTATGACTTCTGCTAACAAAGACACTATTTTAACTCTGGTACCCAGACATGCCTGAACAGATCATTATAATGGGGTACAATTTTTTAACGGTAATAGGACATTTGGTCTTGTCAAGTTCTACAGTTCTCAGTCCTTACCTTGAAATGTCAGTACACAGTTGACTGTTGATCCTTCTACATATTGTTCAGGCATAGGGGACCATAAAAACGTATAATAATCACGAGCGGTACTCCACCCAACCTAAAGAGGGATAACAAAAAGAAGGAATATAAATAAACAGTTTCATATTATTCAGGTATCTCAAAGGATTTTTTTTCCATATACTAAAGTTAAAACATGCATTTAATGTTTACAGATCACAAATATTTTAAAAAGCATGTCTGCTTTGTTTTTAATTAGGCCAAAGCCCAATGCTATAAAAACCTACACAGATTAAGTATCAGAGTTTCTACCATGTATTCAAATCAATTTGCTATCTAATTTCTCAAGGGTGATCTATAAATGCACATGATCAAATACAAAAAGCTCTATTTTGCTTTAAATCTGAGGTAACTAAAATGAGGGTTTTAAAAAAACTGAATTCTTTTAGACCTTAAAATTTAAGTGTTTTCTTAGACACCCTCCCTTCCAATTGAATCCACTAGCTAACTTCACTAATCTCTCATTTTTGGCAAGTCTTGCCTGTAAGGAATTTATAAATTTGTAGGAGGGCTTTTCACATTAAGATGTTTACATATACAAATAAACCAATGTATCATTTAATGCTAAAATATTTCAATTTAAAACACAAATACATATCTCAATCTGTATTGTGCTGGTAAATTATACTGTGTTAAGTACTATATTTTAGAGATGCTTAGAATAGGTACTTGATATTTATTTCTTCGTAATATTATAAAAATGATACTTTTACCACAGATTTAGAATATATATGTTCTATGATTCTGACTGCTCTAAGTTTACAAACAACAGAATATTGAAGCCAAGTATGCCATTTATTTGTGAGAACATACAAAACTGTTAACTTTGATTATATATATCTGATTCAAATAATATCAGACAGCAATAACCTATACAGTTCACTGAATGTTTGGGGGATTTTGTGGGGTTTTTTGGCTTACTATTATCATCTTCATTATACAAACCAAGAAACAAGTAAATGGCTACTAAAAGGCAGGCAGAATTGGAAACTAACATTCAAGCTCTTCACCACCAAAACACTATTCTCTCCAGGCAGAATAGAACATATCTTCATACTTTCTAAAACTCCACCTCTTTCCTTCCAACACTACTGCTATGACTATAATAATTCCTAAAGAAATACAATTGACAAAAAAAAAAAAAAAAAGAAACAAGGAAAAGAGGAAAAGCTCCATTCCTAGCTGTCCCCCATGAGAAGAAAAACAAAGGGGAAATGAGATCTTTTACCAGATGAGGAAAAGATGTAAAAAGGAAATGACATCAACAAAGTAGCGTCAACAAGATAGCAGAATAGGTGGCCAAGACCTTGTTCTCCCACAGAGATACCAACTTAACAACAATATACAGTCCTTTGTGAGAACTCCGAAAACCAGCTGTAGTACACAGGCAAGCTCAAAGTCAAGAACAGCTGCACTGTAAAGTGTAAGAAGAGCAACTTCATAACAACCACAATAGCCCTTCCTATAAGCTGGCACAATTTAGCAAGATGGGGAGAAGATCCCAGTTTGCAGTTTCTCCCTTGAGAGGGAAAGAACACCACAATATGCACCAAACATTCTGGCTTTTCAGTGGACTGTTCAGGTTTCTGTCTTGCTTAAAATGGCACTGACAGAGAACTAGCATATTTGAGTTGCTTGGCACTGTGGAGAACAAAGGACTGCTCAACAGCTTTTTACAGCACCAGAGAAACTGCAGTATCACAGACAGACACCAGAGGGAGAAAGTACAAACACCTGAATGAGGAATCTGCAAACATCCCAGTCTGAGAAATTAATATGCAAACACCCAGTGAAAACACATCCAAATAAAAGGCTTAAGGGGCCCCCAGAACCTAGACAGGTCATTTGGTGAAGGTCATCCTTGTACAGAGCTAGTCTGGAAAGGTTGAGATAGATGGGTACTTTATCAAATACACACACACACACACACACACACACACACACACACACAAAAACAGAAAAAAATAATAAGGCCAAAAGAAATAAAATAAGTCTTGAGAAAATAACAATAAAGAAACAGAGATTAATAACCTGACAAGGAATTCAAAATAATCATCTTAAAGAAGCTTAGCACACTATCAGAGAACAATATAATTAACTAAACAAAAATGATGAAAACATATGAATGAGCATAGAATAAAGAAAGAAAAACTAAAAAGAATCAAATAAATTGTGGATTTTAAAAAGTCCAAAAGAAGACTTCAACAGCTGACTTAAACACAATTAGGAATCAGCAAACTAAGAGGTCATTTGAAATTACTGAATCAAGAAACAACAACAAAAAAGAAAAAAAAAGGGAAAAAAGTAATACCTAAGGGACTTATGAGAAACCATCAAGTAGATAATATAGTCATTATCAAAGTTTCACAAAGAAAACCAGGGGTGTGGAAAAACTTATTAGTAAAAATGATAGCTGAAAACTTCCTGAACATGAAAAAGAGAGATGAGTACAGTGGCACATGACTCTCATCCCAGCTACTCCAGAGGCTGAGATGGAGAATTGAAAGACCAAGGCCAGTCTGGGCAACTTTGGAAGACCTTGTCTCAAAATAAAAAGGGCCAGAAACATAGTTCAGTGGTGAGCAGCCCCTGGGTTCAATTCCCAGTACACACATCAAAAACAAAGTAAAAAAACAAATCTGAAAAAGGAAATGAACAACCAAATTCAAGAAGCTCAAAGTATCCCAACTACGAAAAACCCAAAGAAGTTCACACCAAGATACATTATCATCAAACTGTCAGTAAAATAAAATCTTGATATAAGCAAAGTGACACATCACAAAGGAAGCTTTTATGAGATTGTAGGGAGATTTCTCAGCAGAAACATTACAGTCCAAAAGGCAATCCTGTAATACTGTAATGGTGGTGTAATATTTCAATCACTCTTAATTCTAGTGTAAAACTTTCCAAAAAAAAGCATATAAAATAACTATAAATGTAAAAACTATGATTAAGGATGGAAAATAAAAAGATAATTTTTAAAAACAAAGTGGAAGAGATATAGTGTACAGTTTTTGCATGCAATTAAACTCATTATCACTTTAAAATAAATTGTTGCAAATATAAGATGTTTATGTAATCCCTATGGAGAGTACATAAACCAGAGAAAATACCTATAGGAGGAGAACAAAAGAAAAAGGTAATCATGCTTATTGAAAAAAAAAGAAGCAACAAAATACAAAAAACAGTAGGAGAGGAAAACCAGTACAAAATAATTAAAAAGAAATGCATAAAACTATTAGCAAAATGGCAATAGAAAGTCCTTCTCTGTCAATAATGACATTAAATGTGAAGGGATTGAACTCCGAACTCAAAAGCAGAGAGTAGCCAAATGAATAAAAACAAGACCCAACTATACTATAAGAGATCCACTTTAAACATAAGGACAAAGGATGAAAGTGAAAAGATATATTTTTAAAAAAAGTGCTTAAGTGGCAATCGAAACATAATAGGTTAGTTAGTCATACATGTATCAGACAAAATAGACTTTAACTCAACCATTCACAAGAGACTTTAAGAAGGACATTATATTAAGATAAAAGGTTCAATTGACCAGAAAGATATATTATAAATATATTCACAAATAATAGCAGACCATCCAAAAATATAAAGCAAACACTGACAGAATTGAAGGAAGACAGAAACAGTAACACAATAATAGATTTCAATACCTCAGTTTTAACAGTGATCAGAAAACCACTGAATAGACGGTCAATGAAGACACAAAGGATTTCAATACTATAAACTAACTGGACCTGATACAGAAGAATACACATTCTTCTCAAGCACACATGAAACATTCTATAGGACAGACTACATTAGGATACGAGACTTACTACAGGCTGTGGGTGTAGCTCAGTGGTAGAGCCCTCAGCTTCACAAAACAATAAGGCTTAAACCTGAAACTATAAAACTTTCAGAATAAAAACAAAGGAGAAAACTTTTATGACACTGGTTTTGGCAATGCTTCTTAGATATGACATCAAAAGCACAGGCAACAAAAGCAAGAATAAACAAGCAAGACTGTTATCAAACTTAAAAACTCCTGTGAAGAAAAAAAAGAAAAAAAAAACAATCATCAGAGTGAAAAGGCCATATATCTGGTAAGGGGATAGTATCCAGAATATGTATAAAGAATTTAGTTTGATTTAACCATTCCATGATATATACAAACATAAAATCATGCTGTACAACATAAATATATACAATTTTTATTTATCAATTTAAAAATAATTTCAAAACCAAACTCCTAAAGTTAAACCACAAAAATGTAATCTTAAATAAAACAAGCAAAGGACTTGAACAGACGTGTTTCCAAAGAAAATATACAAATGAAGGCCGAGAGGTGTAGGTCAATGGTATAGTGTGCCTAGCATGCATAAGACCAAAGATTCAATCTCAAGCACCAGTAAAAAAAAAAAAAAAAAAAAGAAAAAAAGAAATAATACACATGGAGTAAGAACAAATGAAAAATTGCTCAACATCAACATCAATAATCATCAGGCAAACATAAATCAAAACAGTGAGACATCAAATAACATTTGTTTCCTATATTTTCTACTATGAGAGAAGAAGAAGAAAAAATACCAGGAGTCAGGGAAAATGCAGAGAAACTGGACTTACACTCTGTTAATGGAAATGGAAATAAATGATGCAGCTGCTATGGAAAACAGTATGGAGGGATTAAAAATGGAATTACCTATGATACAGCAATTCTACTTCTGGATATAAATCCAAAAAGAACTGCAAACAGGATCGTGGGGTTGAGAAGTAGCTCAGTGGTTACAGGGAAAATTGGCCCATTAGCATGCATAAGGCCCTAGGTTGATCCCCAGTACCACAACAAAAAAAAAAGAAAACAGGACCTTGAAGAGAGATTTGTCCATCTATTCCCATTACGCACAATAGCCAAGAAGCATAAGCAACCTAAATGTTCATTAAGGAATAAAATGTTTAATGAAAATGTGGCAAATCAAAATCTTAATCATATCAAGAAAAACTTGAGGACATTAGTCTAACAAAATAAGCCAGCCACAAAAAGACAAATACTGCATGATTCCACTTATATGAGATATCTAAAATAACCCAACTCTTAGAAACAGAAAGCAGAATAGTGATTGCCAAGGTTCCAGGGGGGTGCGTTGTTGTTCAAGGAGGGCAGAGTTGTTCAGTTTCAGTTTTGCAAAATTAAAAGTGCTACAGAACTTTTGCGTTAACAAGGTGCATACAGTTAACACCATAGTATTGCACAGCTAAAAATAGTTAAGGTATATTTTATATATGTATTTTTTAAAGTAAAAAAAAAAAAAAGTGGCATGTGCCTAAAGTCCCAGCTATTCAGGGCTAAGGCAGAAAGATTAATGAGCCAGAAAGCTCAAGATCAGTCTGCTGGGCAGGAAGAAAGGATAAGGGAGATGGGACTTGGGAGTTGGGGGGAAAATACATCAAAAAGATATTTAGTGCTATGTTTGGTCCTTGCTGTGTTTTCCACAACTGAATCACAATAGCTTTGTCTATTCCTTAGTAGTAAACTAGAATGTTAACTTACACATTTGCCTTCCTGAACTGTTTTTAAGTACCAGCATCCCATCTAAGAGAACAGACACCAGTACTTTAAGAGATTTCATGTATTCCATGATGGACTGTTTGCACCAATAACAGGTACTGAGCCCACCAAGAAGTCAAGGCAAGATAAAACCCAATTGTTTATTTTTATCTGAAATAAGAATTTCTTCAAACTCCTTTTGAAAAATAGACCAACAGTTTTTAGGTTACTCAGGGAAGGAAATGTTGGGGAGAATGCATAAAAAATAAATTCAGAAGTCTCTCAATTTGGAAAGATACAAAGAACAGGAAGGCTCCTTTGGGAAGTTATACCTTGCATTTACGCTCCCACAAAAAAGTATGTTAGAAATACACAAGATGGGCATCTAAAATTATGTAGGAGCCTATTTACAAGAATAAAAAAATCTTAATTAAAAGAGTCAACAGGGCTGGGGTTGTAGCTCAGGGGAAGAGCACTCGCCTGGCATGTATGAGGTGCTGGGTTCGATCCTCAGCACCACATAATAAAATAAAGGTGTCTACCTACAACTAAAAAAATAAAATGTTTAAAAAAAAAAAAAAAAGAGTAAACAGCCAGGCACAGTGGTGCACATAGCTCAGGAGGCTGAGACAGGAGGATCAAGAGTTCAAAGTCAGACTCAGCAATTCAGTGAGGCCCTAGGCAACTCAGTGAGACCCTATCTCTAAATAAGAATACAATATGGGCGGGGGATGTGGCTCAGTGGTCAAGTACCCCTGAATTCAATCCCTGGTACCAAAAAAAGAGGGTCAATAAATCACAAAGTGTTGAAACCCCCCGTTGTTTCTTGTTTTTTCCTGTTCACTTGGTTAGAACTTAATTCTAAAGGCTGCAATGCTGCAGGACATTGAAATGCAAGGAAACTTCCCTTTTATTCCATCAGTAGCAAGAATAAAGAAAAGTACTGCATTTAGAATTGTAACATCAACTTAAACATTGAAAAACATAGGGGAGCAATATTTACCCAATGCAGAACAAAAAAGAGACATTGGCCCAGGCACAGTGGCGCACACCTGTAATCCTAGCAGCTTGGGAGGCTAAGGCCGGAGGATCAAAAGTTTAAAGGCACGATCATGTATAACAATTAGAATTTAAAAAAAAAAAAAAAAAAAAAAGAGTTTAAAGCCAGTCTCAGGAACTTATCAAGGACCTAAGCAACTAAATGAGACCCTGTCTCTAAATAAAATACAAAAAAGGGCCGGGGAAATCAATCAGTTTAGTGTCCCTAGGTTCAATCCCTGGTCTACCCCCTCCCAATCCCCCCTCCCACAAAAAAGTTTTAGAGCTGTACACAAGTAATCACAAATGACTGGAAAGACAGTAAATGATTTAGAACCTTGAAGGAAAAGGTTTTTTTTTTTTTTTTTTTTTTAATTATTGTTGCTTTTCAGGTAGAACTGGAGAAAATGGGGTTTTTAAAAAGGGTCTGAAAATTAAGACACAAACACCTTAAAGAAGATGAACCTCTTGATCACAAAAAAGAAAATCTAATGATGTTTCCAACATGTTTTATATTACTGTATATTGTTATACTACTTCATGGTGATGTTTATAAAATTGAACTTAATGCAGAGACAAAGTTAGTACAAGCTATTTCCCAATCTGTTTAAAAAACAAATAAGAAGTACCTACATGGAAGACATACTCAGAAAGTTTTCTTACCTTAAATATACCAACCCAATCTTTTGGATGTGGATGGATATATGGAGTTAAGGTATAATGACATTCCAGATGTGCATTTGGAAGATAACTCTTGGCCACATTTTGAAAGATGACATGAGCAAAGTTGGAAGTCTGCAATGGGACTTCTTGAAAGGATGTCATTATGAATCTGAAATAAGTAATTCACATACATTAAGAAATTTATACCTTCAAAAACAACTTTAAATGCAAATTTCATATTATAAATATTGAAACTGCTCCTTAAAATGTTTTTAATATAAAAACATAAATTGAAAAACAACTAAGCCAATATGGCTCAGAAAGGTACATGGTGGTTTAAAAAAAAAAAAAAAAAACTGCTTCTATTCCAACCAAAAGAAAATGAACTGGAAGTGTTAGTACACACAATGGCCCCTAGCAACAGACACTAAGAAAGAGAAATAGGGATAATTAAAATTCAGTATTTTATTGGCTACTGGTCAGTTAACTTTTCCTTCCTATATAGAATTCTTGGACTTTACCATCTTCCTCCCTAATCTAGCCCATTCCATCTCTCCCCCCTCTCTAGGTTCTAGGCTCTTACAACTGAACCTAGTGGTAAACCTCTCTGTGTCTGCATTCTTACCCCATGTTTTGATCCCTTGGATCAGCATTTCTCAAACCCAGTTTCACATTAGAATCATCAGGACCCTTTAAGAAGAAAAATAGATGCTGGATATGATAGTGGGCCCCTGTAATCACAGACACTGGGCAAGATGATCACGGCAAGATGATCACAAGTTCAAGGCAAGCCTTGAAACTATGGAGACTGTCTCAAAAATTTTTACAAAATTAATAGCCAGGTATGGTGGCACACACTTATAATCAATCCCACAGACTCAGGATTCTGAGTCAGGAGAATCAAAAGTTCCAGGACAGCCTCAGCAACTTAGCAAGGCCCTCTCTCAAAATAAAAAAATGAAGGTTGTGGATGTGGCTCAGTGGTAAACTCTGAGTTCAATTCCCAATACCAAAAAAAAAAAAAAAAAAAACTATAAAATTAAAAGGGCTGGGGGTGTAGTTTAAAGGCAAAGCACTGCTTATCCAATCTTCTGTACCACAATAAATAATAGTGGTGCATGCCTATAATCCCAGCAAGTCACGAAGCTGAGGCAGGAGGATCTCAAATTTGAGGCCAGCCTCAGCAATTTAGTAAGACCCTGTCTCCAAATAAAAATGACCAGGATGTAGCTCAGTGAAATGTAGACCTGGAGAAAAAAAAAAAAAAAAAAAAAAGGTGATGACTTTCTAGGAGTGGGACCTGTGTGCATGTGTTTATATACATAAAATTCCTCTGTCCCCTACATCTCTAAGTAATTTTAACCCTAGATGCAGCCAAGATAGAGAACAGCTACTTAAGACTCTGACCCAATTCAACCATTTTAAGTCTTCACTACCACTCATTTCTATAAATCCCAGACTCAACCAGCCTTCTTGTGTTCTGATAGAAGTTTGTCGAAATCTCTATATATGATATAAAAAATCTCAGCTTTCTACTTGAAATAGCTCAGCTTATTTGTTCCTCTCTATCTAAATGAATTTCACCCTTTCATTCTGAGTTCAATGATCCTACCTTGACTTCTAATATTCAGGTACCCTTCCATATATTTACTGATTAAAAATAAATATTAAAAATAAAAGTATAATATTGATAAAATACTAATAAAAATCTATTAGAGACTGAATGAATGCTCACTGACTTGATGAACACCAAGCATTAGATAGCAAATAGAACAGTGATGGTGGGTTATAAAAATTGTAAGAACCAAATGTTTTCCCTATTTTGTGCTCTACTTTTGAGAGAAAGGGAATAATTGGGGATTTACTTTTAAAAGCAATTTATGAGCCAAGCACTGTAGCACATGGCCTATAATCCCAGTGACTCAAGAGACTGAGGCAGAAGGATGCCAAGTTCAAGGTCAGCCTGGGCAATTTACCAAAACCCTGTCTCATAACAACAAAAAACAACTTTTTAAAGATAGGGAATAGGGTGGCTGGGAATATAGCTTAGTGGTAGAGAACCCACCTAGCATACAGAACTCCCTGGATTCAATCCCCAGTACTGCAAACAAACAAACAAAACAAAACAAAACAAAACAAAAAAAACAAGCAACCTACAGAGTATGTCACAGGCTCAGTATTATTATTTATTCTACCATACACATAGGAAACTATGATTGACCTTATAGCACTTGCTTGTGAGCTATTAAAACAGGAATCCCTGTAGTAATGGGGGGAAAGAGCCAAGATTTTTATTAATCAAATAAATATAACTTCACAACTCAATGAAATTCATATAAGGCAAGCACAGCCGACTCTTCTGGCTTCCCCTCTGCTTAGTATTGCTTTATCAAACAATATATCAGATATCTCATACAAAGACTGTCAATCATGATCCAGGAAGCAACTGTGGTAAAATAGACTAGTTGTCTTAGCCTCTCCCCACTTGATGTTTACAAGGATTCCAAGGTGAAGCATACATTCAGTAACAATCCTTTACTAACAAAAGAACTTTACTACCAACAACGGTATTTCACAGGACTTAACTGTGAATACGCTCTGCCTGGAAACCTAAAGTATTCAAGAAAATGATAGTTAACTTTAAAAACATTGGGGAACTCTGCCTATAATAAGTAACTGAAGAGCACTATTATTTTATTTGGGTTGTCTGAACTAATCTGAGCTCCCCAGAAGGTCATGATACTAATGACCTGAACCACTAATAATCTCTTTACAAATCAGTGGCTTCACAAAATAGAAAAAAAAAATCCATGTTTCCAACCAGTTATAAAAAAGATACTACTGGTTACAAGACACCAACAAGAGAAACTATAGCTAAATCAATTGAACCAACATCCATTAGATAACAACCACAATTGAGTTAAGCCAATCTGTAATATTTTTCCATTAAGAAAGTGAGTATTGGGGTTGGGGATGTGGCTCAAGCGGTAGCGCGCTCGACTGGCATGCGTGTGGCCTGGGTTCGATCCTCAGCACCACATACCAACAAAGATGTTGTGTCCGCCGAGAACTAAAAAAAAATAAATATTAAAAATTCTCTCTCTCTCACTCTCTCTCCTCTCTCTCTCTCTCTCTTTAAAAAAAAGAAAGAAAGAAAGAAAGAAAGTGAGTATTTAGGTCTATCTGAGGAAGATATTCACTAAGGAGGAAATGAACTAGCTCACCATAAGCTTTCATTGTTTTTAATTAAAAGCTATTTAAGGATGAAACTCTTCCTTAAAATTTAAGTATCCTAAACTAAGCCAACACAGCTGTACCTACTCATAAATTAAGGCAGGTGTTTAAACTTTTGTTTAACCTCATTTTTTAAAATCCATAATCCAACCTTACACTTTTACTTCAATGTTTTTTAGGTATAAAATAGCAAGTGGGTATAGACATCTGTATTTAAATATGTAAATGTAAACAGATCCAAAGGAACTCAAAAAAATATACACCATATAGTCTGTACTCATGAGGGATGTGTGAAAGAGGACTTTAACTTTTAAATTTATTGTTTGCATTCTACAAATATACATAAGTAAACTTTATTGTTCTGAAAGACCAAATTAACATAAAATCTCATTTTTAAATCCTTCCCCAAAACTCAATAGAAAACACATTACACTTTAAATATATTTGTGATGCTTATGTCTGAAGAGTAAGAAAATTTGTGATCACCCTATTAATAAGCCTTCAATCTAGGGCTGGGGCAATAGCTCTGGGGCAGAGCACCTGCCTAGCATGTATGAGGCACTGAGTTCGATCCTTAGCACCACATAAAAATAAACAGAGGCAGGGCTTGGGTTGTGGTTCAGCGTTATAGTGCTCCCACTGCACCTGCGAGAACTTGGGTTAGATCCTCAGCACCACATAAAAAAATAAATAAATGAAATAGAGGTATTATGTCCAACTACAACTAAACGGAAAAAATAAATAAATAAGTAAAGGTATTCTGTCCATCTACAACCACAAAAAAAATTTTTTAAAGTCTTCAATCTCTCTCCAACACTCTAAAATTTAAATGCTATTATAATTATAGAAATATATTATAAGTCATCCCATTATCCTTGTTATTCATTTTTATTTTTATTAAACATAGGTTTGTTATTTTTAAAAAGTGAACATGGATGGATACAACCTGAAAATTACATCACAAATCAACTCATTTTAAATTAGTAAAATAAAATTTGTAATTCCCATACAGTTCCTCTGGTTCACTCCTTCCACAGATAAGAAATAGAGTGAAGTGATGAAAAAGCTTAGAGAAGTGCTGGAATTCACTGAGAATACCAAAGCCATGCATGCACATGGCCCAGTGGAGAAGCAATATGCAAAGTCACTGCATCATCTTGTGGTAATGCCTGGGAAGTGTAGCTTTGTGGGGAGGGGGTGTTGAAAAGAGGAAATACAGTATTTACACACAAAAGTGGAAACATGACACTTCATAATATCAAATTCTGCTTCCTATACTCTAAAATACATCTCCAGAAACAATACAGTAAAACAGCATATCAAGAATAAGTAAAAATTTTCCAGTCAATAATTAAAAGACCAGATACACCTGGGAAGCAAAGTCCCTATCAGTTAAAGATACTCAACTAATTATAGAAGAAATGTCTTGATTTCTGGAATTTGTTTTAAAAACAAGATTGAAAAAATCTGTTCCATTTTACTGTTCATTCTTTTTGTACATGTCTGAGATTTTCCACAATAAAATTAGTAAAACCAAAGCAAATAGAGAAGCAGACTAGCTGAAAATGTAGCTCAGTGGTAGAGCACTTGCCCAGCATTTGAAAAGTCCTAGGTTCAATCCCTAGTACTGAAGAAAAAAGAAAAGAGGGTAAGCAACAGACCAGTAGTAAAAACTCCATGTGTCACTTAATGCAGTAGAAACATTACGCACTTTTTTATATGAACACTTAGAAGTATCATAACTCAAGTAGTGTTAGGCAGAGTTAGCAAAAGTTTTCAAAATCTTCATTTAAAAAAAATGTGAACCTTTAGAAATTACTTCCAAACTTCAGTGCTGGAGGACACAAAAACATCTAAATGGTTAAAATATCTAGCATTCAAAGTTTCCAATTACTCTTAATTAAGCTCAAACATTGAGCTGTATTACAGACCTCTACTCCAGAAAATACTGTTTTCTGGAAGGCTAAAGCAACGCCCCCAGTGTATTAATCTGGGCACTTGCAAACATTCCAATCTCCATAATCCTTTACAACTGAGTGCTTAGATTGCCCACGTCACCCACACTACTTATTTACCTTTTTTTCTAAGTTGATTTCTAAAATGCTATGGCCTTGCCCCCTAAATATTAGGGGAAAGAAAACTTTTAAAGGTTTACTTTTAAAACTTTTTCTTCTAAAGGTTTATTTAGGACAAAATAAGCTTTAAAAAGCCAGAATGCATAAGGTCCAAATTTTACAGAGTGATACACATGGCTGCAATCCTAATTGGAAAGAGAGGCCTGCAGTTTAAGAATGTGGTGACTAGAAAACAAATAGTACAATAAGTCGTTCTTGAAGCTAAACAGATTGCAAAAAAAATCATAATAATTATCTAGCTTCATAAACCACTCCAAGTTTAATCAAATAATCCTTCAAGAAATTAAGTTTACCTTTAAGAAGAGAAGAACAAAGGGAAGAGTTTGGCCTTAGTTCCTCTTCTATACCTGAAGGGCACTTTGAGGACAATCAGCCCACTTTAATGTTATTCAAATGATATTTTTAAATGCTTTTGGAATTGAGCACCAAAATTATATTTAGTAATTGCTCATGCACAATTCGTATAAATTTTGCCAGAACTGAAAGAATTAAGATGTGCCCATCTAAATCTAACATTTAGATGTATAATTCATAACCACCCTATAAAACCTAAAATCTAATATACGAACAAAGTCAAATGTCACAGCGTTTCCGAACAAAACTGTTATCAATAACGTATAACATATTTCTTTATTGCGAAATAGAGAAATAAACACCAGGTAAATTAACAGATTTCCAGAGCAAGGAGTGCCAGTCAAGACTTGTCCACCACCTGAAGACCTGCAGGGTGTCTGGTGGGGGGTGAAGGCAAGGGAGGGAGAGTTATGATACACAGAAAAGTTGACTAAGGAAAAAAAAAGTGATTGTCTTCAGAAGACTTCTTAAAAACCTCTTCTAGCACCGAGAAGAGGGGGCCCTTTACAAACAGATTAAGAGCTAAACTAATCCGGAGCCCAGGTGAAGTAGGAAATCAGGCCAAAACAGCTAACCACGCCCGCGGGCCTCAAATGTAGGCGGCGCAAAGAGTCTCCGCCTCCTTCTCCACAGGCGACTCAAACCAAAACAGCTGGGTTTTGCTCTGCAGAGGCAAACTCAAGCGTCCCTGCCGGGCCCGCCTACTTGTTTCCCCTGTCTAACCTACACACACCATCCTGAAAACAGCCACCCTAGAGTTGGGTCTTGGACACAACAGTCTCCCGCTCCCCGAGGGTGACCCGCGTCGCTAGCCCGCAGCCAACCTGCCCGGTCGCACACAGCAACCCAGAACCGCAAAGGCCTAGCCCACCGATTCCCTACTTCGTGAGGCGGCCCCAGTCGCCTTTCCAACTCCAAGGCTGCTCCGAGTCGCCCACGCACCCGTCACAACCACCTTCCGGGTGGGAAGAACCGTCCTTGGGAAGGAAAACATCGTTACATGGTAGCTTAGTCACCACAGAGACCATTTCCAAGACCCGTCAGGCCCCTAGATTCTAGGGACTTTGGCGGGGAAGTGGGGGCGGAATGTAACTAGAGCCCCAAGAAGACTCCACAGGGGGGTCCGCCCCGCACGAACCGGAGCGGTCCGGAAAGACACCTTACCCAGGGAAGGGTTCCCAGGCGGAGGGGGAAATGTTAGACTGGTTTCCAATCCGGAGCCGCCATCAGCCGCCTAACCTCTTCCGCCACCACCACCTCCTCCTTCCACCCACCGGGTACAGTTTTCCTCCGAGCCGAAAGCCGGCGCCACGTCACTTCCGCCCACGGGGCAGCCCCTTCCGCCGCTGGCGCCGCGCAGGCTTGGCCCGCCCAGCCCGCCGCAACGCCCCCCACCTCCTGTTCCCTGCGCCCAGCCTTCTTGGCCTGGTATCGCTGGACCCTCAACGGTCCCTTCAGTACCTTTTGTCCCTTGCGGCTGCTACTCTCCTCCCTTTGGCCTTGGCCTTTCTGTCAGTGACCTATTCGCAACAAAACAGGATCCTTTTGAAACTTAAAGTAACTTACTAGCGAGGTGGAAAGGGTCGCCCATAGGCTTGTAGGACACTACCTTGTCACTGCCTGCATCATACAAACCTAAGTCACCTGTTTTATAGATAAGGAAATAGCCAGAGAACACCAATGCTTTCTCCCAGCTCCTGGCTGTCTTGTGCTTTTTTGAACCACGATGTGTTTCTTTATTGGAAGCTAAGCTTTTATATTCTCATACCCTGATTCTATTCCCCGTCACTCCGCCAGTGGCTTCTTTGCACCATATTTCTGTGAAATGTTAACTGCTTTTATATATATACACATTATCTTGTGTGCGTGAATTTTGTCCTGTGTTTCTGTTTAATTATAATTTCTAAAATCACTTTTGACTGTTATGTATCCTACCTTCCTGTTTCAGGCTTTCAGTTTGAGTCCTAACTACACGTAAACAAGTATTTTCTATTAGAATTCTTCATATTCCTATGTTGCCATAAAAAATCCTGATAAAATTTGCAATATCATCAGTGAAGAAAAATAATAAATTAGTTCACATTAAATCTTGAAACACCTAATAAATAACATAAAAAAAATCCTCTTCCGAGTACTTGCATCTTTGCTTCCAAATATTTGACATGACATTAGTTTCCATAGCACAGGTCTTTAGTATTTGCTGATTGTTTCTTATGTTCAGTTAATGAAATCAGAAAAAAGTGTTTAATACAAACTGAAATGATTAATGTATTTTGTGTAGGTATTTTTATATTTTTTTATTCTTAATTTCCAGAATTTTTAGAACTTATTTTACCCAGGAAGCTCTTTGTTTTAGAATTTTAACTTGCTCTATTCCTTTTAATAATGGTCTCTTGAATTTTTATACCGTATTTCTCTCAGAAAGATAAAAATATATCCTCATGTTATTTAACTGAATTTAAAAAAATAAATAGTCTGTTGTATGTATGGCAGTGAGATGAGAATCCACAATTCCCTATACAAAATCTTTCTGCCAGATGAATTTCAGAACTCAGAATTTTGCAGACTTTAGAGAATTATGTTACATGATATTCTACAGGGCCTAGGAGAAGAACCCATAATCGAGGTAACATGGGGATGGTGAAATTATAAACATCACACTAAGTAGGATTAATGAAGCATGTAGTCTCATTTCAGAGCAGGTTTTTCAGATCAGGTTTTGCCAGTTTGCCACCTTGACTCTAGGTAAAGTCAAGTTTTAATGGCAAACAGGTCAGGACAGGTTTTGTCACCAATGTTAAGAAAACATTTGATTTTCTGTGTTTTAGGGGAAGTTCAGAATGGTAAATAAGGGAACACAGAGCTGTTCAAAGAATTATTGGGAAATCAATCACTGAGCAACTCAACAATTTTTCTGGAACAATTATACTTTCAGGCAGTTGTCCTAACTTACCACATATACGTCTTCTATGTTTTGATTAGGAAAATATGTTGATTTGATCATAAAACATGCTGTTCCTTTATCTGAAGACTTATGTAAGGGGAATAAGAAATGAATCCTTGAAAACTGAAATAACAAGTATAAAATGAATAGTAAGATTATTCAGAGATGGGAGAAGTCAGAAGAGACCTGCTTACCAGTACACTTTCCATTTAACTTCAATCTTAGGAGTAGGCCTAAACTGTTAAGTTAGGTAAAAGAAGTCAGCAGAAGACTTCTCCATCAAAATGTAGGAACTCAGGCAAAGGAATCAGGTAGGGAGGAGACTTACATAAAATAATAATTCCAGTTTATGGAATACACTGTGCTTTCCAGGCACTATACTGCCACTTCCCACAGCGGTCCTGTAAGTTAAAATCCTCATTTTGTAGAGGAATATAGGCTCAGAAGTTAAGTAACTTGCAGTTAATCACAAAAGAGAAAGAGGGAGAGAGAACACAACTTGAACTTCAGTCTGACTCCAAAGTTCATGTATTTCCCATCATGTCATATATCTTCTTGGTTAAGTGTTTTTTGTTCATATACTGTGTGGTCTGAGAAAAACAGAATAAAGCATGGATTCTTCCCTAAAGTTGCTTAAAATCTGGTTAAGATATTTATTACAATATTGTATAGTTGTTAAGTTGTAGGAAGTACACTCTTAAAAACATTATTTCTACTTTATTATTACTACTGAATAATTTTGAAATTAGCAAGATTTTGTGAGAGACTGCTCTCTAAGATATGAAATATTAACAGGAGTTGAAGAGGTAGAGAAACCTCTTGCTTGGGCAAAATTATATAATTTAAGGAGCATAAATGGGACAATTAGGTGGCATACATGGACTGAAAATTAACAAATGAATTCAAATAGGCATGTTTTATTAAAAACATCATCACTGGTTTGAAAAAGCCAAGCAAATGAGTTGTTATCTTTTGGTACAGTGTATTTTCTTGGAGGTGTCATGTATAAAAGATCACATTTGCTATAAATGATTTTCATTAAAAAATACATCTGAAAATCTTTTTTTTGTTAAGGGGGTTTTAAAGATGGAATTTAAATAATCATAGACTTTGAACAGGCAGAGAAAAAAATATAAACCCTCTAAAACAGGGTTATTTTCTATTTAACCTTGCTGTTAGATGTTATCAATGTACTCCTTGCTCCTTGTTGCTTCCCAAACATTACCTATCCAGATGCTTGTTAAAACACTGCCCCTTTGGGGCTGGGGTTGTGGCTTAGTGGTAGAGCACTTGCCTAGTATGTGCAAGGCCCTGGGTTCGATCCCCAGCACCAAATAAAAATAGATAAAATAAAGGTATTGTGTCAAACTACAACTAAAAAATAAATTTAAAAAAAAAAAAGGTTCATGCTATTCAGTCTCCACCTTCTCTCCCTGTAGCTGTCCTTGACTGATCTCCAAGTCGCTCTTCCTCATTTATTGAATGTTATCATCTAATGCATCTCTATCACAAGACCTTCAATTTCTACTTGGATAAAATTTAAAAAACAACATTCTAGCCTTTTAATTTCTTGAATCCCTCATCTCCACTTTATTCACATTATTTCTGTGATCACCCTTTGGGCTTTGTCATCACCTTTAAAATCAAGCATCCTACTCTTTGGCCACAACCTCCTTTTCTTCTAACTTGTTTATTTAAAGATGTCCACTAAAACTATGTTTCAGCCTCATCAGGATCTCTAATCCAATAAGCTTTCTTTTTTTAATACCTCCCTCTCCAATTTAGAGTTCATGGACTATCATTTCATTACCCTACCCTATCCTATACCTATCCTGAACCATTACATTTCACTTCCAATACCCTAAATTCTGTTGACTTCCTAACTTGCACATTAAGTGTAATTTTCACTAACAAACATGTTACAGACTGTGTTCGTCATATGCTTTACCACTAAAGATTATGTCTGGAATGCTTAGCAATAATTTTGAAGTTAAAATTGAGTGTCTGGGGAAGTTTCTTGCATTATTGAAGAAACTATAATTTATGATACTAAGAAACAACCTGCAGGGGTTTATACTTGAGTAAGAACTTTGCCCCAACTAGTTCCTAAGAGAGTTCTTTGTTTTTGTGCAACTTAAAGGTCACTGGGATTTTCTCTAACCTCTTTTCTTTATCTTAATGAGAAGAGTAATAGCACTTTGCTTTGTGTTCATGTATGTGCCTGGGAGTGCGCAGAGGGGGTTACTGGGGATTGAATCCTGGGGCTCACACATGCTAGGCAAGTGGGGATATACCGAGTTATATCCCTAGCTCCCTTTTATTTTTTATTTTGATACAGGGTCTTACCAAATTGCTCAGGATGGCCTCAAACTTGAGATCCTCCTTGGCCTCCAGAGTAGCTGGTATTAGAGGCATGTGTTCCCTCTCCCTATGGTTCTTTGCTATTTTGAGATACTTAAATTCAACAAGTTTCTTCCCTTTCAGTGTTCCTTTTTAAATAACTTCCTTTTATGAGTCACTTGTATATCAATGGTAATTAAAGTTATTAAGAAAATGTTATTAAGATAATCTTAAAGTATATTTGAACAAAGGCTATATCAAAGAGTTAAGTTGAAATGTGTTTTATTTCCACAGATGCCAACACCTCCCACCTTCTCAGGAACATACAGGATCTCTTTTCTATATTCAAGCCCTGCATTGCCACTGGATCTTCCCCATTGTTTTCTAAAACATGCTCAAGTCTCTTTCATTTAAACATTTTAAAACTTCCCCTGCTATGAATTTCCCTCCAGCTGCTACTATCTTTTGTCTTCACCTTCTCAATCAAACTTCTCATATCTAGAAAGAATTGTCTGTACTGCACTTCATTATTTCCCACCCATTTCTCCCCACTTCATTCTGGATGCTGTCTCCTCTTACCAAAACAACTTTCATTAATGTCATAAAAGTACAAAATGTGCTCCAAAGAGATAAATCCATCTTAATATTTATGCATTTCCTTTTTTAAAAAAAATCAACATTAGAAAAACTAGGGATAACAGGAACTTACCTCAACATTGTAAAAGCTATATATGCTAAGCCTCAGGCTAGCATCATTCTAAATGGAAAAAAACTGAAGGCATTCCCTCTAAAATCTGGAACAAGACAGGGATGCCCTCTCTCACCACTTCTATTCAATATAGTTCTCGAAATACTGGCCAGAGCAATTAGACAGACAAAAGAAATTAAACACATTAAGATAGGAAAAGAAGAACTTAAATTATCACTATTTGCGGATGATATGATCCTATACCTAGAAGACACAAAAGGGTCTACAAAGAAACTACTAGAGCTAATAAATGAATTCAGCAAAGTGGCAGGATATAAAATCAACACGCATAAATCAAAGGCATTCCTGTATATCAGCGACAAATCTTCTGAACTGGAAATGAGGAAAACCACTCCATTCACAATATCCTCAAAAAAAATAAAATACTTGGGAATCAACCTAACAAAAGAGGTGAAAGAATTATACAATGAAAACTACAGAACCCTAAAGAGAGAAAAAGAAGAAGATCTTAGAAGATGGAAAAATATACCCTGTTCATGGATAGGCAGAACTAACATCATCAAAATGGCGATATTACCAAAAGTTCTCTATAGGTTCAATGCAATGCCAATCAAAATCCCAATAGCATTTCTTGTAGAAATAGATAAAGCAATCATGAAATTCATATGGAAAAATAAAAGACCCAGAATAGCAAAAGCAATTCTAAGCAGGAAGTGTGAATCAGGAGGTGTAGCGATACCAGATTTCAAACTGTACTACAGAGCAATAGTAACAAAAACAGCATGGTACTGGTACCAAAACAGGCGGGTGGACCAATGGTATAGAATAGAGGACACAGAAAACAATCCACAAAATTACAACTATCTTATATTCGATAAAGGGGCTAAAAGCATGCAATGGAGGAAGGATAGCATCTTCAACAAATGGTGTTGGGAAAACTGGAAATCCATATGCAACATGCACATATGTGCCATGCACAAAAGTTAACTCAAAATGGATCAAGGACCTTGATATCAGAGACTATGCGTCTGATAGAAGAAAAGGTTGGCTCTGACATACATATTGTGGGGTCGGGCTCCAAATTCCTTAATAGGACACCCATAGCACAAGAGTTAATAACAAGAATCAACAAATGGGACTTACTTAAACTAAAAAGTTTTTTCTCAGCAAGAGAAACAATAAGAGAGGTAAACAGGGAGCCTACATCATGGGAACAAATTTTTACTCCTCACACTTCAGATAGAGCCCTAATATCCAGAGTATACAAAGAACTCAAAAAATTAAACAATAAGAAAACAAATAACCCAATCAACAAATGGGCCAAGGACCTGAACAGACACTTCTCAGAGGAGGACATACAATCAATCAACAAGTACATGAAAAAATGCTCACCATCTCTAGCAGTCAGAGAAATGCAAATCAAAACCACCCTAAGATACCATCTCACTCCAGTAAGATTGGCAGCCACTATGAAGTCAAACAACAACAAGTGCTGGCGAGGATGTGGAGAAAAGGGTACTCTTGTACATTGCTGGTGGGACTGAAAATTGGTGCGGCCAATCTGGAAAGCAGTATGGAGATTCCTGGGAAAGCTGGGAATGGAACCACCATTTGACCCAGCTATTTCCCTTCTCGGACTATTCCCTGAAGACCTTAAAAGAGCGTACTACAGGGATACTGCCACATCGATGTTCATAGCAGCACAATTCACAAAAGCTAGACTGTGGAACCAACCCAGATGCCCTTCAATAGATGAATGGATAAAAAAAATGTGGCATTTATACATAATGAAGTATTATGCAGCACTAAAAAATGACAAAATCATGGAATTTGCAGGGAAATGGATGGCATTAGAGCAGATTATGCTAAGTGAAGCTA
Organism: Spermophilus citellus; assembly: GCF_964194105.1. Classification (NCBI taxonomy): domain Eukaryota; kingdom Metazoa; phylum Chordata; class Mammalia; order Rodentia; family Sciuridae; genus Spermophilus; species Spermophilus citellus. The sequence continues at coordinate 144,394,295 of NC_138184.1, forward strand.
GCCAATCCCTAAAAAACAAATGCCAAATGTCTTCTTTGATATAATGAGAGCAACTAAGAACAGAGCAGGGAGGAAGAGCAGAAGGAAAAGATCAACATTAAACAGAGACATGAGGTGGGAGGGAAGGGAGAGAAAAAGGAAATTGCATGGAAATGGAAGGAGACCCTCATTGTTATACAAAATTACATAAAAGAGGTTGTGAGGGGGAAGGGAAAAAAAACAAGGAAAAGAATTAAATTACAACAGATGGGGTAGAGAGAGAAGATGGGAGGGGAGGGGAGGGGGGATAGTAGAGGATAGGGAAGATAGCAGAATACAACAGTTACTAATATGGCATTACGTAAAAATGTGGATGCGTAACCGATGTGATTCTGCAATCTTTGTAATGTTTTGAACAACCAATAAAAAGAAAGAAAAAAAAAGAATTGAACCCAGGTGCAATTAACCACTGAGCCACATCCCCAGCCCCATTTCTTGTATTGTATTTAGAGACAGGGTCTCACTGAGTTGCTTAAGGCCTCGCTAAGTTGCTGAGACTGGCTTTGGACTCCCAATCCTCCTGCCTCAGCCTCCCAAGTCACTGGGATTACAGGTGTACACCACCACACACAGCTCATACACTTCCTTTGGTGCTCACCTGCAGTGTGACCTGATTTTCCTAGAACTCGAGAGATCCACAGAAAAGAATGTGAATTTTATCCACAATTGGAAAATTCAAATATTCACCAGATTGATAAGCAGGATACTACAGAAAACATTAAAATATTCCTGAGGTACCTAATATTTGGAGGAGGAGAGGGAACTTGAGGATGCTTGTCATGCCCGTTATCAATGTTGTGCACAGAGTTCTAACTCTACACTTGTTGCCTTCTCTGTGATATGCAGTTTGGTCCTTTAAATGTTTTTCCTTTGCTAGCTGGTACAATGTTGAGCTTCATTAGTCAAAAGTACAGAAGGGACCCTGCAAGAGGAAAGAATTTGCTTCCTGGTTCCTGTGTACTCCCTCATCAGACTCCTGCAATACATGTTGCTTCTCCAGTGTTCAGCTATTACACCCACTCAGCTTTCCCAGTGTCCTGCTCCTGCACTGTAGGGGACTTCTTCAGTTGCCAATCCTGGTTTTGCACAGCATCTAACAGCACCCAGCACCCAACAGCTCACTCAAACCAGCCCCACTCCCACAGATCCTTGATTCTCCCTGAGCAGCGTTGTGTTGGCATGCCTCCAGTGCAAAGCAGCTCCAAGAACAACTTTCCCCAGAATCTCAGAGTGTGTATTTCCAGCAAGTTCCAGAAGGTCTGTTTCCAGCAAGATACAGAAGACAAATTTCCAGCAAGTTCTAGAGAGTAGATTTCTGTCAAGTCCACCAACTGAGTGACACAAGGACTTTGCCTTGATTTTTCATTCAGTGACCCCCAACCATGCCCTCTCCAAGGCTTGGATTTCAGCTCTGGGAGGTACTCTTGTTTGTGAACTGTATCTCAGCTCTGGAAGTAGTGTTTGCTCCTTATATTTCCTATTCTTATATTCTTTAGAGTTCCCTTTATTCCTACTAGCCTCAGCCAGATACAGCAAAAAAAAAAAAAAAAAAAAAAGCTTTTACTTTTTCAAAACACTGTGTGGTTTCTCTCTACTGATTGGACCCAGACTGATACAACCCTTCCTTTAGCTTCATAGGTAGAACCTGTCTTATTTTTCTTTCTTCCCCTTAAGCTTAATGAGTTAATTTATTTCTGACCAGCTAGAGTTATTGCCATGTAGCCTTTTGATGTACTACAATTTTGTACTGCTATTTGATGTTAATTATGATGTATAGGAGCTAGAATTTCTTCCGTAACATATAGTTTAGGTTGTAGAATTCAATGAACAATGATTTATTGCCATTTATCATTCAGTTTAATAGATGAAAGAAATGCCTTTATTCCCAGAAGAGACTATGACTGTGCTGATTTTGTAACAAGGACAAAAGGAAAAATGAAATGATTACTAAGACTGAGCATCTTTACAAGGTGATTTATATTTTTAGTTAATTATGAAAATTGACTTTTGAGATTATTTAGTGTGATATATCAAGTTCTAAGACAATCTATGGGTAGACCAAATCTCCTTTTCTGAATTTTTCCTATCTACACCTTTCAATCCCTTTCAGGTACTTTTCCCAGACTCAACAGTCCATATCCCACAGCACCACGCACTCTTATCCAAGAAAAAGAAAAGAAACTGATTCTCAACAGTAACCTCTGTGACTACGAGGGACTTGATGCAAGTATGATGGGCTCAAAATAAGACTGAGTGACATAAAGCAGAAAATCTGTCATGCCACGCTTCCACCATCAGCAGAGAGGATCTACCTGTGCTTTTAAAGCCCAAATTCTGTCATGGAGGAGAAACTTCTCTCACTCCATATAGTGTTCTAGCTCCTAGTTTTCTTCTTCTTTTCCCAACTAGACTTCTTTAAAGAACAATCTATGTGACATCATAATATATTTGATATACTACCCTATTTTTTCATTGTATCTTTTCCCTAAAGTTGGCCATTTTGCCAACTCTCCCAACCTTTCTCCCTATAAACCAATTGGCTTGTTACCTTGGAGAAGGGACAAAGTAGGAAAATCTTTATGGTTTTAGGTTCCAAAAGTTCAAAGTCTGATATGGAGAGATTTAGGCTATAGGAAAAATAATGGCTTTAGGAGAAGCTAGGGGCAAGGGATATATAGATGGAGGGAGAGCAGGCAGCATCCTTCCTCTCCCCCAGCTCTAGAACCAGATTTGTCTGGGTCAGTACCACACACAGCCTTTCTAACCTTCCTGGCCTCCAAACATCTCTATTCTTTTCTTAGTAATGAGTAATTTTCCAAAATTCTGGGAAAAAAAAAAACTAGAATTGGGATTCTCAAAATGGAAATAGAATTGGTGGGATGTATTAAAATCTGTGTTTCTTTACAGACTTGAGTTGTAGGCTAAAATTTGTACTTCTCCATGTTCATTTATCCTTGCCTCCCCAGTTTTTTACTGACCATTCATCCTTTACCCCAGGCAATTTGCTCAACCCCCACCAGTCCACTAAGAATTCCCATAATGAAGTCATCAATAACCCTCTATTTCCCAACCCAGTCTTCAATCCTCAGAACTTATCCCACATACTTTTCAATTAGAGGTTGAAAGTACTGATACACTCTTTCTTTCCTTTTTTTTTTTTCCCTTGGCAGTATGGAGATTGAACACAGGGTCTTGCGCATGCTAGGCAAGTGAACTACCACTGGGCTACATCTTCAAGTCTTTTAAATTTTATTTTGAGACAGGGTGTCCCTAAATTGCCCAAGCTGGCCTTGAACTTGGGAGCCTCCTGTCTCTGCCTCCTGAATAGCAAAGACTACAGGCATGCACCACCACCATGACTACTCTGTCCTTCTTGAAATTTTTTCCTATCCCACCTCTGTGAAACAATCACAAACTACTCTCTATTTTATTTCTCTGAATAATCCTTAATTCCATTTAGTATTCTAACTTTGTAGTTACATTATTAAGTCTGATCTTCCTCAAAGCCTAGGCTTTATTTCTTTAGCTTTAAAATTTTAAACTATTATTATTGTTATATATTTTCAACTGCCAAATATATTAATACTTTTGTTATAGCTTCCCTAATCCAAAATTCTAAAATCTGAAGCACTCCAAAATCAGAAACTTTTTGAGTGCCAATGTGACATCACAAGTGGAAAATTCCACCTCTGATCTCATGTGTTGAGTCTCAGCCAAAAAGTAGGTACGCTAAAAATATTTATAAAATTACCTTCAGGCTTGTATATGAAACGTAAATGAATGTTGTGCTTAGCTGTGGATCCCCTCTCCAAGATATCTCACTGATATGCAAATATTCCAAAATCCAAAAATTCCTAAATCTGAAACACTTCTAGTCCCAAGCACTTTGGATGAAGAATTATCAACTTATAATACCTACCAGAGGTATATATCCAGCAGGGGCTTTTTTCCTGACATAAGTATCATATAAGTTTTACTACTTAGATGTCACATGCATATCTTAAACCCATCATTTTTTAAACAAAGAATTTCCCATTCTTTTCACCTCTTATCTCATATTTTATCTATATTCACCTTCCAGACCAAGCAAGGTCCTGGCAGGAAAGAGATGACACACAAACAAGAAGTCACTGATAAAATTTCAATGAGGGAACTGTAAGGGTTCTCTTATTGGAAGGTTTAAGCAGTCAAGGGGATGAATTTATGACCTGAATATGACAAAAGCTGTGATCATAGTCATGACCGAACTCTGGCCTTTCTCCCTGATGTCTTGCTCATAGCACCCATTGGCCAAACCCACCTTGAAGCCAGAGATCAAAGGAGCTCAAGGATTTGATCCATAGAAATCAGCTTCCTGGGGCATAAAGCAGTAAGATAAAGGGCAGAGAGTGGCTCTGAGTGCAGCAAATGGAGAATGATCAACGAAAGGCCCCAGTAAATGTAGCACCAAGGACCCAGTCTCGCTAGTCAAGAACCTGGAGTTTTTTTCTTAACTCTTCTCTCTTCCACTGTATCTAATCAGTCACCAAATCTATACATACTACTTTTTGAAGTTTTTCACAGTCACCCCCTCTTTGCCACTCCATCAATTACCAGTGGGGTTCTTTCCTCATCTTGATAAATAAACATATTTCTTATCTCATCTCTCAGCTTCTCATTTCAAACCATTCCTTCCTGTTACTACTGGAGACCCTTCTAAAAGGCTAAGCACTAGACCTGTAATGAAGGATCATCCTGATTCTGTATTTTTTTCATTTTAAAATTAATTGCAAAAGTCATTTACCATATTTCCAAGGAAATCCAAGCTGTACTGTACTGAACTGTGCTAAATAAAATGTGAACTCTTCTAAAGAGATAGCCATTGTTAATAATTTTATTATATTTTTCCAGCTGGACTTTTTTTTCAACTTTTTATTTTATTTTATTTTTAAAATATTTATTCTTAAGTTTTATGTGGACACAATATCTTTATTTTACATTTATGTGGTGCTGAGGATTGAACCCAGTGCCTCATGCATGCTACGTAAGCGCTCTATCACTGAGCCACAACCCCAGCCTCTCAACTTTTCATTTTAAAGTAATTACAGACTTACAGAAAGTTGCAGAAAATTTGTATTGAGTTCCCCATACTTTCGCCCAGTGTTGTGAGTGGAATTGTGTCCCCACAAAACTATGTTACAGGTCTAATTCCAAGTGCTTGTGAATGTGACCTTATCTGGAAATAGGGTCTTTTTCAGAAGTAATCAAGTTGAAATGAAGTCACACTGGACTAAGGTGGATCCAAAATCCAATGACTAACATCTTGTAAGAAGAAGGAACTTTGGGAACAGACATACTGACAATGAATGCCTTGTGATCGTGGAGGCACACCCTGGAGTGGTGTATCTATAAGCCCAGGAGCACCAAGGGTTGCTGAGAACCAATAGCACTGGAGAGAGACAAGGGAGGATCCTCCTTTAGATTCTTCAGAGATCCTTCTCACAGTTCTGGACTTTGGAATTCTGTCCTCCAGAATTGTGAGGTGGCACTTTTTTGCTGTTTGGGGCTTCCTAGTTTGTGGTAATTTATTACAGCAGCCTAGGAAACCAATACACAGAGCTTCCCCCACTGGTAACATTTTAACTGTAGAATATTATCAAAGCAAGGAAATTGACATAAGTACAACACTGTTAACTAGACTGTAGACCTTGTTCAGATTTTCCCCACATTGAATTATTTTAATTACATAGAAGTATACCCACCCCACCCCCTGCACGTATACACACCCAACATTTTCCATTGCTTTTTTTTTTTTTTTTTTTGGTGCTGGATGGAAGCAGAGCTTTGTGAATATCAGTTAAATTCTGTATCACTGAGCTGCATGCACCTCCATTGCTTTTAAAGTTCCTTTTTTCTCAGTTTATGCAAAGTTAATCATCAATAACATATGTGACAGAAAAAGAGAATTTTATATGAGAACACCCTTAAATAAAGAAAAAGACTAAACACTGAAGAAAATAGATTAAAAAATATAAAAGGGTAATTTATATAAGGAAAAATACAAATGGTCAATGAACACATGAAAAGATGATGAGTAGACTAATAATCAGGGAAATGTAAATTATAATCACAATGAAATGTTTCCTACTCTGTTAGAGATGTGGGATATAAATTGATAACAAAAATTTTTATAAGATTATTTAGCAGAATACGGAACATTAAGTTGTTGTACCATTTGAATTGGCAAATGCCTAGGACTCTTGGAAATACTTACGCATGTGTAGAAAGATAATGTCTTAGAGATTATAATGTTTTGAATAAGAAAAAAATTGGACAAGCTAAATGTTGATCAATACAAGAATGGCTAGATTAATTGTGATATGCCCATATTATGAAGCCATTAAAAGATTGAAGTAGACAAGCAATCATATTGTTAAGTAAATAAAGAAAACAATAGAACAACAGGTATTAGAGAGGCAATGTTTAAAGAGCATAGGTTCTACTTGGATTAATAATCCTGGTTCCACCACTTACTAGTCCTGGAAACTTGGATACTTTAAATATTTACTTAACCTTCAGAACTTCAGTTTCCTCATAGGAAATGAGAATGATAATATTATTATCTATCTCAAAAGGTTGTTGTCAACATTAAGATAATTCAACTAGATGTGGTTGTACAGATCCACAATCTCAAAGACTCAGGAGGCTGAGGCAGGAGGATCAAGTTTAAGACCAGCCTCAGCAACTTAGCAAGACCCTGTCTCAAAATTAAAAAAAAAAAAAAAAGAAAAGGATTGGGGATATAGCTCAGTGGTAAAGTGCCTCTGGATTAAAAAAAAAAAGAAAGCTAATTCATATAAGCATATTTTACAGTGGTATTTGGCATATAGCTATTGTTCAGTAAATGTTAGCTAGTACCATTAATTTTGCTTATGTAAAAAAATATGTATTTTCAATACTTACATATTTATTTATATCTACTCTCATATATATATATATATATATATATATATATATATATATGAAAGAATACATGTTTATATATCAAATTGTGACATCCTCTGGAAAGGCCATAACTTTCATCTTCAGTAATATATATTTCTATATCCATTACAGAAGTAGTTAACCTTTATTCTTATTCTTAGTCAACATCTGAACTACCTTGGTATATTTGGGGAATCCCTCATCTTATGAAGCAGACCATGCATTCGTTCTACTGTAGAAATGGAAATTAGGAGAGTGTTTTCTCAGACTTCCTTGTCATCAGGCATGGGCTCCATCAGTCAGGTGCTAACCAAAGGCATTCTGGCCCAGTAGAGGCAGCAGTGTGCCGGCAGCTAATATTGGATCTGCAGACAAAGACATGGCAGCAATTGCAACATCAGTGGTGTCAGCAGAAACAGCTATGTGGTCAGTAAGGACAGGGTGGATAGTTCTTCATAGGACTTGCCTTCCCAGAGGACCTGTGAGCCATCCAATCTTTTTATTAAAGACCTTTTTCCTTAATTAGTTGGAGTTGGTTGGTTGGTCTACTAGACACTAAGAACACCGACTGAAGTTTTTTAAATGAGAAACCTTCTCAACCTTTCATTATGAACTATTTCAAACATATAAAAAAGTTAAAAGAATACTAAAATGAGTACCTGGATATTATGTATCCAAATTCGGCAATTATGATGTTCTTTACTTTTGTATGCTTGTACATATTTTTCCTGAATATTTGAAAGTTATTTGCACACATATCAGAAAATAGTTCCCAAATATTTTCTTTTATCAGATTTCCCCAGACATCCTAAAAATGTCTTTTGTACCACTTTTTTTTTTTAACCAGCTAAGATCCAATAAGACACATTGTATTTGGCGATGCCTATTTGGTGCTTTTTTGAGATTAAAAAAAAAGAATATAATTTAAAAAAAAAGATACAGGCTTTCGGTCTTCTTTTATTGCCCAGTTTCTACCTAGTGATTCAGAAGTTAAATATGGGAACAGTTAGACTTCTATGAAGTACAGGGCATAGCATATAAATAGAAGTTCTCTGACCTGATGAACACAGTTTCTCTATTTCTCCAAAATTCATACCATTTGCCAATCTCACTTTAACCAGCTTAAGGAACAGATATGGGCAGGGGATATTCGAATTAATCATTTCCTTGGCTCAGAGCCACATTACGGGGAGAGCTGAGCAGGGCTGATTGATGCACATGTCTAATAACTATTATCCACTCCTGTGAGAAGCCAGCACAAATACCTCAGCACAGTGATCAGTGAGTGGCACAGTCTGATTTCAATCTAACTGTTCAGCCTTAACTCTCACCACTTCCTCTTACACATCATAATCTCTATAGACCATGTTTCATGTTTTCCCATCTGTAAAGAAAATGATTTTTTCTCTAAGTCTATCCTCAAACTCTCATTTATACTGCAAGGTCCAAGATATGTGCCATGAGCTCAGTGAAAATGTTTTAGAATCTACTTTCCTTCTTTTATGCTCTGTCTTGTGTGTATCTTATTGTGCTTAGCAAATTTTGATTCATATCATATTGGGCACTCCCCCCTACTAAGGAAACTCATTAAAGACTTTAATTATTTTAGTACTTTTTCATACCATCTCTTTTTGGGGGAAGACAATACTGGGAATTGAACCCAGGGATGTTCTACCACTGAGCTACATTCGAGCCCCTTTTATTTTCAGACAGGGTCTTGCTTAGTTTCTGAGGCTGGCCTCCAATTTGTGATCCTCTTGCCTTCTCCAGAGTTGCTGGGATTGCAGGTGAGCACCACCATGTCCAGCTTTATACCACCCTTAACATAGTAAGTAATTGATTTTTGTTAATTTATTTATAATTAACCATACAGATTTGAGAGTAATCACACAATAATATTAGCAAAATACCAGGCACTAAAAAGAATTCTAATGAAAATGGGATTAGAATAGTTGATTTTACATACCTGGCTTTCCTCACGTTAAAGATCCTTTTCCTCAGGGAAGCCGCCGAAGACCCTAAGTATATTCCCTCCATTATAATCTTCTAGCACTGTTTACCTTTTCTTTACCCACCTTGTATAGTTATTATTTCATTTTGTGATAATTAATATCTTTATCACTAGAGCAAAGTTTCTAGGAGGTAGAAGATCATATTTTTTTTTCCTCATGGCTGCAGCCCTAGAAAAGTCAATGAATACATGAATACATATGTTACCTAAAAATAGTTTAGAGAGAGAAATACTAATAATTACGTAAGTTCCAGAATAGTGACCAGACTCTTAAGTTACAAAATAACACATGCCCATCGTGATCTGTATAATATACCTTTCTTTAATGATGATCATAATTTTAAAAACTTGTGAATTAATGTAACAGAAAATCATTTTCAAAAGTCTATTTTATAGATCTGGGATTGTGGCTCAGTGGTAGAGCACTTGCCTAGCACGAGTGGGGCCCAGGTTCGATCCTCAGCACCACATAAAAATAAAGGCATTGTGTTGTGTCCATCTACACCTAAAAAATAAATATTTTTTAAAAGTCTATTTTATAAATCCACTGCTACATATTCTAAGGAAATATTTTTTTAAATACATTTTCTGGGGCTGGGGCTCAGTGGCAGAGTACTTGCCTAACGTGTGAGGCATTGGGTTAAATTCTCAGCACCACATATAAATGAATGAATAAAATAAAGGTCCATCAACATCTAAAATTTTTTTAAAATACATTTTCTGTATGTATGTGTATATAAGTGTGAATGTTTGCTCATGTAACACATATGCAGCTTTTCTGTGTGTGTGTGTGTGTGTGTGCACGCGGCGCCAAGAATCAAACTCAGGGCCTCATGAATGCTAGGCTACTGCTGAGCTACATCCCCAGTCCAGCCTTCTTTAATCATTTTATTAAAAAGTATTTTTTAATTTGGAAGATTAATTGTCTTGTGACCTGAATCAATTATTGACACTGTGTCCAATTTGAAGGAAGTAGAGATATAGCAATTTATCTGATTCATTATATTATCCAAATGTTTTAATTTCATAAAAAACATTTGGATAATATAAACCAAAACCAAGGGTATGTATCAAAATTACTTTTTAGATTGATCAACTCTTCTGAATGACTTATAAATCTTTGTTTTCATTTTGAGGAGAGTAATCATAGATTTTTATCAAATAAAACTTATCATTAAAAAGAACCTTTTTCAGGGTTCTTTTACTACTCTCTAAAACAATCCAACATCTTAGACTCCAGCACAAGTGCCATCTTTTCACACAGCTAAGATCACATGTTGTTAATATTCCTTATTAAAGAAAATGACTCTCTGTATGTTTTCGATGTTCATTTCTGACACTTAATTAGAATTAATGAAGTTACCCATTTACAGATATCAAGAGTTCCAGGAACTCCTGAAACTATAATAGAAAAATTGATGAAATTTGTGACTTTCCTCAATTGAGGCCAAGTGAGAACAGATGCTTTAATTCCATATGTGCAATGGAGAATGTGTGTGTCTCTGTGTCTGTGGGAAGGCTAAGTGAACCCAAGGTGTGATCTTTGGCAGCTTTATGCAGTACAAGAAGCATGAAGAAAAATGTTTATAAAAGAACACATTTGAATCCCTGGTACCTCTCCGTGGAATCACCATGTTGTCAGACAGTAAAGGAAAGTTTAAATACAAGTAAATTATGCTTCCCCTGAATACAGTCTACTCTCGGGTGGGTAATTACTGGGTGTGTACTTGGGAATTCCGAACTTGAGTGAGTCTTTCATTTCTCACTTGTAGGAGTCAGCTCTCCTCTTGGCACCCAAGATGCAGTAAACAACAGCTTCCAGATGCCAAAAGTACACTCCTGCCAGCAGCCAGCAGATGGCCTCAAGGATGGCAGCCATGATGCTTCACGAATGGCTCCATCCTAGGCTGGCTGGCTTACCATCTTACTGGATGTCAGATACATTCAAAAGAAGCCACATAAGTTACATCTGAGCTCTGAAGTGTTATAATAAAATTACAGCCTTGAACACAGCAGTCAAACTTAAGAAGAATTAGAACAGTATCAAAATTTTTCATCTACCTATTTGTATGTTCCTCTCCTGCCTTCTTCTTCTGCTTCCTCTTCAGAGATAACTACAATCTTAGTTATTTTTGTTAATTTTTCCCATGCTTTTAAAAAGTGGTGTTAGCCCTGGATGCAAGAATTCAATGGAGCAACATCATAAAAGTGCTTCATTAGACAGGCTTTCACCCTAGAATCCTGTATTCAGCCAAACTGGCATTTGATTTCCAGGGTAAAACAAAGATATTTTTTGATATGGAAGAATTTAGGATGTTTATTTCTTGTGTACCCACTTTGAAAGAATTATTGGCGAAAACAACATAGGTGGATGCAACTGTTACTTTTCTCACCCCAACATATATTAGAAAATTGACAAATAAAACATCTCTGTCCAGAAGAGTGGCAGCTAACTGTTTATTTGGGGATGAGGGGGAAAGGAGTGCTATTACCTAGATGTTATGTAGGTTAAAGGGCATATTTTAAAAATGTAATGGTAGTCATCATAGTTTGCTTAGGGAAGTTTCTTTATTACTGAGCGGGGAAGAAGGAACAGATGGGGAAAGTAATAGAAATGTACAGGGGAAAGGTGGTAAGGTAGAGAAGAAAAAATGCAAATGCTGAATGTATGGGGAAGGATGTTTCATAATTTTATCATGTATCAGTGAATCTGCCTTTTCCATTTGAATATACTCATTTTGCTATTAAAAGTTTTACCTTTTCCAAAATAAATAAATAAATAAATATAAATAAATAAATAAAAAGTGGTGTTAGCAAATACACATACATTTAAACTTTGTATTGCTTCATTTTCCTTGCTTCGTGTTTTATAAAAATTATATATCTACTGTAGTCTTCAGTAACTTGATTTTTTTTCATCCAAAAAAATGATTTTAAGATCCATCTATGTTGCTGTTTGTAACTCTAGTTCACACATTTATTTCCATTGCTATATAAAGTTACACTGTGTAATCAGAGCATGATTATAAATTTATTTTTCTATCCCTGAAAATTTGGGTTGCTTACAGATTTGTGGTTTATTTGTTTGTTTGTTTGTTTGGATTTTTTTGATTGATTTTATTTTGCCATTATGAATGATACCCCTGTGAAAGTGTGGTCTAGTGAACAAGTGCAAGAGTTTTCTAGAAATAAGGCCTAGAAATGGATTTGTTGAGTCTTAGGATATGTGGAAGATCAACTTTACATGGTAGCACCAAGCTTTCCTAAAGTGGTTTTATCAATTCATATCCTCACAGCTGTATGTAAGAGTTCCTTTTAATCTACACATCTACCAGCACTTGATATTATCAGATCTTATTTTTTACTAATCTAGGAGGTATAAAACAATATCTCATTTGAAATCATTCCTGAAGTATCTTCATCAGGCCCAATTCAGATGACATTCCATGACATCTCAGAGCTATGGATCTAGAAAGAATTGGAGAAAGTAGAGAGGGGTACAGAGTTTCATATTGAGCCATGGAAATGCAAATAATTATAGTCAATCCTTGCAAAGCATTTTCTTTGAAATTCAATGTCATACAACATGTACTATTTATAGTTTCTCCTTTGTATGTACCAGACACTTTTCTAGACCCCAAATCACAGTGAATGAAACAGACAAGGTCCTACCCCTCATAGTGAGAGAGGAAGAAAACAAACAAATAGATAAATGACATAATATCCAAAAGTGAGACCAGTTTCGGAGCCAGGTAAATCAGAGCTCAAATAGATCCTCCACACCATCCCAGATGACCTCTCTAAACCTGTTTTATCTTTTATAAATGATAATTATCACATACGTGAATATATCATAGTGAATTCCACCTTTATGTGTATCTATAAAGCACTATTTAAAAAAAAAACAATAAATGAAAGAAGGAAAACCGATAGAGTAGAGGAAGGGAAACAGGGAAGGGATGAGGGGAGTGAAAAAGAAAGTAGTAGGGACTGAAATGGAGCAAATTATATTCCATGCATGTATGATTATGTCAAAATGAACCCCACCATTATGTATAACTATAATTCAATAATAAAAACATTTTTTAAAAAAAGTAACTAATTTATTATTTTTCTCTAGATACAAAAGAAACACAGAGAACAGAAAGTTAAAAACTATTTAGTTACTTTTTCCAGGTACATTTATCTCATGTTCCTTTAAAATTTTAAGAGGGCAAAACCAGATATACATGTAGTATTATTCAAATGTATTTGCACATCTTGTCAATCTACTGGCATTTTAAGAAATAAAGACAAATCAAGATAAAAATGACAAGTATCATCTTGCAGGGTTACTGCAAGAATTAGGAACTACTATATAAAGATGAGTATTTTCTCCTCTGGTCATTTTAAGGAATGTTGGGAGCAAGAGAATCCAAAAATCTCAAAGGTGGAGCAGTCTCATCTCCTGGACCCACAGGATTACACTACTATGGAAACAGCAGCTTGTGCACCTCTGGGCACCTAGCATCAGCCTGTTCATCGCATCCTGATAACCATTTCTCACAATCTCCTATTTACTTAAATTGACCTCTTGATTCTTTTTTTTTTTTTTAGGTTTTTTCTTTTACACAATACCTTTATTTTATTTATTTATTTTTATGTGGTACTGAGGATCAAACCCAGAGCCTTGCATGTGCTAGGCAAGCACTCTACCACTGAGCTACAATCCCAGCCCCATGACATCTTGATTCTGCTTCTACTTTTGTTCCTCTGAGACTGAGAGACTTGGAATTGAGCTCTGTTATTCCAGCAACACTATAATTCTTGCTATTTTTCAGACATTTCAGATAACCTTAGTTAAACATTGACTTTAACAAAATAGAGTCACCCCTCTGTATCCATAGAGAATTAGTTCCCTGACTCCTCAAGGGTACCAAAATCCTCAGATGCTCAAGTCCCTTATATAAAATGGCATGTAACCTACACATAACCTTTTGTATATATTAAAGGGTTTGGGGGGGCAGTGTTGGGGATGGAATCCAAGACCTCATGCAGACTAGGTAAGTACACTACCACTGAGCTACATTCCTGTCCCTTCCTATATGCTTTAAATGATCTCCAGATGACTTATGATACATACTATAATGTAAATAGGTGTTGTGTTTTATTGTTTATGGAATCTGACAAGAAAAAGAGTCTTCATATATTCAGTACAGGCACAATTTTTCCTCTGAATATTTTGGATCATCAATTGGTTGAATCAATATATGCAGAACCCAGAGATACCGAGAACCAACTGTATATGAGTCAATCTGGGAAGCTGAACACTAGAGAATGTTTTCAAAGAAATATCAATATTTTTTGAATTATGTGATAATGATATTGTGATAAGTCAAAGAATATTATTTTTTTGTTGTTCTCTTCGTGGTGCTGGGGATTGAACTTAGGGGTGCTCTACCACTGATCTACATCTCCTGTAAGAATCCCAGTTGCTCGAAAGCTAAGGCAGGAGGATGGCAAGTTTGAGACTAGCTTGGTAACTTAGTGATATCCTGTATCAAAATAGGTAGAGTGCCCTCTTGGGTTCAATCCCCAGTACGGGGTTGGGGGGGGGAGAGGGGGGGAGGGAGGGAAGGAGAGAAGGAGGGAGAGAGAAAGAAGAAAAACAATCTTGGTGTGAAATTATATGATGTCTTGATATGCTTGAAAATAATTCAGCTGGTGAATAGATTGGAAATAGAATAGCAGAACAATGAATACACAGGGTTTCGTTTTTATTTTTATTTTTTATTTTTAATTTTTTTGTGGTGCTGGGGATTGAACCCAGGGTCTTGTGTGTGGGTGGCAAGCACTCTACCAACTGAGCTATATCCCCAGCCCTATATAGGGTTCCTGATACAATTATCTCTACTTTTATATATGTTTAAAATTAGAAAAAACAATGCAAATATGTTGCCTCATCCCTTGCACATGCTGTTACCTCTGCCTAGAATGTTTTCCCAAATAGCCACTTAGTTAGTCTACTTTTTTGATTTATCCTGGTCTCTGCTGGAAAGATACCTAAGAGGCCTTCTCTGACTAACTTGTGTCAAATAGTGTCCCTCATACTCTACAATGATTTTCTACCCCTTTATCCTGCTTTGTTTTTCTTCATAGGACCTGTCACTATCTGATACTTGTCATATTTTCATTTGTAAAACTATAGACTCCCTTAGACAGGGACTTTGTCGTGCACTGCAATGTGTGCATACCTTGAACAATGCCTGCTTCGTGAAAGAAACTAAACAAACTGTAATTAAATGAGTAAATGTAAATATTATATAGCTTAGAGTCCTTGTTAAAACCTGATCAGTGACCCTTCTACTATACTGAACTCCAGTAAGGACTGCCAACCAAATCTCTGTCCTGAGTTCTACTCGAGCATTTAAGGATGACAGAAAGAACTTTGCAAACACCAAGGCCCTATGTAAGTGAGCTATCTTCATTCCTGATCCAGTTTGGAAAGACTAAATAAGAATTGTCAGATTTCCACACTGAGATTGCCATGAATGCCATATCTGAGAAAAATGTCCATTTTAGAATCAGCTCTTTGCAAGGCCACAATTAGAAACAAGTATACTTAGCTAATGTATCCTTTAGAAACATAAGTCACCTTGATATTCAACATGAGAATGAGCATTGGCATCTCTTTTCCCTGGAAATAATGTAACTGCCTCATTCTTTGAGGAACATAATTTTGGATAATTTTTCTGACAGTAGTGAATTTACTCTGAGCTCCTTACAAATGGCAGACAGATCTTTTTTGAAACCAGTCATGCACATTCTCATGAAAATGGGCAGGCCTCTGCCCAGGGCATCAAGGAAACCAGGATCATGACTTCATTCATCAAACCACAGAGCCTCGAAGATCA
Source organism: Spermophilus citellus (assembly GCF_964194105.1). NCBI lineage: Eukaryota > Metazoa > Chordata > Mammalia > Rodentia > Sciuridae > Spermophilus > Spermophilus citellus. The sequence goes on from NC_138184.1 coordinate 144,410,201, forward strand.
AATGCCCACTCTGTTTAATGTGGCAACAATGACTTGTAGAGTCTGTAGCACTCTTGGAAGACCTTGACTCCCTGTACCTTGGTTCTGCTTCTGGTGTTTCCCACAACTCTTTTGGGTGTGAATGGTAGAAATAGCTACTGAACTAGCAAGGATTAGAGCTGCCATTTCACAAGAATGTCCTATGGACAGAGAGTAAACAATGCAAGCCAAATCTTGGTGTGTTTTTGATGAAGCAACAGATTTTGAAAATCATTAATCTATTTGAGGATTTCAGATTTGACACATTTTACTTCAGAGAAATAAGCATACTTCTCCAAGATTCTATATGAATAATCACATTGGAAGCATTTCCACAACACATATGTAGCATTTGTATGTGAAATTTCTTATCTGAACTGCACTCATAATGGATTGTCAAGTAACTGTTGTAATGATATATAAAAGCACAAAATTTTAATACGAGAAAGTTCAGTGTACTAAAGTTTGTGTAAACAGTGCTAAGTAAGCATTTTCATAGTGTTTGCTTTAACATTTGCCTTCAAGGAGATTTTCTGATTTGCTTCGAGAAGATACCAAATAGACCTGTGATTTGGTTCCCACATCTTGTAAAGGCTTACCGATATGGACTCTGGCTCTCCTTGCATATAATTTTTTTTTTTATGGAAAAGAGCCTGGGATCCTGGGAAGGGCCACTCCATGTAATAATGATGCCTTATTTTCAATAATGTCTGTGAAAAAGGAAGACAAGGAGAAAATGAAACAACAAAAGATGCAGATAGTGTGCCTGCTTTCTGCTTCATGTGAAGGAAGACTAGAAGACACACAAATGCTGAAGAAAGGGAGCAGAAATATTGACCACAGTGGGCACTGAGGGAGGAGGCCAGGATCTCCTACAGTGCTTTTCAGTTTCTTCTAAGAATAAAATATTGCACTTCCTGTTCAAATGAAATCATTTTTCACAGATTTTGTGTGGAAAAGCCTTTCCCTTTGTTTATAATTCCAAAGAATTCTAAGCTTAGGATGTGGCTCAGTGGCAGACCCTGGCACTGCAAAGAACAAGAGAGAGAGAGAGAGAGAGAGAGAGAGAGAGAGAGAGAAAGAGAGAGAGGGAGGGAGGGAGGAAGAGAGAGAGAGAAGGAAATGCATTTTAAGTGTAGGGGTGCAGTGATCAAAAAATTATTGGGGGCTGGGATTGTTTAGTGGTGGAGTGCCTGCCTAGCATGTATGAGTCATGAGGCACTGGGTTTGATTTTAAGCACATTAAAAATAAATGAATAAAATAAAGGCCCATTAACATCTTTTTTTTTTAGAGAGAGTGAGAGAGGAGAGAGAGAGAGAGAGAGAGAGAGAGAGAGAGAGAGAGAGAGAGAGAGAATTTTTTTTAATATTTATTTTTTAGTTGGCGGACACAACATCTTTGTTGGTATGTGGTGCTGAGGATCGAACCCGGGCCGCACACATGCCAGGCGAGCGCGCTACCACTTGAGCCACATCCCCAACCCCCCATTAACATCTTAAATTTTTTTTTTAAAACATTGGAAGGTATAAGAAGCAAATACATGGAAAGATGGCTGGTTAGAAATAGTTCATCATTATCAACATAAATGATACAGAAGTGTATTTTTTTAAGCTGTCAATGGACCTTTATTTTATTTATTTATATGCAGTGCTGAGAATTGAACCCATGCCTCAAACATGCCAGGCAAGCACCCTACCACTGAACTACAACACCAGCCCTATAAAAGTGTATTTTGAGGTTCACTTGCCCAAGCCTAGATGAATTCATGGAAATTATATGTATATATTTAACTTATCAATAAATATTTCAGACACTTGAAGATATATAAGGGATCATAAATACCCATGTGTCTTTAATCTAACATAAAGAATAAAACATTATTGATACAGTTGGAGACCCCTGTGCACCTCCCAGATGTTGCATATCCCTCTGCACAAGGGTACTTACTATTCTAAATTGAATGTTCATCTTCCCATGAGTTTCTTAAGAATTATACTTCATGCCAACCCTGTAGGAGTTATGAACATACTCTTTCAATTCTAAAGCTCTAGGGCACTCTTTAAATGTGCTAAAAATATCTCTCTTATTGCTCTAATAAGTTAATATTAAAATATTTTTAGCATAACATGAAGCTTTCTACAGTACATTATTTTAAATGAGTCAACTAATTGGTAATAAATATCCCAAGTTAAATAATAATTGCAAGTAATCTGGGGACTCTATGGATTAAATTTATGGTTTTTATTCTACCATTTTTCAAACTAAAAAGAAAAAATGCAGCCATTCAAAAGTAGAAGGAACCCTTGATTACCTGGAGCTTGGCCAATGCTCATGGCATATATAATCACCTGACAGTAGCCAGAAAGAAACACTTTTAAGGAGCTAATGACTAAGGAGTGTACTCTATACTCTTCGAGGTGGGCAACATTCCCAGTGAACTCAGCCTTGTGCCTGACCTTCCCTGGTTATAATTTAGACATGTTTCAGAATTGTGTGCAAAGCTTATTAACCAGCAGAGCACCATTTAATAAATCTCTCTACCGTTGCAGTCATCCAAGAGCTGGTCTACTAGAGACCAACTCTTTTGCCACAATGGTGGAACAATTGAATTGAATTAAAACAGGCACTTAGAAAGAGCATTGTTTTAGGCTGGCCTAGGGAAAACATGAATGGATAGAATGAAACACAGTTTATTTTATGAAGGGCCAGATCAATGATGCATTGATAGAAACTGGCACTGAGCATAGCTATAGTCTAGTGACTTGGGTTGCTGGTTTGTACCTAGGACAATGACTGTATTATTAGTATAAGTCCACAGTTTTATCTGAAATTCAAAAATCTAAAGAACTCTGAAAACTGACAATTTGTTCACAATTCATTTGATACCAAAACCTTATACAGACTGAACTCATTTACTGGTAAATCATCACCTTAACTGACCTTAGACTATTTTAAAAAATCTATTTAGACTACTTTTTTGACTATGTTTCACTGCAGAAATATTAGTGTATTTAATTAAAGAGTTTTGCTCCATATTCCCTGAGGGGCACAATATAATTTGATAATTACCATTTTAAAATCCAAAAATCTTCTGAATTCTAGAAAATGATTGACCTTAAGGTTCAAATCAGAGATTGTGGAGCAATAATGGCTACTACTGATTTAATGCATACTGGGGGCTGAGACTGCTGGCTTGTTTATTATTTTATTCCAATCTCATGTGACCCCTATGATTGAGACATTTCTATACCTGTGGTATTGCATATATATATATATATGTAAATATAAACAAACATATTATATATACTTGAAAATTGAGTAAGATTTATCCTGTTGCCTCTGGATTGCTGGGAAAACTCCAAAGCTGAGAACATTGGTGTTAAAAATGAAAAAAAATAGGTACTTGTATTTCCGATGGTCAATTTTCTAGAAATCCTTAAGGTAAGTTCCACTGGACTTGCTAAAAGCAAAGCTAGATCAACCATCACTCTTAGTAGCAAAGTATATACAAAGACCAAATTTTCTAAAAGAAATATCCGAGTTGTGAGTTCTCTCTCTTCACCATCCTTTCTTTCCACTTCTTCCTTCTGCGCTCTTTCAGGTTTCACTGTACTTTTGAACTTGGTGTTTGCTTTGTGCATGTCGCTTTGTCCACAGTCAAGTTCTTACACAAACTCCTCAACCCAAGTCAAGTGAGGGGAACACTAAGAGAACTGCTGGTAAATTGTTCATTTCGAAAGTCTGCAAGAAGTGAGTTATTCCCTGGTTGAAGTTATAATTATGCCTTGACATTGCTGATTCGTCCTCTGTGTCTATTTGGGCAGAGGGAAAAGGACTTAGGGAAGGACGGCAAGGCTCCAGAGAGCAGGAAGTTAAGTACCAAAAATCTGCTCTTTGTCAGACCCTAATCTGACCCTAGTAGAACAGTTGAGGTTTAGCTGGTAAAACACAACCTGGTCCTTGGAAATCTGTTGTTATGTTTTCTGTGTCATTGGTCAGGTGACTGTTGAGTATGGCAAGGCTAGGCTAGTGTCTCTTTTTGGTCAAGTGGACTCTGAAGAAGATTGATAGGCTTGAACCATCTTGTTGGTACCTCTCACAAGAGGGTTTCCTGGAGGGCAAGAGAACCAAATTGAGAGGCAGCAGGGCTACATGAGTGAAAGGAGAGGAAGTTGATGGGTTTGAAAAGATGGCAGACTAGTTTCTCTTTACTTAAAGAACTAAACATGGAGGTCGCCACTAGGGACCCCCAAATGACCCACGTATGCTTCACCAGTTGCCAGTTTCACAGAAAGCATCTACAACCAGGAGAGGATATAAGGTACATTTGTCCCTTTTTATTCCCTTCCCTTCAGAAGAAAAGAACCCAGGAGTGGACATGTGCATATGGGTCACCTTTTAGGCTTCTCTCACATTGACCTACCCCTATGCTTACCGTCCATCCCATCCCATCTCATCCCATCCCAGCCCACCCCATCCTTTCTTCCACTTTTGTCAGAAAAAAATATTGTTCTCTCTGGCTCAACCATAAACAAAAGAACATTGTTTCCCTTTGCACAGCAAAGCAAGCTGGAATTTTCCATAAGAACTTGATTAAAGGCAAAGGGACATATATAAAGCAAACACCAAGTTCAAAAGTACAGTAAAATCTGAAAGAGTACAGGTTTCCAACCCTACAATAGCTAAACTGCACCGGGCTCTCTGAGGATTCTGTCCAGGGAAACTATTTCAGATCATCCACAAACTCTTTTGCCATACCCCTCTGCATCTTCATGCCTTCTTAGAGAAGGGTTCAAAGGACAATAGATGATACAGAAAATAGTTCACTTTCTTAGCTTTGGATTCTAGCACACCTGAGTGATTCTATCTATGAAAGTTATTTAACTTCTATAAACCTTAATTTTGCTCATGCATGAAGCACCTATTTCATAGAACCACGATGTGTTCACATATGTGCCTGCATATGGTGAGTATTCAAAAACTGTTTGCTATCTGAAATGGACTGAATGTTTGTATCCGTTGAAAGTTCATATGTTGAGATACTAACATCAAGGTTATGATATTAGGAGGTGTAGGCTTTGGAGGTAATAAGACATGAGGGTAGAGCCCTCATGAATGGAATTAGTGCCCTTATAAAAGAGACCCAAGAGAATTCTCTTTGTCCTCTTTCTGCCACATGAGAGTACATCAAGAATTTATCACTCTATAACCTGGAAGAGGTTATAACCTGATCTTGCTGGCACTTTCAACCTTCAGAACTTTATTATTTTTTTAAATTAGAGCTTTATAATTAAACATAGCACTTGGGTTCATTCTAACAAACTCATACATTCATGGAATTTGATTTCCAGTTCATGGTACTGCCCTCTTCTTTCCCATCCTCCTTCCCCTCCCCCGTTCTCCTTCCTTTACTCTATTAGACTTTCTTTAGCTTGTATATTTATTTATGTTTGATAGTTTTTTAACTTATGCAAAAAGGTGAAATTCTCTGTGGCATATGTATATATGCACATAAATTTGATTTTTTAAAGAATTCATTCTGCATTGCCTACCCTTTCCCATCTCTCCACTCTGTCTCTTGATCTCTTTCTTCAACATTACTGATCTTCCGTTTGTCTTTACCTTATCCTATCCTTCCCTCTCCCTTTCTTTTATTTTACTTGGACTTCTACATATGAGAGAAAACATTTGAGTTTCTGAGTTTGACTTATCTCACTTAGCATGATATTGTCCATTTCCATCCATTTACTCACAAATGCCATAATTTAATTTCATAATTTTATTTTATGCCTCAGTAGAACATACACACACACACACACACACACACACACACACACACATATTACAATTTCTTGATCTATTCATCTATTGATGGGCATTGGGGTTGATTCCACAATTTAGCTATTGTGAATTATGCTGCAATAAATGTGGTGGCTGTATCACTGTAGTATTGCTGGTTTGAGGTCTTTTGGGAAAATACCAAGGAGTGGGATAGCTGGATCATATGGTGGTTCCATCCTTGGTTTTTTGATGAATCTCCATGCTGCTTTCCTGAGTGGTTGTATTAGTCTGCAGTCTCACCACAATGTATAAGTGTATAAGTGTATAACAGTGTATAAGTGTTCCTTTCCCACCACAACCTCGCCAGCATTTATTGCTATTTGTATTCTTGATCATTGCCATTCTTAGTGGAGTGAGATGAAATCTTAGTGTAATTTTGATTTGCATTTCCCTGATTGCTAGATATGTTAAACATTTTTTCATATATTTGTTGGCCATTTATGTTTCTTCTTCTTCTTTTATTGGTTGTTCAAAACATTACAAAGCTCTTGACATATCATATCTCATACATTAGATTCAAGTGGGTTATGAACTCCCATTTTTACCATGTTTCTTCTTTTGAGAAGTTTTTGTTTAGTTCTTTTGCCCATTTATTAATTGGGCTATTTATTCATTTAATTATTTTTGGTGTTAAGTTTTTTGAGTTCTTTATATCTTCTGGATATCAATCCCCTATTAAAGGAGTAACTGGTAAAGATTTTCTCCCATTTTGTAGGCACTCTCTTCATGCTCTTAATCCATTCTGTCAGCCTCTTGTGGATTGCTTGTGGGTCACTGTGCATGGAAGCCTTGTGGATAGAGACATCTGGTGTCTGGGAATGGCCAGTGGACTTTTCCTCGAGTCAATTGCCCAGGGACAATGTGAATCTCTTTTCCGCTCTGCCTGGCCCACACAGCACCTGAGATGGGTTTGACCTAGCAAGATGTCAATCAACCTGCTGACTGCAAGAAATCAGGAAGCAAGACTCCGCCCTTGAAATTTTATCCCTGCCTTTGATGTACCCCCTTAAATAAAATACCCAAGCCATTTTCCCTTCGTCTAGTTCTAGAACTCATGTGGACTAGGTCTATCAGGGGCTTTGCATTCTGTAAATATATTTCTGAGTATTTGTATTTTGTTACTTTCTAATTATCTAAGATTGTAAGTTTTAGGGAGGCTTGGATTCCTGGGTAGAAAGAAGGACCTCTTATTGAAATGCTGTCTGTCATCCTCCCCTACCCACCTCCCTCCCCCGAAACCTTTCCTTTGCTGTGCAGAACTTTTTAATTTGATGGTATCCCAAGTTTTGATTCTTTGGTTTATTCTTGAGCTTTAGGAGTCCTGTTAAGAAAGTCAATACCAGCACTTATATGATGGAGTTTTTGTCCCTATGTTTTTGCAAGGTTTCTGGTCTAATTCTTAGGTCTTTGATCCATTTTGATTTGAGCTTTGTTCAGGATGAGAGATAAGAATCTAGTTTCATTTTTCTACATGTAGCTATCCATTTTCCCCAGTACCATTTGTTAAAAGTCTATCTTTTCTTCAAAATATATTGTGGCACTTTTGTCAAGTGTCAGATCAGCCTCCAGAACTTTAAAAAGTAAACTTCTATTATTTATCAGCTACCTAGTCTACTACACTTTGTTATAGCAGTCTGACTGAGATAACTACGTTGTTATTAACATTCATATAGGAAGAAACCACCTTCCATCTTCCATCTTCTCCCTGTATTTCTGTATCCATATTCCTATTCTTTATTACATTCTTTTCTATCCCTGGGTAGGTCAATGGTTAGGTAATTCATGCCTAAACAATTTAACAGGTTGACTTATTGATTTAAATAAGCCACATCTTAGGTTTATTGATGTAAGCACATTAAATTCATCAATCCATTTGTAGACAAAGTTTGGCTTCTCTAACTTACCTGGCATCTGGACCATGGGATCTTGGTGCCTTGAACACTATTATATCCGAGGAATAGCTGAACATTTCTGTCTGTTTCAGCTCTGAAGGACATCTTTATTTCTAAAGCCTGGTTTATGGACCTGGTCAAGGTCAGCCACTCACCACACCTTCCCCAACTCATATGGCTCATGTTTGAGCCAGGCAAACCACACCCTTTCTGCCTCCATCCAGGAATCAGGCAAATCCGGAGTCAAGCCTTAATTCAACACTGTATTGCTAACCATAGTGCTTAATCTTTCCAAGCTTCAGTTCACTCTTGGTGGAATGGCAATTAGGGTATCTCTCGCCTGGAGTCTTTATGAAGGTTAACTGGGAAAATGAACATCAAGTGCTTACTACAGAGCTGGCTCAGAGTACCACAGATACAACAAGTGGTTCCCAACATCATTTCTACATATTTAAAATATCACAACTACTTTACATGAACAATTGAATGGAAAATTTATGTCAAAAGAAAATATGACTATTTTTTTTTCTAACATAGTCTCTCACCTGCAATGAACCTACTCAATAACCCAGCATTTCTCAATGTTGGTTTGACAAACCTACAAGTTATCCATTTACCTCTGAATCTTGATAAATGTTCTTCTCACCTAAAATAGAAGAACAAATTGCACATTTATGGACCTGTTAATTTCCTAACTATGGTCCACCTTTATTGACAATTTCAATCATAATTGTACAATTTTCTTCTGTATTTATTGTTCCTGGAAATCTTTTAATTAAATGAAAAGGTTTCAACTAACTCTGTGCTTGTTTTTCACACTTATATTTACTAACTGGGATGGTATGCCCCAGTCTGCCCTGTTTCTGTCCAAAGTCTTTCCTATAAAATACAATCATTTATGTTTCATAGTACAAGCTAATATGTTTGTTAAATGAATGAACCCAGAGGATGGATTCATTTTATGCAGAGATTTAGGCAGAGAGTGGCTAAATGCCTCATGTGCTACAATCTTGGGTGAACAATGGGTGATTCATGGAGATATGACATATTTTCTTTGAAATAGACCAGTGGAAGCCAGCACAATGAGTTTCTGAGTCAGACACACCAGGGTTGAAGGTTTGGCTCTGTGATGCTGGGAAGAACAATTAACCCCTTTGAGTCTCTGTAAAGGGGAAGGCAACTGCACTATCTATCTACCTCCTGAGAAGTCACAGTCATCAATGAGAGGGGCACAGCTTTTAAGAGACCATGTCCTTGGTGCTCATCTCACATCTTTTCTCAGGGCTGTCCCTTCTTTTGGCAAGAGGGAGTACTGGGGCTTGAACCCAGCAGCCCTTAACCAATGAATCATGTCCCCAGGTCTTTTTATTTATTTATTTATTTATTTTGAGACAAGGTCTTGCTAAGTTGCTGAAGTTGGTCTCAAACTTGCAATACTCCTGATTCAGCCTCCTATATTGCTGGGATTGTAGCTATTACCCTGGCTTAACCAGGATCATAGGTATCGGAAAAAGGTCATGTGAAAAAGTAGGTTTTAGATATTATATTCAAAACTAAGGAAATCTGAAAAAAGTATGGGTTTAATTAACAGTATTGATTCAGAAGCTATGAAAAATGGACCATAATAATATAACTAAGAGGTGAAACTAGATGTGGGATATGTGGGAACTCCTTGTAAAATTACTGCACCTTTTCTATCAATCTAATACTACTTTAAAATCAGAATGTTATGTGTTGGTCAGCTTTTCATCGCTGTGACAGATGTCTGAGAAGATCAACTTCAAAGAGAAGAAAGGGCTTATTTTGGTTTCTGGTTTCAGTCCATGATTGTTTCTTTGGGCCTGTAGCTGCCTAGTACATCATGGTAGGAGTACATGGTGGAGGAGGTGGATCATCTCCTTGGAGGCCAGGAAGTGAAAGAGAGAGGAATGGTCTAGGGCCCAATATCCTCTTTAAGGACACACCCCCAGTGACCTTACTTTCTTCCACTAGGTCTCCCTTCCAATGGCATCATGGGCTAAGGACCAAGCCTTTAACACATGGGCCTTTGGGAAACACTTCCAAACTATAGCAGTTAAAATAGTTAACAGATAAAAATATCAATATCAAAACTCTGAAGATCCTGTTTCACCTCAGGTAATCATTAAAACAGTGCACAGAGAAAGGACACATTATAAAGTGCTATAGGACCTCTTTCAAAGCTGTCTGTGGGGAAGGCAAGTGACTATCCATTGGGGGGTGTTGCAGTGAATGGATGGGAAGTTGTACTTGATAAAAATTTTATGTATTTTATGACCATATTCTTATCCTTGTTCATCTGCTCTTCCTTGCCCTTTTATACCTTTGTCCTTTTGGCACATTAGGTTTTGCATTTGGAAAGGACTTCAGAAACCATCGAGGTCTTATCTGGTGCCAGTCTTCTAGGCCTCTGCTCTTACATGCACATTTGTCTCTAAGAATCCTGCTTATTCAGCATAATAAATGATTGTTTTTGTTCTTTTTGACACTAATTCTAGATCCTCATCTGGGGTCCTCATCTCTTTCTCTGTGTTGATACATTTCAGATACATTTCTCCAGCTCTGACATCACAGCCCACAGATGTGTTCTTGCTTTCCTGCAAGAAGGCAACAAAAGCTATGGCTGGACCCACTGCCCACATGATCCCACACACCTGCTAGGCAACAGAAACAGAAAAGCCTTTGTGATGGATCTCTACCCTGGTCCTGGGGCTGACATCCAATTTCAGTAATCGTTTTCATAATATACTTATAACTAGGTCCGTGGCCTTTCAGGTCCTTCTACATTTGCACAAATAGATTCTAGAAATGAAACAGAATACAACTTGAAAAATGCATCTTGACTCACAAAATAAACTGCCCTAAACCATAATGTGTCACATACACTATGATCAAATTAACTTAACCCTACTCCCTAATAACCCTAAATTATTTTCTCTAACTCCTCCCTTGTGAGATGTCATCATGGTTGTGCTCTACCCTGCTCAATATGCATTATAACCCAGATTTAGTATTGCCCCACCATTGCTGCATGGCCATCATGGACAGAACCAGGTGCAGCCCATCAAGCTGGCCAGGGTCACCATGGTTCTGGGGATGATACAAAGACAATGTATGTAGGTGTGTGTGGAATTTCTGAACAACACAAGCTGCTCCTCGTCTGAAACGTGAAAGTCCCTGTGCTAAAGGGAGATGTGCTCACCCTACTGGAGTCAGAATAAGAGATTCGAGGCTGTGTTGAATTTGCTGAGTCCTGGATGTCAGGGTGGACAATTTGACCAGTAAGAATGACCTGTGACTATTAAATGACCTGCATTTGTATCATGTATAAAAATAAAAATAAATTAAAATCCAGCTTTGGGTAATCAATAGATTCTTCTGGTGAGCTTTCATTGAGGAGTTTAATAATTCTTTTCCCTTTACTCCCATTTTCTTCTTGCTTTCTCATCATTCCCTGCCTCTTGCTTTAAGAATCCACTTAAATATCACGAATCTTTCCTTATTCCTTCCTCACCTCCATCCTCAACATGTTAGTACCCCATCCTCTTCTCCTGGAACACTTGAGCCAGGCTCCCTTGAACTCTCCTCTTATTATAGTTTTATTCTTTTATTTACGTCTGCTCACTCCCTCCATATTTCCTTAAAAACATAACCACTCACTCTTAAGGATTTTTGTATGTCCAGTGTTCATGTTGGTCTTGGGCACAGAGTAGGCACTATATATGTGGCACTATACATGTGTTACTTGAGCTCAGGTTATTATTCATTAACAAAATAGCAAGCAGAGCCTTAAGGGATGCATGTGATTAATTATTCTTTCTCAGCCATCATATATGTATGTAGGAACCTCATGTAGAACCAATATCCATGATGGCTATTCCTATGTTGTGAGAGGAGTCTATGTGACTAAGTACTGGGTGGCCAAGGTCACAAGTGGTAATAGGACTATAGGGACCTATGTGAGGGGCACGGCGAATACTGCTGGCAATTCTATCTTGCAAAGAGGAAAATCAATCCCATTAAGCATTTTCATTTTTAAAGAAATATTTTAGTTATTAAAATAATACATGAATTTAGCTTCTTGCAAATAAAGTCCTTTTGGCATACTGACTCCATCCAGATCCCATCACTACTTTTCCAAAGGTCTACATTGTTTTCACTTTACTGGGCATCATTCAAAATGATTTCTAAGTATTTACATATGTAGGAAAAATATAGTGCTATTTTGTATATATATACTGAATGTAAATTTAGTTATCAATAAGTATCCTTAGACCTTCATCATTATGAGGTTTTGCATTTGAGAGACCAATAACAAAGGTTGTATCAAAGATGTTAGTTGACTTTGCTCTGTCACTTAACCTGAACATGTGTATATTTTACATGTAGTATTTAAATACTTATTTTTTATTTAATTAATTTTTATTGGCGCATTATAATTGTACATAATAGTGGGATTCATTGTGATGTTATTTTAAATTGCAAACTTAAATACTTATTACAAATATATATTATGTTGACCCAATTTCTTCAAAGATTATGAATGATTCTTAATATATCTCAGAGAAGTGTTGAAAGATTAAATAGATATTTTGCAAAACTATTTTCTTTAGAAAGCAAAAGCTAAAAATAAAGCAGTAAGCTTAAGTGGTCAAAACCACATCAATTTACAAAAGCCAAAATATTGTCATCTTATATTCAAAAGGCCTATATGCAGTAGTCCCCCTTTATTTGTAATTCTGCTTCATGTTTCAGTTTTTGTTTCAGTTACATGGTCTGAAATCATTAAATAGAAAATTCTAGAAAGTAAATAATTCATCACTTTTGAATTGCTCATAATTCTAGGTAGTGTGATGAAATCTCCTGCTGTCCTGGAGTATGAACAGTCTTTCTGTCTATCATATCTACACTCTTCACACTACCTACCCATTGGTCACTCAGTAGCCATTATGGTTATTGGTCAACTGTCATGGGCATTGTGGTGCCGGTGCTCAAATAGCAGTTATTTTACTTAATAATAGTTCCATAGCAAAGAGAAGTGATGCTGGCAATATCAGCCAAAGAGAAACCATAAAGTATATCATTTACGTGAACATGTGAAAGTAACTGAAAGTCCTTTGACAAAAAGACCACATCCACAGTATAGTATACATATGGTTTGATACCTTACATGATTTCAGTCATCCACGGGGCATCTTGGATAAAGGGAAGCTACCGTATAGTAAAAGTTCTAATTTAACACCAGAGAAATCATAAATATGGATATCACTTATTTCTCAATTACCTATATAAAATTCTAGTTAGCCCATGTAAATGGGTCATCATCCCTTATAGAGTTTTTTTAATTTATAAGAAGAAAATCACATTCATGTGCAATAATTTGCTCTTAGTGCCAAGCTGAAGTTTTTCCAACCAAACACCTAGAATGTGCTATTAAAATATATGATGAAAAATATCAAGGAATGATGAACTGATTCATTCACAGTTCGAAATAGTAAGTTTTTGTGGTTGCAGACTGTATTGCTAATAAATTGTGTTTTAAAAGCTACAATAATTTTTTTTAGAAATGCAACTAATATGCACATTAATAAGCATTCCAGGAAATCAGTAGCTCAATATAGAAAAGTAATAGAAATAAAACACATAGTCAACATAACACTTTATTTATATAGTTCCCACCTTATGTATGAAGGCACCCTCTGTCATAGACATGACTGGTATAGGCAATGCACATGTATGCCCAATAACAGTTAATGACTTGTCCACTTAACCATCCTAACAAAGGCTCATTGTAACCCTTCGTTGTGGTCATCATCCTGTGATCTTTTTAGATGCAGTGATGCATTGGTGACATATCTTAAAGAGGGTCATTTTTATCATGGGGGAAATAGGGCTAGAGGAGGCTAGTGAAATTAAGTTTTCTGTCTGAATGTTTTAGTCAGGATTCTTCAAAAAAAAAAAAAAAAACCAAAACCAATATGGTGTGCATGTGTGTGTGTGTGTGTGTGTGTGTGTGTACACATATATGGGGGAGAGAAAGGGAGTTATTTTAGTTTTCTAATATTTCTTTTAGTCTTCTAGTGGACTTTTTAAAAAAATTATATGCAGTGCTGAAAATCAAACCCAGTATTTCACACATGCCAAGCAAGCATTCTACCATTGAGCTACAATCCCAGCCCTAGATGGTCATTTTAAATAATTGGCTCAAGCAATTACAGAGACTGGCAAATACAAAATCTGCAGTTCAAACCCAAAGGTAATCAAGCTGAAGACCCAGAAAAGAGCCAACATTGCATTTCTAGTGTAAGGGCCATCTACTGCCAGAATTCCTCAGGGGAGGTTAATTTTTGTTCTAGTCAGACCTTCAACTCATTGAGTGAGGCCCATTCATGTCATGGAGGGGAATCTGCTTTACTCAAAGTTCACCAGTTAAAATGTTAACTGTATCAGAAAACTTCCTCAAAGGTATACCTGGAATAATTTTGGCCAAATAGCTAGGTACCATTGTCGCAGTCTTGGCTGGGCACAAAATCACGAGCCACTCACAGCTTTGTAGATTCAAACAGCAATTCTTTATTCCCAAACTCACACCGGCCTCTACACACACGTTCTGGGGAAATCCAAGTTCTGCCACACAATTCACGTCCCAAATACTTTCTCAATTCCACGAGAACTCAACGGGAACTCAGGCAGCAGGATATGCCCTATTCCCAGCAGGAATAACCTTAAACCTGGAACTGCCTTAAATCCAGATTGTCCTAAACCGGGAACGCCCTAAACCCAAATTATCCTAAACGGGGATACTTCCTAAAACCTGCAGGATACACCCTAAACCTGGATCCACCCTCGTCCTTGAGCAGGGTCGCCTTTCTCAAACACACATGCAATGTCACAGCGAATTTCCAAGGCAAGTCCATTTAACATGGGGTACGCTGGCAAGGAAATTTCGATGCGTCATTCCTACTTGGCAATGGCCCTCAGCATACCATGACCCAGGCAAATTGACACCTAAAATCAACTATCATAGAGAACTTGACCACTATAGCAGAAAAGGCTCTGGAGCCTCCTAGAAGAAAAGAAGAGCATCTGCTGATGCTGAGAACCAGCAGCCCTCTGAAGGTGATCCTAAATCCATGAAAGCAGATTAGTTCCTGCTTTCACTATGCAAACTGCTGTTACTGAGAAACTCTTCCATATCCTGTATCTTCTTTTTTTTATAATCACATCTCATCAGATAAATCATAAAATAGCTTCCATGGATTATCTCATGTAACCTTTATCAAAACCTTGCCAAGCACATTTTATTTTCTCCATTTATTCAAGGAAGGGAGAGAGAGAGAGAGAGAGAGAGAGAGAGAGAGAGAGAGAGAGAGAGAGAGAGAAAGCACCTTGCCCAAGGCCACGTAGCTAGTTAGTAGCAGAAGTAGTATGAAATCCAGGTTTGTTGCTCACCTCTTGTTGCTGGGAAGCAAAGGAGCAAGATAAAACAATTGCATGGCTCCAAGTCCATTGAGTTCTCCTAAAAAAATCATTTACTATTCCCCTAAAACTCCCTATTCTGCCTTCCCTTATTGAAAAAGTGTGGATATGTTTTTGAATTATGTTGGGCTCATAGGTACTCACAGTTCTGTGATTTCTTGCCACTTTTGCACATTAGAACTTTTGTATGCCTTTTATTATTGGGGGGGCGTGAAGAGGTTCCAATATCCCCATTCAAGAGCACATCCCCAATGATCTAATTTCCATTTTTCTAGCTAAGAATAGATGCAAAAAAAAAAAAATCCTTTTGCTAATGTTCCTGAGATTACCTCAAACTCCAGGTTTAAATATGTGTGTGTGTTGCTAGGGAGTGAACCCCCGGCCTTGCATATGCTAAGCAAATATTCTACCACCCTACCCTAAATACTTATATTTTTGTTTCTTATAGTTTGTGATTATATGAGAATGAATTTGACAAACAAAATATTGAAATCAACTTTTTCTTTTTTAATTTTTTTTTGTGTGTGTGTGTGTGTGGTACTTGGCATGGAACCCATGTGAAGCAAGGACTCTATCACTGAGCTACATCCCCAGTCCTTCTTTTAAAATTCTTTTTTTTGTCTCTAAATGGTTATGAGACTCATTTTTTCATATTTTATAGTCTACAATTTTTTTAAATACACCTTTTCAAATACAAAAGACATTTTTTTTTGTCTACAGGTATATAACCTTATGTTTATAGAAGTATCAAGGGAAAAATTGCATTAGTGTTGTTGGGGTGAGTGAATTTTGTCATGGACAAACAATTTTTGTTCTGCACAGATTATAATATCTAAATCTCAACAAATTGCATGTATTCTTTGATTGAGAACCACTCTTTAATAGCACCAAAGAAACTGGATTGATACCAATTGATACTATAAATGGTCACAGTAAGAACAGGAGTCATCACAGAGGTGATCTGCTGGTGTGGGGACCCTATTGATTAAAGGGTACATATTAGTTAAGATGCATTTGGATACTAGTAAAAAAAAAATCAAATGACAAGCACTTTTAAAGATAACTTATTTTTATCACACAACAAAAGTTTAGAAGGCTCTGAGTTGGCTTTTCGGCAATTTCTTGTGCTTTATTTACCCTTATTGTCACAAAGTGGGCTCCTGGAATCTGGGCATCGTATCTGCATACATTCACATTAAAAACAGAAATGTAGGGTGGGGAGAAACTTGTCTTTCTTTTCTTCTTTATCAGAATTTCCTGGAAGATTTCCCCTTACATTTCCCCAGAAATAGGGTCACAAGGGAGACAGCGGGAAATGGAAGTAGGTGGTATTTTCTGCCTCTACTGTGGAATATACATAGCGCAGCCAGCAAGGAAGGGGGATGACTAGATGGGGGCATGACCTTGGGAAGCCATCTAGTGGTGTCTGTCACAGGGGCTTTATAGCTATGGCCATTGCATGTGCCTGGCACATTTCCTATGTCCAATGAGCCCAAATATGAAGAGCACAAATACCACATGGGATTCGAGGAAGAGGAGTGGATAGAAAGCACCTGGCTGGTATAGAATGGCAGTCTGATGAATCCATAGCCTGCAAGAGTCGGAAAAGTTGTCGGCTATCTCTAATCCACAGAGCTATTCAAGTCAGCAGGACAAAAGTGCAAAGTTAATCAGCTGAATGTTGAATACTAAATACTACTGAGAGTTCCCTCAACAATTGTTAGGAGATCTTTCTCACACTCTGAAGCCTCATGCGTTGTGAAAGTGGTTTGGGTTGGTTAGGATTTTCCCCCTTAATGGTTTGACTGGAAGTTTACTTCATATTTGTTTGTTCATAATTGTTATTCAAGAGTTCTCCTGCATTGTCCTAGGATCAGGGTTATTAGGCAGTTAGGAATTCATCAGAAACCAATGGGCAACTTGGCTTATTGAAGATAATATGAGCTCTCATTTGCATATTTATGAGGACACCACTCCCTCCTCCTCTGGAATCCACACCATGATGCCATGCCAGATTTTGGTTTCATTCATTAGAATTTCACTTTCCCACCAGACTCTCAAGAGCTGTTCTCAGTATTTCCCTTAGAACAAAAGTTAATACATAGCAAAGCAAGAGGGGGGTTGGCTAGTCATTGTATATTGTAAAGTGTAGACAAACATCTTTTGTTGTTGTTTTAAATAAAAACACGATAATGTACATCTTAACCAAATTTAAAGGGTGGGCATTTGAATATTTTTAATTAGAAGGGCTAGTGCATAGTGCCACATTTAGTCAAACCTAGAGTTCCCATTTTGGGCTTAAATCATAAATGTGGGCTTTATTGTCTTTTACAATACACCATTGATAAAACACCAACTTTAAAGCCAATTAAAGGTTGGCAATCTTCCTGCCATTGGCAAAGTAACACTTGTTAACAGTTCCCCTTGTGACACGTTTCAGCATAATCACTGATTTCTGGAAACCTTATTTAGCACTTACGGATATTTTGAAATCTCTAATGAATTTCTTTTTATAGACATTTTTACGTTTTACTCTAATTTTTTAAAGGTGTTCAGGTAGTTTAATTTTATACACTCAGATGGTGCATGTACCCAGATATTTATATGTGAAAGACAAAATGTTAGAGTATGTAGAACTATACTCTATAAATAATAAATAGTTTGCTCATAATACTCAGGTTTTAATGGCTCCATTTCTGAAATCTAATTGCGCCCAAACTCATTCAGAAAAATCTCACATTTGAATCTGAATATGCAGATACTGTTCTGTTTAATAAATTACAAGTTCTTGTAATTTTAAAACTGGTTAGGAAAAAAACACTGGCTAGAAAATGAGTAAAATTCCTAGCAATTATTTACTGCAAATAAAAATGTTTTGGAGGCTAGTAAAAGTCTCTCTTTTCCCATATCATATGGAAATAATTTGATAAGCTTGGCAAAGATATAATATAAAAATGTGCTTAAAATATTCAAGTTGTTTGGTCTTTGGTTACTAACACCAGAGAACTAGTTTCTACAATTAAAAAACAGCTTGATTATATGCTATGCAAAAATGTTAATGCAGGAATGAAAAATAGCTAATTCTCACTTAAGTTTTGTATTTTAGCATGCTTCAATCATTAATTGAAGATGAGACTCAATATTTGAAATTAGATAACATTAAATCAAGATTGTAGAAGGTACCCAGATATGCAATGTTAGGCAAAGATAATATTGTACAATATGATACAGTGTATTCAGATAGTGGTAGTAGATTGATTCCTGTAGATGTGATATTCAAAAAATGAACAACCTTTCAAGAATCTGCTGACATCGTTTTTGCTTTAAATAATTCAGACATATATAAATCAGCAGCACTGTACTTGATCAGAGAATCAGAAGTCACATAATTTAACATATCTTCATCTTTTAGCCATGGATTTTTTTTTTTGATCCCACACAGTGTTTATGTTGGGACCATAAATATTTAATTGTCCCCTTTAAATTTTTTTTTAATTTATTTTTGAGATGGGGGGTCTTACTATGTTGCCCAGGCTGGCACCAAAATGAGTACTGTGACCACAGGTCCATGTACCTCTGTGTCCACTTCTCCCATTTTCAAAAACAATTGTATTGTGCTGAGGGCCATTGCCAAGTAGGAATGACGCATCGAAATTTCCTTGCCAGCGTACCCCATGTTAAATGGACTTGCCTTGGAAATTCGCTGTGACATTGCATGTGTGTTTGAGAAAGGTGACCCTGCTCAAGGACGAGGGTGGATCCAGGTTTAGGGTGTATCCTGCAGGTTTTAGGAAGTATCCCGGTTTAGGATAATTTGGGTTTAAGGTGTTCCTGGTTTAAGACTTGGGTTTAGGGAAGTTGGGGGGGGGGATAGGGCGTATCCTGCTGCCTCAGGCACGCCGGATCCTTGAGTTCCCATTGAGTTCTCGTGAGATTCAGAAAGAATTGGAGAAAAAAGCCTCCTGGAGTAGGTGAATTGGGCGGCGACAGAACTAGGATTTCCCCAGAACGTGTGTGGAGGCCGGTGTGAGTTCTGGAATAAAGAATTGCTGTTTGAATCTACAAAGCTGTGAGTGGCTCGTGATTCTGTGCCCAGCCAAGACTGCGGCAGTATTGTTATTATCATTATGAGTTTACTAAGTACATGTTGTTTAGTTAATTTAATAAACAACAACAAAAAAATCTCCCTAAGAGAATTATTAGTTGTTTAAGGATAAATTTGTAAATATTTAGAGTAAGACACAATTGAAAAGTTTGAAAATGATGTTGACAATGGTGAAAAATCAGAAACAATCCACATAAATAAAAATTAAGGTTTACTCAAATTATATCTTTAGGTTGGTGTGGCAGAGATGGTTAGCTGCCTAACCATACCTATTCAGATTTATTTCTTAGCAACATCCTATTTCATTCAAGATAGCAATGCATTCAGGAAAAACAAATTCCATCTGTCCATCACAAGTATATGAGTTCTGTCTAAGTTCTGGCTAATGAGATGGGAGCAGAGCTGAGCTTCTTCCAGGGAGCTGGATGGAAGACCCTTTTGGTTTTCTCCTTTCCCCTGATGTTGAACTCCAGCAATCAAAAACTTGGACCCTGAAGTGACCTTTAGGATAGAAGCCTCTTGTGGAGGATAAAGGAGCTAAAAGTTAAAAGGAGTTCCAAGTCTTTGAAGACTTGGTGGAACATGCCAGTTTCATGGGCATGCAAACTATGCTGTGGCAAGGCTCAGAAGGGCCCCACAGGTGGGTTAATCCTCTATCATTGCTATCTTAAAATTCTTAGTAATTTTATTTTCAAAGCAGTGTTTTGCAAGTGAAATCTGATAACACAATAGAGTGTGTGTGTCAGAAGAGGGATTCCCATGGGCTGGGGCGTAGCTCAGTGGTAGAATGCTCGCCTTGCAGGTGCAAGACCCTGGGTTCCATCCTCAGCACCACATAAAAATAAATACATAAAATAAAAGGTACTGTGTCTATCTGCAACTAAAAAAATATTTAAAAAAAGATTTCCTGCAATCAGTTTGTTTACTTTCCGTGTTTCACCATTTGTATGTAGCCCATTATCTCTGAATTCTGGTGGCCCCACAATGAGTTCAGCAAGATTCAAAGCCAGCATAAAGAGAATGTGCTATGTTTATTATAGATGAATGGAGGTGGTGAAAGCCCTGAGAAGCCATGATTGCCATTTGAAACCATAACTGGCTATGCAGAAAGAAGGCAATAACATTTCTAGAAACACAAACACTTAAGGATTTCTACACTAACATTTCTTACTTATGTTCCTTCCCTGTAGTAATCAACTACTTACCCTGAAAATGATGGCATGTTAAAAACAGGAATGGTAGACAACCCACAGTTCCTTTTCATTTTAGTCCTTCCTTATTCATCAGTAAACCATAGGTAGAAGGTGTTGGCAGAAAGTGGATCAAGAAATGAAATAAACAGGGTTGGTTTCATTTTGTGCAATGTTTTCTTGTTCTGAGAAGAATAAAGAACAAGTGCATGTACTTGCTATAAAATATGAATTAGGTGATTTTAGTAATTCCATGTGCACATGAACTGCTCTTATATTTGCATTTGAAACTGGTTTTGCTCTATGTAAAGATGAAGGGTAAAATTCATGCTGATAATTTAGGGTTTTGTTGTTGTTGTTGCTGCTGTTGTTGCTTAGAGCATTAAATAGAAGATTAAAGCACCATGACAAATCAAGAGAGGATCTGAAAATAAAAGAAGAATGTATATATTTTTAGTTCTTTTCTTTGCTGTACTGGGGATTCAACCCAGGGCCTCATGGCAAGTGCTTTACCACTAAGCTGTACTCCCAGTTCTTTTAGATACTTTTAGTAGGATTTTTTTTCTACTTTTGAACAAGGGACCTCCTCAGATTTTCAGTTTGTACTGGATGCCATAATTATATAGCCAGATTATATAGATTTCAAGGAGCTACCACACCATCCATGAAGTGCTTGCTTTTGTGTAGAAATCAGTTATTTTGTTTTACCTGAATCTAATTTTGATATATGTAGCTTAGTGTTACCACTAAATAGCTGCTAAAGAAAGATATTCGAGTATGGAAAACTTCTGTTAGGTTAAAAAGTGTATTATGAGTACTTCTTTTTTTAATACACAAATATAGCTCAGCTGGTAGAGTGCCTGCCTCCCATGCACAAGGCCCTGGGTTCAATCCCCAGCACCACAAAAATAAAGTAAAATATACAAATACATAGACATCAAGAAACAAATGTACCAAAAATTCATATTGTTTATCTTCAAGGATTGGAATTACCTGAGTTATTTATATAATTGTTTGTTTGTTTTTGGTGCTGGGGATTGAACCAGGGCCTCATACTTGCTAAGTACACACTTACAGTGAGCTTCACTCCCAGCTCTTATTTTGTGTGTGTATGTGTGATTTTCTATATTTTTCAGTCTTCTTGAACTGAATATTTTTCACTTTTCTAGGTAGATAATATTTAGAAAATTTATAAATTAATAACGAACCAATATGAAATTTACACTTTTTACAAAAGACTTCTTCAACAACAACTATATTCTTACTTATATTTATTTATTTATTTTTGGTGGTAGAGATAGAATCCAGAGCCTTGTGCACACTAGGCAAGTGCTCTACCACTGAGCTCTATAGTCTCAGCCCCTGAAATTTATTATTAAATCTAGAAACTATGTAAAACTCAGTCTCAGGTAATTTTTTTTTTACCTGATGCCATGGATTGAATCCAGGGGTGCTTAACCACTGAGCAACATCCCATACTTTTTATGTTTCATTTTGAGACAGAGTCTCACTAAGTTGCTGAGTCTGGCTTTGAATGTACAATCCTCCTGCCTCAGCATCCTGAGCCTCTCAGTCTCAGATAATTTTTTAAAATAGTTTCCTTTATTCAGGGTTTTTCAAATTATAAAAATTATACAGGCTGGTTGTAACAACTCAAACAAAAATTATATAAAGAAAAAAAACAAATTTTATCTTTTTGCCCCTGTAATTTAAAGTAAAAATGTTAAAAGATGAACAGGTATCTTTTCACAAGTTATATAATATAATAATTAAGCCTGTATAATTTGCTCATCTCTCTCTCTCTCTCTCTCTCTCTCTCTCTCTCTCTCACACACACACACACACACACACACACACACACTCACACACACACACACACACAGTGAGAGAGAGAGAGAGAGATTGGGGGTTTGATATTCTATTTTCACTTAACATATCCTGGAACTTCTATACAGGGCAAAATACATAAATCATCATTTTTTTCTTATTTCTCTGGGCATACACAGAGACACATATCATTTCACATTATATTTTACCTATTTCATTTTAGAACGTCAGTCAGGTGCGTAAACTTTCTCCCAGGCCATCTGTGTACTTCCTTGTAAAATCACTTTCAGTAAGAATTCCCAGTTCTTGATATCTAATCAGTTTTCTCATCCTCACCAGCACTCAGGTCATATCTGATCACCCTGATCTGACTTTAAAAGACTCCTGTGACGTCAATTTACTGAGACTCTTCCTTAGCACAGATGCATTCTCTTAGTAATTTTCCATCTTCTGACCCCCCACCTTGCTGCTAGGCTATAAATTCTCACTTGCCTGTAAAGTCTCTGGAGTTGAATCTAATCTCTCTGTCCCAGTGCAAAATATCTGGGACACTGTCCCTATGTCTATCTTGTCAGTCTCAAAAGTCTTTCATACCGTGCTTTACCGGGTATTATAGAATAATCTTGTCTTTAACACTTTAAAATAGTCACTCATTAAGCATTCTGTTATGCTGTGGAGGACAGAGGGTGATTTGTGTGAGTGAGATGTTGAGCCTGGGTGAACTCATTCCATTCTGATCAGAGTACATCAAGGTGATGCTTTGAATTTGTATTTCCAGAGGAGATATAGCCCTCACTGATGTTTTCTCCTTTCTTCCACTTCCTTATACCATATTTCTTCTTGTATCATACTAAAGGGTCTCTCATTCCACTGGTTTGCAATTTCCTTTTCCTCAAATCATCCTCTTTCCCTCAAGGGAAACTAAATTTGGTGCCTTGGAGAAGTAAGCCAGTGTACAATTTAATGCTTACCAGTTGAAAATCTGAAGGTTGGGGAAGCAGGAAGTCTTCCATATTATATTCTGAGGAATTATGGGAACCTTTGGGAGCCTTTATTAGGCTGCAAAAGTTACAAAGTAGAGCTGTAGGTGTAGTTCAGTGGTAGAGCATGTGCTTAGCATGCATGCAATCTTGGTTCAATTCTCAGCACCCCCCCAAAAAAAAGTTACCAAGTAAACCACATTGATATTATAAATTATGGTCATTTCTACATGATGTTGAAAACATATTTGTAAGGCATTTGTCTCAGAATAGAATCAGTCTGGGGCTTTTAGTAGGCAAAATTTCAATGAATTTGTCAATGACCCCAATGTCTTTATTAGAAAGAGACAGTTGATGAGAAGGTTTCTGTCCATTCTCCAAAACATGTGTGTGAGTTAAATTGCAGTTAAATATTTCATACATTATGAGATAATGAAGTTACTCTATCAGCAAATTTTGTTTTTGTTTTATCACCTTAAGTAAATGTTATGAGTCATTAAGTCGTTTCTTTTCAGCAACAAGTCCGCCATTGTGCCATCTATTTACAATGCATAATAACTGAATTTCACATATCTATGGCTTTATTGTTATTAACTTTTACTCACTGTGTATTAACTGTGCTCTGAAATGTCTGCTGATGAAACTAGAAAACATTCCTACCCCACAGAGAACATGTAATTATCCTTTAGGGATTCTTAAAAAAAATTGATAGAGTTTTATTCCCTGAATGAATCAACAGAACATCTTTATAGGAAATAATTGCAAAGTATAAATTAAACTGCCATAACATTGAAAATATCATGGAAGCTAGAAGATAGGAGAAACACCTCAAGGCCTATACATTTTCCAACGCTGGATGTTTGTATCGATAGGTAAAGTTGGGGCCAACTGATTATTTTAAGGACTTTGCAGGTCAAAAATGAAAATTAAACACAAAAATCTAAATGAAAAAGTATATATCAATAAATTACTATTTCTCCTCAAATCAAGGGCATCCCAGTCTAGATGTGATAATTAAAGAGAGCCTTGTCCTTAGGGCCTGGCCAGGAGTGAGCATGTGTAATAGCAAGTTTGTCCCCAGCATATGCACAGCTCCAACAGTTGCCTTTGCCCTTAGTAGTCACCTCTCCTTCTCCCTCCCTCCAGCTCTCAGGGGTCTCCCTGTCCTTGGCTAAATTTTGCTCTCAGCTGGCAGTTAATTAATGGGTAAGAGTGTACTGTTTGTGGAGAAAATTGTACAGCTAAGTATTTACAACGTCTTTATATGTTTCAACATTTTTAAGTTATTAGAAACAGGGAGGAAAATTCTGGTAGTAGAAAAACCAGTTGGCTCTGGGTCAGTAAACCTGTCTAGTAATTTAATATAATCGAACCTTAATAATTAATTTTGTATTGTATTATGTTAAATGACCCTAAGGTATCTAAGCAGCAGAGGTAGAAAAGGGAATGTAAAACTTGGCAGTACTTTTGCTATTTTTTTTTGTAGAGTGGAAATGGTCAGGGTATCTGCCAGAGATTGGAAAAATGGCTATTTTCTTCTTCTTTGATATTTAGTAGAAGGGGGAAAACCACCACCAAGAGACCTGTAATTAGAAAATTTTGTTCCTGTGGGGGTTCAAATGTAGGCTTAATAGCCTTAAATATTGGGAAAATAGAGTTTAAGCTCCAGTCACTTCCCACCTACAGCATAAACAAACTGGCTAAAAGGTGGTAGACTGGAAGCTTCAGTATGTCCTCCTACAAAATTTGGTATTTAATGGAGAGAAACCCACATTTGATCAGACTCAAGAGTAAAAAATTAAGTAAACATAAGAAAAATGTTAACTTAGTTAAGTATGCAGGGAGTGATGTTCTTTTATATCCTTCTCTTTTCATAGTTAATTATAGCTGTAAGTTTTAATTATATTTTCTTAATAAAGAGTTTAAATTGCTTAAGGTGGTTTCCTGATTGTTTAGACCAAAGGTCTTCGAAATTCTTCACATATGTAAACCCACAAGAATTGTGAAAAGCTGTTTTCTTCTTCGGCGTTTTCTGGTGCTGCTGGAGGGTGTGTTTCTGCTCATGTTTCAGCGGCTTTGGCTGGGCCTTGGGGCTGCCCTCGGCTCCATGCTGCAGGAACAATAGTCATAACTTCAAGAATACCCTTGGGTGCTATTTTAAATAGCAAAACCATATCCAGCTGGACATGGAGGCATACACCTGTAATCACAGAGGCTCCAGAGATAGAGACAGAGGATCACAAGTTCAAAGTCAGCCTTAGCAACTTAGCGAGGCCCTAGGCAACTTAGCAAGATTCTGTCTCAAAATAAAATATAAAAAGGGCTGGGGCATTCAGGCCGATTCCAACATGGCGGCGGGCTCAGAGAGATCAAGACCCTGACCTCTTCAGCTATGCAGGCATAGGGAGTCGTAAACAACCTAAATCTGTTTGCTCAGGATCACTAGGCAATGCTGAGCTGACGTGGATCTGGGGTGAACAGTCTGGGCCTCTCAGAACACACACTGAGCCCGGATCGGCTGAATTCAAGCTCCCGTTCGCCTGCTTCCCGCAGACAAACAGCTGTGACTCAGCACTAATCCATCCGGCTGAAACAACTGGTCAGCCCTTCTGATCTAACGGAGGCAAATGCCTACCGAGCCTTCATAGGTAGTGGCCACAGTTTTGAAACGGGGCTCAGGAGAGACAGTAAGGACCCACCCGTTGCTTTGGTCGCCCGGCAAAGGGAAACGAACTGTCGCCATTTGCAAGAGACACCACCATGGCAGAGAACTGACGTCATCAGACTGCGGCGGAGGAGATAACTTCATTGAAACCTGCGCCTACAGGTGTGTAATTCCCTAACCTTCCCTCTCCACACATCGGGGAAACCTTAAGGGCCCCTCCCAGCTCTCCCCTAAGGGCCCCTCCCAGCTCTCCCATGAGCCAGCCCGAGGGAATCAGAGGTGGCGCGGGACCCAGGGCGCGAAACTACCGCTCCCACCAGAGCTGACAGCTGAGGACTCTTGCACCAGCTACTGGGGACGTGGCTACCGGAGGGCAAGTAAAATTCGCTGAGGATTCTCAGCCTCAAGCTCTACAAACTTAGGGTCTGAGGGAATGGCAAACTGGAAGAGTGTGCCCAGTCCTTCATGAAAACAGGGCTCCCGGGAGCAGCAGACCTGGCGTGTAGCCAGTATTGTGGTGAACGGCACCCGTGAGAGGGGCCTGGCTAGAGGAAAAGTGGGAAGTGACTAGACACAAGAGGAGGCCCTAGGCACTCAGGATTGGAGACTCGCCCAGTCTGGGAGGAGCTGCTGCACAGTGATTGGTTCCCGCATATTGACAGGAGAAACTTGGCCTGGTGGGCACAGCGCCACCTACTGGAAGAGAAGTTAATCAAACTCTAAGACTGCATTTATTAGTTTTTTTTTTCTTTTTTTCTTTTCTCTTTTTTTTTGATTTGGGTTTTTCTTTCACTTTCATTTTTCTTTCTTGTTGTATTTTTTAAAATTTTTTTTAAAAAAATTTTTAATTTTTTTTCTTCTAATTTTAATTTTAATTTTTTTTATTATTTTTTTAAAAAAAATTTTTTCTTTTTTTATTTCCTATTTTTTTCTTCTTTTGTCTTTTCATTTCTTTTCAATTATCTTATCCCCCCTTCCTTGAATTCTACCTGCTTACTCTCATTCTCTTTAGTGACTTCTTCCCTTCCCTTCTAATACCTTTCCTCCCAAGCATCAAATAAATTTATAGGAGTAAACAGTAACTCAGCAGTCAAACAGAACAAGAAGTAACATGAGCAGCTTCAAAAAGCAAGGAAGAAAAGGAGTACAAACAATGCAGGACAGCCTAAATATTCAGGAGGACCTAGAGTCATCAGAAAAATGGTCATATAAAGAACTCAAGGAACACCTTGGACAGATGGAATGGAACCTTAAAGAGGATAGAAGACAGCAAATTCAAGCAGCGAAAGAACACATTGAGAATGAATTACATAAACAGATAAAAGAAGAAGTTAAGCATCTCTATCAGGAGATAGAGATTATAAAAAATAAACAATAATTCTAGAAATGAAGGAAACGATAAACCACATTAAAAACTCAATTGAGAGTATCACTAACAGAGTGGAGCAAGTAGAAGCCAGAACGTCAGATAATGAAGACAAAATATATCATCTTGAAAAGAGTCTAGCCAACTCAGAAAGGCTGGTAAAAAATCACGAGAAAAACATCCAAGAGTTATGGGATAACATAAAAAAACCAAAACCAAACTTACGAGTCATCGGGATAGAAGAAGGTACAGAGATTCAAACCAAGGGAATGAGTAACCTGCTGAATGAAATAATTACAGAAAACTTTCCAGAAATAAAAAAGGAAACAGATATACAAATTGAAGATGCATACAGGACACCGAGCACACAAAATCACAGTAGACCAACGCCAAGACACATTGTTATGAAGATATCCAATATACAGAACAAAGAGAAAATATTAAAACCTACAAGAGAAAGGAGACAGATTACATTCAGGGGTAAACCAATAAGGTTAACAACGGATTTTTCATCACAGACACTGAAAGCAAGAAGGTCATGGAATAATGTATTTCAAACACTGAAAGACAATGGATGCCAACCAAGAATTCTGTATCCAGCAAAATTAAGCTTCAGGTATGACAACGAAATAAAAATCTTTCATGATAAACAAAAGTTAAAAGAATTTGCAGCCAGAAAACCAGCATTGCAAAGCATTTTGAGCAAAACACTACACGAGGAAGAAATGAAAAACAATAACCAAAACCATCAGTGGGAAGTGCCTCAGTAAAGACAGAGGGCGAGGGGAAAGGTAATCATGGAGAAACAAACTAAATTTTTTTAAAAAAGGAAAAATAATCAAACATGGATGGAAGTACAAACCATATATCAATAGTAACTCTGAATGTTAATGGCTTAAACTCTCCAATAAAGCGACATAGGCTGGTATCATGGATTAAAAAAACAAATCCAACAATATGCTGCCTCCAGGAGACACATCTGATTGGAAAAGACATACACAGGCTGAAGGTGAAAGGATGGGAAAAAATATACCACGCACACGGTCCTCGTAAGCAAGCAGGGGTGGCCATCCTCATATCGAATAAAATCGACTTCAAGACTAAGTTAATCAAAAGGGATAAAGAAGGACATTATATACTGTTAAAAGGAACCATTCACCAACAAGACATAACAATTATCAATATTTATGCAACAAATAATGGTGCTGCGACATTCATAAAACAAATTCTCCTCAAGTTCAAGAATCAAATAGACCACAACACAATAATTATGGGTGACTTCAACACACCTCTCTCACCATTGGACAGATCCTCCAAACAAACGTTGAATAAAAAAACTATAGAACTCAATATCACAATCAATAACCTAGACTTAACTGACATATATAGAATATATCAACCATCATCAAATGGTTATACTTTTTTCTCAGCAGCACATGGATCCTTCTCAAAAATAGACCATATATTATGCCATAGGGCAACCCTCAGTAAATATAAAGGGGTGGAGATAATACCATGCATTTTATCTGATCATAATGGAATGAAACTGGAAATCAATGATAAAAGAAGGAAGGAAAAATCCTACATCACTTGGAAAATGAACAATATGTTACTGAATGATCAATGGGTTACAGAAGACTGCTGAGGGCCATTACCAAGTAGAAATGACGCATCGAAATTTCCTTGCCAGCGTACCCCATGTTAATTTCGCTGTTGACCTTGCATGTGTGTTTGAGAAAGGTGACCCTGCTCAACGACCAGGGTGGATCCAGGATTAGGGTGTATCCTGCAGTTTGAGGAAGTATAGTATCCCGGTCCTTGGGTTTAGGGCGTTCCCAGTTTAAGACCTTGGGTTTTAGGGAAGTTCATGTTGAGGATTATTGCTGCTGGAAATAGGGCGTTCCTGCTACCTGAGCTCCCTTGGAGTTCTCGTGAGATTCAGAGAGCATTTTGGGAAAAAAGCCTCGTGGAGGAGGTGAATTGGGTGGCAGCAGAACTGGGATTGCCCCAGTACGTGTGTGGAGGCCGGTGTGAGTTTGGGAATAAAGATTTGCTGTTTGAATCTACAAAGCTGTGTGGTGGCTCGTGATTCTGTGCCCAGCCAAGACTGCGGCAGAAGACATAAAGGAGGAAATCAAAAAATTCTTAGAGATAAATGAAAATACAGACACAACATATCGGAATCTATGGGACACAATGAAAGCAGTTTTAAGAGGAAAATTCATCGCCTGGTGGTCATTCCTCAAAAAAAGAAAAAACCAACAAATAAATGAGCTCACACTTCATCTCAAAGCCCTAGAAAAGGAAGAGCAAAACAACAGCAAATGTAGCAGAAGGCAAGAAATAATTAAAATCAGAGTGGAAATCAATGAAATTGAAACAAAAGAATCTATTGAAAAAATTAACAAAACTAAAAGTTGGTTCTTCGAAAAAAAAATAAGATTGACAGACCTTTAGCCATGCTAACGAAGAGAAGAGAGAGAACTCAAATTACTAACATACGGGATGAAAAAGGCAATATCACAACAGATGCTACAGAAATACAGAAGACAATTAGAAATTATTTTGAAAACCTATATTCCAATAAAATAGAAGACAGTGAAGACATCAATAAATTTCTTAAGTCATATGATTTACCCAGACTGAGTCAGGAGGATACACACAATTTGAACAGACCAATATCAATGGATGAAATTGAAGAAGCCATCAAAAGACTACCAACCAAGAAAAGCCCAGGACTGGATGGGTATACAGTGGAGTTTTACAAAACCTTTAAAGAAGAATTAATACCAATACTTTTCAAGTTATTTCAGGAAATAGAAAAAGAGGGAGCTCTTCCAAATTCATTCTATGAGACCAACATCACCCTGATTCCGAAACCAGACAAAGACACCTCAAAGAAAGAAAACTACAGACCAATATCTCTAATGAACCTAGATGCAAAAATCCTCAATAAAATTCTGGCGAATCGAATACAAAAACATATCAAAAAAATTGTGCACCATGATCAAGTAGGATTCATCCCTGGGATGCAAGGATGGTTCAACATACGGAAATCAATAAATGTTATTCACCACATCAGACTTAAAAATAAGAACCATATGATCATCTCAATAGATGCAGAAAAAGCATTCAACAAAGTACAACATCCCTTTATGTTCAAAACATTAGAAAAACTAGGGATAACAGGAACTTACCTTGACATTGTAAAAGCTATCTATGCTAAGCCTCAGGCTAGCATCATTCTGAATGGACAAAAGTTGAAGGCATTCCCTCTAAAATCTGGAACAAGACAGGGATGCCCTCTATCACTACTTCTATTCAATATAGTTCTCGAAACACTGGCCAGAGCAATTAGACAGACCAAAGAAATTAAAGGCATAAAAATAGGAAAAGAAGAACTTAAATTATCACTATTTGCAGATGACATGATTCTATACCTAGAAGACCCAAAAGGGTCTACGAAGAAACTACTAGAACTAATAAATGAATTCAGCAAAGTGGCAGGATATAAAATCAACACACATAAATCAAAGGCATTTCTGTATATCAGCAACAAAACTTCTGAAACAGAGATGAGGAAAAACACTCCATTCACAATATCCTCAAAAAAAATAAAATATTTGGGAATCAACCTAACAAAAGAGGTGAAAGATTTATACAATGAAAACTACAGAACCCTAAAGAGAGAAGTAGAAGAAGATCTTAGAAGATGGAAAAATATACCCTGTTCATGGATAGGCAGAACTAACATCATCAAAATGGCGATATTACCAAAAGTTCTCTATAGGTTTAATGCAATGCCAATCAAAATCCCAACGGCATTTCTTGTAGAAATAGATAAAGCATTCATGAAATTCATATGGAAAAATAAAAGACCCAGAATAGCAAAAGCAATTCTAAGCAGGAAGTGTGAATCAGGCGGTATAGCGATACCAGATTTCAAACTGTATTACAGAGCAATAGTGACAAAAACAGCATGGTACTGGTACCAAAACAGGCGGGTGGACCAATGGTATAGAATAGAGGACACAGAGACTAATCCACAAAGTTACAACTATCTTATATTTGATAAAGGGGCTAAAAGCATGCAATGGAGGAAGGATAGTATCTTCAACAAATGGTGTTGGGAAAACTGGAAATCCACATGCAACAAAATGAAACTGAATCCCTTTCTCTCGCCGTGCACAAAAGTTAACTCAAAATGGATCAAGGAGCTTGATATCAAATCAGAGACTCTGCGTCTGATAGAAGAAAAAGTTGGCTCCGATCTACATATTGTGGGGTCGGGCTCCAAATTCCTTAATAGGACACCCATAGCACAAGAGTTAATAACAAGAATCAACAAATGGGACTTACTTAAACTAAAAAGTTTTTTCTCAGCAAGAGAAAGAATAAGAGATGTAAATAGGGAGCCTACATCCTGGGAACAAATTTTTACTCCTCACACTTCAGATAGAGCCCTAATATCCAGAGTATACAAAGAACTCAAAAAATTAGACAATAAGATAACAAATAACCCAATCAATAATCCACTTCTCAGAGGAGGATATACAATCAATCAACAAGTACATGAGAAAATGCTCACCATCTCTAGCAGTCAGAGAAATGCAAATCAAAACCACCCTAAGATACCATCTCACTCCAGTAAGATTGGCAGCCACTATGAAGTCAAACAACAACAAGTGCTGGCGAGGATGTGGAGAAAAGGGTACTCTTGTACATTGCTGGTGGGACTGAAAATTGGTGCGGCCAATTTGGAAAGCAGTTTGGAGATTCCTGGGAAAGCTGGGAATGGAACCACCATTTGACCCTGCTATTGCCCTTCTCAGACTATTCCCTGAAGACCTTGAAAGAGCATGCTACAGGGATACTGCCACATCGATGTTCATAGCAGCACAATTCACAATAGCTAGACTGTGGAACCAACCCAGATGCCCTTCAATAAATGAATGGATAAAAAAAATGTGGCATCTATACACAATGGAGTACTATGCAGCAATAAAAATGACAAAATCATAGAATTTGCAGGGAAATGGATGGCACTAGAGCAGATTATGCTTAGTGAAGCTAGCCAATCCCTAAAAAATAAATACCAAATGTCTTCTTTGATATAATGAGAGCAACTATGAACAGAGCAGGGAGGAAGAGCAGGAAGAAGAGATTAACATTAAACAGAGACATGTGATGGGAGGGAAAGGGAGAGAAAAGGGAAATTGCATGGAAATGAAGGGAGACCCTCATTGCTATACAAAATTACATATAAGAGGTTGTGAGGGGAATGGGAAAATAAACAAGGAGAGAAATGAATTACAGTAGATGGGGTAGAGAGAGAAGATGGGAGGGGAGGGGAGGGGGGATAGTAGGAGATAGGAAAGGTAGCAGAATACAACAATTACTAATATGGCATTATGTAAAATTGTGGATGTGTAACCGACGTGATTCTGCAATCTGCATTTGGGGTAAAATTGGGGGTTCATTACCCACTTCAATCTAATGTATGCAATATGATATGTCAAGAACTTTGTAATGTTGTGAACAACCAATAAAAAAAAAGTTGCAAGCCAAAAAAAAAAAAAAGAATTGTGAAAAACATGGAGTTCTTTGGACATTTTATATGTACACCTAAACATATCTTAAGTTTAAATTATGGCAAAGAATGTATTTCACAGTATATTAGCATTTTAATCCATATTCTTTGCATAAAATAACAGTGCTATAAGTTTAGCTTACTCAGTTTACAGAACAATTTTCATTCTATAAATACATTACTGGACCCTGGCGCTTTGGTGCACACCTGTAATCCCAATGACTTGGGAGGCTCTCAAGGAATTCTCTTGGAGAATCCCAAGTTAAAGGCCAGCCTCAGCAACTTAGTGAGACCCTGTCCCAAAATTAAAAATTAAAAAAGGTGGGGGGAGCTAGCTTTGTGGAAAAGTGCCCTGGGTTCAAGCCTCAGTGCCAATAAAGAAATAACTAAAACTGGAGAAAAACCAACCTACATTGTCCAACCTATCAGCTAAATTGGATTTATTGCCCGTCATTTTAAATATTCAACAAATGGGATGAAATCCTTGTGAATCCCAATTCCCCAAGAGAGAGACAGAAGAGAGGTAGAGAGAAGGGAGGGAGATTTGCCAAAAATTTGTCTGGATAAAGGAAGGTTTTAGTTTTTATTCAGGCTTTCTTTGCTTTGTTTTGGGGGAAGAACAGGAAGAAGTCCTGAGGGCAGGGCCAATACATTTTTAACTATCTCCTTGTAAGTTGTTCTTGAAATTTTTATGTCTCAGAGCAATGAACCAAGGTAAGATCCAGATTGGGCGAGAGACATGCCTGTCTTCTGTGAGACCAACAAGGAGGATTGTGACAAGGGAGGTATTGGCAGGCCTGGAGAGGGGGAATCAGGGATATGGGAGTTGAGAATCTGGACACTGGTTGCATTAAAACCATCCATTCCCATGTGTGTTTGGAAAGTCTTCATGTACCCTGAGAATATGAGTACTCAGTTTGAAGTCTGTTCTTCTAAATCCGTTTTAGAAGAGAAGTGCCTGTGTTATTAAGATACAAGATACAAGATAGCCTTCCAGTGGTGAGGCCTGCAAACAGCAGCAGACATTCCTGAAACTTGGGGCCTAAAGGGAACCGTTGTGCTAATGCTTCTCACTGGGAAGCAACTCACATTCCAAGGCCTAATTCTTTCCTGTAAGTTGATCCATATATGTTGAATTTTTTAGAGACCAAAAAGCTTATCAGACACAAAAATATTTTCCTAGAATAGTGGAGTAAGTGGCAGTGAGATTGTTTTGCATATTTTTGGCTCTACTTAAGCAGTGTAAAACAGTCTCTGATTTAATGTTTCCACTGAAGTGTTTAAATTATAATGATCACATTAAGTGCATGTTTAAAGCAATACCACATGTCAGAGGGTTTAAAAGCATGCCAAAATTGTTGCCCTGCTTTGAGACCACAATTGTATGAAAATTCAGGAGCCATAATAGATAAGCTAATACAGGTTGAGCATCTCTTTTCTGAAATCTTTGGAATCAGAAATGTTTCAAATTTTAATTTTTTTCATATTTGGGAATATTTGCACATATATGAGATAGCTTGTGGACAGAACTTAAGATTGAAATGAAATTCATTTATGTTTCATATACACTTTGTGCACATAATCTGAAGGTAACACACACACAATTTTTAAAAAAAATTTGTGCATGAAACAAAGTTTCATGGCATGGAATATTCTACTTGTGGCATCATGTCAAACTCAAAAAGTTTCAGGTTGTTGAGCTTTTGGATTTCAGACTTTTAAATTGGGAATTCTCCACTTGTATTTCAAAGGGATGCTGCAAAAGACATTTTTCATCATTACTTTATATTAAATATGTTTTCATTTTACTATTCTTTCCCTCAAAACAAATGGGTTCCCGTTTTCTCTAGGAATTGTAAAATGTCCACCATATGAAAGGGTCAAATCTCTACTAGTAGTGACCATTTGTTACTTTTGTTCTTTCCACATTTCTGTCTCCCATCTTCAGGTGATATTTCCCAACTCCCTTTGGCATATATCTCTTCCCACTCCACGGGTTCCAGGCTACCATTCATACTCCTCTTATCATACAAAATGGCATGTGGATCATGTCTGATCCTTGTAAATATCCCATCCTCCTGACCATACATTGGTGCAGTGGTGGGCATGTGACCCACACTGAGTCAGTTAGACCCCTCATCTGGGATATTTGTATGGATTGAGAGCACTTTAATGCCATTGCCAAAACATAAAAATGCTGAGTTTTGTCAGATTTTTTTTATAGAAGATAATTAATAATGGAGTTTTTCCAATGGGGTCAAGTGGAGAGCAGAGCCTAGCTGACCATGCAGATAGATGGGATGGTGAAAGATAGAAGAGCGTAAGTAAGTAGGGACACATAAATTATAGGAAGGGCTTCAGTTGTCTCAGGTCCTAGACTAATATTCAGGGAAAGGTTTACCTGTACTACTGAGAGACAGGAAAACTCCCAGTGGCTTATGGATGATAGAGTCTAAAATTCAGATGTCAAAAAGTAAAAGTTGTCACAATAGATGCAACAGGAAAGATCTGTTTATATAACTTTTAAACATGCAGCATGCCCATGGGCTTTTTAAATTGATGGCATTTCCTGCACCGAAAGGAACTGTGTATAAAGGGGGAATGGGGAAGCTAGGTTTTTAGAGGACATGTAAATGGGTTCACTATAAAGCTTTGCATGACTGGGGACAAAAAGAAGAGGTTGGTGGTGGTGGTGGAGGGGTACTGAGGCAGCTGCAATACCCATGCTTCAATAGTGCCACCATGTGGCTGTGACACCAGCAACAGCCTATCCCTAACCCAATGTGCCCCTTTAGTTGACTGAACTGAAATTCTGGTTTTCTCTTCTGGCGGTGATAATAGGTGGAGCTGACCACTCTGTCCCTAAAGTGTGTGCATTTCTTAGAGAGAGATGGAGAATGATTAGAAGAGAGTTACAGAGAAGAAAGATGATTGTGGTAACAGAGATGTATTATTTGGATAACAAAAACAGGTGAATTTTCCTTTTTTCCCCAGGTTGGAGAAATTGAGTGCATAAGTGATGGCATACTGGAGTTAACTTGTACCAGTTGGTGAGAACTAATTGGGAATTTTGAGGAATTTTGCAAGCTGGTTGTTAAACAAAGCCATCACGAAAAATAAAATACACACGTCAGATTTAATGACAATAGATTTATTGGGAAAAGACTTAGAAATTGGGATGCAACTCCATCTGTCAAATCATAGTTCAATTGCAACCATGTGTTGGCTACAGAAACAAAAGTTTGGCAAAAGCAACCAACATTCTGTAAGAATCCATTGGCTATGTGGATGTTATAAAAAAAGTATTTTATATTTTATTTGTAATTGTATGACACACATATTTTACATCATAAAATTTCTAATAAACTTATGTACATATAAACACATACACACGAATATATACATGCATATATTTTCCCTAAAGAATTTATCATTAAAAACACTGACTAGCACACCAGTATTTCTAGTTATATGTTAATAATAATAATAATAATAACAACAACAACAACAATAACAGAATATGAATAATGCATCATTTTATTTCACTCACACTCACTTCCAGACCTCTGTGACAAAGAGTTCAGGTGGTTTGCAGTGCCCAATAGGAACTCCTATTCAGTTGTTTCCTTAAATTCCTCTGTGAAAAATCAAGTGAACTCCTATGAGGTCTCTGGAGATGCTTAAAAACCATCCTAAAGTACAAGTGCCTAATAGTTCTGGAGAGTGACATTTTATTCCCATTATAAATGTTCAACCTTATGTTTTGTTTAAGGGATTAAATATCACCATGAGCTTTTTCTTTTTTATGTAAAGAGCAGGTAGGTGGATTCTTCTGCATAGTGACAACCAACATAATCTCTTGAGACTCAAAAAAATAAGGATTAAGAGAGAAGTTTCCACTTTGAATGGCAAGCTGAATACAGGTATTGGATCTAAGTGCCATTAGAATAACAGTAAAGGGATAGAAGTCAGAAAAGAAAGAAAATCACAAAAAAATGAAGAGAACTGAATAAGAATCACCAACAGATTAGTTTTTTTTTTTGTGTGTGTGTGTGTGTGTGTGTGTGTGTGTTTAATTGAAGAAAAGATGAAGATATGTGAAGACTCATACTCCTTTTCTTAGGAAGTTACTTGATATATATAAGAAAAAAAAAACAGATGGTATGACATCCAAAAGGAAATCTTGAATACAGAAAACATAGAACTAACCAAGGATTCAATGAAAAGGAATCCTAGGGGCTGGGATTGTGGCTC
Source organism: Spermophilus citellus (assembly GCF_964194105.1). NCBI lineage: Eukaryota > Metazoa > Chordata > Mammalia > Rodentia > Sciuridae > Spermophilus > Spermophilus citellus. Next base: position 144,447,427 of record NC_138184.1, read on the forward strand.
AGCGGTAGAACGCTCGCCTTGCACGTGTGAGGCCGTGGGTTTAATCCTCAGCACCACATAAAAATAAACAAATGAATGAATAAATAAAGATATTGTGTCCAACTACAACTAAAAAATAAATATTAAAAAAAATTTAAAAAAGAAAAGGAATTCTAAATGCCTGCTAGTGTTGCTCGAAAAAAGTCTTTCCAAGAATTCTCCACAAGAATTCAGTGGAGACCAAAAGGAGTATATTCAGTAAGAAAGGAATAATTCCATGGTATTGATGGAATAAATAAAGTGTCGGAAGGTATTTGGATATGGTAAAGCAAACATGTTCTGTCTCAGGAAAAAATAAAAAAGCAATTAGAATCTCTAGCAAAACAAACAAACAAAAAAAGCTGAAATAAAGTTGTGTTCCAAGTCTTACTCAGTCTAAAATACAGAACAGTTTTCAGCAGTTAAACTATACTTAAAGTATAAGGAAACACAGTAACGCACAAGGGAGAGTACTTGACTCTCAGGTCAGAAACATTCTCCTTCATGTAGTACAGGGATCCTCCATTGCATCAATAGTGAAAACAAATGTTGCTATAAGCAGACTTCTTGGCTCTATGATGAAAAATTCTTCTATGGCCTCAGTAATAGATATGTTATTAATTATGATCCAACTTTTGGAATCAATTTGCAGATAAAACAGTAAAAACTTAATTATGGCCATAAAATAGAATATAAATCACTTTTGAGACTATAAAAGAAAGATAAAATGATAGAAATTGGTAGGTGAAAGTTTAAGAAGCCAGTTGGTGGCACATTGTTGTAATCCCAGCTACTCGGGAGGCTGAGGCAGGAGGATCACAAGTTCAAGGCCAGCCTCATTAATTTAATGAGACTTTGTTTCAAAATTAAAAAGTGAAAAAAAATGCCTGGGGATGAGCTCAGTAGGTTCAATCCAATCACAGAAAAAAGAAAAAGTTGACAATGAGACATTAAAGGAAGTATAGGGATACTATTAGCTTATTTTCAGGGGAATCCAGAAGTACTGTCTTGAGTTAAGAAACAAGAAACCACCTAAAAATAAAATAAAATAATTTAAAAAGCAACAAACATTACAAAGTTTAAACAATGATAAAATAATCAAATTCTGAAAAGGAAAAACAAGAAGAGATGTAGAGGTGTAGATATAAGTTGAGTGAGTTAAATCCTCATCTCTTAGAATACGAGATCAACCAATAAATCAAGAAGTGGTTATATCAACATATTAGCTAAGTTTATAGAAGTCTATACTAAAAATAAAAGCAAAATGGCTAAAAGTTGTAGCTTCTTGGGTGTAGAGAACTATTGTCCATTATCATAATTACTTTTCTTTTTGTGGCGCTGGGGATAAAACTCAGGTCCTTGCACATGCTTGGCAAACACACTACCTCTCAGCTACAATTCTGCAACATGAGAAAGTTGGACTGAGGTTGTAGCTCATTGGTTAAAATACTTGCTGCATTAGTTAAGCCCTGGGTTTGAGCACCAGCACCAGGAAAAAAGAAAAAAAAAGAGGAAAAGAGAAAAAGAAAAAGTTTCATTTAAATAAAATAGTGAGAAAAGATAATATTCCATACATGAGCTCTGAAGTCAGTTTGTGCATGTTTAATTTCAGCCTAACCATTTACTATTTAGGTGACCTTGAGAATGTTACTTTATTCCTTATAATTTTATATAAAATGCTTAGCAAAGTGTTCAGCATATGGCAAATGTCCAGATTGTCATCTACTAGACAACAACCAAATCTTCTATTAATCTGTGGAGGGAGTATGGGAGACTTTCTATTGTCTAAATACTTCTTTGAGCATATATTGGTACAACCTCTTTAGAAGAATTTTATTTTTTAAACTGGAGGTTGTACTTAGGGTTGCTCTATCACTGAGGTGCATTTGCAGTCCTTTTTGCATTTTTAATTTTGAGACACAGTCTTCCTAAACTGCTGAGGCTGTCCTCCAATGTGCAATCTTCTTGTCACATCTTTCTAAATTGCTGGGATTACAAGTATGCTGTCCCCACACCCAGTTTTAGAAGGGATTTTCCTGACAGCTATTAAAATGCAAAACACATTTTTTGAAGCAACTATTTATTCCATTTCTAGGAATTTATCCTCAGATTTATATTCACATTTTTGTTCAATTATATAAATTTGAAGATGTTAATTGCATCACTATTGTGATAATAGGAGCAAATGTGACTCCATTTTATTTTATGACTTCATCCTGTAAAACAACCATGCCAAGTAGAAGAGTCATGACTGGAGCAAGATGTTCTTTTCCTTTTGCTATAGAAACCTTTAAGAACACGGAACTACCTAATGGGGTATTGTTTCTGTAACTAGGGTAACAGGGCTCTGTTTCTGTAACTGGGGTGACTGGGCTACCTGTGATTGGTTAGGCTTCCCTCCGCTTGACTGCACTGTCCCGCTTCTGTAACCTGGCTTGCTTGCATTGGCTAGACCCCCTGAACATCCCTTTTGCAGTTTTCAGGCTTATAAGGAGTGCCCTTGCAATTGTTCAGGGCTGATCAGGGGAACAGCTTTATGTTCTGGTCAGCCGCCACCTGTGCACTTCAATAAAGGCTTGATTCGATTATACGTGAGTGGTCTGGAAGTCAGTTTATGAAACCCTGGGAGGAAGCTTTAACTATAACGCTATTTATAGTGGCAACAAATTAGAAAATTAGAAATTGTTTAAATGAATTGTGGTATAACCATACAATAGAAAACCACAGTCTTAAAAAAAAATAAGGTAGATCTATATGTACTGATTTAAGATCATTTCCAAGATACATAAGGTATGATAAGCAAGATGTAAAACAATGTGTATATTGAGATTCTATTTGAGTAAAAATGAGGATGCAGACACACACATACACACACACACACACCTATGAAACTTATTCTGGGTTGACTCTGGAGAGGTAAATGATGTCTAAAATGAGGAAGACATTTACTTTGTCTTTACATACTGTTCAAATGTTTTAATTTGTTCTTTTTAGATGTACATGACAGTGGAGTATATTTTGGCATATTATAAATATATGGAGTATAACATTCTAACTGGATTCCATTCTTGTGGTTGTACATAATGTGGAATTTCACTAGTTGTGTTACTCTTTGAATTTTACCATATAGTCACACACAAATTTTTTTATGATAATATAAATGTGAAATAAAATTACAACTCACCATTTCCGTTTGGATGCTTTTGCCAGAAAGTCCCAGAAAACTAGGCTCCATAGCCTTTTAATTGCCTCATTACTAGGAATTCATTGGCCTACATCATGGAAGTCCAGAGCAGGACAGTTCAGATTCAGTCTGGTCCAGATTGCCAGGACTGTAATTTCCTTCTTCATTGGATTGGTTCTTATTTTGACTTTTCTCATGACCAAATGCCATGCCAATCTGACAGGGACCATGAAACCCACTCCAAACTTCCTCAATGTTGATATAAAGGCTTTCCATGATTGCTTCCACAAAATTATCCTTGTTCATAAGATTATTATCAAAGAAAAAGAAATTAGTTTCTCTTCTATGGCAATAGAGTAAGCCTGGAATAATGATTGTAATACATCCTTTGAAAAGATATAATTTATAGGAGATCTCACATTTGATATAGACTATACCATCTGTTAGATTATCCTATTACTTAGAATACAACCATTGGGAGAATGGAAGTACATTCTTTGAGAAGGTCAGGCTTGAAGACAATATAGAGTAATTATCATCATAATGAGTATATAATAAAGGGATTCATTGGGTTTAACTTTATTTCACTAACGATTGCCCAGCCAAAGATGATATTCCTGGAGGACTGCATAATGCAAAGAAAGTTGAAAGTGTCATGGGCGCCCTATACAAGACAATTATTGTTGGCATATTTAAGATGGAGTCCTGTCTTTCAAATCCCATTTGTCTCATGTTTCTCCAAAGTTGCAACAAATTCTTCTAGATGGGTTGCTGGACTAGTGATAGAAGTAATGGAGAATCACTTGGAGTGTTCAGAGGACTAAATTTTGTGCCCCTTCCCTAACACCCAACGTGATGGTATTTGGATGTAGGACCTTTGGGAGGTGATTAGATCACGAGGGCAGAGCACCCGTAAATGGGACAGATCCCTTGCAAAAAAGGCACTAGGTTCCTTTCCCCTTCACCCTGTGAGAACAAGTAAGCGAATGAGAAAACAAACTCTCACCACATTCTCACCAAGTCTCCTAGGCCCTTAATCTTGGACTTCCCAACCTCTAGGACTGTGAGCAATACATTTTTTTTCATCGTTTATAAGGTACTTAATTTATGGCATTAAAAATACATTTTATTGGGTGTGTTTAAAGTATACAACATGATGTTATGGGAAGTCTACTCATTTAGCAAGAATCCTCAAAACAGTACAGTATTATTAACTGTATTACTCGTGTTGTCCATTAGATCTCAGGACTTGTTCATTCTACATATTTACTACTTTGTAAATACCACTAATCAATATCTCCCTATTTCCTTCCCTCCCTGCCCTCAGTAACCCCTGTTTTATTCTCTGAATCTATATATTTGACCTATTTTAAGATTCCATATAAGTGGGAACATACAAATGTTTCTATCTCTAGCTTATTTCACTTAGCATGCCCTCGAATTTCAGCCATCTTATAGCAAATGGCAATCTCTCTTTTTTGGGGGGTACTAGGGATTGAACTAAGGGGCACTCAATCACTGTGCCACATCCCCAGCCCTATTTTGTATTTTATTTAAAGACAGGATCTTACTGAGTTGCTTAGCACCTTGCCGTTACTGAGCCTGGCTTTGAACTCATGATCCTCCTGTCTTAGTCTCCAGAGCTCTGAGATTACAGGTGTGTGGCACTGTGCTTGGTGGCAATATCTCTTTTTAAAGGCTAAATAATATTCCATTGTGTGTGAAATGACACAAAATCTTTGCAGGGGTTTTGTTTGTTTGCTTTTGTACCCGGGATTGAATGCAGAAGCTTAACTACTGAGCCACATTCCCTTTTTTTTATGTTTTATTTTGAGACAGGGTCTTGCTAAGTTGTTTAGGGCCTCACCAAGTGGCTGAGGCTGGCTTTGAACTTTCAATCCTTCTGCCTCAGCCTCCTGAGTCACTAGGATTACAGGAAAGCACTACCAAACCGGGCTATAGCAAGTATTTTTTATTATTGGCAAATGGAGTTACAAAAAATGTATGTACTGTTAAGGTCAACTGTCCTGCTCAAAAGATGCCCTATATCTGAAATAATCTAGTACTTGGTTCATACTTTCTAGGTCATGAATTTAGAGTTTATAGGACCTGGGTTTGAAATATCATAGGAGATGATTATAAATATGGGTCCCCTGATTTTATAAATATAGGACCCCTGATGATAGGAACCTATTGGGTGGTCACATCCTGCAGGTGCTTAGTTGAGTGTTTAGGGTTAAACGTGGTCAGATGCAAGTGATAAATAAGTGTCTTTATCAATAGCCACATTGCCCCTGAGATAGACTCAGAGAGAAGGAGAGGTTTATGATTAAATTGCATGACATTGTTGCCTAGAATGCTTAGGGAAAACACAATTATAGCTCTTCAAAAGTTACCAGTTTATCTTTTGGCCAAGAGTATCCTTTGCATTTATCTGACTAATGAAAGAGGTTATGTTACACATGGGAACATTAGAGTCCCTAATGGGCCAAATTAGTTTCCTGGAAAGGGCCCCTGTGGCTCTCTCAATTGCATCCTGGCACAACAGGAAGCCCTGGATCCAGGCCTTGTCTTCTGGGACATGTAACTGCCTGTTGTTGCAATGGAAGTCTTCTTTACTCCCAGTTAAAGCAGCTGACCGGCAGAGTATGGCCAGAGCCTTGCAAACATGGACAGGTGTAGGAATTTTGTTTTATTGGCGCTAGGTGAAGTTTGCCAGTCCTTCTGAGGCTATAGGACTATGGAGGTTTTTGAATGGATGGTCTGGGATGGAGACAGCTTTTTGATTTCTTTGTCTCCAAACATACTAAAACTTGAAATTGACCATTAAAAACAGGGGTTGATTAAATCTCTGGTTTAAATTTCTAGGGACTCATATCCTCTTGGGTCTTCATTTTGAGTTAACTAAGAGTACCATGTTTTTGTTTTGTTTTTATTTTTTAGATTGGTCCTTTTGGAGTTGAAGGTGAATTTCAGGGTGAGGAGACCTTTTCTATCCTAGTAATTAAGCTTCTCTGGTGTCAGTCTCTGAAATTGCTGAGCTGGTAGCAGAACATTTGTCCAGGTGTATCCTGGGGACAATGGCTTTGGAGGAATCAGTCTCTATTGCAAATGAATTCTAGGGTGTAGGGTACATTACAGGGCCTCTAGCTTCCTGACTGCTGTGGCAGTAACTGAATTCTGTGTGGTCTCTTGGCTTTCATCTAAAACTGTATAATATGGTAGCCACAGGCTACACGTGGCTACTGAGCACTTGAAAAGTGACCCATCTGAATTAAGATGTACTTTAGGTACAAAATAGACCCCAGATTTTGGAGATTTAGTCTGACCAAAAGAATGTAAAATAGCTCATTAATAATTTTTAGTATTGGTTATATGAAGAAATGGTAATATTTTAAATATCATATTTTAATAATATGTTTGACATATTATTAAATAATATGTTTAAAAATTATTAAAACAATTTCACTTACTTCTCTATATATTTTAAAAATGTGACCCTGGAAGATTTGTAATAGTATGTAGCTCTCATCATGTTTCATTAGCACAGTGATAGTGGAAGAGTTAGGCAGTGAAGATGTGGCCAAAGGCTGCAAAATCCAAAATTTATAAATAATTCTCACATATGAGGAGGCTCTCTCTACATTCAAGGCATTCAAAATGGATTTTCCCTGGGTTGTTTCAGAGATGGGCATACCACATCCATTTTAGTCCTGAATTTTGAGCACCAAAATTTTTTTTGGTGCTTTTTTGAGAGACAAGATCCAGGAATCAAATAAATCTATCAATTCAGAGAGTCATAATCATATTGTTAATTAATGCTAGGAAATGGTTATGGTTTGGATATGAGATATCCCTCCAAAAACTCATGTGTCAATATTAACAGAAATGTTCAAAAGTGAAATGATTGGATTACAAGAGCTGTAACCTAATCATTGCATTAATCAATTTGTTGGATTAATAATCTGAATGTGTTAGTGGGTGGTTACTAAGCAGGTGGAGCATGGATGGAGGAAGTAGGTCACTGGGGGCATGCCTTTGGGGAATACATTTTGTCCTTGGCTCCTTATGTGTGCTCTCTCTGTTTTCTGGATGCCACGAGTACAGCAGTTTTCCTCCACCATGCCCTTCTACCATGATGTTTGGCCTGACTTTTGGGCCCAGAGCCCATGGAGTCAGCCGACCATGGAGAGAAACCTCGAAAACAATGATCTTAAAAGAAACTTTTTCTCTTCTAAGTTGTTTTTGTCAGGTATCTTAGATGAAAATCTGACTAACACAAAAATTATAGTATTTGAAACCAGCTCGCAAACAACTGAAATAAGCTTGGACAAATAGCTCTATTTCCTGAGAAATATGCCCAAGACTAATTTAGCTCCTTAGAGCTCTTACTATCTGATGAATGTATCAGATTTAGTGCTTGATAGGGAAGAGGCAAGTAGGTTGTGGTGCCCTCTGGTCACTGTGTAGGCAACAGTGCTCCTGATAGAGGGTCTCATTTTTCCCAAGGAACAAGGGAACCTGGCAGCCTGATTTGAATTTGAAGGGGAATTTTCTCCAAGAACAGTTGGCTACATGCTGTGGGAATACTATATTGTCAGTCAGCATTTGCCACAAATGCACCTTGGAAAGTTGATTGAGTCCATCTCAGATACTATAGAGACATTAAACCCTGGGTACCAACAAGGAAGTTGGGACAGTAGGAACAGAGAGACCCAGAAAACTGTCATGGCACTGACTTTCTGACATAAGCACTCACTTCAGTGACCAATTTCAGTCTTTGTTCCCTGATGTAATCTTGCCATGTTGTGGAGGTGCCTGGAGAGCATTTGCCAATCTTGATTCTGTGCCTTTCAGCAGCTTGATTCAGCTACGTGCCTGATTTGGCTGTGCACAGCAGCATTTGGGATCTGCTATGGTTCGGATGTCAAATGTCCCCCAAAGTCCCATGTGTTAAAGGCTTGGTCCCATGGTGGTGCCATAGAGACATGGTGGAATGTTTAAGAGATGGGGACTAGTGAGAGGTCCTTAGATCATTGGGAGTGTGCCATTGGAAAGGACTGTGGGACCCTGCCTATCTCCACCCTTCCCACCTACCTCCTTCAGTTGGAAATATGAGTGCTCACTATGACATACACTCCTGACATTACCATCCACTGCCCTCATCAGAGGTCAAACCAACAGGGCTTGTCTAATCTTGGACCTTGAACTTCCATTACTGAACCAAATAACCTTTTTATCTTTATAAAGTTAGTTGCCTCAGATGTTTCATTATAGTAACATTATGTTGACGAATACAGGATCAATCACCTCTCATCAACAAAGTCAGTGGATTTTCTTAATCAGGTTCTTGCTTGGTTTCCCATTTTTTTAAAAAAATAATTTTTAGTTGAAGATGGACACAATACCTCTATTTTATTTATTTATTTTTTATGTGGTGCTAAGGATCAAACCTAGTGCCTCACACATGACAGACAGGAGCTATACCACTGATCTACAACCCCAGTCCATTGGTTTCCCATTTTTGGCCTTCTTTTTCATTCTCTGTCTAGCTATAGACCTTTGCATTTGATAATCTTAACTTTCCCTAAAGAACTTTGCTTTAGACCTGTTCTACTAGATCTCCTCTGGTATTAAAAGAGGAGGAGGAGGAGGAGGAGGAGGAGGAGGAGGAGGAGGAGGAGGAGGAGGAGGAGGAGGAGGGGAAAAGAGCTAACATAGCAGTTCTGATTGCTATCTTTGCAAACACCTCCCAGCATCTGGGAACTAGAAATTGGGAAAGATTCTTACCACACTGACTGATAAAAAAAGAAAAGATGGCTTGCTGTATCTAAACTGTTTGTGCAAGCAATGCATTTTTATGCCAAACAACTTTTTCTCTCTAGGACTCCAAAATTCTGTGATAGGCAGAGGGTTCTATGAGACAAGCCCCCATTAAAAACTCCAGGTTCTAAGTCTACAATGAGCTTTTCTGGTTGTCATGGTGACAACATTTCACCTGTGTCACCATGACTCCTTGATGAGGAATTAAATGCTTAATTTAATGTCTTGTGTAACTACATTGGCAGAGAAGAATTACAATCTTATGCTTGGTTTCTTCTAGACTTTGCCCCATGTGCGTTTTACATGAGTTTGCTTTGTATCTTTTTTGCTGTAATAAATTATAGCCATGAGTATGACCATATGCAGACTCCTGAGTCCTAGTAAATAACTAAATCTGAGAGTGGTCTCAGAGACCCTTGACATATAATATATAGAACTTACTAGAGGAAAATATGAATATAAGCAATTTTTAGTTTGATTGTCCTTCAAAAACAGTTAAAGAATTGGGCTCCTGGATATATTGAGGTTCCGAGTGCTTACATTATGGTACCATTCTGGTCTTGGGAGACCCAAAGCACTAGTATGTGGAAAATTGGCAGATGATGTAGACTTCTCAAAAGATACTTGTTAGGAAAGTTTACCTAGGGTACACTCTAAAGAGATCAGGGAAGGAAGATAAAAGAAAGTTTGGAGGATTCAGTATGGAAGAAAGATATTCCTTAAATAGAATCCAAGGCCATATCCCAGAAAGGGAAATAAACATTTCTCAGCCACATTGACGGAGTAGGGCAACACAGTGGTGAGATTTACTTCCTTGTATTCACATATGAACATAAGAAAGTTAAGTCAGATTCATTCCACTGTCTTTCCTTTTCCTATCCCTTCTCCCTTATGTTTATTCCCCTTTGTTTAATCCAATGAACTTCTGTTCTTTCCGCCTTGTTGTGGGTTAGCTTCCACATATCAGAGAAAACACTGGACCTTTGGTTTTTTGGGGACTGGGTTGTTTCACTTAGTATGGCAGTCTCTAGATCCCTCCATTTACTGGCAAAGGTCATAAAGTCATTCTTCTTTATGGCTGAGTAATATTCAATTGTGTATATGTACCACATTTTCCTTATCCATTATCTGTTGAAGGGCATCTGGGTTGGCTCCATAGCTTAGCTATTGTGAAGCGTGCTGCTATAAACACTTATGTGGCTGTGTCACTGTAGTATGTTTTTGATAATCATTTTAGTAACACAAAATTCACAAATGGAGTGTGAAAAAGAGGATGGCATTATAGAGAAGTTTTAAAATTATTCTACCATAGAAAATGCAAGTTATTTGTATATGGATGGGGTGGATTAGGTTTAGCACCAAACATTTAAAAAAATATTAAACAAAGCCCTGTTCAGTTTCATTAATTTTGTTGTCTCATAGAAAATCTGGGTTCAAATTCCCAATAAGAAGGCAGTTTCTAATTTTTTGAAAGTGGTTAAGGGTATAGATATTAGGATCAGATACCTGTTTTTGAGTTCTAGGGCTAGCTGCTAGGTATGTGACCGCGGACAAATTAATAACCTCTTTATGTTTTAACTGCAAATAGTCTCCTCTTCAAATGAAAATAATAATTATAATTACTTCATAAGGTTGCTAGAAGGACAACCTGAATTAAACCTTATAAAAAACTTATATAGTTCCTGACATATAGTATGTGATCAAGAAATGATAGCTACCATTATCATTATTGTTATTGTTATTATTGTAAAAGTGATTCCTGTGCTCTTAGAAAGTAAATTCATAGGATGTCGTAAGAACATGATATGTCTCAGTAATTTGTAAATGAAATAAAAGAGAATGTCCTCTAAGAATTTGACTATACAAGTGACAAAAAGGAATCATTGGGAGGATAGCTAGGAGATAGTTAGAAGGCCTAGAAATGTCAATGAAATCAGTTTGAAGTTATGATCATATCTCTCTGTGTGTGTGTGTGTGTGTGTGTGTGTGTGTGTGTGTGTATGAAGTACTGGTGATTGAACTCTGGGCTTTGCACATGCTAGCCAAGCACTGAGCTACATCACCAGGCCTATTTATTTATTTAGAGACAGAGTCATAAATTTCTCAGGTTGGTAATGCTCCTGCCTCAGCTTTCCAAGTTGCTGGGATTACAGGTGTGCACCACCTTGCCAGGCTAGTTGTTATCTTATTTTAAGAGTGTATCAGTCATAAAAAGTAGCTATTCAACTGTGGCAAGATAAAACATAAGGTCCAGGACTTTGAATTTTATGACTTTGTTAGAAACAATTGGAAGACCTGATGAAGGGCTGCCAACTTTCCAATTTACAAAAGATGGGCATAAGAAAGATCCAACAGTCTATGGTCACTAGTTGTCCCCAACAAAAGATGCTTTACCATGAAAAAATAAGAAATAGCATATTTTCAGAACAAAGACATCCCTTCCCAGAAGTCTACTCATCTAGAGAAATATTTTTTTTTCTTTTCCTCAAAAACAGTTGGAAGTTTCTTTAAAGATAAGCAATACTCTCTGATCCAGCCCGTGGGATAGGAAAAGTAATAGAGATAAACAAGGAAAAGGAAACCATACCATCTAACTTTGGCCTATTGTCTCCAGTTGCAACATCATTTCCAAAGTGAAGAGAAACATGGAGATTTAGGCATTGACTTTGAGTACTTCCAGTTAGGAAGGTCACCAACGTGACAGCACATTCACTAGACATTTGATTTGTTTGCTTCCCATTGTTTTGATTTCATGCCCATGAAGCAACCTTGGAATTCCAGTGTGGGTCCTTCCACAGGGAGACAATGGGTTGACCACATGAACTTAAAATATTTCTGGCAAATCACTGAAATGGTTTCTGACTATGATGAGCTTCCCATGTAGCTTTGTTACAGGAGAGAGAATGTGCTGATTATGCCCACAGAAGGGTATTGCTGTTTTATTTTTCCTAGTATACTAATAAATTTGCATCCTGGTGTCTATTTCAGTCTCTTGTGCTTTTTAGTTAACTTGTTCCAGTCCCTCAGGACCTGATTACTTCTAACCACTGAGGAAATGAAATTTCTAGATTGTGGAAGCAAACACTCTTCTTATAGACAATGTCACGTACACACTGTTCCATTTTCAGAGTCATGTTTATCTACTAAGACATTTACAAGGAAAACATAAAGTACAAGCTAAATTGCTGTAATAAAGAGACTCTAAAATGTAGAAACTTCAAGAAGGTAGAAGGGTTTTTTTTCTCTCTTGTTAGTCTAAACCAGGGATGGTCTAGGGGGCTCTGCTCCACGAGAGCAGATGATCAGGCTTCTTTCAGAGACCCCTGCGTCTTCATTATCTGCTGGGTATTGTCTTTATCCACACAGTTGAATCTGGTTGCTTCCATGCTTATATTCCAGTTTGTGGGAATGGAAAAAGAAAATGTCCAGGGCAAGACTCCAGGTTTAAGGAAAGATCTGGAAGGTGCAAACATTTTTTCTGTTCATATCTTATTGGAATTTCATCATATAACTACATCTTGTTGCAAGGGAGACTGGAAATGTTCTGCTGAGTGTCATGTGCTACAACCAAGCACAGAAAATACCTTGATTGCTCTGAATAACTTATCTGGATTTTTGAATGACACCTGTGAAATGTGACCTAATCTTATTATTATGGAAAGAAGAACAAAAGGATGGGTACAGTGGTATGTGCCTAGGATCTTCCTCCAGAAGCTGAGGGTTCACTTGAACTCAGGAGCTTGAGACCAGCTGGGAAATAAAGTGAGAATCTGTGTCAAAATAAAAGAATAATACTAATAAACCTGTCTCCCCTTCCTTTCAAATGGAGGTAAACCCTGTACTGAAATCTGTGTTAGTCATTTTCTTGCTTTAAGTATTTTTAATACGTGGATATGTATTCATAAAAAGAAATTCTTTCTGTTCTACCTGTTTGAGTGCCATCTACATAATTTTGTGACTTGTTCAATGATGCTTTTGAGGGTCATCCAGGTTGACAAGAACAGCTATATTGCCTTCATTCATACTGCTATGATAGTTTTCCATTTTGTGCATATACCACAATGTTTTATGTATTTTGTTGGATATCTGGCCTCTCCTCCCCAGTTCTTTGTCATTCGGAGAAGTTGTGTTGTGATCTTTCCTGCTGAAAATATGTGTGTATTTCTCTTAAGATAAATATTTAAGAGTGGAATTAGATTTTTTGCAAATTTATTAGGTAATGGCAAGCAGTTGTCCACTGTCATTTACCCAATTTACACTCCTTCCAGCTGTGTAAGAAAGTTCCCCATTTCTCTTTTCATTGTATCAAAGGACAATATTAAAATAATTTAGCTTAAAAAACTTACTGGGCTTTATTTTCGATTCTAGAATTAAACACACTTCATTCCAGAAAAGAAAAAAAGGGTTCCAAACTTAGAAAGAAAAGGGCTTGAAGAAGCAGGAATAAAAAGCAAAAGCAGATTGGTCATCTCAAAGTTACTGGAAACAGGAGAGCACTGAGAGCAACGCAGGATGCCTGAAGATGAAGCCAACACCCTGGCAGGCGGCAGGAGGCCCAGGGAGAACACGTCTCTCTTAAAGCCAAGCCCTTTAAAGGAGTGAGACATTCATTTTATTTCTTTAAGCAAATTAAACATTTAAAACCATTTGTGCCATGGTCTGAATGTGTCCCCCAAAATTCACGTGCAGAAAACTGTCAGGCTGAAATTCAAGACCTCACCTCAAACTTATTTGTATTCAGTTTATTCAATTACTTTTTGTAATCCCAATTTACAAGGTTAAATAATTGTTGACCACCACAGAAAAATTTCAGTGCTGAAATGCTAGGGAAGCACTCTATCGCTGAGGTACACTCCCAGGTGGATTTAGAAGCTTAAGTTAAGGCAACAGTGTGAAAGGTAGAACTTTGGGGCAGTTTAAAGTTTAGGTCCTGAAGGTGAATTATTCATTATATAATGAATTAATGCTGTTACAAAATACTTTGTGGGAGTTAGTTCACCCTCTTTTGTTCTTCTGCCATGTGAATACACAAAGTTTATCTTCTCTTGCCCTCTGGCCTCTTCTATGTGAGGACATAGCAATAAGGCCTGCACCAGATGTGGGTGTCTTGATCTAGGTCATCGCAGACCCTAGAACTATAGGAAACGAATTTCTGTTTTGTTTCGATTAACTAGGCTGTAGTATTCCATTCAGGAAAACACAAAACAGAGTAAGACAACTTGAGACAGGAATACTAAAATGATGTGCTGTCTTTTCTTTCTTTCTTTCTTTCTTTTTTTTTTTTTTTGGCTGAGTGGAGGGATGGTACTGGGATTGAATCCAGAGGCACTTAACCAAGAGCCACATCCCCAGCCCTTTTTATTTTGAGACAGAATCTCTCTAAGTTGTTAAGGCTGGCTTTGAACTTGCAATTCTGCTGCCTCAGCCTCCTGATTTGCTGGGATTACAGGTGTGCACCACTATGCTCAGCTGATGTGCTATCTTAATTATTAGGATTAAAATATTCATAATTTTACGTATTCCTTTCTAATGTTGTTAATTCTACCTGTTATGTTAGGTAACTGACAAAAAGGTAAGCATGATTCTAAACTTTTCCTTTCTCAGGGGTCATAAAAATTCAGGCCCATGATTGAGGAACAAAATCATCAAGGTAAAATATAATGGAAATTTTTGTGGACTTGTAACACCTTTAAATCATAGATACAGTGGATATGGGTAAGACTCAGTCATGTTCTTTTTTTTCTTTTAATTTTTTTTTTTTTTTTTGGTAGTTGCAGCTGGACAGAATACCTTTGTTTTTTTTTTTTGTTGTTGTTGTTGTTTTTTTTAGAATACCTTTGTTTTATGTGTTAATTTTTTTATGTGGTGCTGAGGATCAAACCCAGTGCCTCACACATCCAAGCAAGTGCTCTACCACTGAGCTACAACCCCAGCCCTCAGTCGTGTTCTTATCAAGTCATTAGAAATTATGTAGCATATTGTCTATGTATTGATAAGCATTAACAAGTTTGGTATGTTTTATCTCACAAAAACAGAGGGACATAATAAATTTGATTAAATATTTATGCTGAATTCACATATTGAGAATCATATAGTAAGTAAAAAAACTATAAATATGAATTAGTTGTATAATTATAATTGTTGGCAGAATCAACACATTTATTACATGGTAATCAAACTTATTTAATTCCTTTTTGTAATCCCTATTTATTAGGATAGATATTTGTTGACCATCAAAGTCAAAAGTAAAGGAACTGAAAAACACATAATACCAGGTATGCTCATTGCTACTATGGTATCTGTGCTACTAGGCTCCCTCAGATGACAGAGTAAGGACATATGAGTGTGTACACTAACCTGTGTATACACATATTGATAAATACTTCTATATGTAACCATCTGTTCTTATATTAAGCTCAAATTCATGCTGATGTCTCCAACTCTAATCCTTTGAAATAAACAAGTTTTGTGAACTTTGATATGCTCTCTACTTGTGACACAATTCAATTATCTTATTGGTTTATGTTTGAAATTGATTGTGGCAAAGATTGGTCATGCCAATCTAAACACATTCTCCATTTTGCTCTCAGCTATATTTCTAATCTTTCTTTTCAGGTACATATTGCTACATGACTACGTTCTGGCCAGCCAGTGGGAAGGAAATTGGAGGGTGGGATTTACATGAAAACTTCTGAAAATAAGGATAGGCAGATGGCACATCCTTTACTGCCTTTCTTCTTCCTTTTGCCTTGGATTCAAGATAAAATGTGAAGCTAGAAAAAAGTGCCAGGTAGTAAGACAGAAAGAGAAGCCTGGATTTTTGATAACACGGAGCTATTACACTGGCCCTTGTCTGCTTATCACTAGATTTTTCTTTCTTCTCTCTCTTTCTTTTATTGTGCTAGGTATTGAACCCAAGGCCTTACACATGCTAAATAGGTGCTCTACCACTGAGATATACCCCCGTGCAGAATTCTTTTAAGCGTGGAGAAAACAAATTGCTATCATTTGGAATTTCTGTTCTATCCAGTTAAATCTGATGCAAACCAATAATTTTTTAAAGTGACTTTATAGTTTCTTCCTTCTTTTTGACCACCCCTTCTCTCTTTCTCCCTTTTCCAGTGCTGGGGATCCAAATAGGACCTTACACATGTTAGGCAAACACTTTTATCCCAGAGATAGTTTCTTCTATATCTAAATTATTTTCATGACTGCTTATATATTATCAAAGAAAATACTTTTTCGGGGGAAGGTTATATTGAGTTGAATCCTAAACACTGGGGCATAGAGAAGGTATATTAGAAATTGTTGTGAAAAAGAAAAGAAAAAACAGAAGAGGAAGGAAGGAGGAAAGGTAGGGAAGATGAGAAGAATACAGAGAAGAAGGAAAGGACAGAACCTGGGGAGGTCAGAGTGAAGTCATATCATCATGGAAGTGACTAAACAAAATCGTATCTTCAGGATAGGTGCAAAAAGGATTAGAGAGTGTGGGCCTTTTTGGGAAACTGTCTTTCCTTTTCCTCCCACATTCTTTTGTTATCCTCAATGGTAAGCTTCTAAGCTGTTTCCTTTCCATCAGTCTGTTTTTATGCCGTTTAAATTGGGTAATTTCTATGGTTCTATTTTCCTGTTCACTGAATTTCTCCTTCATTCTGCTGTTGAGCTCATTAGCTGAGTTTTTGTTTCAGTTACTGCAACTTTCAGTCCTAAAACTTCCATTTATTTCTTCCATCTTCTACTTCTTTGCTGAGACTTTCTGTTTCTTTGTTGAGATTGTTTACTTTTTCATTTCTTCAAAAACTTTTTAATTGCTCATTGAAATATTTTTTTTCTGATGATTGTTGGTCTTTGTCAGACAAGTTTAACTTGGGGTTTGGCATCTGCTGATTGTCTTTTTTTTTCATTCGGCTTGAGATCTTCTTGGGTTTTGGTTTGATGAGTGGATTTTGACTGAAATATGAATGTTTGGGTATGAGGACATGTTGAGTCTTGTTTAAACATTGTATTTTAATCAGTTTTTCCTAACATGGCTCTTGCAAGGGAATGAAAGGGGATGGGGACTTTTAAATGACACATGGTGATAGAGGTTAGCTATTCTGCCTCTGTTACTGCCAATGTGGGAGATGTCTCATTATTGCTAGGCAAGGGTGTGAGTTTCGGCTTCCCTAAAGCTGGCAGTGATACTCCCCTACTTGGGGCAGGGGTTGGAATGCCTCCTTAATGTTCCCTTCGTGGCCTCCATTAACCATAATGGCCGAAGGGATGATAACCTCTTCTTGCTGGGCAGTGGTAGAAGTCCTGACTCTTCACTCCATGTCTGCTTACACACCACAGCAGAGAAAGGAAGGAGTGCCTCATTCCTGTATGGTAAGTGTGAGAGCCTGGGTTCCCCGAGTTGGTCTCCAGTAACTTCAAGTGCAAGGGGAGGTGCGTGTGTGAACTCATTACTGCCCAGTGTTGGTGATGGAAGTCTCAGCACCTCAGAGGGGTTGAGAGGGAGGGAGGTTGAGGTGTTGGAATGTTGAGGTGTCTCCTTGCCTCCTGGAAACTATAAAAGACTAGGCTTTCCACTTGGCCTTTGCTTTGTGGGTTAGGCCCACTGTTTGGGTATGTGTATGTGCCTCTCTTCCATCCTGGCATGTTTTTGTCTTGCTAGCATGCTCATTTTACATTCTTTGGCTATACAGAGCAGTCTTTTATTAGGACATTTGTGGTCTATGTCTCTTTTTGCACTTTGGTGTTTCTGTTTTTTGGCTTCTCCAACAACCACTTTGGGATATATTAGGCTAAATAAAAACCCAGGAGGGGCTGGGCTGTAGTTCAGAGGTTGAGCACTTGCCTTGCATGCGTGAGGCATTGGGTTCAATCCTCAGCACCACATACAAAAATAAATAAATAAGATAAAGATTAAAAAAAAAAAAACCCAGGAATTTACTACTACTGTGTTTTACTTTGGGTCCTGAAGTCCCTAGTTAGGATGGTTTCCTTTCTCCCCCTTTCAAATCATCTTATATTTGTTTTATATATAAATGAACCCTAAATTATGATGGTTTGATGATATTTCAACTTAATGATGGAAAGAAAGCAACACAAATTTAGTAGAAACTGTACATCAAATTGTGAATTTGCATCTTTTCCAGGACTACCAATATGTGGTATTGTAAGGGTAAAATTTCTAAGCTGATTCTAAGCTGCAAAAGTCTGAGTTAAAGTGTAAAAGACTAGGGCATTGTAAAGCTTCTAGATTGCAAGGTCTGGGCTAAAAGGTAAAAGCCTATTGTTACAATTCCTCTGCTATCCCCGGAACCTGTAAGTTGTTAGGACAATGCAGGAGCTGCTCAGTAAATATCTCCATTGATTCCCTGGTTGTTTAATAGCTAAGGGCTCCAGGTAGCATGGCACGTAGGCATCCAGGCCCCAGAACCAATCAGTTTAAATGTGTACCCCACTTAGCAGTGACCAATCACCCCTGCCCAAACTGTTCCCGCCAATGAATGGACTAATCATGTATCAGAATTGTTGTTCAATTTCCCCGCGCCTCATGATGATTTGTTCTGATGTATGTAAAGCCCCCCACCCTCTCCAAAAAGTGTACTTAAGCTCTGCTTGACCTCTGCTCTGGGCTCTGGGCTGCTCTCCCTTCTTGAGTGAGCTCAGAGTCCCAGCGCGCTGGAACGGATCCCCCTAATAAAATCCCCCTTGCAATTGCATGAAGTTTGTCTCGTGTGGTCTCTCCTTCTCCGACGCTTCGCCGGACCCTTACATTTGGTGCGTTGGCCGGGAACTGCGCATCGCCGGACAGGGAGACCCAACGAAACTGCTTTGGGGGTAAGTAAGGCGCCTTTCTCTCTCTTTCTCTCTCTCTCTCCTCTCCTTCTTCTCCTTTTCTCCTCCTTGTTTGCTCAGGTGCGATCGCTCAGGTTTGGTCTCTGGCGGCTCAATGGTGGGCGTAAGTCCCCAGAGGGCATAATCTCTCAGAGCCTCGGGTGGGGTTGGCAGAGTGTGTGTGTGGCTGTCAGAGGAGAGCGTAAGCTCCCCCTGGCGGTGGCAGGCAGACGTGTCTAGGGAGCCACAGGCCACGCCCCCAAGGGACGCTTTGGGGGACTCGGGGGACGGAGGTTCCCCCCATCAGGTAGAGGGGTGTATTTTGCTGCCAACCCGTCTGGTTTTGCCGGCAACTCTTTCTGTTGAATTCACTGTCTGTCTTTAATTTTTGCCTCTGAATTTGTGTTAAACGTTTACTGTGTGTCAGTGTTTGCGTCACGTTTGTATCGTCTCTCGGCGCTTCAGAATTGCCCACCCTCGGAGTTGATATTGTCTTTCAGTTGGGCCGCATGGCCATCTAGATTATGGCTTCTAACCTTTCAGGACCTTTGGGAATCTCTTCCTGCATGGGTGGGGTCCGCGCAGTCCGCTGGGAGGATTCCACCCGGCGGTATGGCGGATCTGTCCTGTCCCTGTTCCTCCCGGCCCCTCCACCCACCTGTCCTCTCCGCCCCCTGGCCGTCTCCCCTCCCGGGAGGGGAGAGGGGTGCTCCGGCGGGCGCGGTGGACGGGCAGACGGAATCGAGGTGAGGTCGGCGGGGGACCCCCCCTCCTCCCCCTCCTCTGCTGGCAACCGGCTGCCACCGGGCGTATTTCCACCACAGCGGGGCGGGTGGGGTTGGAGTAGGAGTCCGCAGGGGGCTGCGTCCCCCCCCCAGTGTTACAGCCCTCCCGGCCGCAGTGATATTAAATTGGTGTTAATTGGTTTTAGAGATGGGAACCAAATTTTCAGTCACAAATTTTAACACTCCCGAGGAGACTTCTAAGGAGTCTCCACTCAGTTTTCTTGAGGAAGCCTAGCACTTACAGCCTAACTGTAGGCAGAGGATGAGCTTTTTGGGAGCTGGCTACTAAAAAGTTAGGGAAAAAAAAAAAAAGCCTAGTGCCTAAGGTCAAACCAAACTGGAGGAGCTAATCCTGTGGGTGGGAGATAAGACTAAGGGACTCCCAGCAGCTGCCAGAGCCATTTTGCTTTGGGGAACTCCCTTATCTCTTATCTACATTTTAAGGATTACTCCACCTTTGTTTACTTAAAAAGAAGGGACACTGAATGCAGTAAAGCCAGTCACACTGAGACCCAACTAATAGTTGCCCCTATGTGAAAACATCTGGTCCACTCGTGGGAAAGTCTATGGTGCCACTGATGGGAGTCATAATTAAATGAAAGTTCAAAACTTGAAGGGATATATTCTTATCTGGTTGTCTGATTGTTTCTTAAAGATAAACTAGGTTAAATGTGTGTCTAAAAAATAATTTTTTATTGTAACAATCTGGTATCTGAATGGGTTTCTAAAGCATTGCACTATCTTGCAGTTAAAAGTTGGGTTTAAGCAATTGTTTAGTTTGATTTCAGGTAGTTCTAAAGAGTTTCAATTTTGAACTGGGAAGCCTAAGGAGATTTCACTAGGAGTACAGTGCATTGATTTGGGCAAGGATAAGTAAATTATGATTTGGTATCTGTTTCTCTCAGTGTATAAGATTTAGGAAAAAAAGTGTTGAATTAAAACGTTGGTCTGGCTTATTAAAATAACGTTAAATAATTAATTAACAACAGTCTTGGAAATTCTCAAAGCTTAATTTCAGATATACATGGTAGTGTGTAGGCAAATTTAATGTAACTTAATGCTACTTTAGAAACTTCAGAACAAGAAAAGTGGCTTAGAGGTCTTAAAGAAATTTCTTCTGATGGCAGAGATCCTATTTCCAGTTTTATGTGAGCAAGTTTTTCTAATGTAAAAAGATATAAAATTTTGGAAATTACTTCTTAAATTTGTATCATAATTTTCAACATCCAAACCTGGAAATATGACTTATGGCTAAAATGCCTTAAGCCTAAAGTGTCTGCTCAAAATAGCAGTTTTTCCCTGCTCCTTCCAGACCTTAGCCAGGGCTTAAGCTGATATGCAAACAGAAGCAGCTTGGAACTCAGGCCCAAGAAAAAAAAAAGGGTAAAGGTGTCTTTTACCTGAACTCAAACTAGATTAAACCAAAGAGTAAATTGTATGGTATTTACTAACTACTGGCCAGTCATCTTTTTTTTTAGGACTCTTGCTTTTTCTTAGATTCTGTATTTTTTTGAGCTTGTGATTTTTATCCTACAGACAAGTTAATGTTTTTCTGATAAGTTCTATTTTTGATCAACTGGAGTTTTTTTTAATGTTGCAATGGAGATCTCATCTGCGAAAAACTACGAGGCCTTTATTATTGTTATGTGTGCACACTCTTGTTATGTGTTGTATGTCGGTATGTCTGTATGTGTGTATGTCCATATATCCTGCAGTGATATGACAATTAACAGATGAGGAGTGCTCATAAAAAAATTAAAAATGGATCCAAATATCTTTGATTCACGTGATTCAAATGGCTCAATTTAAATTGGGTAAACAGATAAAAGTAAAGAGGTCTTGAATTAAGCTTATAAGTTTTTCTAGGTGTTCAAAAAGGCCCTAATAAAATGTTGATGTCTATGAAATAATCTGCTTAAATTCAAAAGTTTACAAGTATTGTTTCAAAATGTGAACAGAAAGAGGTTAACAGGTGAAAAAGAGAAACTAGAAGGTTCTAGGTATGGATTTAATAGAGGAAAAGTGTGTTTCTGGTTAAGAGTTTAAGTAATTAAGAGGGTTTAAGTAAGTGATAAAGAAGGTCTGTGCAAGTTGGTTATAAGTGTAAGTTTTTGAACAAGTAATCTTAAAGACATTAAACAGCTGGTTAAACAAGTGCTGTTGTTTTTCAATACTTTTCTTGTGCTTTCTTGCTCTGCATAATGAAGTTCCTTCAAATCCGATTACAGAAAGTCTCAAATCAAACTTCCAACCAGCTTCTGCTTAGGCACTACCAGCCTCTGATGACTGATGGACCCCCAACATCTTCAAGAGAACAATTCACTCAGTGCTGAAGCTCACTACCAGGCACGATGGAATGCAGCGGACATGGGACAGTGGGAAACAACAAGTTCAGAGAACCTCTTAATCTGCCATCCTGGATTCATGAGTCTTTATGTCCTATTAAGCTTCCTCATGGCCCTTGGTCTCTTTTCTGTCAGCCCCCCAACATGGAACTTCTGCCAGAAATTGATCTTTGCTCTAATTTTTATCTTCATCCTGTTTTTGTTTGCTCTGATCTTCTTCAGGTGTTGGTGATGATATCTGGAAAAACCTGCCAATAGACGGGTAGCCTGCCATTTATCTAAGCCCTGCTATCTCCCCCTTAGTCATTTCTTTAAAAGCTAAACTTGGTTAATATAAAAACATCAATGTAATTATGGTGTTATTAATGTGTTCATATCTTTCAGGTATACAAGTCTGTAAGGTAGAAGCTTCAAAAGAACATTATATCAAGCTGGTGTTCTAAAGTTGTATGGTAATTTTAGGCTTAAAAAACATGTTGGAAATTTATTTATCATTTGTGTTCTATAACTGGACTTGTTATCAGTAAGATATGTAAAGTTCTATGTTGCTTTCTACACTGAGATACAATTTAAATGTATTTTTAAGTCAATAAGAGCCTAATCTGGGTGAAAGTTTTATTGTAAAACACAGAAATACTTTGCTACTTTCCAACAAGAGGTTAGAAGCTTCCAGCCTTCCTTTAATTCATGTTTTAGATGTGATATTATGTTGTGTTAGCTAATATTCATGTGAACTTGAGCAATAATTTATATAGACTTTGTAAAATGATGTCTAAAAAGCAAAGATCAGCTTCAGAACTATAGTATTTAAGACTTATAAAGAGCCCCACCTTACTTGAGATAAGGCTCTATGTCACATCTCACTGCATGTGAAAGTGACTATGAAAGAAGTAGGCCAGATTTCAGTGCATTTAAAGTTGTGCCCAAAAGTTGGTTTTTGTCACGATTGCCAGGATACCAAACAGGGGATGTACTCTGCCAAAATTCTAGGTAGCTATTACATAGACTAAATATGTTTTTACCCTAGTTAGTTTTGTTTTGTAATTTGCTTTTAGATGGACTAAGGATTGCCTGTTAATATTTTAAAGAGGTACTGCTTTAAGAACTCACAACCTGGGTTAATTTAAGATAATGAGTTATAGGGAGTTGCCACCTACAGGATAGAGAGATAGACATTAAAGTTTAGTACCCTTAATATAAGGCTGTTGACTCATTTTGCTAGATGTTTAAGATTAAGTCTTAAAATTAAAAATTTGGCTCTTGCCCTCTGAGTCAGTCTGAATCAGGGAATAGGGAACGGAGCAAAGGGCTCTGCAACTCTAGGCCACATAACTTCCCGAGTAGGGAGATTAATGAGACCAGTGGAGGGCAGAAGGCCAATCAGTGCATTTGCTGTAAAGAGGAGGGTCATCAGAGAAGGGAGACATCCCTGATGCTTCTGAGGGAAGCCGTATGGTCAAGCAAGGCCTGGACCCATCCTAGCGCAAATGGCACTAGCAGAACTGAGAAGCTGCTGTGAAGTTCCCGAGGACTCCCAGGAGACTCAGCTGACTGTTAACAATAGGTAGAACCGAAGTCAGTTTGACTTGCTTCATCTTAAACACTTAGCAAAGACGGTCAAAGCCAAAGCACAGCTGTTCCTGGACATCTTAGATGATAATAATAGTTAAATGTAACTTCCATAAATAAGTAAACTGGAGGCTACAAAAGAGATTCTTAGACAGAAATGCCTGATAACTGTCAAAGGGACTGCTAAAGTAGTTTTAGTCTAAGGCCTTTGTTTCTAACCAACGCAGGTAGGCTTGATGTTTGCCAGTATGGCTATCCAGCCCTGAGTAGCAGAATTAAAGATTTCTCTATTAGACACAGAGGTCATACTAGTAAAAGGATTTTGCAGGATCAGATGACATTAAATTATTAGACTATATCTTAAGGAAAAAGACATCTGTAAACCTAAATGTTAGTTGTTGTGTTTACATCGCTGATATTTCTGACAATGTGACAAATATCCTTAAAGATTTACATGCTCAGATGGAAGCCATGTCCTCAGCAACTTTGTCGTGGAAACAATATCTTAGCTCCTAGTTCCTGGTACTGCCTGATGGAAAACATTGTTAATCTTTGTCTTGGTCATTATATTCATTGGCATATTCTTGTGCTGTGACATTTATTACTGCACCAATATGGTTCCAGTACTAATGAGTTCTTGTTTCTCTTATAGACCACCTGTCATTCAAATGGCTCTCCAGCCTATTACTTCTCAATTGGACTTTTATCATGGACCACTCGATAGACCCGATATTTTTAAGGGGGACTCCAAACTGCTTGCCCCACGCCGTCCCTTTTCAGCCTGAAGAAGCCAGAAAGATTTTCTTCGTCCCCCTTCCTCACAGCAGTAAGGAGTTCCCAAATTAGGGGGGGGGAATGAAGCCAGATTTAAAGTTAGGTAGTCAGTGTAGCTAGATAAATCGGGGTCTAATATCGAGTGAAATCTAAAATGGAGGCCATGCTGAAATCGATTCTAGGAAACGCAGGACAACACATAGTGATCAGACAACAATATGCTCCACTGGCAGAAATAAAAAATGAGACCTTCCAATAATTATGATTCAGTACTTTTAAGATTAAAAGTAGTCAGAAAAAGGAGTGGGGAATGTAAGGGTAAAATTTCTAAGCTGATTCTAAGCTGCAAAAGTCTGAGTTAAAGTGTAAAAGACTAGGGCATTGTAAAGCTTCTAGATTGCAAGGTCTGGGCTAAAAGGTAAAAGCCTATTGTTACAATTCCTCTGCTATCCCCGGAACCTGTAAGTTGTTAGGACAATGCAGGAGCTGCTCAGTAAATATCTCCATTGATTCCCTGGTTGTTTAATAGCTAAGGGCTCCAGGTAGCATGGCACGTAGGCATCCAGGCCCCAGAACCAATCAGTTTAAATGTGTACCCCACTTAGCAGTGACCAATCACCCCTGCCCAAACTGTTCCCGCCAATGAATGGACTAATCATGTATCAGAATTGTTGTTCAATTTCCCCGCGCCTCATGATGATTTGTTCTGATGTATGTAAAGCCCCCCACCCTCTCCAAAAAGTGTACTTAAGCTCTGCTTGACCTCTGCTCTGGGCTCTGGGCTGCTCTCCCTTCTTGAGTGAGCTCAGAGTCCCAGCGCGCTGGAACGGATCCCCCTAATAAAATCCCCCTTGCAATTGCATGAAGTTTGTCTCGTGTGGTCTCTCCTTCTCCGACGCTTCGCCGGACCCTTACAGTATGATCCTTCAAGATACTTAGAGATGGTGGAGTAGAGGAGTTTGCTTTCCAAGTTGCTCCATGGTGTGAGACCAAGAAAGTAGATAAATAGCTTCTCAATGAGGTGAGTGAAAGAGGGTTATTACTGTGATTTAATACTGGACACTCAGAACAGCTTTGGGACTCAGAAGTTTGGATACAATAAAACAAAAGAAAATATACTGCTGATAGCTGCTAGAACTGATTCACCATGGGCAAAGTGGGGAGGGGAACTAAAAAACTTATTTCAGGTAACATGGGGGAGTATCTTAGTATGGAGAAATCAGAGATTAAGGACACTGCTGGATTGATCCAGGGAGTGATCTACACTATATCCTCCTGCAAGAAGGATGCTGTGTATCTCCCAGTTGTCTGCAGAGAACTAAGGCAGGGGCCAAATTCCTGCTGTGCCATTGTGGCCAGCAGCCATGGGAGCAAGTACAGGAGCCCAGACCTGGGTAATATGAGATCGGGTTGAAAACCAGATCTGGCAGATGCCTGCCATGTGACTCAGAGTGAGCCTAAGAGACCAGGAGAAATTCAGGCACAGAGAGTGTTTTGCCCAGGGCAATAGAGGGTGTTAAGACCTGAAAGATCCTGGGTCTCTTCCCTCTCTGAGTCTGGTGGCTTGCATGACCAGCTGTAGTGGGCTGTAAATGCAAATGGGTGGGTGGAAATGACTGTGCACTTGGGAGCCCAGCTGCTGGGAAGGACAGGATTTGTAGGCAGCAGAGGGGGCAAAGGATTGGCTCTTCCATCACAGGAGTGGAATAAAGGGGAGACTCCTGGGCGCAGTTTCCCAGTGTGTTATTACTGTGATTTAATACTGGACACGCAGAACAGCTTTGGGACTCAGAAGGTTGGATACAATAAAAACAAAAGGAAATATACTGCTGGTAGCTGCTGGAACTGATTCACCATGGGCAAAGTGGGGAGGGGAACTAAAAAACTTATTTCAGGTAACATGGGGGGTATATTAGAATGGAGAAATCAGAGAGTGTTTTGCCCAGTGTGGACATGCAGATGCCAGACCATGGAGGTGCACTGATTTAAAATATTCAGACCAACTGCCATCAAAAAAAAAAAAAAAAAAAAAAAAGCACCTAAGGGTTTATCTAGACCTAAACTCTGCCTTCATGATCTCCACCTACAGGAGCTGCTCTCACAGAACACTAAAGTGACCCCACGCTGAGAGTGGAGCAGACAACACTCTCCAACCTGCTCTACTTCATACTGCCAAGAAGGGAAGCAGAGAATTTTTGAACTCCAACTGGCAACTTGATGAGCAACCCAAAAAGGAAAGACTTGATAGCCTGTGGCTACTACTCTTGTGGGCCATATATACCCCAAGAAAAGAGGAAAAGAAGGATATTTGGGAACAGACAACAAACATCAGTGACAATTTTTGACCACCACAATGGAAATAATTTCTCAATTTTTCATCAAGAAACTCTGTCTCTCTCTCTTCTTTCTCTCTCTTTCTTTTTGGTTATTTGTTCTTTCACTCTTCCTTTAATTTTTCACTTCTACTTTCTCTTGTCCCTCATAATCATCACATCCTATATCTCTTCTGCATTCTCCGTGTTCACCTTTTGATATAGCAAACCCTTTTGCAAACTTACTGTTTTTACTGTTGGCAATTGCTTATCATACCATTTCTGCTTATTGTGCCAATTAACATTGTAGATGTAATAATAGTGAAAGCTTAATAAAATAGGTACTTGTCACTCCTTTTTCTATATGCCTAACAAAACACTGTTTGCTAATCTTGTTCCCAGGATGTGCTGTCCCCAACTGTGAACTGTTTGCTAAACTTGTTCCCAGAATGAGCTGTCCCCAACTGCCAAACTACAAAATGTAACTTCTCTCCCTGCCCTCTCCAAGGAAAGTATATAAGCTCTGCTTAAGCTGTTCTTAGGGCTCTATCTCTCTTTGCTATAGAGAGCTCTGGGCCCTAGCATGCTGGTCTCCAAATAAACCCTCCCTTCTGCTGTTACATAAAACAGTCTCTTGTGGTCTCTTCCTCCGACGTTTCGCCAGACCCTTACAATAGGAACTAAGTATTTAATCTAATGTTGTATATTGCTTGCATTGGTGGTTGTTATTATTTGTCTCCCCCTTAAACGTGAGATACTAGAAAACTTCAGGGACACTACAAGTTCACAGGGTAAAAACTCTGCTGCCTCATATTCACACTGATAAAATGGTAGACACACATAAAATATCCCAAACAAACCCACATACTTCAGTAATGGAATCCATTGACACAACAGTAGAGGAAATGTCAGAGAAGGAATTTAGAATGTTCATAATTAAACTGATCTGTGAGGTAAAAGACAATGTGAAGAGTGAAATCAGAAAGAAAATACAGGAAGTAAAAGATCACTTCAATAAAGAGATAGAGATTCTGAAAAAGAATCAAATGGAAATCCTTGAAATGAAGTAATCAATGAATCAAATTAAAAATTCAATGGAAAACATCACCAACAGACTAGATCACTTGGAAGACAGAGTTCCAGGCAACAAAGACAAAATATTTAATCTTGAAAGTAAAGTTGACCATGGAGAAAAGAAGTTAAAGGACCATGAACAGAATTTTCAAGAAATATCGGATAACAAGAGAAGGCCAAATTTAGGATTCGTCAGGATAGATGAGGGCCCTTAAATACAAACTCAAAAAATGCACAATTGTTTCAATAAAATAATTTCAGAAAATTTCCCGAACCTTAGTAGTGAAATGGAAAATCAAATACAGGGGGCAAACAGGATTCCAAATACACAAAATTATAATAGACCATATCAAGATACATTATTATGAAATTACCTAACATACAAAATAAGGATAGAATTTTAAAGGCTGATAGAGAAAAATGACAACTCACATTTAGAGGTAAACCAATCCATATTTCAGATGATATCTCAACCCAGATCCTTAAAGTTAGGAAGTCCTAGACTAATATTTACCAATCTCTGAAAGAAAATGGATGCCAACCAAGAATACTATACAAAGCAAAATTAAGCTTCAGAATTGAAGATGAAATAAAAACCTATGATAAATAAAAGTTAAAAGAATTCACAACTAGAAGGCTACACTACAAAACATGCTTAATAAAATATTTCATAAAGAAGAAAGAAAAAAACATAAAAATGTAAACCAGTAGAGGGAGGAACTTAGTCTCAGAAGAGACTAAGAAGGTCATTTCACGCTGCTTAAGGAAATTATACAGTAACAAGAAATAATAATCATAAATATTTATGCTCCAAACAATGGAGCATCTACATATATCAAATAAAACCTCAATATCAAAACTCAAATAGACCACAACACATAAAGGTGATTTAATACACCTCTCTTATCACTGGATAGATTTTCCAAACAAAAACAAGATGAAGATGCTGGGAGCTATAGCCAAGTAGGAATGACACATGGCAATTTCTTTGTCAGCCTACCCAATGTTGCTTAGAGGGAGGACTCTCCATTGTGGAAATGGGCTTGCCTTGGACCCAGGTCAGTTGCAGTGATATTGCATGAATGTTTGAGAAAGGTGACCCTGCTCAAGGACCAGGGTGGATCCGGGTTTAGGGAGGATCCTGCTGGATTAGGGTGGGTCCAGGTTTAGGGTGTATCCTGCTGGGAATAGGGCGTATCCTGCTGCCTCAGGCGCCCGCCCACTCCTTGAGTTCCATTGAGTTCTCCCGGGATTCAGAGAGTATTTTGGGATGCAGAGCCCAGTGGAAGTGTGGATTTTCCCCAGAACGTGCGTGTTGAGTGCCGGTGACAGTTCAAAAATAAAGAGTTGCTGTTTGAATCTACAAGACCTTGTGATGGCTCAGTTATTTTGTGCCCAGCCAGACTGCGGCATGAAGACACTACAGAACTAAAAAATACAATGAATAGTTTAGATTTAACAGACATATATAGAATATTTCATCTACCAATGACTGAATATACTTTCTTTTCAGCAGCACATGGATCATTTTCTAAAATAGACCATATCTTAGGCCACAAAGCAACTCTTAATAAAGAAAATAGAGATAATACATTGCATTCTATCAGATCATAATGGAATAAAATTAGAAATCATTAAGATAAAAGTTAGAAGCTACTCTAACACTTAGAAACTAAATAATATAGTATTGAATGATGAATGGATAGCAGAAGAAATCAAGGGTGAAGTAAAAAAGTACTTAGAGATAAATGAGAATAGGGATACAACACATCAAAATCACTGGGACACTTTGAAAGCAGTTCTAAGGGGAAAGTTCACAGCATCAAGTTCATTCATTAAAGAATAGAAAGACACCAAATAAATAATCTATCATTTTATCTCAACACCCTAAAAAAAGAACAAATCAACACCAAAATCATCAGGAAACAGGAAATAATTAAAGTCACACCCCAAAATCAATGAATTGAAATAGAAAATTCTAAAAAATCAACAAAACAAAAAGTTGGTTCTTTGAAAAAATAAACAAAATGGATAGACCCTTAACCAAGCTAATTAAAAGAAGAAGGGGAAAAAACTTAAGTTATTAAAATACATGATGAAAAAGGAAATATCACCACAGACATACTGAAATATGGACCATAATCAAAAACTATTTTGAAAATTTATACTCTAATTAGAAAATCTTGAAGACATTCACAAATTTCTAGAGATATATGGCCTACCCAAGTTGAAACAGGAGGATATAGAAAATTTAAACAGATCAATTTCAAGTAGCGATATTGAATGCACCACCAAAAGCCTACCAACAAAGAAAAGCCCAGGACCAGATGGATTCTCAGCTGAGTCCTGCCAGACCTTCAAAGAAGAACTAACACCAATCCTCCTCAAATTATCCCATGAAATAGAAAAGAGACACTGTCTCTAAATAAAATACAAAATAGGGCTGATGATAGTGCCCCTGAGTTCAAGCCTCAGAACCCTACCTCCCAAAATATGAACAGTCAACAAATATATAAAAAAATGCTCATAATCTCTAACAATTAGAGAAATGCAAATTAAAACTACACAGATTTTTACCTCACACCAATTAGAATGGCAATTATCAAGAATACAAACAAAAATAAGTGTTGGTGAAGACATGGGAAAAAGGGTACATTCAGACATTAATTGGTATAACTACTCTGGAAAGCAGTATGGAGATTCCTCAAAAAACTAGGAATGGAATCACCATTTGACCCAGTTATCTCACTCCTTGGTGTATATTCAAAGGAGTTAAAAATCAGCATACTATGGTAACACAGGTACATTGGTGTTTATAGCAGCACAATTCACAATAGCTAAGCTATAGAACCAATCTAAATTCCCATCAACAGATCAATGAATAAAGAAAATGTGGGATATATATCTGATGGAATATTACTTAGCCATAAAGAAGAATTACTTTAGGACATTATGACAGTAAATGGATCTGGAGCCTATCATGGAAAGTGAAATAAGCCAATCCCAAAAAACCAAAGGTCAAATGTTTTCTCTGATATGTGGATGTTAACACACAAAGTGTAGTGGGGGAGAAAGAACAATAGTTCAGTGGATTAGGCAAAAGGTTATGAAGGGAAGGGTGGAGGATAGCAATAGCAAAGACAGTAGAATGAATCTGATATAACTTTCCTATGTACATATATACCACAGTGAATCTCAACATCCACAAGACTGAGATCCTAATTAGAATAAGATATATTTCATGTTTGTATAAATATATGAAAATAGATTTTACTGTCATGTGTAACTAAAAGATAGAACAATAAACCCTCCTCAAAGTCAACAGCAGGGAGGTTTGTCCAGTAGAAAGAAGGGAATATGGAGAGAGAGAAGAGGAGGGAAGAGGAAAGTACTGGGGACTGAATTAGAGCAAATTGTATTCCATGCTTTTTTATATTTCATGCTTGTGTATACATACTACATTTCTTATGTCAAAATGAATCCTAATATTATACATAACTAAAAAAGAACCAATAAGGGGAAAATGTTAAAACGGGGGAAAAAATGCTTAGCAGCACCTTTGTACTACTGTTCTAAAGGTTAGGTATATGAAATACATTTTGAATTTAATAATATTTTAAACTTTTGATGGGCTTGGCATATAACCCCATTGTAATTAGACAGCATCTATATAATGTCCAGGGTTTTCCGCTGTACTTAGTGAAAGGAAAAAAAAAATTACATCTGCAACATCCTTCTGGAATCAGAACAGCCACTCCGATGCTTTGAAACATAACTTCAGACAAAAATGTGTGGCAAAGACATAGAGTGAAGTTGCCAGTGCCTTTCAAATCAAGGTATCAGGAAGGCAATCAAAACAAGCGAGGCATAGGCAGTAACTGCCTTTGCAAATGCAATATCTGTGAGCACTTTTAAATATTAAGAATTACTAAAAAAAATCATAATGCTTTTTGGAAACCTTCTGTGAACATTCCTTAAATTATGAATCAATATAGAACTTCTGGGAGAAGGCAACAGCCTACATGATGTAGAGATTGGAAACATTATAATTTATCCAATGATCACATTGGAGTAAAAGGAATCAAACTTTCAATACCATTCATGTTTCAAAGCCATCACCACTGTGAAAAAAGAAAATTAAAAAAATGACGTCCTGCCCAACTTAGCTCTGCCTGCTCTTCCTGAGCTCCATCTTTCTAACCTTGGGAAAATGCTGTTCACAGGAGGCAGCCTTCTGTATAAAAAAAAAAAAAATTACACACACACACACACACACACACACACACTGAAGAAAAAGCCCCATAAACAATCTAGAGAAGGAAGATCAGTAGCTCACAATAAAAATGACAAAAGTGATCTGATTGGGTATAAAATTTCAAGAGGACTGGGATATAAAGAGCTGGAGAGATGAGTGATGTGTTGCTTTGTGCTGTAAACAGCTCTCTTTGGGTTGACAAAGTTGGTAGGTTATTGAACTTCAGCAAGTAAATGTAGAAAACTGCAAGGCTACATTTATCCATTGCAGCTCCATTCCAGCTAAACTCTAAAGAACCCAATAAAAGAGAAATGAATGCTCCTGAAATTAATTAACAGTCCTATTAGTGGTGGGTCCCAAATCTTGGAGATTGTCTGATAGTTAAAATGAGTTTTTCCTATCTTTCTCCCCATCATTCCTTCCTTCTTTTCAGTAGGTATAGGGTAGAAGGTTGTGGCAGAGTGTCACAATGAAGGGAATTGTTTTTCTACTAGTTACAGATGGGTCCTTGCCCTGGAAACATGCCCAGAAACATGAAAAGCTGTGCTTGGAAGTTATCCAATTATTTGCTTTCCATTTAGCAGTTTCTAGCTCCATGGGTGACTGGGCAAAGTTAAAAAAAAAAAAAAGACAATCCAAGTCAAATTCCTTATTTCTGCTACGTAGGTTAAAATGAATACAACCCTAGGCATATGAATAAAAAATAAATTTGGGAGTGGGGGTGGGATGGACAACTTCGGGATTCCTATTGCCCAAGCTACATCTCACTCTCTTCTCTTTTACTACCTTTCTCCAAAAACTACAAGTCTTGTGGCTCCCAAACCTTTGGTGAAGATATGAATCCCTGAGTTTCTTATGCACACCAAGCACCCAAAGAATAAAGAATAGATGTCTGTTTCTCTAACACGTAACATGCATTCGTATAGACTATTTTCTCGATTTTAATTTACCTTTACGTTTTGCTTACCAAATTGAGGCAGGCCGTAAAATTTTCAAATATTAAAGAAATATGTCTTGGAATAGAAAGAGCAAGTTCCTGGAAATTCTGCTTCTAGAAAGAACAATTATCAAATTGGTTTCCTATTTTTCAAGTTTACTGAGAAATTATCGGGTTATACAACATCAAATCAATTTTGGAATTATTACATACACAGTAGATTTCTTTAAAAATTTTTTTTGCAGTTGTATATGGACAGAATGTCTTTATTTTATTTGTTTATTTTTATGTGGTACTGAGGATCGAACCCAGTGCCTCACGCACTCCAGGCAAGCGCCCTGACGCTACGCCCCAGCTCCAGCCCCAGCTCCACGGTAGATTGCTCATTTTCAATAGGCACTAAAAATACAAACGCTA
Source organism: Spermophilus citellus (assembly GCF_964194105.1). NCBI lineage: Eukaryota > Metazoa > Chordata > Mammalia > Rodentia > Sciuridae > Spermophilus > Spermophilus citellus. The sequence continues at coordinate 144,480,745 of NC_138184.1, forward strand.
AATTATAAGATCCATACTTAGAAAGGCTGGAAATTTCATCTCTTGCCTAAAAATTTTTGCAGATGCTGCGAGTCAAAGTTTGTCCTTGCCTGCAACGTAGAAACGCAGAGCTACAGCTCTTGGAAAGAGGGTTTCTGGGTACAGGTGCTCTGAGGAGGCGGGAGTGAGCGACAGACACCTCCTCCCACACAGCCTCCACGTCTTAGTAAACAAGGAGACTCACGCTCTCAGGCCGAAAACGTAGATGGAGCCTGAGGGAGGGGCCAGGGCGCGGGGCGGGGGGGTATCTGGGAGTTGCTATTGGTCCACTCCCTGTCAATAAGGGAGTTGACAGTCTCCGCCCCCGATCCCGGGCCGCGCCTCTCGGCACCACGCTCCTCCCCTTGCGGGCGGACGCACTTGCAGATCAGTGAGAGCGCATGCGCGAGCGGCCCCACGCAGAGATCGCGCCAGCCCGGCCGCGGGGTTGCGCATTCGCGCATTCTCGTAGTCTGTGGGCTAGCTGGGAGGCGGTGGAGGTCACCGCGGGGAGGCGGGGCGGGGGCAGCATGGCAGCTTCCTTGCGGCTCCGAGGAGCCACCTCCGGCCTCCGGTACTGGAGCCACAGGCAGCGGCCGGCAGCAGCCAGCCTTGCAGCGGGTAAGGACCTCGCGCCTCTTCCCCAGGTTCTCGTCTGGCCGCCGGCTACTGGCGACCAGAGGGCTGAAGAGGTCTTTTCACCCAAGGTTGCTGCGGTTGGGTTGGGGTTTAAAAAACAAAATTTTGACTTGTTCCAAAGGCCTGGCCTCCACTGCGGCCACCCCTCCTGCCTGTAGTTCTGTCTCTTCTGCCGCAGTCCCCTCACCCGGCTCCAGATGTGCGGGGTTCAGAACTTAGGAAAGGGTGGGCAAGGACTTGGGGTGAAGGGAGGAGTATTTGGGCCCAGGACATGCTTCTTTGGAGTTTGGGCTCCGAGGACATTTGGAGGACCAAGCAATAGGGGCGACCCCGCATTCACTCCTGCGACCCCTGCCCATCCTGACGTCCCAGGTTGCACAGTCAGTGAAAACACTCTCGGGCCCACAACGGTTTGTGTTTAACCACCTTAATTGGGAGAGATGGATGAATAACATCCCAGCATTCCAGCAAAGTTTGTCACCCTTGACTAGCAGGGTGGATTTACCCCTCTTCTGTAACTGCTGCCTGGAAGAGTCACTTCTGTCAAATTATTAACCCAAACACTTTGAACGTCCTTAAAATTGTAGCTTCAAAACGTCCAGCCAAATTGAACCTTTCCAGAGTCCTTCCCCCATACAGTTAGAAGTTTTGAACACTAAACAGGGACTTAGGAAGAGGCAGTTTTGAGAGCTACATGAAGATCCACAGAAAACTAATTCAGTCCTTCATTTTTCCCCTGAGGAACCTGAGACCCTTTTTGGATAAATAAATTAGGATCTCCCCAGCAGGATCTAAAAAGTAGTCCTTGATTCTTCTTAGTGCCTGCATTTTCTAGGACACCAGGGCTCCTCTTATATTGAAAAAATGTTGATTTGTGGGGATACTGCCCTTATGTTTGTAAAATTGAGTTTTAACAATGCACTATTTAGTATGATCATATTTGGGATTAATAAAGCCTTACTAATGGGGCTGGGGTTGTAGCTCAGCAGTAGAGCACTTGTTTAGCATGCACTAGACCTTGTTTGGACCTCAATAGTCCCCATCTCCTGCCCTCCAAGAGGGGAAACTCACAAGTCTTTCATATTTCATTAGATGAGTAAGATGTATTTGCTGTTTAATGATTTTACAAGATGTTCTAATGATATTTGAAAGAACTCTTGAGAGTTGTGAAGGTTCTTACAATTCCTGGTAGAAGAATCTGAGGCCTAAGACTATAATACTTGCTTTTATAAATTGGAAGGACTTACCTCACAATGCTGGTTAGACTACTTTGGCATATGATCTTTAGGTTTTTTGGCACAAAGTTGTTGTAAGAATATAGATTTATGAAAAACTTTTAAATAGTTCTTTTGTGATGAAATGTTTAAAACAGATCAGCAATTGTTTTTTATTCTGTGGAATTGTTTTAAACACTCATGTTGATTTTAGTTTACTACAAAGCAGTTAACTCTTTTGAGGTTCAAATCTTAAAGATTAGAAAAAAACTTCACATGTAGATTTGGAGTTTAGGGACATTACTAAAAAGAACCATGATTAAATAGTAACATTATTTAGGGCTGGGGCTATAGCTCAGTGGTAGAGCGCTCGTCTTGCATGTGTGAGGCACTGGGTTTGATCCTCAGCACCACATATAAACCAATAAATAAAGATATTGTGCCCCATCTACAACTAAAAAAATACTTTAAAAAATAGTAACATTATTTAGTATTCTGAATTTTGTAAGCTATTTACCTTCATAGTATGTTACATGTTTATAACATATGGATGGCAATGTTCTAAGGATCCATATAATTTATTATTAAAAAAATAAAAGTTATCAGTTAATACCACACCTTAATTTTGAAATTTAGATGATTTTTGTTGGCATTTTAGACTACCAAGAAATGGATAACTTTGGATCATGTTACATTTGAGAGATCAAAATCTGTAAACTTGCATCTTTAAATTTAGAAACTAATGTTGCCAAATTTTCTAGCTAGTTTACCAGTTGATCAATGAATATCACCTTTTTATTATGTTGTCTGATTTTTTTTTTAACTCCAGCTTTATATATCTGCAGTCTAACTTTGCTATTTCCACATACTACTGTCAGGACTTACTTAAAGGAAGATGTATTCTTTAGGTTTGAAAATTTTTAGGGTAATCATAATGCCATTATATTCCTTTGGATTTCTGCCCTTTTGGGAGCAAATTCTTCTTTATTTGCCAAACACTCCTTCTCTTGCTTAATTTTCGCTAAATGTTGTCTTTTCCCATATATGGTTCATAACCTAAATGCATCTATACGTTCTTTATTCTCTCCGTTTCTTTCTTCTAACCCACTGGGCAGGCAAAAAGGGGCATTTGGCATAGGACTTGTCCCATAGTGCTACTTCATGATTATTGTTAATAAAAGGAACTAATATTTATTGACTGTCGTGTGCTAAACATTGCTTAATGCTTTACATAATTATCTCAAGTAACCTTTATAATCGTTTTCTCCTGTAGGTGCTCTTGTTGATAGACAGTAGACACTCTTGTTGATTTTAAATATTATCACCATCAATAAACAACTTCTCTTTTGATATCAGCTCAGCTAGTTATATTACCACCCTTTCTCTAACTTTATCATAAGCCAAGATGAAATAAAGATAACTGAGTCTATCATTGAAAGCATCATCTTCATTGGTATTCATGTTGGCTCATCAACATGGGCCTTATTGTTCTTGACGGCCTCAACCTCAGCAACATCAGCATTCTACTTCAGTTGTTCTAGGTCTTATCACAGAATTTGGCAGAATTTTTCTTGCTAGGATTACACAAGAACTAGTCATCTGATTGATTTAACTCTATGATTCTCATTCTGTTAACCAACCAGCATCATTATTACACCTTGTCTTTGACTCCTCCTTGTCACCCTCTAATACGACATACTTTCTTGTCTTATTTCATTAAGTACCTTTCTAGATTTATATCCAACCTCAAACTTATTTATAATTAGCAGTTTTACTGATGCCTTTGATAGTATCCTAATATTTTTTTCAGTCTTCTGCTTTAGTTCTGGGTAATATCCATTGCCTTTGGTTTGTGCCTTCCCTCTGGCTGCCACCTAGGTAGTGATATGGAGAGTCACAGAAGTTTGCTGATTGAATGCAATGCTTTGTCTTGTTCATTTATTGTTACATTTTCAGATTTCCCACAGCTTTGACTTAGGGCTGGCAGCCCCTGAACCAGACATTTGGCAGAAATGGCATTACCATGTACTGGTTTAGGCAGTTTGGAACCTGACCCTGAACTTGGGAGTCAACCTGCAATATGTAATGGTTGCTGCAATGGTTTACCTTTGCTGGATCCACTTTGTCACCTTAGTTTCTCTGTAATTGTGATAGGACTGGCTTTTATCCCCATAAACACTTTGATGAAACCTTTCTGGTTAGTAGTTATTTATTCACATACTGCTTATTCAGCACTCATTGTATGCCAGTTCATTTTCTTGTGAAAGTAGTCATAAAAGTTATGTATATGTGATAAAAACTCAAAAGGATATAAAAAGTCAGAATCTTTTCTTCAAATCTCATCCATTACTCTAACTCTCCAGGTGTAACTGCCATTTATTATATATCTATATAGAAAACCAGAAAAGTAAGAACACTATATATTATTTATAAAGTTTTGCATCTTGCCCCCCCCCCCCCACTCAGTAACTTGTCTTGGAGATTTTCCCTATGCTTTTAGATAGATATATCATATTCTTTTAAATATTGGTATAATTTACATTGCATTTAATATAAATTATCAAGTAATCTTAATGCATATTATGAATTAAGTGGCCTATTTGCAGTTATTTAATTATTTGTGGGTTTTCTGTTGTAACAAACAGTTCTACAATAAACTGTATATTTGTTATTCAGAATTTAGTGTATAATAACCTGTTTTTATAAATAAAGTTTATAAAACTTTTAAATAAAGTTTTATAAATAAAGTTGTATCAGAACACAGGCACATCCAGTTATATTTGTATTGCCTATAGCTGCTTTCAAACTAGAATGGATGAGTGGTACAGTTGTGACACAAGCCTTATGGCTTGCAAAGCTAAAAATAATTTACTATTTGACTCTCTCCTTCTTATCAATGTCATCAGGATTTATTCAGGTTTCATACATCACATTTGATTGATACATAACTTTCTTTATATTATTTAAAATTGAGAACTCTAATGTTTGTTTTTATAATGTTCTAAGTGTATGATGTTGATGTTTTAAAAACAGCTATTTGCAATGTGGTTGACGTACAATAAACCACATCTATTTAAACTCTACAATTTGGTAAGTTTGATGTCTAGGTACCTGAGAAACCATCATCACAGTCAATGCATCTGGTACCACTGCCTTAAATTTCCTTGTGCATCTTTGTATATATAAATAAGAATATTTGTATATTTTTACTGGTTTCAGATTTCTAGCTTGACAGTTTTTCCCCCCTCAATATTTTAAAGATGTTGCTCCAGTTGTATATTTCTGATAAGAAATCTGCTTCCATGCTTTCCCTCTGGCTGCTTTTAGCATTTTGATTCTGATGTGTCTTGGCATAGTTTTTTTATTTGTTGTATTGGGATTCATTAAGCTTCTTGGAGGCATGGAGTTTATAGTTTTTAACAAATTTGGAAGAGTTTTGGCCAGTGGGTCTTCCCATAATGCCATTAGTTCTTCCCATAGTTTTCTTTCTTCACTTTTCTATTTTGAGGACTCCCATTGCATATGCATTTGGCTGGTTAAACTGTCTCAGCTCATTAATTCTCTTAGCTCATAAATATTATGCTCTTCTCATTTTTAGAATTATTTTTTTCTCTGTTTTGCTTTGGGTAGTTTCTTTTGCTATGCCAGTGAAGTTATTGATCTTTTCTTCCACAGTATCTATTCTGCTGCTAATCTTCCAGTGTAATTTTCATCTTACACATTGAAGATTTCATCTCAATTAATTTACATTTGGATTTTTAAAACTATCTTCCATATCTCTACTTTTGAAATGTTTGGATCACAGTTATAATAATTTTTAATTCTAACATCTGTGTCATTTTCAGGGTTGGTTTTATCTTTTTGACTTCTAAGTGTACTTATTCCCTGAACTTCAAAGAAGTTCAACCTTTGGGCTTCAGCCTCTTTGTTCTTGTTTAGTTTGCTGACTCTCACAATTTCAACTCTAATTTTGAAATAGATGGTCAACAGATCTTCCCCTCTCTTTCTCTCTGTCTCTTTCTTTTCTCATCCTTACTATGGGAACTTTTCTTGTCCTGTCCCTACAGCCTTGGTTATAATGTTTCTAAGTTTGCTGGACATCTTTGACCTCAGGGACAGCTCATAGTTACCCTATTTAAAACTAAGCCAACTCTCCTTTTTTATTTCTCTACCTAGGGTATTGATACTACTATTCTTTTAGTGTCATTTTTGGCCCTTGCCTTGTTTCAGCCCATAATCCAATTTGTTACTTTTTTTTAGGTCTGTCTTTGAATAATTTTTCCTATTTGTCTTTCCCCATAGTTACTACCTGTTAACTGTCTTTTATGGACAGAATGTTTGTATATCTTCAAGATTCATAGATTGGATTTCATACCTTTAAGGTGATGGATTTGAAGGGTGGGACCTTTGGGAGGGAATTAGGTCATAAAATTAGAGCTTATATAATCAGAGACATGAGCTCGTGTCCTTTCTTTTTCTGCCTTGTGAGAATACAAAGAGACAATGGCCATTTGCAAACCAAGACACTTGTTCTGGCATCTTTCTTTTTTTCTTTCTTTTTTTAAAGAGAGAGAGAGAGAATTTTTAATATTTATTTTTAGTTTTCGGCAGGCACAACATCTTTGTTTGTATGTGGTGCTGAGATTCGAACCCGGGCCACACGCATGCCAGGCGAGCGCGCTACCGCTTGAGCCACATCCCTAGCCCTCTGGCATCTTTCTTACCTTCATTTTGGACTTTCCTTCAGAAATATTGTTTAAGCCACAACAGCCTGAATATTTGTTGTAGCAGCCTGAACTAAGATCTAGAGGATTTCTATTACTTTTATATTGGTCTTCTTGAATTCAGACTCTTTCCTCCAGTTCATCTATTGTATAATGCTGCCTCATTTCTCTTTCTAAAGCATAAGTGTGATCATATCATTTCTTTATCCCACCCTTCAATAACTATCTCTTGCCTCCAAAATGCAGTCACATTGTTTAGCATGCTTTAGTCTTCCATATTATGGTCACATTATTTCTTCTAATTTAAATCTACTGTTTCATTTCTTTGGGAATGCCATAGGAAGAATGGAGGACAGTGTCATACAATTGAAGAATCTAGTCATATTGACCTCATTTGAATATTGATGTTACAATTTAATAAATTCTTAGGTATTTACTGAAAGATGATAGTGTATAATGACAATGTTATCTATAAAGTTTTCAGTGTCTGGCATGTAGTAAATTTGCAATCAACATTAATGATTACTGTTATCATTCACCTCTGGCTTTCCTAGTTCCTTGCATATGCTCATGTTCTTTTTCTCTGACATTTACTTCCTTTCTGTTCTCCCTATTTGAAATATTACCTATTCTATAATACCCAGGTCAAATGCTTCCTTCTTCAAGTTTCCCAGATCATGAATTTTCCTTCTCTTTTAGTAGTATTTTTAAACAATATTTTATCCCGACTGTCTTATATTAGTATTAGATTGCATAGTGTACATCATCTTGGATTTTAAGGCTGTTGAAGGCAAGAACTGTGTTTCATTAGAGTCTTCCATGTCATCTGGCATGGGACATGTGCATAGTTGCTTAATATTTGTTGAGTATGGGAAGGATTTACGATTTGTCCTTGTCATACTGACATGTTTGACCTAAAACAGTTGCCTGCTAAATTAATATCCTTTAAAATATAGTCTTCTTAGTTTCTAATGTTTTTAGATTTTTTTTTTTTAGTTGTCAATCGACTTTATTTATATGTGGTGCAGAGAATTGAACCCAGTGCCTCACACTTGCTAAGGCAAGCGCTGTACCACTGAGCCACATCCCCAGCCCTAGATTTTTAAATTATACCTTTCCAGGGGCTGGGGTTGTGGCTCATTGGTACTGTGCTCATCTAGCATGCATGAGGCACTGGTTTGATCCTTAACACCACATAAATATAAAATGAAAATATTGTGTCCACCTAAAATTAAAAAATGTAAAAATTATCAAATAGAATAGAATTTTTTTTAAATTATACCTTTCCAACCTTAAAACGATAGTCTGGAACAATAGGACTAAATTTTCTCTCAGGCCATTTTTGTCAGTGTGCTTATGAGCATCAGAATCCTTTTACAAGCCAAGTGCAGTGGTCTACACCTGTAATCCCAGCGATTCTGGAGGCTTAGGTAGGAGGATCATGAGTTCAAAGCCAGCCTCAGCAATTTAGTGAGGCACTGAGCAACCTACTGAGACCCTGTCTCTAAATAAAAATATAAAAAAGGGCTTAGGATTCTCAGTGGTTAAGCACCCCTGGGTTCATTCCCTGGTACAAAAGAATAATAATAATCCTCTTATAATGTATACCTCTCATTCTGTTTAATTTCAAAATAAAATTTATTGTTAGATAAGTGTCATTTCTTTGTCATTGAACCCCTGTGGCCAGAAAATCAGGCAGAGGGATCCTGTTTTTACTCAGCATGTAAACTTAGCACTAGTAATGGTGATCTTGCTTGATCTTACTTGACACTCACATTTAATAAAAGTGGTAGAGACAATAATCAAATTAAAATGATTTAAATATGCTTCTAACCCAATAAGGCCCCTATTTCTTAATCATTAGAGCTTCAAATAATTTACTTTTAGAAAAATGTCATATTCAGATTAAGTTCAAGGAAGAGCAGGAATCAATAATTTGATAGGATCTGTAACATGAGAGGGTGACTGATTAGTTGTTGTACTAAACAATTTTGAAACTGGAGTCTTTCAAAGAAAAAATGAAAAGAAAACTGGCAAATGAAAGGGCAAGTGGAGTTATTTTTCTTTCTTCCTTCCTTTGATGGAGCTTTTCCAGGGCAAGGACTCCGCTTTGTCTGCTCTGGAGCTCCTCAGTACTTCATATGCAATGAATATTTGTTGAGTGGTGTTGATTGAGTGGAGTTCTAAAAACTGAGACATTGTATCTAATGTTATTTTTGTGGTAGGATAAAACTTTTTTTTACTCTAAAACTTTACTTTGAATAATGAGCCCCCAGTGTAATTTTATGAGAAACAAAAATCAGTCTTGTATATAGTTAAAGAGCCCCCCTTCCCTCCCTCTTCCTTCCCTTGATACCCTCCTTCCCTCCCTTCATTTTCTTGCCACCTCTGGAAATCCCTCTTTTCTGAAGGTGCAAAGTTGTTGAGCCCAGGTCCTGATATTGTTACCTTTGCTATTTAAAGCCTATGGAAGCATTTACCTCGCCTCCTTTCTCCTCCCCTCCCCTAGGACCACTTTTGTAAAGTAGTAACTTTGGTTGAAATATATTCTCCTAGATTTAACATTATATTAAGATTTTTTTCTTTTTAAATTTTGGTTATTGAACATATGGTCTTGGCTTGTTAAGCATATGTTTTACCATTAAGCTATACCTCCAACCTAAGATCTGTCCTAGGTGTAGGCCTTACCCATATCATTACCGGAGATAATATAGATATAAGGAACTAAAATGCTTTACATTGTGGGTAACTGACAAAGAGAAGATTTACAAATGGTAACATTTTAAAATTTATTGTTCAAAATGGCAAAAAGATGTTATAGAGGTAGAAAATAGAAAAGATTGCTTAAACTTTATGAATGTTTCATGGAGAACTAAATAATTAGAAGTAAAATTTGCTGGCACATTGTTGATACCTTTAAATGGAGTTAGGTTATTATTTTTAAACTACTCTTTTAGAAGTCTCTTTTATAGTAAACATAAATGACAACTGACTTATAAATACTGAAAGAATGTTTACAATGAAAAATGTTATCTGCCCCTATTGAAAGTAATATATTGAAATCAGTGTGTTCTAGGTCAATGGCTTCTAAGACTCCAGTTGGATTCATTGGACTGGGCAACATGGGGAATCCAATGGCAAAAAACCTCATGAAACATGGTTATCCGCTCATTATTTATGATGTATTCCCTGATGCATGCAAAGAGTTTCAAGAGGCAGGTGAACAGGTAAGGTCTTTTTTGCATATTGTTTTAGATTTTGATAATTAAAAATGAATGTATGCCAGGTACAGTGGCTCACACCTGTAATCCAGCAACTTGCAAGGTGGAGGCAGGAGTATTGCATGTTCAAGACCAGCCTCAGTAACTGTTTCAAAAAGTAAAAAAAGAACTGGGGATGTAGCTCAGTGGTAAAGCACCCCTGGGTTTAATCCCCAGTATTAAAATAAAACCAAAAACCGAAAACCAGAATGTACATTCAAATAAGTGACATCTTCTTGGAAGTATACCCAATGAAGTTATAAACCTAATTAATTGTTAACTTTATTTCATTAGCTATTTAACATTTTTTCAGGATCCAGATATACAAGAAAGGAGCACTTCCATTAGCTACTTGGGGGAAGAGGGTCTATCTGTCCTTTAACAGGTGACCTGGAACATTTCCCAAATTTGGTCAAAGGGTCTTGTTTTGCCCTACTAGTTTCCCGAAGTAGTAACTTTATTGATTATGCTGTTAAAGCAATTCATTTAGTGGAAATAGCCTTCCAAGTTAGTGAAAGGCAAGATTGTCTTAGAATGGTCTTAGAGATACAAAACTTATCTTGAGTCCTGGATCAGATAGTTACATGCTGTCTTAATGGTGGCAAGTTACTTACATCTGATGGTTTCCTCATTTGTAAAATGTGCATGATGAAAACCTATGTCATTAGACTGTGAAACTCCAATGAGAGAATATATGTGAATATATTTTGTAAATACTTTATGATAGCACTTTGTGAATACCTTTTAGCTATTGGCTATAAACCTGGAGATGACCTAAAAACACTGTGTGTTATAGTGAAGAGTTGAGTTATAAAAGATCTCTAGAGTGTTGTTTTAGGAGGCTACCATTTGTGTTTCAAGAATTTGGAGATTGGAGTTTATCACGTTGAATGATAGCATCTGCTGGTTAAGTCTTGTATATTGTTTGGATTTATTGAACTTTATTAGTAACTCAGATGACAAGAGACCATGTGTTAGTATCTGAATTTAGAGTTTTGATTTTTTTAGATATGGAGCAAGTTGTAGAGTGGTAATGGAAGGAGAATGTGATTCCAGAACTAGGAAAAATCTATAAACCTCCTGAGAACTATAGAAAAAGATGAGAGAAAAATAAAATTTAGCTGGGTGCAGTGGTGCACACCTGTAATTCCAAGGGCTTGGGAGGCTGAGGCAGGAGGATCATGAGTTCAAAGTCATTTCATCAACCTAGTGAGACTCTGTCTCTAAATAAAATATAAAAAAGGGCTAGGGATGTGGCTCAGTGGTCAAGTGTCCCTGGTTCAATGCCTGTTATCAAAAATAAATAAATAAAAACAATTTAACAGTCAACTTCTGGATGATAGACTTGAAAGTAAATACTGTGAAATGCAATGCCCAGATAAAGGACAGATTTAGGTAACTTAGAATCCATTTGCATAACTGGACATCCTGTATATTCTTCCTCCCATGGTTGTAAGCTGTCTGGAAATGGCAGCAGTCTGGTATGAGAATGTCAGTGTGATCTTGGAACTTGTCAGTAACATTGAAGCTTACTTACGCCCATGTAGTCTCTGATAACCAACCCTGTCCTCCTAGTGCAATAGGCTTGTAGATGACCTGAAGTAACTTAGAAACTTAGTAACCTTATTTGAAAGATTTGATCAATAATTTTGCTAGAAAATCTGGACAGGTGGCCTTTTGCCATCTTCAGATATGGTAAGCATTTTAAGCTGTTATTCAGTCTGAGATGAATCAATTAGCAGTTATTTTGAAGAGATAGATTTTACTTTTAGAAATAACACATCTGTGGTGTTGTCATTTTATAATGGCTTATATATTTGTAAGAGTAGCAGTGCTACTCAGTCTCTAAACTGAGGAAATATCTTCAATTGAATTCAGAATTTAACTAAAGAGAAAGATACCTGGACTGGCAAAGCAGAAGCTCATGGCCTTTTAAGTTATTATTATTGCTGTTACTTTTCCCTTTATGCCTATAGCCTTTAGACCTTACCTATGGAATAATTAAAATGATTGTCACTACTTTGTGAATCTTTTCTGCTTCTTCCTAGATTCCAGATATTTCTGATGCTCTGCCTGAATTATCTCATATTCCGAAGTTACCCCCTATCTCCATTTCCCAACAAAATTCTTGTTCTTTGTTAATTTTAGGTAGGTATGAGGCAAGCCTACTTTAAGAATAAGGCTTATCCGTGAGTACAGGAGATATTTACATATAAAAGGGAAAGGAAAAACTCTAATATTTAGTGAGCACCTCTTGTGTGTCAAGTGTTTTTCCAACTATTTTTTATCTTTGTAACATTTTATCTTATCTCATTTTATCATTTTATTATCAGGAAACTCATTTGTGGGGAAATTAAATAATATCCCAAGGTATACAGTGGGTGAATAGCAAGAGCCAGGATCTAAACAAAGATTTGTCTTTGACTTCAGAGCTTTGGCTCTTAATTACATGGTGCATAGTCACTAAATAGTGAAATTAATGTATCAGATATTTTGGAGCATCTTCCTTGATTCTGAAATAAAGCAGCTTGTTATCTATTTATAAACTAGGTTTCTGAAAAATAAAGTGCCTAGATGCTTTTTGAATACGTAGTCTCAGGTCACTGATCATATATCCCCCGTCCCATTCTCTCTTTAATGTGTGGTTCTGTACTCTTGGAGTTTGTTGGAATTAATTAATAATTATCCATTATAATGGGTTGTTTAGTGGGTATACAGAGGTTAAGTATATCTTAATACAAGACACAGGAGTTATTATTCATGATCTTGGATTTGGCAAAGAATTTTTAGATCTGACAGCAAGAATATGAGCAATAAAATTAAAAACAGATAAATTGGACTGCATCAAAGTAAAAACTTGTGCTCTAAAGAACACCATCAAGCAAGTAAAAAGGCAATCCACAGAATCTGATAAATATTTATATCTGATATGGGACTTATATCTTGAATTATAAAGAAGTTGTTTTAGTTGCCTTTTTCATTGCTATGAACAAAAGACCTGAAAAGAACAACTTAGAGGAGGAAAAGTTTATTTTGGCTTATGGTTTTAGAGATTCAGTTTATGGTTGATTGAATCCATAGCTCTGGTGCCAAGGAGAGGCAGAACATCAAGGTGAAAGGGCATGATGGAGGAAAGCAGCTCAGGACATGGCAACCTGGAAGGAGAGAGAGCTCTGCTTACCAAGGATAATATATAAACTCTAAAGGCACATCCCCAGTAACCTATTTCCTCTAGCTGCACCCTACATACCTATAGTTACTACCCAGTTAATCCACTCTCTGTCGTGGCTAGCAAGCTTTTATAATCCAATCATTTCACCCCTGAAAATGTTTGCATTGTCTCTCACACATGAGCTTTTGGGGGACTCTTCAAATGGTTTAGATAAACCATAACAGAAGTCTTATAACCCAAACATAAAAGGCAGGTAATTAAATGGGCAAAAGATCTGAAGAAGTGTTTCTTCAAGGAAGTTATACAAATGTCCAGTAAACACACAAAAAGATTCTCAACATCATTAGTCATCAGAGAAGTGCAGTCAAAACCATGAGGTATGCATACTAGGATGGCTAGAATAAAAACATTAGAGAACAGCAAGTTTTGGTGAGGATGTGAAGAAATTAGAACCCTCATAAAAATGTAAAATGGTATAGCTACTTAGTAGGAGTTCCTCAGAAAACTAAGTATAGAGTTATGATATGTTCTAGCAATTCTACTCATAGGTATATGCACAAGAGAAGTGAAAACTTGTATCCACACAGAAACTTCTGTATAACAGCATTATTCATAACAGCCAAAAGATAGCAGCAACCCAAATGTATAGCAATAGATGAATGGTTAAACAAAATGTATTATGTCTATATGATGGAATATTATTCAATAATTAAAAGGAATGAAGTACTCATATTTGCTACAATATAGAACTCTGAAAACATGCTAAATCAAAAAAGCCAGTTTCAAGGACCAGATTCTGTACAAGTCCATTCATCTAGAAGTCTAGAATAAGAAAATCTATAGAGATAGAAAGTACCCTGTTGCTTAGTGCTGGGGATGAGGTGGAGGTGGATACAGAGGAGTGATAGCTAATGGGTATAAAGTTTCTTCTTGAAAATGTTCTGAAATTGACTGTGGTGATGGTAGCACATACCTGTGACTATACCAGAAGGCTTCAAATTATACATTTTAAATGGACAAACTGTATGGTATGTGAATTATGGCTCAATAAAGTCACTTAAAAACGAGGTCTTGAGGTATAGCTCATTGGTGGAGTATGTGTTTAGCATGTGTAAGGACCTGGGTCAATTCCCAGCATGACCTTAAAAAAAAAAAAAAAATCCAAGTCCTAACTCCTGGTACCTATGAATGTGACTTTTTTGGAAACAGGGTATTTGAAGATAAAAAATTAAGGATCTTGAGATGAGATCATCCTGGATTTAGAGTGGGCTCTAAAACCAGTCACAAGTGTCCTTCCAATAGACAGGAAAGAAGACATAAAGACCCAGAGACGAATGCCATGTGAAGATGGAAGTGGACTTTAGAGTTATGCTACTGCAAGCTGAGCTATTCCATGAGCCACCTGAATCTGGAAGAGGCAAAGGAGATCCCTCCCCTAGAGACTTTGGAGGTAGTGAGGACCTGCTGACACCTTGATTTCAGACTTTGGTTTTCTGAGCTGTGAGAGTAAATTTCAAGCCACCATGCTTATAGTAATTTGTTGTAGCAGCCAAGGGAAACTGATACAGCAAATGTTGGGAATCTATAGAATGCCTGGGTTTGGGATTTGTCTTAACCACTTAGAATCTGTGTAAACATGGGAAAGTTTTTTAAAATTACCTCTAACTCTGTTTTCCCTTGTGTGAAATAAGGATAATAATCATACCTTTTTCATGGAGATATTATGAGGATTAAATGAGTCAATATGCGCAAAGAACTTAAAATCGTGTTTGTTACGTAGTCAACCAGTGTTAGCCAGAAATTAGCTTCTGTAATCCTTAGATGCATAGGACGGGATGATGTGTACCTGTAATCCTGGCAACTTGGGAGGCTGAGGCAGGAGGATTGTGAGTTCAAAGCCAGCTTTAGCAACTTAGTGAGGCTCAAGCAACTTAGAGACCCTCTCTATAATTTTTCAAAGTGTTGGATAAAAGAAAAAAATGAACTCCATTCTACACTATAAGGCAAAGACAAGACTTGGAATGAGAAATGTATGTGAAAACCATGAGACTTTTTGCTGTTTTGTAAAACAGTGCCCTGAAGGGATTAAAGGTTAAAGAATTCTGGGTGAATTTTAGTTGATTCGGACATTTTAATGCTAGATATTCACCTTGCCCCACCCTTCCACCAATGTTACAATATTAAGTGAAGCTGATGAGGTGAAAGCCAAAGTAAACTAAAGTGTCTCCCCCATCTCCCAAATTGCAAAACCTTGCCAAGTTGATTTCTGATGTTCACTGTGCTTTCAGTAAGAGATTAGCAGGGATGAAAAAGTTGTAAAATATTTAACTCAAGGAATCTAACTCAAAGAGAAATCAGCTAGTTTTCAAGATCCTCATAAAAAGTACCATATGGGTCTGGGAGTGTAATTCAGTGGTAGAGACCTTGCCTAGTATGTGTGAGGCCTTGGGTTGCATCCCTCCCCCTGACCAAAAAAAAAAAAAAAAAAAAAAAATTATTTCATGGGTTACTAAGGAAATAAAAATTTTGACATGTTCAGTATTTTACATGACTAATTAGCTTATTTATGCCTCCAAATGTTAACCTAATCAGGCATTTATAATTTATCAAATTTGTTATTTGTGGACATGACATTTCCATTAAAAATTTGGACTTTCCTGATTTAGTATCCTGTTATTATATCCTTGTTTCTGTTGGAAATTTAGATTTGACCTACAACGCATCATCACAACTTTTAGCACCTTTGATAACAATGTAACTAATGATAACCATTAGGCTTGTATATATTAGAAATAAAAAAAATCAATACATAGTCAATGTAGTGTTTTAAAAACCTGAGATTGCCTGGACCCAACTCCCAGTTCTGCTATGTGCTATCTGTGTGGCTTCAAGTAGACTATTCACCTCTCTTTTGCTTAAATTTCTTTATCTTATAAAATAGAGATAATAACAATAACTCCCTCTTAGTCCTAGAGGAGCTGCCACTGCTACTCTTCCTGTGGTGCTGGTTGTTGTATCTATACCATGTTTCTCAACACACTTTTATACCACTGTCTTGGCTTATACACTGTCTTGGCTGAATCACTAAGTCCAAAGTATTTTGGAAGAAAATTGTAGACATACTTTTAAATGAAAGAACAATGATAAAAATTAAAATTAAACTATATGATCATTTGACAGCATCCCTTTTTATGGATCTATTCTGCACTGTCCCTTCTCTCCTACTTTTATGATAAGATGCTCCTCTCTTTTTGTAACTTAAGGCTTAGCATGAAGGGCATGCAACTTGTGCTTCATTTTCATTGTCTAGGATTTTCCATGGAGATGCTGATATGTGCCAAAAGTCCCAACGTATGCATCATTTTCGTATGAGTTTTCTGGTTGAACGAGGCTTAATTAGATCCTCTTTTGTTTTCCCTTTAAAAAGTTGGAAACCATTTTGTTGTTCCTGGATCAGAAGGCTGAACATGTTTGGTTAAGTAAATCTCTTGGGCTCTAATCTGGCATCCACTCACATCTTGTTAAATAAGAACTTTAAAAGCCTCTTGCTCCATCATTGTTGACCAGATGTTTCAAGATACAGGCACAAAACGTTTTTGTCAGTCAAATGTAGTGCAATTTTGAAGTAACAGTGTGTTTTTCTACTTCCAAAGATTAAAAACCACTGGAGAAGAGGTGTAACAAGGTCATGTTCATATTGTTTCTTTGCAAGTTTCTGTTACCCATTTATTTGGAAACAATGCTGAGCTTGACTTTCCTGGCTTTTGCCTAGAAGAGACAGCAAGATTTTTCTCTTCATAGAAAGCAACTAGGCAACAGTTGTCTCCTTCCAGTGGATTTGTAAAAAAGAGGTACATTTCCTTCAGATTACTCTTGGTCCTTTTCCTTTCCCCCCCTTCAGCAGAGCATATTTTGTCTTGAATCCATCCAGTCTTTTACTCTTTATATTACACAGTTGCCATTGAGGTATCCTGTCAGACAGATTAATTAAGGTAAAATCCAGAGAAACTGGCTGTAAGAATTCTTACTGTAGATATTGAGATATACATGGAAACCAATTTCCTATAGTCAAAATTGTGATAATAAAAAAGTAGACTCATCTTAATTCATAATGGTATAAAAATGAGGCTGTTGTAATTAGCAGGAGATCTGTCTGGACAGCCTGGGCAGTCATAGCAGAGCCAAGATTCATTCAGCCAGGCTAGGAATTGTCCACAGATGTGGAGGTATTGAAGACCTGCACAGCGTGAGTCCTGCTAATGCTGTCCATTTGTATTGAGTCCCTGCAGGTGTTCCAGCCCCATCAGCCCTTTCTTACGGGGCCACACATGTCCTTCAATTTAATGTTACTAAATTTAATGTTACTGCCCGAGTTTCCTTTTTTATTTTGTAGATAGAAACCCTTAACGATAACCCAGATTACTATTTTTATCTTATAGATTGATTGGGAAACCGAAGCCAGAGGTTAAGTGATTTGTGCAAAATAGCACATGACTTCTTGGCTGAGCTGCAACTGAACCTGGTTCTCTGGCTTCCCCAAATTAGTGTTCTTTTCTCTGATCCATGCTGTCTTTGCTTATCCACTCAATTAGCAAAAGTAATTGAAGGGACTCTAATTAGTTCAGCTCCTAAAGGCTTTTGTGGTTAGTGTCAGATTGGCAAGAGGTTTTTTTTTTCCCCTTAGATTTTGAGTTGTGGCCAAATTTCGTCAATTATTTCAGTCTTGAAGTCATCACATTGATGGCAAGATTATTTGAGTGTTTGTCTATCTGTCTGATAAACATGCCTTTGTAATGCAAATTAAAGGCTGTTATTATAATATACCAGTGTATGTCATCATGAGACACCGAGCAGTTGTGGCCACTATAGTGGTGTCATTTCAGCTTTCGCTATCATTGTGTGTTTTTTCCAGGCCTGTGAGCTTTGACACTACTTTAGTATATAATTGAGGGGTTTAGCAGTGCTCTGGAAACCCAAGCATCCCACGAAGCAGATGCTAGGGATGCAGGGGGCTGATTTGGCACCCCATGCACTTGGCAGTTGGATGAATTGGCACTGCCAGTTCATGGGCATGAGAAGCTTGGAGGTGTGAAGTACCCTTAGATTTGTAAGCTAATTGCTACTGCCCTTTAGGGACTCTCAAGGAGTTATCTATATGAAATTGAATTTCTTTCAATGGAAGAGAACTCAATTCCTGCGAGGAAGCCTAAAATTGACTCTTAGACCTCAGGACTTACTGATATCTCTGAAAGATCTAGAGATGGATCTACAATAGAAGGAAAGGCCACTGAAAGATATGCTATCATTTGCATTGTATTTACTATACTAAAATGGAGATGAACAAATGGGGCTCTCTAAGTAACCATGTTCTTGAGAGTCTAGGAATAGAGAATTACAACTCTTATGACTACCATTTCTTATCTCTTCATGTTACTACTGAGCTGTATTTTTCTTGAGTAAACTTGAATGGGTTTCCAGGAAATGGTTACCTCTTTTTTTGAATCTCAGTATTTGTGTGTAAGAAAAGTTTTCATGTTAACATTTCTTTGTAATTTCATGGAAAGTTAAAAAGTTTTCACATTCTTTGTGGCCTATCCCTGTTACACATCAAAATATACATGTTGAATGTACCTCACTGTAGACTTTAAAATGTTCCATTGTTGTTAGATCGCAACATTGACAGAGAATATCTTTGTTTTGTTTTAGAGTATGAGGTGGTCTACATTTCTTCTCTGGACTTAATACACAAATTGCTAGGATACTAATTGTCTGAAAACTTAAAGAATGGTTTTTAAAATTGCTTTGTCCAGAATTTGATTTAGAAGCTTATATTTTAAGAAAAATTGAAATGTAATTATTTCTAGCTCATAATAATATTTAGATTACACACTGTATTTGGTTTTCCATTCTTTGACTTTCATCAAATGCACATAAAAGATAAAAAGAAAATGTTATATAAACTTCTACCACGTGAAAAGCAGAGACATTCCCATTCCTAAGATGCTTTCTCGTCACTTCACATTTTCTGATAGAAAACAGGTCAGTTTCTCCATACATGATGTTTGTTGAATAGTGTCAGTTTTTACATGTGTAAGTCATCCTGGAGAGAAGTCTTCAATTATTTGATTGATAGTCCTTCATCTTTTTTTACATGGAAAAACAAAAGACTTTAGAGAAAGTTTTGTGACAATTGGGGTGATGGGCTCCACTTCTGTTAAAGGAGAATTTGAGTCAAATAGTACATTCTCAGTCTGTCCTGACCTCTTTGGTTCCCAACTGTCTGGCCATGTGTATCAAACTGTACATGTGAGAAAGAGAGAGAGCCGAGAGCAGGGGGAAAGTGTGAGTGAGAGTGTGTATGCATGCTTGCACACACATATATACAGAGCATCTTTCCTCTGTAGTATGTTTATGGTCATTTTAAAGCAGAAACGAGAATTGAGAGGGTACCCTGATAACTATTCCTGTGTCTCTTGTACATACAGTTTCCCCATGAGTTCTGATAACTCCCCATATCCTGGTAATACTCACAGTCATTGCAGGAAGTGTTCATGTCCTGTACTGACTTTTGTGAAATGGAGTGATTTTTTTTTCTTTTTTGTTAGTTTGAAAATAGAAAGTAGAGGATGGTGGTTGTTTGTATTGAGATTTTGCTAACGGATTTTGTTGCCCACCAGATTACTCAGTATCCTGTAGTAGTGCTACCAGCTCTGTTGTAAAAAAATAAATATTTTTAAAAATTTTGCCCTTTTCCCATTTACTCCCTTCACATTTTTAAAAACAAACAGTAGATTTGATTCCACAGAAACTGCATCGGTTCATGGATAAAAAATGGACTCCTTATTTTGGACAATAAGCTTTTTATTTTTGTCATTTGTAAACAAGATTTGATTTTTGTGTTCTGTTACTTAAGCACTTATACAAAATATACTTGTGTTTTAGAAACTGCTTGCATTTTAATTTAATAACATGCCTTCGCAATTTTTTTTAAAGGTAGTGTCTTCCCCAGCAGATGTAGCTGAAAAGGCTGACAGGATTATTACAATGCTGCCTACCAGTATCAATGCTGTAGAAGCTTATTCTGGAACAAACGGAATTCTAAAGTATGTATTTTTCAACTATGGATATTTTCTTGTTATGCTAGTTCATGAATTTCACTTCTGTTAGAACTGTTAAGAATTTACAATTATATTTGTTTAAACTTTCTATACTATTTTCTTCTTCCATAAAGTGAATAGTGTGGTTCCCGCCCCCCTCATTGTAAAGGGTTTATTTTTTCCACTGGAGTCAAGTATGTGACTTTTGGAAATAAGTTTTTTTTGCTTCTGTTTCTTTTCTTTAACTCTTGCATTAAAATTACACATTCATTGGTAACATTTAAGAGGCTTTTAAAGTTTGCATTTTAAACTATACAACTATTAAAAGTATAATTTTCTTATGGCTTTTAGGAATTCAGAAAAAGGGTTCTATGAAAAATAAAACCAAACACTGGAAAGAACACTGTTATTTAACATTTTATTATATAATAAAAAGTTACTGTATGTCCTCTGGGTTAGTGTATCTGTAGTAAGAACTTCAGGAAGTTGGAATTAAAGGTTTGCAGCAGTTCTTTAAATAAAACATAATTTAGGTCAGAGTTTCCTAGCCAGTACCTATCTTCCCTGGCTCTGTGCACCTTTTGGTTAATTGGCGCCTGTTGCCAAACCCTTGTGGTTATTTTAGGATGCTAGTGCTTTAATTTCCAACTTAGTTTTCTGGTCTTAACTGGTTCCTATTCCTAACTTCTTTTGTTGTTGAATTTCAGCAAAGAGCTTGTACAAACTAGTGGACTCTATGGACACATCAAGAAAGGGTTGAATTCCAGGAAATTGTAATACATGAAATTTGAGGTTTTTGGAAATTGAATTACTTTGGAAAACTAATAAAGTTGGAAGCAAAAGACACTTGGATATTAGGCAGAAAACTGATAAGATAAATGTTTAGATTTCAGGGATGGTTGAAAGACACTCCTTCTGGATGAAGCCAGCAGGCAGGCCCTCGGTGTGTGTGGTCCAGAGGCACTCTTGCTGACTCATTGTCCCGCCTGTTTCAGTTAAGGCCCTGCCTTACCTCTCAGGGAAAAGTTGCAAAAACTTGTGTGGAGACAGGACCCTATCTGTATTAATATCCTTTACTTTGGAGGGTGGTGGCCAGCCACCAAACTAATTTTGTCCAGGGGGTGCTTTGAAAGAGTTTGGCTTTACATTGAACTATAATTTGCCTCTCATGGATGGTTCTTTATTTTCTTCTGGATAAGGATCAGTTTCCTATATCCAGTGCATGTGTAATTTTTTAGATGATTTCTAGTTTGTTTAAAGATTTAATATCTGGGCTGGGGTTATGGATCAGTGGCAGAGTGCTTGCCTAGCACGTGTGAGGCACTGGGTTTGATCCTCAGCATCACATAAAAATAAATGAATAAAATAAAGGTATCATGTCCATCTAAAACTAAAAATATTTTTAAAAAAGATTTAATATCTTAAAAATAGGAAGATTACAAAAGACTGATAAACTTAATTCTTATTTTTTAGGTTACATAAAGTAAAACCTACACAGAGGTGATCTCTAATAGTTTGCTGTGTCCTTCTATGGAATATACCCAAGCTTTGGAACTAGAACAATTTGTATGTCTAAGATTGTTGTTTAAATCATGTTGTATGCTATTTTTTCCTATAGAAAGATTTTACTTTTCTTTTTAGTAATTCTTATCAGTGATTCCCCCCCCCCCATTTTCTTCTTTAATATTTATACTTGCTGAGTTCTCTTTTCCAGTCATGATTCCTGGCTGAGTTAATATTATCTTGTAGTAAGAACTTCGGGAAATTTGAATTAAGGGGTAGCCATTGCCCTTAAATAAATTATAATTGAGGTCATAGTATATTAGCCAGTAAAAATATGCACTGCTTTTTAGATAATAAGGGAACAGTGTAGGTATATATATTCTTGTAGTAAAAGTAGAAACATTTTACTACAAGAATGTCATTTGAATATTGAGGTAAGATGTACAAAAATACTGCTTCCTCTTTGTATGTATATTTTAATTTCCTACAAAGAACAAAAAACTTTGTGAAATTTCCAGATTTATTCTTGTGTTTTCCTACTTGTTTGATATTTTTGTCTTTAAAAATGTATTACTTGAGGCTGAGACAAGAAGATTGCGAGCTCAAAGTCAGCCTCAGCAATGGCGAGGTACTAAGCAACTCAGTAAGACCCTGTCTCTAAATAAAATACAAAATAGGGCTGGGGATGTGGCTCAGTGGTTGAGTGTCCCTGAATTCAATCCCCAGTACCCCCCTCCCCGCAAAAAGTTTTACTTATAAAACAAATATATAATCCTAAAGCAAATGGCTAGATTTCACTTGTGTTTAGTTAATCTAGTAGAAATTACATAGATATGTGAAATTTGTAGTATGGCTTGTTAAAGACAAATAAATTACTCTTTTAAGACTCAGTGACTTTACAAACAAAAATTTAAATCCTATTAAATACCCTTTTAAAGTTAATAGTTGTTTTAAATTGCTTACATTTTAGCTTTACCTATATTATATGGTTACTGTGTACTTTACCTGAAACCAGAATGTGTACCATGTAGTTTATTAGATTCTTTTGGGCTTATTTGGAAGAGCTTGGGTTTACTTTGAACTATAATTGATCTGGAAATGAATATGAGATTTTTTTAACCAGTTCAAACTAATAATGTTTTTAATACTAAGCCAAAGACTCCCCCACCTTGATATCTGGCATATTTTAGCTGATTTGAACTATATAAGTAGTTGTATGCAATGTTTATTCAAAGTTGTAAACTATGAATATTTTTATTTATTTACTTAGAAAAGTGAAGAAAGGCTCATTATTAATAGATTCCAGTACTATTGATCCTTCAGTTTCAAAAGAATTGGCCAAAGAAGTTGAGAAAATGGGAGCAGTTTTCATGGATGCCCCTGTTTCTGGTGGTAAGTGGTAGCTAAAATATATGCATACCTATTTCTATTTATCAAAAGTAGCTATTATGATTTTGTGCTACTCAATAATTTCCAGTTATTTTTAGACCTGTTTAAAGATTCTTAATCTCACATTAAAAATAAAAACAAAACAGGCATATTTAGTACTCTTGAGATACATTGTTCTCAATTTAGACACAAGGAGATTATAGCTTGAATAGTTGTAAATTTTTAGTCTCATTACTATGGTTAGAGATAGATAAGTTCCTAGAAATTTAACTATTTTTTTTTTAATACTAGAGATTGAACCCAGGGGTATTCTACCTCTAAGCTATATCCTCAGACTTTTGAAATTTTATTTTTGAGACAGAGTTTTGAAATAAGTTACCCAGCTAGCATCAAACTTGTGATCCTTTTGCCTCAGCCTCTTAAATTGCTGGGATTACAGGTATGCACCACTGTACAAAATTTAACTTTTAAGAATGAATTCAAGAATTAGCTTGAGTGGTTCTTTCGCTGTTGAAGAAAGTAAAGAAGTGGTAAAAAGAAAAAAGTCATCTCACAAGGAAAACAGGCCCAGATGGTTTTACAGATGATTGTCTACCAAATTTTCAAGGAGCAGATCACCTAAAATTTATACAGACTTTTCCAGACAATAGAAAATGGGGAAATAGGGGTTGGGGCTGTAGCTCAATGGCAGAGTGCTTGCCTTGCACATGCGAGGCCCTGGGTTCGAACCTTAGCACTACATAAAAATAAATGAATAAAATAAAGGCATTCTGTACAACTACAAAATTAAAAAAAAAAGAAAGAAAATGGGGAAATACATCTCAACTTACTCTACAAGACGTATATAACTCTTGATATTTAAGACAGAAACAGTAGTAGAGAGAAAAGTTACATGGAGGTCTGTTTTAGTCATGATGTAGGAGTTAAAAACTTTTAAAAAGTGTATTAGTAAACTACATCCAACCATGAATGAAGGAGATCAAACACTACAACCAAGATTGATTTAGCCTGTGTATGCAGAGATGGCTTAATATCAGAAAATTTGTAAATGTAATTCACCATACAACATACTTAGACGTCATATGATCATCTCTGTAAGAGAAGGAGACCCACTAATAGAATTCTAAAATCATATTGTACCAAATAATAGAAGGATCTGGGTATTTTGGAATGGCAGGATTACAGATAAGACTTTGTGTAATTCCCAAATTTTTCAAAATTACTGTGTGATCAAAATTACTCTGTGCCCCCCCCCCGCCCCACACACATATTTTTAGCTGTTAATGGGCATTTATTTATTTATTTATTTATACATACGAGGTACT
Source organism: Spermophilus citellus (assembly GCF_964194105.1). Taxonomy (NCBI): domain Eukaryota; kingdom Metazoa; phylum Chordata; class Mammalia; order Rodentia; family Sciuridae; genus Spermophilus; species Spermophilus citellus. The sequence continues at coordinate 144,505,086 of NC_138184.1, forward strand.
GAGCATCCAATCCAGGGCCTCACACATGCCAGGCAAGTGCTCTACAACTGAGCCACCACCCTAGCCCCACGTGTACGTGTATTTTTAGTGTAGACAATAGAATAAGAGTTTTATTCCAATTGTGTTAAACTTGACTGAAAGCTTTGGAGGTAATAAGTAAAATATAATAATTCAAATCAGTTTCTATTTTTTCCATAAAAAACTGAATGATGTTTGTTGAAAAGATCTTATATTTCCAGCGATTTTTCCCCCAAAGTATTTTGAATATAGATGGAGGAATAAATAATTATTAGCTTTTCTTGTTATATTGAGTGGACATAGGCAATTTGATCACAAAATACTAGTAAGCTTTGTGTTGGTGTGGCTTTTATAGGATGAAATTAATAAACTGAACAATTCTTTCTTTTGAGTGGATCTGTAGTTGAGTTTGAAAATTGGTATGGTGGGAACTGGGGTTGTAGCTCAGTGAAATGGAGTGCTTGGCTAGTACATGTGAGGCACTGGGTTCGATCCTCAGCACCACATAAAAATAAATAAATAAAATAAAGATATTGTTTCCATCTATAACAAAAAATATGAAAATAAAAAGAAAATTGGTATGGTACATTTGATCTTATTGTTGACTTTTAAAATTTTTAAAAAGTTTTAAAAATTGACACATATTTATGGGGTACACCTGATGTTTTGATACCTGGGTACATTGTAGTAGTAATGTTCAAATCAAGGTAAATGTATCTTCTCAAACATTTATTTTTTGTGTGTGGGAAAAACATTAAAAAATGCTTTCATCTAACTTTTTTGAGATATGCATTACATTATTATTGTATATAGTCATTCTATTGTACAAGGAACATGGGAACTTATTTTTCCTAAGTATAGTTTATTACCTTGTGGTGAACCTTTTGCCCTCCCTACCTCCCTCCTTATTCTCCCCAGCCTATTTTAAATCAGATTACCTTGTGTTGTATTTCTTTCTTGTTTTTTTGCTATTGAGTTGTTTGACCCCTTGTCAGATGTATAGTTTGCACATCATTTCTCCCATTCTGTAGGTTGTTCTGCTCTGTTGATTGTTTTCTTTGCTGTGTGATCTTATTGTTTGATCTTTTATTTCAAGAGTACAATTTGAAATTATATTGCCCAGGCTGGCCTTGAACTCAAAGATCCTCCTACCTCTGCCTCCACCTCCTTTGTAGCTGGAATTATAGGTGTGTGCAAGGCAGGCAAATTTGATTTTTAACTGTTGTTTTAACTTTCAAAATGCAGTCTTATTTGTGTGAACACTTTGAAATACTCTTTTGTTCTTATCAATCTATTTAAAACCCTACTATAACTGTGAACACATGTGAATCTGCATTATATTGTTGATTAAAAGTTTGTGTAGGAATTTATTGGTTGACACAGGATCATTATGAGATTAATTAGTATATATTACCACCTTGTTTATATTGGTGATCTCATAGTTATTAATTTCATAGCTATGATGGGTTAAAAAAATTCCACTTTCTCAGTTAAAATAGATAAAACTTCCTGTATGTTAAATAGTGTGGTTTTAAAAAATCATTATATCTTAACCAAGTAAAATTGAATAAGAGGGATATGGGAAAAGCATAGCTTAGATACCCATTGTGGACCCACAGTTTTATAGATGTTCTAAATTCATCAACCTTGAAGTATTAGATATTTAGGATCATTTGAACAAAACCTTAAAAAAAATTTCTCCTGTATGTAATCTTTTTCCCAAGCTTAATTTTGTTTCTTATCTCAAAATATGTATGTGTGTGTAGTATATGTGTGTATATGTATGTATATATGTGTAGTATATTCGCATACACACACAAATACATTAGTATCATAATAGAACCATAGTGTACTTACTGCTTTGTGGTTAGCATTTTCATTTTAAAGAGTTTTTTTTTTTTTTAACTCCAGATGAATTTAAAAGATTTTTGAGAAGTGAATGGTTTCCTCAATCCAACATTTTCCTTTGCTTCTGGAGAGGAAGTAAAAAGAGTCATTATTATATTACTTATTAGTCCATAGAGTAACAGATTGAAGATATTTATTAGACCCATCACAAATGGCTCCTGTGTACATCATTCTTTTTTTATTTTTTGATAATTCTGGGGATTAAATCAAGGGCCTTACAAATGCTGGGTAAATGCTCTACCACTGAATTACGTCCCCAGCCCTATACATTATTCTTAATGTAAATAATATAACTTTACTTAAGTGCTCTATGACTCACAGTATGAGGAACCAATATATACTTGCATAATTTTCACTGTATAGTATAGATATTTTTTATAAGGCACTCTAGCATGCTTTAACCTATTTGGTGCTTCTTTTTGAAGATGCCAAACTGTACGTGGCTCTATCAAAGCCCATATTTTGCCACAAATTCCCTTTCTCTTCTGAAGTTTAAGTTTTTTGAGTATAGGGAGTCCTTTGTTATTCCTTATTTTTATTAAATACTGAATATGAATGAAAATATCAGATATGTGTAAGGTATAAATCATAAGTACATGTTGAGCTAATCTGTATCACCCAGTTTAAGAAATAGACTTCTCTACCTTTGAAGTTATTTTTAATATATTTTTATTTCTAATTAACACATAGTAATTGTACATATTTATGGATATAGTATAACATTTCTTAAGTACAGGTATATGACAGATAATGACCAAACAATATATAATGATCAGAACAGGGAAAATGGTATGTCTGTCACTTCAAACATATTAAATGCAATTCTTATATGTTTCCCCCAATCCTATTTTCTCCCTGATTAGAGGTAACCAGTATCATGAATTTTGTGTCTCATTCTCATGATTTTCTTTACAGTTTAGCCTCATTTTTAAAATCTCTTTATAGTAGTTTTATTTTCCGTGATTTGGAACATTCTAGAAATGGAATTATGCATATGTTCTGTGACTTGCTTTTTCATGATCTGTTCCTGAATTTCATCCATGGTGTTGGGAGAGCCACTTGCTTACTCAGTGCCTTTGTGAGAATTGGAAAGAGGCACCCCCTTTGCACTGAAACAGCTCCTAGGTGAGCCAGATTCACTGATATGCCTGGTGGGATGTCCATGGGCAGTGAATAGATATCTTGCCTTTATATGGTCGTTAAGTATAGCTCATTACTTTCAGCAGCTGTATGACATTCTTCTATATAAATACATCATACTTTCATCTTTTCTATTGTGTTATACATTTGTATTGTTTCCCTTTTTTGTGTTATTCATATTCTTATACATCACAGAAGTGTATCTGACTTTTCAGTTTTTGGTTTCTCCAGCATAATGCTTGGAACATGGTTGGTCTTAAATAGTGTTCAAAAACTTCTGAGTTCAAGTGGAAAAACAACCACATGAGATAAATAGGCAGTGTTGATATTTTTATAAGTGGAGATATTTTACCAACATTGGAAATAGCACTCAGGGATGTTTTAAGTAATTTATCTCAAGATCATACTGTTATTTAGTGGCAGAGTTGAAGACTAGTGTAATGATGTTTCATATTCTGCTGTTTTAAGGAATTTTATTTCCAAAGAGTTCTGATTTATTCCAGGAGGAAATAAAGATTGTAAAATGGAGGAATGCCCTTTAAATTATATATTTTTGGGCTGGGGATGTGGCTCAAGTGGTAACACGCTTGCCTAGCATGCATAGGGCGCTGGGTTCAATTCTCAGCACCACATAAAAAAATAAAATAAAGATGTTGTGTCCACCAAAAACTGAAAAATAAATATTAAAAAATTCTCTCTCTGTCTCTTTCTCTCTTCTCTCTATCTTTAAAAAATTATATATTTTTTCTCATTAATTGGTTAAAATAACTAACAACTGATGTGATACACTGTTATAGTAATCACCTCTAATGACCTCTTGTATCTCTACTCTGTATTCCCTACATTGACTCTGGGCTTAGCCATCTGATTTGCTTTAGCTAGTGGTATTTTTGTAAATATTAGGCAAGAAGTGGCTTTTTGAAAGCACTTAATACATTGATGTGTGCCTTCTCTTGCTACTGAAAACCCACCAACAGAAAAGCCTGGGCTAGCTTGCTGGAGATATGTGTACTAAACCACCAAGCATCTGAGTGAGGCCATCTTCACCACTGGGCTCCAGTCAAGGTGCGTCAGATGTCTGCAGCCACATTAGTGACCTCAAGCCTGACCAACTAGGCCAAGTCAAAATTGTTTACCTAACAGATTGTGAGAAAGAAAAGTTACCCATAAAGTTTTGGGAATAGGTGTTAGTAGCAATTGATAACTGATTGAGCTGGAAAACTAGAATTCTAGTCCAACATTCAGTAATAAGCTGGAGAAATGAGTTGTTTCCTATGTCTATATTTCTGAGTACTATGATCTTTTACTGAATGTTACCTAAGCATCTACCCTGAAGAGCTGATATGAGATAACCCATATTAGTAAGATCTGGAAGAGTAGTTGATAAAAATCAATAAAAATTTTTAAATCTTCTTATGGACTGCTGAGGTTAAATAGTGTATCTATCTTTTAAGTGTCTCTTGTGCTCTTAGAATTGAGTTTTATTGTTAGAAGCGGACTTCTCAGCAATTTAGTTTTTACTGTTATTTAATATATGGAGAAATTGAAGTTCAAAAAGGGTAAGTGATTTGCTTGGGGTTTGCCATCTTTTAACAAATCTAGGACTAGAATCCTAGTTTTCCTGTTCAGTCTAGGGCTCTTGATACACTCTGCCAGACTTCCCTTCAGTCTCTTTTTATGGTGGTTTCCTCCCTTTTTCACAGCAATTCCTTTCTAAGGATTCTTTTCCAACTGTTTCATTACCTCAGTGACTAGTCCCTTCTCTATTTTGCTGGGTGATAGGCACTGGCATGTAGTGAAAAAATAGGGGGAATTGCCTTATTTTCTAACCTGAAAAAGCTTAACATTTCTGTTCCAGAGTCACTTGAGAAGAAGTAGTTGAGAAACTGTTATTCTAGAATTTGAAGGAATAAGAGGTTAGATCATTCCTATTAACTGGTTCCAGGGAGTCTTTGTTCTTCAGATAGATTGAGATAGAACCAGTTTTGGGGGTCTTTTAAGTGTTCCCTGGCTGGTGCTGTTTAATCAGATAAACCTCCAGAGAAATAAAAAGAAAGTGCTGTTTTGACATATCCCTCTCATGTTTGAGTTTAACTGGGACAGAATCTGTTCTGAGTTACAAAGACTTGGGAGTTGAACATGAGTATACCTGAAAGCAGAGGAATGAGAAGATTATTTTATATAGCAACAATGAGACTGTTTTCCCAGATGTGGAACACATATATAAAAACTTAAAATATAGGGGCTGGGGATGTGGCTCAAGTGGTAGCGCGCTCGCCTGGCATGCGTGCGGCCCGGGTTCGATCCTCAGCACCACATACCAACAAAGATGTTGTGTCCGCCGAGAACTAAAAAATAAATATTAAAAATTCTCTCTCTCTCTCTCTCTCTCTCTCCTCTCTCACTCTCTTAAAAAACTTAAAATATAGTATATAATATTATATAATTATGTAACATATAATAATGAAAAGAACATGATGATAATAATGTTAATTTTTCCATACCCTTCTTCTCTGTTCTTATTGTATTATCATCTCTGTTATTTTAAGGACCCGTGTCTTATGCTTATGTTTGTTCCTGTTTTTTTTCTACTAGACTCTGAAGAGGGCAAACAGTTTTATTCAATCCTTATCCCCATTAGGTACTTCTAGTGGGCATTTTTAAAAATATGGCTGATTGAATCAAGAATCTTTTGTATGTGTATGTGTGTGGTGCTGGAGCTCAGATCCAGGGCCTTGTCCATGCTGTGCAAGCATGCCACTGAACCACATCTTCAGCCCCTTTTCTGTTTTTGAAATTCAAGACCAATGTTAAATATTTGGGGACTTCCTGCAATTATTCCTCCCTCTCAAACTATATAATATTAGAACAATATAGAGGAAGTCCCTATATTACAAGTTTAAAATTTAGGAAAACATACTAATAATGTGTGAATAGTTGAAAAATAATGAAATATAATAGTATTCCCAGTACTTAACAACCAGAAAGAGAACTTATTATTAACAGTTTGTTCTCCAGCAGCATTCTAGGCATTGTAGAGAAACATTGTTCATGCTGAGTTAGCTGTTAACCAAGTTTTCACTTCTGCATATATTTCAACAATATTGACGCAGTTGCATTAAAAGAGGTTGGAAAATATAACCTAGAATTTATATATGTAATTATATTATTAGTATATTATAATTACATTCTTATTATTACATAATTACATACTATATTTGAGTTTTTAAAGATTTATTTTTCTAATTGTAGGTGGACACAGTACCTTTATTTTATTTTTTTATGTGGTGCTGAGGATCAAACCCAGGACCTCACGCTTGCTAGGTGAATACTCTACCTCTGAGCCACAACCCCAACCCCAATATTTGAGGGTTTTTTTTTAAAGAGTTTTAAAAAATATATGTATTTTTTTTTAGTTTACCTTTATTCATTTATTTTTATGTGGTACTGAGGATCAAACCCAGGGCCTAGCATGTGCTAGGCGAGCGCTCTACTGCTGAGCCACAACCTCAGCCCTATATTTGAGTTTTTATATGTGTTCCACATCTGGGAGCATATGATAAAATGGTTAATACTTTTTATCTCATATTCAACTTTATGGATATTTAAAGAGAGAGTAACATCAGATTTAACTTATACAGCTACATCTGGAAATGGAAAGTATATGGAAAGTCAACTGAAAACTCACAGATGATTCCCAGTAATAACTAAAGGGAACCTGTGGTATTTAGATTTAGACTTGATAGCTCTTTAGTAAATATTCTTTTTTTTTTTTTTTTTAGCTGTAGGTGGACATAATGCCTTTATTTTTTAATTTATTTTTATTTCTATGTGGTACTGAGAATCGAACCTAGTGCCTCACCTGCACTAGGCAAGCACTCTACCACTGAGCCACAACCCCAGCCCTTCAGTAAATATTCTTAAAGAAGAAAGGGAATTGGTTAATTCATATCATTCTCTTACTACCTTTAGTTTTATTTTTGTTAGTGCTGTTGTACTTATGTTAATGAAGAAATTAAAAGAAGGAACTTTCAGAAAGAGAAGGCAAATTATCGAAATCAAGGTCTACATTTCTTTCTTCAGTGAATTACTTTGCACTTAAAATTATTGTATTTATATAATTGTTACAAGATTACCTACTATATCTGATCTTTCTTCTTACGCTGACAGCACCTTGACAACAAGGGACATGCCTCAATCTCCCATTTCATTCAATAAACATTTCCTGAGTACCTTTTCTGTGCTAAGTGTGCTGTAGCCACTAGGGTTAGCACTTTGCCTCTTGGAATTTTTGTTTAATAGGAATAGAGAATGTAAATAAAAATAATTTCAGTGAGAAGTGCTGTGAAGAAAAAAGGCAAGTATTAGTTGAGGTGGAGAGTAAAAAGAGGGCTCTTACATAATGTAGGTGGATGCCCTTAATTTTGGGGAGGAAAATGACATTTAAGCAGAGATGTGAATGCAAAGGTCCAGGAAATAGTGTGTTTCAGTGGAGGGAGCTGCTTTGTTCAGACTGTGAGGCATGAACAAACTGGCAGGTTTCTGGAACTTTTATTGTTTCGCCACTAGGATTTAGCTGGTAGTTTTACTTGAAGGTTGTTAAATTGAATAACGTATACTTGACTTTCCATATGTCTCATACTGTGCCTTTGTTTAACACTTCATGTAGTTTTAAAAGTAGAGCTAACTGGGCTTCATGTAAATTAGCCTTTGACACTGCTCTCATAAGTATTATGCCCTAATCTATTTGTGTTGTACAAATCATGTCATTATGAAATTTGTAATCCTCATTTAATACAAATGTTAAGTTGTACCATTTTGGATACATGTACTTCTTTGGGTGGAGGGAGTGGATGTGTTGCCACAGAATTGGTTCCAATTTATCAGCTCTCCTCTATAGCAAAAGCTAGACAGAAAGCAAATTTAAAATTATTGTTGGTGACTCATGACCAAATACTGTTCAGTTTGCTCCAAAGACATCATTATAGCACTTAACTGTGCTTGAACAATTAAACTAAACCCACTGATTGTTTAATATATCTATAGGTTTGCACAGAGAATGTAAGTTGAAATGATTCTGAAGTGGCACTTGTACTTAGCCCCAGGCTGGCAAGCCTCATTGATTCACCAAACGGTATTGTTCCAGTTAGGAATTAATGTCAAAATTAAATAATTGAACTTGTGTGTATGTGTTTATATAGCAGCTCCCTACCAGGAAACCAAATTTTATACTCTACTTGGCTGGGTTAAGTTTTAGTAATTTGAGGTATTCTTAGAATATGGAATAGTAAGCACAAAACCTATTAAATTTCCCTTGGAGTGTTAGATTTGCTTGCTAAATCTCAGTGAAAGTTTCACATAGATTTCATTATTGTTTTTAAAATCAAGTGCACAGTCTTCACCTTTACTGCTCACTGAGCTATATACCTACTGTTTTCCCACCAGATCCGAATCTAATTCATGTTAAAAGGACCACAAAAACAAAAATTATTTCTGTTTTGGCACCTATTGCTATTATAGTTAAGGGTCTGTTGGCATTTCTATTAAAATGTTTTCTTAGAGAAGTTTATAACTTGGCAGTTTTACTTGGCTTTGGACTGAAACATTGCTATTTCTGTCCAAAAGCAAATTCTTTTATCAAATTTCATAGAACTGAGTTTTCTGTGGTTTATAATGTGTTGAGGTTGGGAGGGAATATCATAATAGGTCTTTTTTTTTTTTTTTGATAGTCTCAGAAGCTCTTTGATTACACAGTAATCTTTGTTCCCTCAGTAAGAATTTATTTATTTTTGTTATGGAAGATGAATGAGTTCTATAGAGTTGCTGTTACAACATGGTACCTATAATTAACACTGTATTCTGTACTTAAACATTTGGTAAGAGGGTAGATCTCATGTTCAGTGTTCTTACTGCAAAACAATAACAGCAGCAGAAGCAGCAGTAATAGGGTAGGAAGATGAGGAAATTTTGGGAAGTGATAGAATATTTACTACCTTGATTGTGCTGGTAGTTTGGTAGGTGTATGCATCAAATTGTAGACATTAAATATGTATGGGTTTTGGTATATCAATTAATAAAGCTATTAAAATAAATTTTTAATTGTGAAATAAGTTGGACAAATAATTTATTTTCATGGGCCCTCCCTTTCAAGAGGTGTATTGCAGATCTGGAGGTATAACTCAATGGTAGAATATTTGTCTAGCATGTGCAAGATCCTTAGTTCAGTCCCCAGTATGAGCTGATATTAATTGTTATGATGTTTTTAAAGTTAACTTTTCAATTAGCATTTCCTATATATTATAAAATTTAAAAGTGAATTGTAGCATTCATTTTTATAGGAAAGACTTGACTTACTCTGTCTTGAAAATTAAGTAAAAAGACTCTGGTCTTATTTAAATTTGGTATTATTTTAAGTTTTAATAACTCAAATAGTTAAATATACTTTTACTTTGATGGAAAAACCCATTTCCATAGAAATGATTTAAAACTCATTGGTATCAATGCAGAAAATTATGTTAGTCAATTATGTTACTTAGCCATTTACATTTCCCATAATTTTATTTATCACCTGATAGCCATTTGGTTTTCTTTTTGTCTCTAGAGAGTATCTTTTGCCCAGGGTTTTCTAATTTGCACAGGTAGTTCAGAAATATGGTAAATAAATTTCAAGGCTTTCTTTGAAATTAGCCCTGAAGAAGATGTGCCCATAAAGTCTCTTTTATATTCTTCGGCATACTAAGACTCCCTTATACAGTTGTCACAGTCAAGAGTCTCTGAATAAATGTAAATAAGTTCTTAAACAGTGAAGGAAGACCGTTGACTGATTGACTTATTGCCTGAGATGGGAAAAGTTGAGGAAGTTTTAAAAGTTTTGTTTCCTAAGAAAATTGTAGAATGGATTAGAGAAGGTGCATATTTATCACTTTATTCAGAATTTTCTTTATTGTTATCATTATTTATTGTTAGTAATAGTTATTATTTCTAACAACCTAGTTTATTTCTAAAAATTTATTCTCTCAATTTGTAATTCTTTCATGTCTAATTCTGAACCTAATTTTTTAACTCCATTGTAATTTCCAGTCAAGTAACCATTTTAAGGGTTGCTCTTTGCTAGGCTCTGCCTTGTGGAGAGACACTGTGTTCTCTTTACATGGTTATGCTGAAAAGTACACGGGATAAGGTAGGGGTCCTGCCTAGAGTAATCCCAGGGTATTTTTAATGTCCTTTAATTGCCAGTCAGGATGTAAGTCAGACCAGACACAATTGGGTCTGGTCATGTAGTTTAGGACTGCCTAGCCATGTTTATATAAAGGTGAAATAGACTTAGCAAATAAATCTGAAGCTATTATTTATGTATAATTTATTTTTCTTAACATCTATTGATTCCTAAGCAATGTGAAATTAGTTCTCTTATACTTTATCTACTACATATCTTTATGTTATTTTGCTTATGATGCCTGGATAGCACTGAGGGGGGTGGGACAAAGAGATGGAATTAAGATTTGACAAAGTTCTTGTTACTGTGATCAAACCCAAACTGTTAGAGACTTTATGTTTTCTAGGTGCCTGATTTTTCTTAAAGTATGTTTATGTTTGATAATATTAGCGATGAGAAGCATATGAAGTTTTAAATCCTTCTTTCTATATTTGCCATATAATTCTATTTTGTTTTGCATTGTGATGGGTGTTTTAGTTGTGAATATTTCAGTTTACATGCAAACTTCATAACAGTTACCCTTATTTTAGTGCCAAGATGGGTAGAGCAACAGACATGCCTTCTTCCTCCTGCCTTGAAGGGATCTTAACCTCACCTGAAAGTGGAGGCTTGTTGCTGTTGTTGCTTTGTATCTAGCTCAAATTATCTCCGGGGATATGGCATTTTTCCCTCTTTTTAGAAGAGTACTAAGAATTTCAAGATTAGCACCTTATATCTTTTCTTATTGAGTTATACACTATTGTAGTTATCATAATTGTTTATTCATTGCAGCCTCTAAAAGGGCATTATTCTTAAGGAGTTTTAAAAAATGAAACTTAATATAAGGCCAGGAATACAAGTAATTTAATCATTAATTAATTTTATTGCTCCTAATTCTTCTTAAGTGTGAGAGTAATACTTGTTCTCAAGTGGCCAACATTTTTAATGTACTTTGTCTATATAGTAAAAGAGTAGAAAAAACAGTCTTGGCAGACACTGAAATAGTTAATTGGCTTTTCCAGCCAAGATAGGTTTGTAAAACTTTCTGAAAATTAAGAAATAGAGGAAAAGAATTTTTCTTTGCACTAATGACATATTTTATTAACCCTTTACCTTAGGCTGTACAAATTTTTTTTGTAGTGTTCTTTTACTAGATAAGCAACTGGAGGAAGAAAGATAGTTTATTTACTATAATTGTTGAATATCTGTCTGCAAACATTCAAATAGTGAAAAAATTTTTAATCTCAAATCCTGGGTAGTTTTTTTTTTCTAAATATAAGTGATAATTTTGAAAAAAAAAAAAGCAACCACATAATTCTGACTTTGAGACCTATAATCTTTAATAGCAAACTTTTAAAAATAGCATTTAGAAACATTTGATGATATCTTGTGGTTTTTAATTGGGCTAAACTTTTATACTCTTATTAGTACTCATATAAAATCAACAGGTTTTCATGATCAGTCATTTACATCTTAAATCTTGCACTCTGCTCTATAAGGAAATAGACCGCTCAACACCATATACTTTGAAGTTAAGTGGGAGAGTCTACATTTGATACAAAAAAGTTACCTTACATGATGTTCAAGGACTAACAGACCAGAGAGAATGATAGATAGAGTGAGTGAATGAGCAGGAACTTGAGCATGAGCAAGCTTGGAGTGAGAGATGACTTTGTCCTTTTCCATTTGTACTGCAAATTGTAAAGTTAAACTTTTTGGAATTGTTACTACCCCAAGTGGGAATATAAAGTATATTGAACAAAATTTATTTAGCTTGTTAAAAGTCAACATAAAACTAATTAATTAGTTTATATTATTACATCACTTCTAGTAGAGATTCAAACTAGTACAGAGTAAGAGGAGTTGCATCAGGTGAGCTGACTGCTACCCATATGGGGCTTTAAGATAATGATGAGTTTAAATTTCCTCTTAGAGCTAAGTGAGAATAAAACTGCAGGCAATAAATACTCTTGGCCAAAGCCATTAAATGAAAAAGCTGGGAATTCTCCAGCTCTTGACTTAAATTGTTTGTTTATCAGCTGGCGCCTAGTCTGGAGTCAAGAGCTGGAGATTTCTATCTGTGACAGAACTTTGAAACTCTTGCAGGACACTTTCATTTCAACTTAAGGTAACTTGAGTTTATAGCTTCGGCTTTAAAGATTACTAATGATTTACTCATTTCCTTACCATTTAACCAGAGTGGACTTTTTCCCAGGAAGGGATCTGTGTTTATTTAGGGCCTTTGTCTGCGGAGGGATTAAAAGGCAGCCCACCAGCATTGTGAACTTGATGGTAATAAAAGGTCACCAAAACACACCATAAAAACATTCTTACCATGGAATTAATTATACAGTGTAATTTTACAAAGCAGCCTGATTATTCCATCCATACTCCTCTTTAAACATTTCATTATTTAAAAATTGAAGTTTTGATACAATTTTGGTTTATGAAAAAATATTTTGCTTATTTTATGGTATTTAAACACTAAGGAAATTGTCATGTGTATGCATGTAGTTAATAGCATTAAAAAGCATAAATTTTAAAACAAAAATTATTTTTCAATTATGGAATGAATAGCTTCTTTGGGATGAAGGTAGAATTGTCAAAAGGTTTGGTATTTTACCAACCAGCTCAGTTTCTAAAAACCAGAGCCGGGTTTAAGAGTTTATCTATGCCACCAGGTGGCATTGCATCCAAACCTGCTTGTGATAAAAGGAGAATTTTAAAAAACATTATTTTGTTTTTGAGAGGACATAATACTTCTACATTTTGCTTTTGAAGTTGGCTTAAAAATACATCTGATATCAGGGTTGATTAAATGTATCCAAAGAATTGAAAAGGTTTATTTTTTTCTGCAAGTATGTGTTTTTAGTTTGTTGATATTGAAATGAAAGTAAATTAAAATGAAACATTTTCAGGAATTGCCTTTTTTTTTAAAGTAAAATAAACAATTGGTTATATTGCTATCATTATTTTGTATTACATTGAGTTACTTTTTTTGCTTTATTTGTCATAACAGTAGAGAGGGGATCCTGCTTATAAAAGTCCTCACAAATATTTTGAACCCCCCCCCCCCCGTGCTGCATATTACACACCCCGCACACCCCTACACACATTCTCCCAGGCCCTTGTAAAAAAGTGTCAGCAGGTTTCACTGTATGGGAATTTTTAAAAAGAGGGAGAGACCTTTGAAAGGTGCAAGTTGGTCCTTTTCACAAGGCTAACTATGAGATTCATTAGGCAGTTCATGTTCATGTCTTAAAAGCTGTTTTTGGGAAAGTAAGTTCTTGAGTTTCCTGTACTGGTTTTCAGGGAGTTTTTATAGTTTCAGAATCAGCTCATTTTAAAAGTGATAATATAAAAGCAAAAAAAAAAGTTATAAATTTTATAAAAATAATATACTTTCATTAAAATCATATTTATGTTCTATTTTTATGAATCTAAATATAAGTTAATAAACTATAGCAGAAACAATTAAATTATTTAATATAACTATCCAGATGCCTCAGTATGTTGTCAGAATAAATAAGATTGAGTGTATATTATATTATTTTTTATTCTTTTAAAAAGTGCATTCACCATACAGAGAGATGTTTAATGCTTGGCTTTGATCATTTCTCAAAAAGCTTTATGAAATGTTACTCATTGTATACTCTTGCCTCTTCTCTGAGGCTTCTTAATGTGCACAGCCTGTTTAAGAAATGTATATGTTTTCAAAGTAAATGTTTGACCTCCCACCTTGATGGTCCCATTTAAAAACAAAACAAAACAAAAAACTTTTTTCCCTTGTATTTTGAACTTGATTGGAATGTGTGCTATACTAAAACTAAATATGTGCACCCTCTAGTATTAAAAGAGAGATCTTTTTTATTTTAAAAATTATGATTTCACATTTGAAAGTAGTCTAGACACAGGTACTCATGACATTTGACCCTCAATATTTTACTTTTAAACTTGATACAACAGTCTGCTTCCTAGCTTTGTTGTATGCTAATATTTCTACTTATTTAACATCAAAAAGCTGTAGTGGTTTCTCTTTATAGATTATGCCTGTGTTCTGGAATTGCCTCCTGCTGTCCATGAATTGCTTCATGGCTTGTTGTATTACAATTTCTCGCTAGGGTTTTTGTGATTTTATATAACCAACATTTTTTTAAAAAAATCAAATTTGACACAGTAAACTGAATTAGCACAAATTATACTCACTATTCATAATTATAATTGAAGTAATCTTCATGGCCTGGCATTTATGTAGTAAGAGTAAGCAAATGCAAATCTCATGTAATGATATGCATATGTGTAATTGCATACAATGACTGTATTTTTCTAGTTATTTCTTTAATATTAAATAACTCTTTTGCCAAAATTCCAGAAATCTACTTTTTCATTAAAAGAAATTATTAGAAAACAGTCCTACTTGTTAGAGTGCATGCTGTTTAGTGATGAAACATTTAGATTTGGCTGGGCTGCTCTCCTTTCAGTTGAAAATAGTATTGGTGTGAGTGAGTGCTGCTATGGGAACCTCCACATAGATATAAAAGGCACGGCTGTCTTAAGTGGAAGAGGAGAGGCAATGTTCTAAAATACTGGTGGGCCTAAATGATCTATTTTACATATGTGTTGATGGGGAGGGGTGTAGCTAACATGAGAAAGGGAGAGAAAGTAGTGCCGAAAGTAAATGTTAAGAGTTAAAACCATCTATTTATACTTTCATAGTCTCAGGTGGAGGTGTTTAAAATGTGATTCTTATTTATTTGTGTCATTTACATATGTTGGGGAGTCTTCTTATACATTATTTTATAACTACATCTGTGGAATATGTTTAACTTGATTTGACTTTTGATAAAAATGTTTAATTCAGTGAAATTTCCTGGCTCAAAGGTTTTAGGTCTTTGAGATGGCTTTAATTTTACTGGTGGCTTTTTCATTTAATTCTTTTTCAAATATCTGAAATGTTTTAAAAATTAAACTGACTAGGAGACAGCTAATATGGCTTTCAGGAGAAAGTTGGAATTTAGGTATTATTGTGTTTTTAATGTTAGCTTTTAAAAGTTAAACATTTTCAGTGCATATTTAGGCAGGAAACAATGGCTTACTGTGTCTGCATATATAATGTGTGGGTTTTTTTTTAAAGGCAAAAAACCAAGCATCAAATCCTTTTATATCCTTTAGGAACACATGTGCAACTCTGATAAAGGTGATTTGAAATCAAATACCTTAACTGTATGCAAAATAAATTTTTTTTGTATATTTAAGTTACAAAAAACAATGAAATTGTACCCAACATGAATGAGCATGGTAAAAAGCAGCAGCAGCAGCAACAACAATATCATCATCATCATCATCATCATCATCATCATCGAGATTTAACATGTCAGATATAATGTAAAAGAAGAAAAGACACTAACCTGACAAATGGTTTAAATTTATCTTTTTAGTCAAGTTGGAGAAAAAGTAAAGCTGTTGAGAAGTTTTTAAATGAAAAAGAATAGTTTAAAAGGGCTGAAGGGGTGAAAAAAGAGGGCATGAAAGACAAACACTGCTTCCTGGGCCTGCTTGCATATGATGTAAGGAGCCAGCCCTGGGAAGTGTATTGTTTTCAACCCCAGATAAACAATTCTGGGTATCTCTGGAGGTGGCTGAGTGTTGGTTTCATAGGGATCCTTGAGAAGTGAACTGACATGCAGAAAGTTCAGTTATCAGTGGATTTTTCAGGGTGAAAAACATAAAAACAAGAATAAAGAATGAGAAAGTGTGTTTGTGTAGAAAATTGACCAAGTGAAACCTTTGAGTAGTGTGAAATAATACCTAAATTTTAGAAATGCCTAGTTGTCAGTAATCATTTTTTTTTTTTTTAAATAAGAGACTGCGGCTTTCCAGTATAAAACATTCAGCAATGAAGATACCCACTTTTAAGCGGACTTTTGGCATACTATTCTGCTTCTAAAAAAGAAAGGACTGCAAAATTAAATTTCTTGGAAATATAGGTAACAAGAGGGATAAAAAATTATGTTTATTTAAAAAAAATTGCTGAGAGAATGAAAATAAGAGCAATATTGTGTTGTTTTTTGTTTTAGTTTTTGCTTGCTGCGTTCTTTCCTCCATTCTTCCTTGGAACAAAGTCTGACAATCTTAACAGAGTGAAAAACATTAAAATGCATACAATCTTATCAATAAGAATGTTAAACATATTTTCAATTTTAATCATCTTAAGACAGTTACATAATAGAGAATTTCCTAGAAGTCGTCAATTTTAATATTGATTAAAGTACCTTTTGTGAGTCAGGCTGTCATGCTGAGTGTTTATGTGAGTTATGTTTTTTAAAACACCAATTCTTAAAACATCCCTATGAAATACAGATTCTTCTCATATTTTAGTGAGGAAGTTGAGCTCACTTTGGAAGGGATGAAGGACCACATACAATTATTGTAAGAATTAGCTTGACTTAGCTCAAAGAAGACATTTTAGGTAGAGGATTTCCAAATACTATGGTAGGACTATTATCTTCAAGTTATTTCTTTTGGTTGCTAGAATAACGAAAATGCACAACACCATTCAGTGACATCCTCCCCGCTCACACATGCTACCCCCGACTATGGGAAGAACTATTAGCAAAATTTAAAAAATCAAATTAAATGAATTAGCATAGTTTTCTTTTTGTTTTTATGTGCTTGAATCTATTAAAGGAGAGGGACAAAAGTGGTAAGAAAATGTAGAACCAGAAGTGAAAACCAGAAATTTAAAAAAAAACTTCTGAAATAACTTTCTTTGTAGGTTGTTTAGGAGTTGAAGTATTAAAAAAGAATCTGTCTTATTAAGTTATATAGTCATATGAGTTCACGTTTGTCTTTTTCAGTTGAATGTATAAGATTATAGGTTTTTATAAGTTTTCAAATACCAAAAATTAGCCCTTACAAAATATCAGTGACAATTTCAGTGTGCATGATTGATCAGTGACATACTTTTTTAAATGTTTACAGAATTAAGCATTAAGACT
The DNA here is from genome assembly GCF_964194105.1 of Spermophilus citellus. NCBI lineage: Eukaryota > Metazoa > Chordata > Mammalia > Rodentia > Sciuridae > Spermophilus > Spermophilus citellus. The sequence continues at coordinate 144,522,345 of NC_138184.1, forward strand.
TGTGAATAACAGTGTGCCAAGCTTATCAGTCAGTAAGAACAATAAAAACACATCATTCAGTTCTAATTTGACATCATAACTATCATTTCATATTTTACTGAAAGAACTATATAATACATTAGGGATTTTGATGATTTTCATCTTATTAGTATTTTTAAGCACTCTCAAACACAATACTTCAGCAGCTTGTAATAGGATTTTTAAGAGTGGTGTGTGTGAGTGTTCTACCTTGAAGACAATGCAGTGAAAGATACTTTCTGTACTTAGTTCAGATTATGTTTAAAAAAAAAAAAAAGTACACTAATCCATACTTTCCATGGTGTAACCACATAATTTTCATTGAAAACTGTAAGAATCTGATGTTTATGACATTTTGCTTTCCCTGAATATTGTATTTCTCTGAATTTTATAGGATCAAGTATGCTAAAGTGCATATTTTGGAAACAAACAGAACCCCACCCAACTCCTATTTTTAAGTATTCTAAGAGTGAGAATTTCAAGTATTTAAATAGCCTGATAAGTCTGGTTTATGTTTCAGATTTCTAGCTCTAAAAATGATTGGCAGCAGTTTGGAAAGAAGAGTGAGGAGGAGGCCCTAATCAATATTTTTTTATTTTTTAAATTGTCTGTGGACCATCATTTTATTTATTTATTTTATGGTGCTGAAAATTTAACCCAGTGCCTCACACATGCGAGGCAACTACTCTACCACTGAGCTACAACCCAGCCCTAACTAGTATCCTTTTAGAAAAGATTAGCAAGAAATTTCTGTGGAAAAAAAGCCTTTTAAACAGATATTTTGACCCTAATCCCAAAATTCCAAGGGAATAATTATTATTACTAGTTAGAAAATTGCCCAGAAGTTAGTGATGAGAACTGGAGTTTATCCCAGTCTTATTTTTGTGTGGTTTTGCTCATTCTTTTTTCTGTTGATCAGATTGTAAGGAACCTTTATTTAGTAGGCCATCTAATTATGGCAGAACCATGGTCAAATTCAGCTTTGCTTGACTTTGGTGAGTTATCTTTTCTAATCAAAGTGCTGAATGGTAATGAGATTCTTTACCAGGAAAAAAAAATGAACAATTCTTGATCTTTTCTGTGCTTCATTTTTAAGTCAGGGTGCTTTTTTGAAGGTAGAAATTGTGACTTTAAAGGGTGAGTCCTGATATTCCAGGAGTATGCTAATATAAACATACAGCTGTGTTTTCATGAAGGGGAGATGATGTGGGAAACTATAGTAATGAGGGTGAAGAAAAGGGAGGAAGCTTAAAGAATTCTGTTTTTGTTGTTTAAGGGCTAGAACTATGGGATTTATGTGCATTATCAATTATATGGGGATGAGAAGTTAAAAAAACTGTACAGAATGGTAAAATTTTGATGTCTGAACTGAGCACCTTTTATTAAGTATCTTTGCAATACAGTTAAATGCCAAAATAAACTAAGGAATTGTTGACACATATTTTAATTTGTAGTATGTGTCTTGTGGCTATGAAGGTTACAACTTGGGAATGAGTTTTGGGAAAAGGTACTGTGGGAATGAGGCTCCTGTGGTTTCATGCCCTAGCCATTTACTATTTCCCATGTACTTCCTGTTGCAAACTAGAGATGAACAACCATGTAGCTGGGCGACTATGCTTGGTTCTTCTCCCCTAGCCCATCAAAACAGTTTTATTGTCTAAGAAATAAGTTATCTCTGTTTTTGCTCCACATCCCATTTTTTCATTGACGACAAAATGAAGGTGATGTGCCTTCCTTTTACTTATGTCTGAATTTTAAATATTGTATTTTTTATATGATAATACTCCAGAATGTATAATTATAAAGAACCAACAAACATTGACTTATAATTTTTCATGCATATCTTTTGAGAGAAAAACAAACCTTTCCTAAAACAAAACTTTGTTTTGAGTAATTGCTATTTAATTTTATTGCTGTTATTTTGCTTTGGCCTGCTTGATTTCAATAAATTTTTAAATAAATAAAACATTTTAAATATGAAAGAATCAAAGTAAAGTTTAGGATGTAAATTTTATCTATTGGATTCATTTTTTTTCCAATTCCTACTGAAAGTTCTTAAATAAATGTGCTTACTTTTGACTCTTCTTTTAATTGGACCTCCAAAAAAAGACTTTTTGGGGAGATGTTTAGCCCTAAACCACAACTTTTATTGGTATATGCCTTATTCATGGATACCTATATTTGATACGGTGATTGCTTTCTGAAGGGCTCCTTAGTTATTCTCTTTCAGTAATGATTTAAAAGGGATGGAGAGATCAATCACTTGTTCTCTCAAGAGGTTCTCCATTTAACCTTTGACAGAGACAATTGTGTTATTATGTCTAGTTTCAGTTGTACCCACTTTGCCTTGATTATATTGGGGATTATATTTTTTTCTATTCAGTGTTTTTTTTTTTATCAATGTACTCAATACATAATTATTGAAGTGAAATGGTGACAAAGTTTCTGTGGGAAAGAAGTTCGTGTTTCCTGTCTTTGTTGGTATTTGTGGATTCCTAATCTCCTAAGAGTCTTGGGATGTAGATTTGTACATCACAACCAAGGGTGGGTAGTTTTTATGGTGAGGAAGAGGGGAAAAGATAGTATTGAAGCAATTCCTGTCTAGGTCTGCAAAGTGCAGATTGCATTTCTCTTTCAGTGGTGTTAGGTTTATGGCCCTTTTTTTTTTGGGAAAGTGCTATTAAGTGTTTGGAGACCTTTATCTTTGTTTTGTTGCAGCAGATGGAGTTGTACTCTGGTGGTTTTGCTAGGTATGATAAATGTCATACTAAAACTGTGCTTGTTGGAAGTTTGATCTGGAAAGTTAACTGTGTCTTTCAGTTTCATGAAGAAAATGGAATCACAGTATTCAAGTTATTAAACAAATAGGCCCATCTGGCAGATCAGCAATAATAATATGTATTTCTCATTGAATCTTGTAATTTTTTTCTTCCTTTTAAACAAAGGTTTAACCAGAAATAATGACAATTTTATCAGAAATAATATAAATAGTAGAAATAGACAAACCTCTTTCTTCAGAGCTTCCAGGGAGAAATGTCTAGATAATGAAGAATCATCCCTATTTTATAAAAGAATAATGAAAGCAAAGAAGTTATGTGATTCTCTTATGTTATAGAAAGATTATTCCAGGAACAAAATTTTCAAGTCTTCTATACAAAGTAGCCGTCTTTTGTTTTCTAGAAAAAGACATTATGTATATTTCTTACATTCTAAGAGGTATTTCCCTCTTTTCCCTTGTCTTTGTTAGTTTAATTCTATCTTGAGTAATAGTATTTTAGATAATACATACTTCTAATAGCTTTGATGCAATCTGTGTTTAATCTACACTGGTGCTGAAATATGCTAGTCACCACTTTGCTAATGGATTGAAATAAATTTAATTGATTTGAGTTCTCCCAACAAATAAACTTTTTACTAAAAACAGGAAAGTCTAATCAAATTCGAAGGCAGAATTTTCTTCTTTTTTGTGTGATTTGCACTGCAGATGTACTCTGATACAGTTAAGAACAAATTTATATCCTGTATTGAATCTGTGATATAATTTGCAAATTATTATCCTTACATGTCAGTTATTTGCATTTATAGTTCCTTACATTAATATAGATTGATGGTGATTCTTGATTCTGAAACTTCCTCTTCAAGCTCTTTTATGTTTTATGTTCTAGCTTTTATGTATTCCCATCTTCAATAGTTAGGAGAAACATAAGAAAGGGTCATGACAGTATCAAGACAGTATATAAGTAAAAATAGTCAGAAGCTCCTGTTTTTACTTGTATTTAGGAAAAAAGTTGACTTACAAGAATAGTTGGCAGCTTGGGGTACAGCTCATTGACAGTATTTGTGCTTAGCATGTGCAAAGCCCTGGATTTAATCCCCAGCACCAAAAAAGAAAAACAAAATAGTAGATAGTCTTAGTGGTGTCTGGACTTCACTCTTTGATTGTAGTTACAACACTTGAGATGTAAAATGCAGAGGAATCTGGTATGAGGGATTCTGGTGGTACTGTTGGAAGATTATTGACAAAAAGCATCATATTTTTCTTTTTACTGAGACTGCTAGGAGGCCCAGAGCTTTTGGGACCCAGTAATAATCATCATTTCCTCTGCTCTTCCCTTTTTCTGTATGATTTACATTTCACTTGTGTCTTTAGCTTAAAATTTTTAGTTTCTATTAAATCTGCTAGACACTGGGAATATGTTTCCTTCTCTTAGTACTTATAGTCCATGTGTTTATGTCATCTTAGAAACTAACTCAAAATCCATTTTGGAAGTAAGGATTTAATCATAAATATGTACTCATAGCCATCAGGTTTGCTTATAATTTTTCTTCAGTATTTTTTTTCTTTCTTTCTTTTTTCTTTTTCTTTTCTTTTTTTTTTTTTTTTTTTTTGGTAGTAAGGATTGAACCTGGGTGCTTAACCACTGAACCACATCCCAATCCGTTTTATTTTTTATTTTGAGACAGGGTCTCACTAAGTTGCTCAGAGCTTCGCTAAGTTGCTGAGGCTGGCTTTGAACTTGCCTTCCTTCTGCTTTAGCCTCCCAAGTGAGCCACTGAGATTATAGGCATGTACTACCATGGCAGGCCTCAGTGTACTTTTATTCTTGCCTTTATTATCATTTTCTTTGCTTGTTTTTCCTTCTATTTTAAAAATGAAATGAAGACTTCCTCCCTCCTTTTTCTTTTTAAAGCTTCTGTATATTATAAATGAAGATTGTGTTAACATTTAAAAAATACTTTATTGTTTATATGTGTATATACATATAAAAACAAAAATGAAATTCTCTTTTACAACTCCTTTCCACTTAATATCTTTTTTAAAAATATTTTTTAGTTGTAGATGGACACAATACCTTTATTTACTTATCTTCATGTGGTGCTGAGGATCAAACCCAGTGCCTTATCCATGCTAGGTGAGTGCTTTACCACTGAGCCAAATCCCAGCCCCTCCACTTTATATATCTTTTAGTATATAGTAGATTTGCTGTATACTTTTTTAAATTACTACAAAGTATTCTATTAAGTGGACAGACTTCTTTGGTTACCAAGAGGCTACCCTGAGTATTCTTAACCATAGATGTTTTTGTCTATATGCAAACTTATCAGTATGAAAAATTCTGAGAAATGGAATTGCTAGGTCAAAGAGTATGTATAAGAGTTGGGGATGTAGCTCAGTGGTAGAGTGCTTGCCTAGCATGTAAAAAGGCCCTGAGTACAATCCCCAGTATCAAAAAATCAGAAGAATTTTTAAAAAGAATATGCATATTTTAAAATTTGACAGATATTACTACTTTTTCACCAAAGTTTATATTTCAACCAACAGTGTAGGAGAATAATATCTGAATGTGTTCCTCAAAATTCACATGTTAGAAACATAATCCCCAGTGCAACAGTGATTAATGCCATTATAAAAAGGTTTGACCAAGGAAGTTGGTCCCTTGATCTCTTTTTTGCCTTTCCACCTCCTATTCTGTTGAGAACACAACAATCTTTCCCTTTGAAGGATTCATTGTTCAAGTCACCATCTTGGAAGCAGAAACTAGACCCTTACCAGATGACAAACCTGCTACTGCCTTGATCTTGAACTTCCTGGACTTTAGAACTTTGAGAAATAAAATTTTGTTCTTTATAAATGGCTCAGTCTCAGGTAATTTGTTTTAGCAGTGCAAACTTCGGAGTATTTATTCACATGTTTGCCAACACTGTCTTTATATTTCTTTTGTAATCTGGTAGGTAAAAATGGTATAGTATGGTTTCAGTTCTCTTCTTTTTTTTCCTTCTTCAAATTATGTGTTCCTCTGTGTATCCTGAAGATTTTTTTGTTTCTTTGAACATTTTAAGAATGTTTTAAAACTTTTTAATGTTTATTGCTTTTTAAAAATGATTGTTTTTCCTGTCCTTTGGACATACTTTCATTAGATTCATTCATCCAGCAGCTGCTTGTTTATTACTTACAGCGTGTTAAGTGTTATGGTAGATATTGATCTTTTCTAACTGATATGCTTGCTCATTCATTATTTCATTCAGCAGATAATGAGTATTTACCATGTACTAAGTATTATTCTAAGCCTGGGAATACAGCAGTGAGAAAACACACACAAACACACACATACACATACACACACACACACACACAATTTGCTGTTATGGAAGTTATATTTTAATGAATGTGAGAATGTGTGGGAAAATATAAATGTTGAAAATATTTTCTGCCAGTTTGACCTTTTTTTAATCTGATTTTTATGGTACTTTTTGAACTACAGAAGTTTTGAATGATTGATTAGTAGAGTCTATTAGTCTTATCCTTTATGGCTTCTGAGTTTTATGTTCTATTTGGAAAGGACTTACCCTACCCAAGTTTGTAAAATTTCAAAGATAATTTCTTTTAGTTATTTTATGACTTCATTTTTAACAATGTATATCTTTGATCCATATGCAGTTTATTTTGGTGGCAGAGTTGATGGTAGACATCTAGATTACTTTTTCTTTTTAAAATCTATTTAATGAAAAAAATATTGTCTTTACCCTATGAAGTTCCAATATGCCATTAATTTAATGCTGTCAATTCCTGTAAGCATTGGGGTTTATCCCTGAACTCTCTATGGTGTTCTGTTGATATCTCATGGTTGATTCTTTCATGAGTAGGACCTTTTACTTTCTGTTGGTTTTATTTTATTATTTGGAGGATAGTCTTCTCAGATTGGCCCCGCACCCCAGAATTTCCCCCAAATTTTCAGACTACTTTTTCTGGTTATTGTTCTATAGAAACATGAGTTACTTTTATCATGTTCTTCCCAAAATATTCTATTAATATTTTCATTGGGATTACACTGAAGTTATACGTTAACTTATGGGAAATTGGTGTATTTATAAAACTGTGTCTATTAGTAGGAAAGAGGATAGGCAGGACTATCAAGGTCCTTTTGAAGTGCTACCCATTTTGTTCTTTATGCTAAGAACAGTGAGATATCATTGAAAATTTCAAGCAGAAATGAAGCATGATCATATCAGAATTTCTAAAATATGAAATAGCCATAGTGTGGAAAGAATTTTCGAGTCAGGTATATAAAAGGAGACTAATTGGGAGGCTACTGAAATAGTGCAGGCAATAGGGGTGGTAGTTTGAGCTAGATTCATGGTTTGGAGAGATACAAAAAGGTGGAAGCATGACTTTTTTTTTTTTTTTTAAAGAAAAACTAGATTTAGGTATTATAAGAAATCAGCCTATAAAATTCACCAAGAATATAACTCAGGTTGAATGGAACTTGGTGAAGTGCCACTTTTTTGGTTAAAAAAAAAAAGATCCAAGTTGGTCCTAGTACTTTGTTTATTGTTTTTATCCTGTCTTCCATTTATTATCATCTTTCTTCCTTTTATTTCTTGACCCCCAAATCAGACTCTCTTCATTAGATTTCTATTCTTTATTCTTAAACATTCTTTCATTCAGTAAACATTTACTGAATATTATTCTACTTTCTGTTATTTTAGAAATAATTGAGGCCATGAGTTGGAAAATTAACTTACTTGTCATAAAAAGATTCTTTTATCAGAGATGATGAAAATATAAAATTCCCAGTACATCTTGCCTTCTTGAGACAATCTTGTAGGAGTTGCTTCTAACAATCTGCATAATCTTCTTTCCAATTAAACCTGTAGTATGAAGTCTTGAAATCCAAATACAGTTCACCACTTTTGGCATTCCCCATCTGTATCATTTTAGTCTCAATTTGCATTGAGTATTAAATATTTAGTTCATTACCATCAATATTAAAACTTTAATTTTTTCCACTTTCCATATGAATTTAATAAACCACGAGTCATGCATTGTGTTACGAATTTTTACACCAGCAGTCTGGGCTCTGTTCTATACAACATTTTTATCTGAGCAATGCAATGAAGAATAAACTAATATTTGTAAAAGCTCTTAACACAATGCCTGACACATAATTTGTTCTTAGTGGGTCTTTACTAAATTTTATTTTGGATGCTAGCATGTAGATAATGACAGTGAATAATGGCATATGTAGAATAGTATGTAGGAAGGAGAACAATGCTTATCCAAAAGGTTGTGTCTGCTGTCAAGCAGCAGGGTTCCTGGCTTTGCTTACCATAAGACTTTTAGCCCTTTCTCAATGGTAATGAAGAGGATTGGATCATCAAATCTGTGACTGACCAAAAAGAAGTGTGTGTGTGTGTGGGGGGGGGGGGGGCTCTAGGGGTTAAATATCTCAGATCATGAAATAAAAATCTAAAATCTAGAAGCATTTGAAAAAAGAGAGAAATACTTGAGGGGGATGGATGACTTTATTGAAAAAAAAAAAAAGAATTATATTTTGACTCATGGTCTGGCAGTCCAAAGTTGAAGGTCTGCATGTAGTAGTGGCCTTCTTGCTGGAAGAGTTTGGAGGTATGCAGAACATAATATGGTAAAGAAACAGGAATCATGCATGTATGTCTTGTCTGGTCTCTCTCTTTTCTTATAAAACTACCTGTGTTCAATCTGGAGGGCTCTACCCTGATGGCCTTATCTAGTTCTAATCACCTCCCAAATGTTCTACCTCTAAATACTATAGTTTGATTCAGTTTCTACCTTTTTAATATCTCACAATGGGGATTAAGTTTCAACACATGAACCTTTGGGGGACACAGTCAAACCATATCCAAACCAAGCACCTCCTATTCAGTTTGTATTCTGTTGAGTAATTGGAAAAGAGATGAATAGACTCTTGAGGGCCTTAAGATGTATTAGATGGGGCAGATGCATTTTCATAAAACAACACATTATAATAAATGTATAAGAACATGCAAAATGAAGTTATTGATCTGTTTGGGACCATCATAGAAGAGGTCTGAATTGCAATTTAAAAGATTAACAGAAATTTGTCAAGTGGGGAAGAGAGAAGTTGTTTTTAGACAAAGAGGATATACCATGTACAAAGACACAGAAACATGAAATAGCACATGATTTGCTGGAATATGGAAGTTTGCTACTTCTGGATTTGGCATTTCTGATTTTTAAGTGGCAAGAAATAAGATTGGCCAAATTGACAAAACATCCACCATGTAGGTTCTTCCAGAATTACTGTGTTCAGAAAAGCAGTTATGTTGATTGGGTGGAAGAAAAGACTAGCATGAGTAATTAACATGGCAAATATTTAAAGCTTTTAGAAGCTCACATCACCAATTTTAAAAAGTCTTTTTTTCACTTAGATTGACAAGTAAATTGTACTAAATTTCAAGAGAACAGATTTAGTTAAATGTTTTTAGACACCATCTTTGTAAATGCTTTCCATTGTGCATGTATTAATAAAGTTGCCTGTGTTATTAGCTTGAGGTAGTCAGAACTTACAATGGGTTTGGTGATTTTCTGAGTAAGCCAAGGGGTCTCAGGTCCTCACCAAATTCCTAATTTACTTCCAAGGAGAGAACTCCAATTCTGGTCCACAAAACAGGACTTCTAGAGCTTTGAGAAAAAGCAGCTTGGAGTGTCATAGGATTTGGGTTCAGGACTCAAGTTTAGATTGCTTACTAGTTGTATGACTTGGGCATGTTCACACATTTCCAGAAGTGAGTCATAGAATCCTTACTAGAAAGAAAATTGCTCAGAGAACATGACTGTCACTTTATATGCAGTCATGCATATAAAGTAGTTTTCTAGATTGCATGTTTACTGATCGTTTTACACCAAATAGTTGATTTCTGGTTTTCTCTTAGTTTCTATATTTGTGACAGAGGGAATTATAATCAAATTTTCTGCTATAGATTAGATCTATGACCTTGAGGAAGTTGTTTATTATCTCTATACGTCAGTTTCCTTATCTGTAAAATGGACATTATAAGAGTTACTCTTAGAAAAAGATGCTCTAAGAGTTGCTCTTAGAAAAAGGTGCCTGAAGCTGGACATGGTGGTGCATGACACTGTAATTCCAGTGTCTCTAGAGACTGAGGCAGTAGGATTATAAGTTTGAGGCCAGCCTAAGCAACTTAGTGAGACCCTGCCTCAAAATAAAAATAAAAAGGGATGTAGCTCAGTGGCAAAGTGCTGCTGGGTTCTATTCCCCCCCCCCCCCACTGTACCAAAAGAAAAGAAATGAAAAAACATGCCTGATCCATAATATATGCTTAGTAGTGTTAATTAAAATCACTTTGGGGATTATTAAAGGAAAAAGAGTGAAGTTCTTAGGTAGTCAGTAAGAATTTGAGCAGAGTAGTTTCAGGATGAGTTGCGTTAGTTACTGATTTTTCACTTTATATACAAAGAGCTGTAGGGAAAGGTTTTATTTATCATAGAAATTAAAACAGTTTTGAAAATTAGGAGACTGCTATTTTTGCTTTGTTAAGTGGACATATTTACACAGAAATTCAATTCTGATTAGTGAATGGAATTAAAGTATTTAATTATAGTACAGAAGTGAATTTAGTTTACTGAAAAGAGTACTTCTATTAAGAATCTGAAGACAGATCTGAGTTCCCTTGTGGAAGGGAACCCCTAATCAAAGTGTAAGCATGTTAGTGATTTTTAACTCTTACAGAAATATACTTTGCTTTTTTGTTAACCTGAATTGGTAAGTATACATATAATATACTGATAAATCCAGTTCATTAGATAAAAATACACATTTTCAGTATACCTCTATTACTTAATATTGTCATTCCCACATTTTAAAAAATGTCAGTACTCTGGATAGTTATTTGTTTCTATAATGTAAATGATTCCTGAATATATTTACACTTCTACATACTTGAGTGAAATAATTTATTTTTAATTTCAACTTTAACTTGTGTAATTTTTTTTTTAAGTTTTGGTCTCTGAAAAGTTAAAAGAGACTTGATTGAAAAGTGGTTGTTAGATAGTTTGCTTTAGCAATTTAAGTCCAAGTATATAGGCACTTTGCTCTTTTCCCATTTGATCAAGAGCAGGATAAAACAATAAAAATAGTGAATATAACCTCTTATGCTTTTAATGTTGATTCCTTGGATAAAATTGGGGAATTTTTACTAATTTCTAGAAGCAAAATTGTTGAATTGTGCATTAGTAAAATTGTTTCAGCAGAATAAATGAATGGCTTCATGATATATTTTAAAGTACTGTGTTCTGATTTATCCAAATTTCTTGTCTTGTGTTTATCATGGCCTCTTTCCTTACTTGTCTTCCAGGTTCCCTTAGAAAATGAAGCAAAACAAATAAAAACCCCCCAACAACTCTCCCTTGTCCACAGGCTTTAAACCTGAAATAATGTTTACATTTGGCTTGTTCCTGGCCAGCAAACTTTTTATTCTTTCAGTTTTTTTTTTAAAGAGAGAGTGAGAGAGGAGAGAGAGAGAGAATTTTTAATATTTATTTTTTAGTTCTCGGCGGACACAACATCTTTGTTGGTATGTGGTGCTGAGGATCGAACCCGGGCCGCATGCATGCCAGGCGAGCGCGCCACCGCTTGAGCCACATCCCCAGCCCCTTCTTTCAGTTTTATAACCAACAGTGAATTGTTACTTTCAGAGTAAAGATTCTGTACATTCCTATATAGAAACTTTCCTTATCTGGACTGGGGTCCAGATACTATTATGTTTCTCTGCAATAACTATTTTAGCTAAATTTCTCTTGCTATGTATATCACTGAATAATTAACCAGATATTTATTTAGACCCTTTCCCTCCTAAACTGTTGTACTCAGATCATGAAAATTGATAGCTTGGAAAAGCAACTACTGATAACCCTCATCTTTTGCTTTTACCTTCTCAGTTATTAAAATGTCTGGCTTTTAGCTAATATTTCTCTGATGAGAATCTTTAAATTATAGCTTTACCTTGGTAGAATCTTTTCTCAGTTGTCTTTTGAGTAGATTGGAAACAGTTAAATGCCTTTGAATACTTATTTCCCAAATAATATTTAAATTACTGGTTGGTTAAAATGAGCATTGACAGAGAAGGAAGCTTCCTAATTGTAGGGGTAGTGGGGAGGTGCAGGCAGTGTGAGGAGTGCATGACTGGGTGTGGCTGGGAAGAGTTGTAGGGAATTGAGACATGGCAGTGAGACATCCACATGAACCTTATTACCTAACGAAATTTCTTGTCACCTATTGCTTTTTCATATAAAACTAGTGTTAGTAAAATACTATTACAGCATTTGTCTCCTAATAATTCATTTTTTGTTTTAATATAACTTGTTATACCAATTTTCTTTTCAGTCGTTAAGATTTAAATTTTCTATTTCTGGTAGTAAAATCATTTCTGTCAATGTAGGGAATCTGCAGCTTTAACACCGCTTCCTGTCTGATTAGAAGGGTTTCTTTTGTAATTAATTTTCCGCTGAGCTCTTGTGGAGAACAGGAGCCCACTGCAGAGAGGTTAGAACACCGTGGACTTTAGCTGTTCAGTTTTAATGATACAAGGGAATGGCAAAGCAAGAATAAATGAGGTACTTTTTGGTGAGCATAAACTGTGAACTGACTGTCAGCTTGAGATGGGTTCTAGGAGCAGTTAGCCAGCAGTACTAGGGCACACTCCAGTGATTGAATTTGCATAACAAGGCTTGCTGAAGAGATCTGACAGGCACAGAGATTTGTCTAGCTAGAGAGCTCCAGATGGACATGACCACGCAGCAGCTGGGTGGCACGTTGCTCAGCATGGGCAGCACCGCCCAGACTGGCAGCTGGACCCTGGCGACTGCAGGGCTGTGGCAGGCCAGCTGGTGGCTTCTGACAGCCAGTGGCCCTGTTAGAGAGCCTTTCATAATGGCCTGTCAGGGTACTGGACCTGCAGGGACCTGCAGGAGAATGTCACAAGTCACCAGTGAGGGTTGTTAAGCTAAGGAAATCTGTCCCAGGGAAGTGGAGGTGGTCACTATTTCAGTCACAAGGCTAACACCTCCCAGAGTGGTTCCCCTCTTTTACAAAGAGGACAGACTATCCTCCCCCTCCCCACAGTTACTCTAGACTGTAGTTGTTCTGGGTTTTTGTAGTTTTCTTAACACATTGAAACCAGGTTGCCAACCTTCCAGGTGCCCATGAGAATCATCACTTGGGATGGAAATCAGTATTCCTTTTCATATTTTCCCTCTGTTTTGGGGTATTTGCAATAAGGGCATATTTGTTTTTTGTTTTTTATAACTAGTGATAATTTAATAATTTATCACAGATTTATTATTCATAGGAAAAAAACACAACATGTTTAAAAATAAACTGTGGAGAAAATGAGTGAACTGGTGGTATGTGAAGTCAGTTTGTTCAGGTTACCTCCTCTTCCCCATGTCCAGGTGGATTACATTTATGTAAGGCCTTAAAATACCCATATTCTCAGATGAGTAAGCATGGAGGAAGGCTAACTTTGAGCCTGCTGTTGATAAATTTTATATCTATGTTCTTAAATTGAGGATTTACTCTCTTAACATTTCTTCTCTTAAAAAAATCACATAACTATCTAGCTAATACAACTTTTTTTTCTAAGGGAGGAAAACTGCTTATATATCTCTTTAAATTGAAAATTTTGCTGTTATAAGCCCTAAGTTCACTTTTAGTACAATCAAATTCTAGTGGGAAAAAGAAAAATGTTTCCTTTAGGGCTGGGGATACAGCTCAGTTGCTAGAGTTCTTGCCACGCATGCACCAGGCCCTGGGGTGGGGGTTCAACCGCCAAAAAAAAAAAAAGTTTCCTTTGCATGTTATTGACACTGGATCTATTTTTACTTTCTTTTTCTAATATTTTATTTAGTCCTTATATCATCCTACTGATATTAAACAGGGTAGATGATATCTCCATTTTAATAAGGTGAAGTGAGGGCCACAAAGAAGGAAAATGTGCATTGCTGCTTGGCTAATTCTGGGGTTACCTGGACTTGGAGGCAGTTAAGGGTGGTCTAAGAGAGTTACCATTTTTTTTTATTGGTTGTTCACAACATTACAAAGCTCTTGACATATCATATTTCATACATTAGATTGAAGTGGGTTATGAACCCCCAATTTTACCCCAAATGCAGATTGCAGAATCACGTCGGTTACACATCCACAATTTTACATAATGCCCTATTAGTAACTGTTGTATTCTGCTAACTTTCCTATCCCCTACTATCCCCCCTCCCCTCCCCTCCCATCTTCTCTCTCTACCCCATCTACTGTAATTCATTTCTCTCCTTGTTTATTTTCCCATTCCCCTCACAACCTCTTATATGTAATTTTGTATAGCAATGAGGGTCTCCCTTCATTTCCATGCAATTTCCCTTTTCTCTCCCTTTCCCTACCATCTCATGTCTCTGTTTAATGTTACTCTTTTCTTCTTGCTCTTCCTCCCTGCTCTGTTCATAGTTGCTCTCATTATATCAAAGAAGACATTTGGTATTTGTTTTTTAGGGATTGGCTAGCTTCACTAAGCATAATCTGCTCTAGTGCTATCCATTTCCCTGCAAATTCTATGATTTTGTCATTTTTTATTGCTGCATAGTACTCCATTGTGTATAGGTGCCACATTTTTTAAATCCATTCATCTATTGAAGGGCATCTGGGTTGGTTCCACAGTCTAGCTATTGTGAATTGTGCTGCTATGAACATCGATGTGGCAGTATCCCTGTAGCATGCTCTTTTAAGGTCTTCAGGGAATAGTCCGAGAAGGGCAATAGCAGGGTCAAATGGTGGTTCCATTCCCAGCTTTCCCAGGAATCTCCAAACTGCTTTCCAAATTGGCTGCACCAATTTTCAGTCCCACCAGCAATGTACAAGTGTACCCTTTTCTCCACATCCTCGCCAGCACTTGTTGTTTGACTTCATAGTGGCTGCCAATCTTCCTGGAGTGAGATGGTATCTTAGGGTGGTTTTGATTTGCATTTCTCTGACTGCTAGAGATGGTGAGCATTTTTTCATGTACTTGTTGATTGATTGTATGTCCTCCTCTGAGAAGTGTCTGTTCAGGTCCTTGGCCCATTTGTTGATTGGGTTATTTGTTATCTTATTGTCTAATTTTTTTGAGTTCTTTGTATACTCTGGATATTAGGGCTCTATCTGAAGTGTGAGGAGTAAAAATTTGTTCCCAGGATGTAGGCTCCCTATTTACCTCTCTTATTCTTTCTCTTGCTGAGAAAAAACTTTTTAGTTTAAGTAAGTCCCATTTGTTGATTCTTGTTTATTAACTCTTGTGCTATGGGTGTCCTATTAAGGAATTTGGAGCCCGACCCCACAATATGTAGATCGGAGCCAACTTTTTCTTCTATCAGACGCAGAGTCTCTGATTTGATATCAAGCTCCTTGATCCATTTTGAGTTAACTTTTGTGCATGGCGAGAGAAAGGGATTCAGTTTCATTTTGTTGCATATGGATTTCCAGTTTTCCCAACACCATTTGTTGAAGATGCTATCCTTCCTCCATTGCATGCTTTTAGTCCATTTATCAAATATAAGATAGTTGTAACTTTGTGGATTAGTCTCTGTGTCCTCTATTCTATACCATTGGTCCACCCGCCTGTTTTGGTACCAGTACCATGCTGTTTTTGTCACTATTGCTCTGTAATACAGTTTGAAATCTGGTATCGCTATACCGCCTGATTCATACTTCCTGCTTAGAATTGCTTTTGCTATTCTGGGTCTTTTATTTTTCCATATGAATTTCATGATTGCTTTATCTCTTTCTACAAGAAATGCCGTTGGGATTTTGATTGGTATTGCCTTAAACCTATAGAGAACTTTTGGTAATATCGCCATTTTGATGATGTTAGTTCTGCCTATCCATGAACAGGGTATATTTTTCCATCTTCTAAGATCTTCTTCTACTTCTCTCTTTAGGGTTCTGTAGTTTTTTTTTTTTCTTTTTTTTTTTTATTGGGTGTTCACAACATTACAAAGCTCATGACAAATCATATTTCATAGATTAGAATCAATTGGGTTATGAACTCCCATTTTTACCCCAAATACAGATTGCAGAATCACATCTGCTACACATCACATTTTTACATACTGCCATATTAGTGACTGTTGTATTCTGCTACCTTTACTATCCTCTAATATCCCCCCTCCCCTTCCCTCCCATCTTCTCTCTCTACCCCATCTATTGAAATTCATTTCCCTCCATGTTTGTTATCCCATTCCCCTCGTAAACTCTTATATATAATTTTGTATAACAATGAGGGTCTCCCTCCATTTCCATGTGATTTCCCTTTTTTTTTCTCCCTTTCCCTCCCGCCTCATGTCTCTGTTTAATGCTAATCTTTTCTTCCTGCTCAGCCTCACTGTTCTGCTCTTAGTTGCTCTCATTATATCAAAGAAGACATTTGGTATTTGTTTTTTAGGGATTGGCTAGCTTCACTAAGCATAATCTGCTCTAGTATCATCCATTTCCCTGCAAATTCCGTGATTTTGTCATTTTTTAGTGCTGCGTAATACTCCATGGTATATAAATGCCACATTTTTTTTTATCCATTCATCTATTGAAGGGCATCTGGGTTGATTCCACAGTCTAGCAATTGTGAATTGTGCTGCTATGAACATCGATGTGGCAGTATCCCTGTAGTGTGCTCTTTTAAGGTCTTCAGGAAATAGTCTGAGTAGGGCAATAGCTGGGTCAAATGGTGGTTCCATTCCCAGCTTTCCCAGGAATCTCCGGGTTCTGTAGTTTTCATTGTATAAATCTTTCACCTCTTTTGTTAGGTTGATTCCCAAGTATTTTATTTTTTTGAGGATATTGTGAATGGAGTGTTTTTCCTCATTTCCGTTTCAGAAGTTTTGTTGCTGATATACAGAAATGCCTTTGATTTATGCGTGTTGATTTTATATCCTGCCACTTTGCTGAATTCATTTATTAGTTCTAGTAGTTTCTTTGTAGACCCTTTTGGGTCTTCTAGGTATGGAATCATGTCATCTGCAAATAGTGATAATTTAAGTTCTTCTTTTCCAATTTTTATGCCTTTAATTTCTTTCGTCTGTCTAATTGCTCTGGCCAGTGTTTCGAGAACTATATTGAATAGAAGTGGTGATAGAGGGCATCCCTGTCTTGTTCTGGATTTTAGAGGGAATGCCTTCAACTTTTGTCCATTCAGAATGATGCTAGCCTGAGGCTTAGCATAGATAGCTTTTACAATGTCAAGGTAAGTTCCTGTTATCCCTAATTTTTCTAATGTTTTGAACATAAAGGGATGCTGTACTTTGTCAAATGCTTTCTCTGCATCTATTGAGATGATCATATGGTTCTTATCTTTAAGTCTATTGATGTGGTGAATAACATTTATTGATTTCCGTATATTGAACCATCCTTGCATCCCAGGGATGAATCCTACCTGATCATGGTGCACAATTTTTTTGATGTGTTTTTGTATTTGATTCGCCAGAATTTTATTGAGGATTTTTGCATCTAGGTTCATTAGAGATATTGGTCTGTAGTTTCCTTTCTTTGAGGTGTCTTTGTCTGGTTTCGGAATCAGGGTGATGTTGGCCTCATAGAATGAATTTGGAAAAGCTCCCTCTTTTTCTATTTCCTGAAATAACTTGAAAAGTATTGGTATTAATTCTTCTTTAAAGGTTTTGTAAAACTCCACTGTATACCCATCCAGTCCTGGGCTTTTCTTGGTTGGTAGTCTTTTGATGGCTTCTTCAATTTCATCCATTGATATTGGTCTGTTCAAATTGTGTGTATCCTCCTGACTCAGTCTGGGTAAATCATATGACTTAAGAAATTTATCGATGTCTTCACTATCTTCTATTTTATTGGAATATAGGTTTTCAAAATAATTTCTAATTGTCTTCTGTATTTCTGTAGCATCTGTTGTGATATTGCCTTTTTCATCCCGTATGTTAGTGATTTGAGTTCTCTCTCTTCTCTTCGTTAGCATGGCTAAAGGTCTGTCGATCTTATTTTTTTTTCGAAGAACCAACTTTTAGTTTTGTTAATTTTTTCAATAGATTCTTTTGTTTCCATTTCATTGATTTCCGCTCTGATTTTAATTATTTCTTGCCTTCTGCTACATTTGCTGTTGTTTTGCTCTTCCTTTTCTAGGGCTTTGAGATGAAGTGTGAGCTCATTTATTTGTTGGTTTTTTCTTTTTTTGAGGAATGACCACCAGGCGATGAATTTTCCTCTTAAAACTGCTTTCTTTGTGTCCCATAGATTCCGATATGTTGTGTCTGTATTTTCATTTATCTCTAAGAATTTTTTGATTTCCTCCTTTATGTCTTCTGTAACCCATTGATCATTCAGTAACATATTATTCATTTTCCATGTGATGTAGGATTTTTCCTTCCTTCTTTTATCATTGATTTCCAGTTTCATTCCATTATGATCAAATAAAATGCATGGTATTATCTCCACCCCTTTATATTTACTGAGGGTTGCCCTATGGCATAATATATGGTCTATTTTTGAGAAGGATCCATGTGCTGCTGAGAAAAAAGTATATCCATTTGATGGTGGTTGATATATTCTATATATGTCAGTTAAGTCTAGGTTATTGATTGTGATACTGAGTTCTATAGTTTCTTTATTCAACTTTTGTTTGAAGGATCTGTCCAATGGTGAGAGAGGTGTGTTGAAGTCACCCATAATTATTGTGTTGTGGTCTATTTGATTCTTGAACTTGAGGAGAATTTGTTTTATGAATGTCGCAGCACCATTATTTGTTGCATAAATATTGATAATTGTTATGTCTTGTTGGTGAATGGTTCCTTTTAACAGTATATAATGACCTTCTTTATCCCTTTTGATTAACTTAGTCTTGAAGTCGATTTTATTCGATATGATGATGGCCACCCCTGCTTGCTTACGAGGACCGTGTGCGTGGTATATTTTTTCCCATCCTTTCACCTTCAGCCTGTGTATGTCTTTTCCAATCAGATGTGTCTTCTGGAGGCAGCATATTGTTGGATTTGTTTTTTTAATCCATGATACCAGCCTATGTCGCTTTATTGGAGAGTTTAAGCTATTAACATTCAGAGTTACTATTGATATATGGTTTGTACTTCCATCCATGTTTGATTGTTTATCCTTTTTTTAAAAAATTTAGTTTGTTTCTCCATGATTATCTTTCCCCTCGCCCTCTGTCTTTACTGAGGCACTTCCCACTGATGGTTTTGGTTATTGTTTTTCATTTCTTCCTCGTGTAGTGTTTTGCTCAAAATGCTTTGCAATGCTGGTTTTCTGGCTGCAAATTCTTTTAACTTTTGTTTATCATGAAAGATTTTTAGTTCGTTGTCATACCTGAAGCTTAATTTTGCTGGATACAGAATTCTTGGTTGGCATCCATTGTCTTTCAGTGTTTGAAATACATTGTTCCATGACCTTCTTGCTTTCAGTGTCTGTGATGAAAAATCTGTTGTTAACCTTATTGGTTTACCCCTGAATGTAATCTGTCTCCTTTCTCTTGTAGCTTTTAATATTTTCTCTTTGTTCTGTATATTGGATATCTTCATAACAATGTGTCTTGGCGTTGGTCTACTGTGATTTTGTGTGCTCGGTGTCCTGTATGCATCTTCAATTTGTATATCTGTTTCCTTTTTTATTTCTGGAAAGTTTTCTGTAATTATTTCATTCAGCAGGTTACTCATTCCCTTGGTTTGAATCTCTGTACCTTCTTCTATCCCGATGACTCATAAGTTTGGTTTTTTTATGTTATCCCATAACTCTTGGATGTTTTTCTCCTGATTTTTTACCAGCCTTTCTGAGTTGGCTAGACTCTTTTCAAGATGATATATTTTGTCTTCATTATCTGACGTTCTGGCTTCTACTTGCTCCACTCTGTTAGTGATACTCTCAATTGAGTTTTTAATTTGGTTTATCGTTTCCTTCATTTCTAGAATTATTGTTTGATTATTTTTTATAATCTCTATCTCCTGATAAAGATGCTTAACTTCTTTTTTTATCTGTTTATGTAATTCATTCTCAATGTGTTCTTTCGCTGCTTGAATTTGCTGTCTTGTATCCTCTTTAAGGTTCCATTCCATCTGTCTACGGTATTCCTTGAGTTCTTTATATGACCATTTTTCTGATGACTCTAGGTCCTCCTGAATATTTAGGCTGTCCTGCATTGTTTGTACTCCTTTTCTTCCTTGCTTTTTGAAGCTGCTCATGTTACTTCTTGTTCTGTTTGACTGCTGAGTTACTGTTTACTCCTATAAATTTATTAGATGCTTGGGAGGAAAGGTATTAGAAGGGAAGGGAAGAAGTCACTAAAGAGAATGAGAGTAAGCAGGTAGAATTCAAGGAAGGGGGGATAAGAAAAATGAAAAGACAAAAGAAGAAAAAAATAGGAAATAAAAAAAGAAAAAAAATTAAAAAAAATAATAATAAAAAAATTAAAATTAAAATTAGAAGAAAAAAAAAATTAAAAAATTGTAAAAATAAATAAAAAAACAATAAGAAAGAAAAATGAAAATGAAAGAAAATCCCAAATCAAAAAAAAAAGAGAATAGAAAAAAAGAAAAAAAAAACTAATAAATGCAGTCATAGAGTTTGATTAACTTCTCTTCCAGTAGGTGGCGCTGTGCCCACTAGGCCAAGTTTCTCCTGTCAATATGCGGGAACCAATCACTGTGCAGCAGCTCCTCCCAGACTGGGCGAGTCTCCAATCCTGAGTGTCTAGGGCCTCCTCTTGTGTCTAGTCACTTCCCACTTTTCCTCTATCCAGGCCCCTCTCACGGGTGCCGCTCATCACAATACTGGCTACACGCCAGGTCTGCTGCTCCCGGGAGCCCTGTTTTCATGAACGACTGGGCACACTCTCCCTGTTTGCCATTCCCTCAGACCCTAAGTTTGTAGAGTTTGGGGCTGAGAATCCTCAGCGAATTTTACTTGCCCTCCGGTAGCCACTCCCCCGGTAGCTGGTGCAAGAGACCTCAGCAGTCAGCCCTGGTGGGAGCGGTAGTTCCGCGCCGCGGGTCCCGAACCACCTCTGATTCCCTCGGGCTGGCTGTCGCACTCACGGGAGAGCTGGGAGGGGCCCTTAAGGTTTCCCCCATGTGTGGAGAGGGAAGGCTAGGGAATTACACACCTGTAGCCGCAGGTTTCAATGAAGTTATCTCCTCCGCCGCAGTCTGATGACGTCAGTTCTCTGCCATAGTGGTGTCTCTTGCAAATGGCGACAGTTCGTTTCCCTTTGCCGGGCGACCAATGCAATGGGTGGGTCCTTACTGTCTCTCCCAAGCCCTGTTTCAAACCTGTGGCCACTACTTATGAAGGCTGGGTAGGCATTTACCTCCGTAGGATGAGAAGGGCTGACCAGTTGTTTCAGTCGGATGGATTAATGCTGAGTCACAGCTGTTTGTCTGCGGGAAGCAGGCGAACGGGAGCTTGAATTCAGCCGATCCGGGCTCAGTGTGTGTTCTGAGAGGCCCAGATTGTTCGCCCCAGATCCACGTCAGCTCAGCATTGCCTAGTGATCCTATTATATTCATAGGCAGATTTCAGTGGACCCAGTCTGCTTACAAATAGTTCCACTTATGACTTGCAGGATGCGGTCTCTAGGTCAGTCTCGCAGAAGTTGACTAGGGGCAGTCCGGCAAGGTAGAAAGCTGTGCAGCAGCAACTCGAAGTCCCTGAGAGTTACCATTTTTAATCCTCAAATTGGCAAAGAGAAAAATCTGTTCTCAGCAAAGATAGGGGAAATGTATAGCCTTGTAGACATTGTAGAACATTGTATAACATTGGTTCTTTTTTAAAAAATATTTTTTTAGTTGTAGATGGACACAGTACCTTTATTTTATTCATTTTTATGTGGTGCTGAGGATTGAACCCAGTTCTTCACATATGCCAGGCGAGTGCTTTACCACTGAGCCACAACTCCAGCCTCAGAACATTGGTTCTTAATGTGCCATTTATGGACCTGAAGGGGGGCTTTGAGGTCAATATTATTTTTCTAATCATATAGTAGTATTGGTGGTGCAGAAGGAATAGTGGGTAGAACTGCTATTTCTTATCATAAATCAAGATGGCAAGGTTGTGTTTTTAACAGCCACACATACAGTTTCACTTAACGTTCTTGAAGAAGTAATAAAAATTATCCATTTATTAAATCTTGGTTTTTGAGTGTTTCTCTTTTTAGTATTCTATTTGATGAAATGAAGAGTTCATAATTGGTTCCATGGTTGTTGAATAAAAATACTTATATATTTATGTATATTTATATTTATGAGTTACCAGCTAAACTGTCAGTTTTGTGGAATATCATTTTTATTTGAAAAAATGACAAGACATTTTGTAGAAAAAGAACAAAGTTTGGCTTTTATTGCAAGGAAAACCACTTGAAAGTATTTGTTGCCAACAATAAATCTGGATCCTTCAAGTAAAAATTAGACCTTTGGAATACTTGTACTTAACTATATGAGCTTAATAGCTTTCTACTACTTAAAGATGCTTATGATTAAATTGGTGTTCCTATTAAATAGTGTGGATTTTTTATATTATATATTGGGAATTTGGAATATCTGTGTAACTCACTGACCATTATATAATGTTATTAATTATGTTTTCATGAAAGACACAAAGTACAAAATAAGATTTTAACAACCATATAAAAATTTGTTGGTAACAATTTCAGATTCCATATTAGAGATAGTCTTTGAGAAATCATTTGTCATGTTTGGGTCATTATCAAAAAAGAATATCCAATATTATCTGAAAAGGTTATTAAAATACTCCTACTATCTTCTAACTACATTGTCTGTATGAGGCCAGCCTTTCCTTATCTACCTTAACCAAAACCATCTATATCTGTTTCTGCATTTAATCCATTATGAAAATCTAGCTGCCTTCTTTTAAGCCAGAACCAAAGATTCACAGTTGTAAAATAGTGCTACTCTTTTAATTTTTTTTCCTTTGGTAATTTTATTTTAAATTCTAATTTGTTATATGTGACAGCAGAATGCATTACAGTTCATATTACATATATAGAGCACAATTTTTCATATCTCTGGTTGTACACAAAGTATATTCACATCATTCGTGTCTTCATATATGTACTTAGGGTAATGACGTCCATCTCATTCCACCATCTTTTCTACTCTCATGTCCCCTCCCTTCTGCTCCCACCCCTTTGCCCTATCTCCTTTGGTAAATTTTAAATATTATATAAAAAATGTAAAATAAGGCTGGATATGTACCTTAGTGGTGGAGGCTTGCCTTGTTTACACAAAGACTTGAGTTTAATAATACTACTGTAATTAAAAAAAATGTTTGCTATAAAAGTATATAACATATAATGGGTTGATTATTATATTTTTAAATGAATCAATATATAAACATTTTTAAAAAATTGTTGTCTTTCTTTCTCTCTCTTTCTCTTTCTCTCTCTCTCTTTTTCTTTCTTTCTCTCTTTCTTTCTGTTTCTCTCTCTCTTTTTCTCTCTCTATTCTCTTTCTCTTTCTTTCTCTCTTTCTCCCCTCCCCTCCCCTCCCCTCCCCTCCCCTTTCCTTCCTTCCTTCCTTCCTTCCTTCCTTCCTTCCTTCCTTCCTACCTACCAGAAATTGAACCCATGCATGCTAAACTACTGAGCCACATCCCCAGCTCTTTCTTTTAATTTTTTAATTTTGAGACAGGGTCTCACTAAGTTGCTGAGTCTGGCTTTGAAATTATGATCATCCTCTGTCAGTCTCCTGAGCTTCGGGGATTATAGGCGTGCAACTGGCACAAATTAATTAATTTTTGATATAGTAAATACCAGTAGGCAACACAGTGCTGGAGTTCTCAATGACACTTTAGAGTATAAAGGGGTCCTAAGACCAAAAACTTTAAGGTTTAAAATATTGATGAGACTTGGAAATAACCTACATGTTTCAATGAGGGAATTGATTAAATTACATATGAATCAAAATACTGTAGATAAATATTTGACATGAAAAGATTTTATAGTATTTTGTTAAGTTGTAAAAAGAGGTTATAAGACAATAATTTTATATTTTGTTAAAAATTATTATAAAATACTATATAGTTATTGTAATGTTGTTCTGTAATACTAGGGTATTAAGCCATTTTCTCTGAAGAAGGAAAGTAGAAAATCCTTTGCCTGGCATGCGTGCGGCCCGGGTTCGATCCTCAGCACCACATACAAACAAAGATGTTGTGTCCGCCGAGAACTAATAAATAAATAAATATTAAAAAAAAAAAAAAAAGAAGGATTGAAAGAATATTAGGCTGCATCATGAGATATTATTTCCTTTTGGCTTTTGATGAAGACATCTTTTTCTGTACTCATTTTGTGACACTGGCCAAGTTGTTTAGCCTGTAGTTTTTTCTTCTTATTATTTTAAAAACCAGGACAACAACTCCTCTTTCATCAATTCATTGAAAGGATTAAGTGAAATAATGCACCTGGCTTGTAATAGCTGTATATAGTATTTACTTCCCTCTAACATCTCTCTCAGCTCTAAAATTCTGTATGACATCAGTGTATCTGTGACATTTAGTGGCTAATAAAGCTTCTTTGACAATAAAAGGAGCGTATGTAAATATTATCTTATTTCTGTGAAGAAAAAGTTTTATGGAATAATAACTATAATATAGAAAGTAAATGTCATTATATGATTGCATTTTGGTAAAAATAGTTAAGGGAAACTAAATTTAATGACCTGCAGTTATATAATAAGTCCTAGGCCAGATACTTTTATAAAATTACTTGGTGCTTTGCTGACATTATTTCATTAATCCTCATAACTACTCTGTGAATTAAAATCTAATGTTATTTCCATTTTACTGAGGTAGAAATGTTCTCATAAAGAGGCTGAGGAACTTCTCCTAGTCATTTGTGGAGGTGGAACTAATTTAAAACTAAATCTGGGTTACTATAAGTTTTGTGCATTTTACCTATATAAGATGCTATCTTCAACAAAAGAGAAATAAAAAAACCATTTGATGAATTCAAATTACAGCTCCCAGCTCCTCACTATGGAAGACCAAATGGATTTTGAGGTGAGAATAGCCTAGATTAAAGTTTATGTCTTTAAGGTTATCTTGGCTTTAAAAACTCATTCCCTAGTGTTCAGTTAAATTAAAATAATGCATATAAAACCCAGTGTCTGGTATAGCATAAGCATTTAACAATTGGAAGCAAATTATAATAATTCTAAAAATAAGATGGAAGTTTGAGTTTCTGTTCATAAAATAGGAGAAGAAAAAAAATATTTCCCATAGGTGTATAATTCCTTACCTGAGGCCCCATGAGTTTTATTTCAGGATTATAGAAAGATAGTATTTATATTTACTATATTATATAACATCCCTAGCAGAGTTCAAGGAAGCCCCTGTAATCAAACACATGAACTATTTCTGCAGTGCAAAATAGGAGTATTCACACTAACCAAAATAAAGGAAAACAGTAGTGACCAAAAGACCTTGACAAGAACAATGTAGAGGAGGGAAAGTTTATTTGTGGCTCTCAGTTTCAGAGTTCTCCATCCACAGATGGACTTTCTATTGCTTTGTAACCGAGGTGAGAAAGAATAGCTAGGCAGAAAAGTGTGGTGTAAGAACACAGCTTAGGACTTGGCCACCAAGAAGCGAAGAGACTAAACTTGGCTCACCAGGGACAAAATATATACCCCAAAGGCATATCCCTGGTGACCTAACTTCTCCAGCCATACTCTACCTGCCTACAGTTATTACCCAGTTAATCCATGCAAATGGATTAATGTACTGATTAGGTTAAGGTTCGCATAATCCAATTGTTTCACCTGTAAGATTTCTTGCATTATCTCTCACATGGGGGACACCTAATATCTAAACCAAAAAAATTTTTAAAAAGCTTCATATCAGTTCAGGTAAACTTGTGCTGCCAAATGAGTGAACAAAAAAACCTGTTACTTCTTAGCACTTATAATTATATATTAGGGTTATAAGAAAGGGATTATAGACTTGTAAAATATGCAGAACTGTTTTAAGGAAAATAAAGAAACAACAGTTACCTCACCAAGTGAGATGGTCTAGTAATAGCATTCTGCAAAAGAGACTCTTAAGTCCTAATTAAAAGTAATGCATTTTTTCACCCCTATTCTCAAATACTAAGAATTAAATCCAAAGAGAAAATGGGTATTTCTTCTCTCAAATAAATGTACTTCATTTTAAATAAAGTTGAGGGCTAAAGTACTGTATTTCTTCTAGAGGATTAACTGTTATCACAGAAAGCATAAAAAGCCAAATCCATTTGAATTGTCTTCTTTTTCCAGATTCCTTTTTACAATAGAATCTCTGTGTAAGTAAAAATATCTGAAAAATAATATTCTGTGTTGTGGTCTTTTTAAGTACTAAAAGATCTACAAATACTAAATTCTCCCAAACTATGAAAAAGACTAAGATATGTGTGTGTGTGTGTGTGTGTGTGTGTGTGTGTGTGTGTGTGTTATGGAGGAAACAATGGTAATTTTGCAATGTGTTATTTTGATTTATCATTTTATAGTGTGTATCAGAACATCACTTCATATACCATAAATATATAAAATTCTTATTTGTCAATTAAATCTTAATAAAGTTGGCAGGAAAAAAGGAAATCTTTTTGTAAAAGAAAAGGAATCAAGTAATTTTAAAGGAAGGAGACTTCAAATGTTAGGAAGATAAGCAATCATAGTTAAGGGCAGTGCCTATTGGAGTCAGTTCTAAAGCAGAATAATGAAATAGCTTCTTTATCCCTAACTTCCTCCTGCCCTCCCTTCCTTCCATATTGTACTTATATCTTCTATTGTGCTGATCGTACATTCCTAGCTTCTTTGTTCTTCTTTACCTCTGTTGAATTTGACCCCATCCTTGGTCAAATACAACTGTTCATTTGTGCTACATTTGCCCTCGAGTAGCTGAATGTGGCTGGAGTAAAATGGATGACCATGTTGGCATGGCTTCACTTTTAAGTTAATGATCACTAATCTCAGTGGGCCCTTAGTACTGTTTGACAGTTTTCCTTAATTTCCTCAGTCCATTCACTCATTCCATCATCTGAACAATTATTTCACACCTTCTGTTTTTAAACCTCTGGTACCTTTCCCCAGTGTCAACTGATGATCTTCCTTCTCTCACTAAGAGAATGCACACAGCGGTGAAAGAACTTCCATGTGATCCTACTACTAAGTCTGCAAGCCCCCATGTGTTTCTGCATGTACTCTGCCTTCCCTCTGTCACAGAGGATGAACTCAGTGGTCTCTCTATTCTGCTGTGATTCCCCCCCCCCACTCTTACCTTCTCTCCAATTAAATCAGAATTTCTAGGAGTATGTCCTCATATTCAATTGGAATTGAAGACTGCTCTGTGAGAATGTAAGCTCTACTAGAGCCAGAATTTGTTTTGGTTTATTCACTGCTGTATTCTCACTGCCTGTAACAATACCTAACACATAGTAGTTACCCCGACTTATGTGGTATGGATAAATGAATGAATCTCTCTAGAAGAAAAAGATATAAATTACAGTGTAAGCTCTGAAAAGCACAAAACACCTAATAAATCACTTTCCCCTGTGTTTTATGTTCAATTGGGAACTAAAAATCTGTTCATCTGACAATACTGGTATGAGGAGCTTTCTACCTAATTATTATAAACATTATTTAAAATTTTTTTTCTAGAATTCTTATGTAGACAGTTCTAGTTATCTGGACAAATTTTGATTACTGGTGGACCAGGATTTTTCTAATTTCAAGTGGTTAAGTTCTTTTCAAATGAGTTTCATTGAAAGAGTGAATCTATACAAAATCTAGCTTCTCTTCTTTTTACTCATCACTGCTACTGGGTATGATGGTTCTTTTATTGAAAAATGCCTATATGGCCTTACCATAATTGCTTGCACTTCTTTAATTAAGCCAGGGAAGCATGTTTTTTTTTTTTTCTTGATACTTCTGTTTTATGAAAAACCATAGGAAAAACAGCCACATCTGTTTTAATTTGGTCCTGTACTTTTCCCAGTTTTTAATTTGTAGAAGTGTTGCTATTTAAACAGATTCTTTTGTATTTTGAAAATGTACATGTGCAATATACATGCAATGCAGTTTTAGTATAAGAGTAAGCAGTATGGATTTTCAAGGGCTATAACTCAGTAGCATGGAAGTATGTTATGTGAATCCTGCTTTTTTTACTAATATGGGTCAAATAGTGTTATGATAAAGATCCCTAGCCTTTTTTTTTTTTTTTTGGTTGTGGTAGTGGTTTTTATTTCTAAGACCACTCTAAAATGGAAGTTAGGTGATTTCGATACATAATGCTGCAGGAGATATCCTAAAACAAATCCCATTGCTATGGTTAGTCATTCACTTGGTAAGCTATTATCAGGGCAGACTCAGCTATTAGAGACAGAAACATGGAAATCTGGATTTTAAAATGGAGATGTAGTCAATTTAATTAATAATTATTCTGTTTTTAGAAATTTGACTCAGATGTTTCAAAAAGTATCTAACTTTGTATCTGGACTCGTAGGTCCAGATGTTTATTTACTTCTATTGATCTTTAGGTTAGAATTTTTCTCTTTTGTCCCGTTTTAGAAGACAGTGAAAATAGAATTCATGAAACATTTCTAAATATTGAGTATAATAGAGTTACATTTATGTGTGGATCAGTGCTGTGTTACCTAATTATTTGTTCTGTGTTTAGTTTCAGGTTATATATTCTTCTCTCCCTTCATTTTCCTCATGCACACATTTCTATTTTCTGTTTGACTGAACCATTCACCCCTAGGGACTTGTAGCATATATTTTTCTGGGAAGAGAGACATTTTCCTATATAATTCCAAGGCTACTATCACACCCATGTAATTTGACATTGACTCAGTGTCATCTAATATATAGCCCATGTTCCAGTTTTCTCAGTTGTCCCCCAAGTAACTGGGCTTTTCAATTTTCTTTGGTCTAATATCTAATAAAAATTCATACATTACATTTGGTTGTCATGTTTCTTCATCTTTAATCTAGAATAGTTCCCATGCCCTCCCTTAAAAAAAATCCTTCATGATACTGATATTTTTTAGTCTAGACTAGTTGTTCAATGGAATTATTTTTTAGTCTAGACTAGTTGTTCAATGGAATGTTCCTTATTCTAGATTTGTTTGATTATGTTCCTTACTATTAGTTTGAGGTTAAATCTTTTTGGTAACCATATGGAGCCTGATTCACAAAAGAAAAAAAATTAGTTTTAGTTGAAGAAGCAGTTATCCTTAATTTCCTCAGTCCATTCACTCATTCCATCATCTGAACAATTATTTCACAACTTTTAGTTGTAGAAAATCTTTTACTTAGTCTGTCTGTTCTCAGATGCTTTTCTTAGAGACCCAAATTCCTAACCCAGGTACAAGGAAGCTGAAATTGAATTTGCTTTGGGCAGGTTCTAGAAGCCTAACTTATTATAATGACAAAAGTTTACTTCTCTTTTTAGTAAAA
Source organism: Spermophilus citellus (assembly GCF_964194105.1). Classification (NCBI taxonomy): domain Eukaryota; kingdom Metazoa; phylum Chordata; class Mammalia; order Rodentia; family Sciuridae; genus Spermophilus; species Spermophilus citellus. The sequence continues at coordinate 144,551,659 of NC_138184.1, forward strand.
ATCAATTATCTAATTTGTGGTCTAATGTGCCTTTCTGAAACCCATGTGTGCCTTTCTGTGACCTTATAGGAATCTTGAAATGACAGTATCAAGTGATCTCTTCTGAAACGCCGGGATTTCAGATTTACATCCCATCAAAATGGCCCATTGTATAAAACAGAAACAGGCTGACCTGCAGGATGCTGTATTTCAGTTGTACTATGAAAATGAAATATTTCATGCTAGCATTCTCTTCTATCTGTGCTCATGAAAGGAAAGAGGAAATCCCCAAGTCTGTGTTTTTAGAGCTTTCTGTTCTAATTTGTTTATATTTGAAACTTGTGTGTAAAAAGTAAGAGTTTACCACTGATTTTTATAATCAAAATGATATCTTACTGAAATACTAATTTATAGTGCTAATATTTTATTTTATTTTATTTTTTATTTTTTTATTTTTTTATTTTAGAGAGAGTGAGAGAGGGGAGAGAGAGAGAGAATTTTCAATATTTATTTTTCAGTTCTCGGCGGACACAACAACTTTGTTGGTATGTGGTGCTGAGGATCGAACCCGGGCCGCACGCATGCCAGGCGAGCGCGCTACCGCTTGAGCCACATCCCCAGCCCTAGTGCTAATATTTTAAATGACATATTGAACTTATAAAATCATGTATCTTCAAAACAAGTTTCTCATAGTTGTAACAAATGGTCCTGTTTAATTAATGTCTTCAGCTCTTTAACTCTCACTTTGCAAAGTTAGCATACTAAACTCTCTAAAATACTGTTTCATTTAATGATGTGGTAAAGGACAGTAGATGTTAATAACAGTATTCTACTGTGAGGAGTAAGGTTTTTTTGTTTTGTTTTGTTTTTTGAGGTCAGCAGTGTTTAGATTAATCAGGTTGACATTTCTTGCTGGTGGGTCATAAACTGTTGATAATAGCATTAAATGGTGATTCAGTTGTTACAGAAGGTACAACTCATTATCCAGCTAGTATATTAAATCATCAGGAAAAGCAACTGGCATTCCACACCCATGTGTTCTGCAGCAGTGGTATATGAGGGAAGTATATATGTTTCTTTTGTTTACATCTTCAATTTATTTGTGGCTTAGTCATATTTTCAGAGGGTGCTACAGCATTGCCACTACTTTAGAGAACAAGGTCAATAGCTTGAATGATTTGGTAGGATGAAGGAATATATATATATATAATTCTTTTTATAACATACTCAAAATCTTCTCTTCATATTGTTAGCCTTTCTGAAATCTTGTTTTAATAATCAGTGTATCTGGGTTGCAAGTAATACAAGCAAATATTTTTATGGAATTGTAGCTTGAGTTTGATCTAAGACTACTACTGAGAGCACATGGATCCTTTTAAAAGATAATGTATTCATTTTAAGGAAGAGATGATGTTCGAAAGTTCACATGTCAAAAAAAGAGGTAGGTATCTTAAGAAAAGTTATTGTTATAAACACTTTAAGAAAATTTTAAGACAAGCTAGATTTCCTGTTTTTGTTTTGCAATGCTAGGGATGAAACCCAAGGCCTAAGCGCTTGAAGGCAAACACTACTACTGAGCTACACCCCCAATTGATTAAGTTCTCTTTCTTTTAAAACAGTTGCTAATCAATTGCTTTTTAAGATGAAAGCTTGAAGTTTAGTATACAGTGAATCAGAAATTACTGTCTTTTTAAATTTTAAAATGTGTGTTTTCAGCATATGTCTTGTGAATCAGCAATGAATAGATAGTAGTATGACAATTGTATCAATGCTGGTTTAATTTTTTATTGGATAGAAAAGAATTAGTGAATCAGTAGCTAATTAGTAATAAAATACCCTTAACTCTCAGCCCAGGATCTCACAGATAGGTGCTAAGCTGTGATTTGTTAATGAATGTGTGATACTTGGGCAGAAGCAGGAGAGCTTTATAGCATTTTATGTTGTCACACCAAATTTATTTTAAGGAGGGAAAAAGGAACGTTTCTTTTTATAGGGAGAGGTAATTACCTTATTTTGGGTAAAAAATCTGTGCTGACTCTTTTTAAGAAATAATATAGCATTAGAAAATTATGAGCCACTAGAGGTCACTATTTAGTAATCAACTTTTAATGAACCAGAACAGTCAGGAAAGCCAATAAATTACAGTGTGGATTTTTCTAATTATGAATTCATATTTAATCATTCAATGACAAGTTAACTGTGGACATGGTTCTATGTACTTTGCATATGTGGTTATGCTAATATACTATTATATTTCAGATATCAGTCCTCCATCATTAGAGAGTACATTGCCAAAGGCTTTCTTAACATAATCTTAATTACTAATTATGAGATATAATTAACTTTGTTATTACCTCCACCCATTTTGTGGGCCAAAAGTTATTTTTAAAAATTAACATTTTGCTGTAATACAAGTTAAATTTAAGTGAACATAGGTGTAATGGTTGATCATTTCCTTCTTCTTTCCTTTAAGTCTTCATGCATTATTCTTGCACCCATCCCTTTTCTCTGCTCTAGCTCACCTAATTTCTTTCTTTCCTTCTTTGGATTCCTCTTCAGCTTTAATGGGAATCAGCCATTTTATTTTATCAGTGACTGCATGTTCTCAAGCTTTCCATCCTTGATTCAGTGAGAAGTAGAATGTGACTTTTACTGCATATGTTAAAGGAATCCCAGGGTGGGCAGTTTGAGCTGAGCTAACCAGCAAAGGGAAGATGGTATGCATGTAGGCTAATGTGCTGCTGCTGTTACTGCTGAGAGCAGATGGCTCTCCTCAGCCTGTCCAGCCGGAATCCATTCAGGAAAAGGCAGATTTCCCTACTCATGTGATAGAAAAGGTTTTCTTTTTTAAAGACTAGGCTGGTTGCCCAAGAGGAGGTCTTCTAATAATAGGGGAAAAGCTGAACATATGCACATGTGTTTTGTTTCTTGAAAACAATCCTGTACATTCTTGCTTAGAAAGCAGGTACATCAGCACATTGCTGCTCAGACTTCCTCTACTTTTTACTGCCTCTACCACCCCTAGTAGATGACACTGCTCTGCTGTTATCTCCAATACTTCACTGTTGGGTTTGCTTCAGTCCACCCAAGGTACGCATCTGGCACATTGTCCAGAAACCTTTGGTTCCTGATGTTCCATTCCAGTCTAGTCTTCTCAGCCTGCCATTCAAGGTCTTCCACCTTCTGAATCCAACTTAGGTTTTCTTTTTGTTTCCTGCTTTTTATCTTCATGTGCCTTAAAATCTAGCCAGACTGGAACCATCACTATTTCCTAAACACATATTTCATTTACTCAGGTCCATAGTTCTTATTGATGCTTTTCTTTTACTGGGATTTTAATCTCTCCTTTTTTTTTTTTTTTTTTTGGTCTGTCAAATTTCTAAGTATAACATAGATATTGCCTCCTGGTATCTTCTTTTTTAAATTTTTTTTTTTAGTTGTAGTTGGACACAATACCTTTATTTTATTTATTTATTTTTATGTGGTGCTGAGGCCATGTGCTAGGCCAGTTCTCCACCATTGAGCCAGAAGCCCAGCCCCTCCTGATATCCTCTTTAGGTAGAGGTGACCTTTCTTGCGAACCACTGACATTTAGGGCACTTACCATCCATTGTAATTCCATTGTAATCATTTTGTTACCTAGGTTTTTTTCCTTAACTACATTGTAAATAGATTGAATCTTGAGATTCTTAGAAAATAAATTAGAAGTGCTAAAATTTTCAATAAAAAGCCTACTCGGAAGGGAGTTTGGCATTATAATTTTATCCTGGGGAAATTTAAATAATTTTATAATGTTAAGGTTTGTGATATTAGAGAAGATCGTAGAATATACTTCACAGGAACTTTTTTTCCATAAACTTTTGGAGGACTTTTGTCCAATAAGTTGGGTTTTGTCTGAACATGAGATTAATAGTTAACTTGCCCTGTGCTACCTTCTTTGTAAAAATCATTGGGATTATAAAGAATTCTCTATTAAATCTCCTAAGAGAAAGATGTAACTTACACTAATATGTTAAATTAATATTAGGCAAATGTAATTTTATCCTAATACTTTCATAGCTTTATTTTTAGGGGAATTGAGAATTTAATTAAAATAATCTTTTGCTTACAATAGCTCCAAATTTCTTATGCTTTATTAAAAAAAAGAAGAAGAAGAAGAAGAAAAATGGAGGATATGTGAATTTGAACTCAATTTTTTAGCTCTTTTAAAATATTATTTCCAGTAGTTAAGTACTGTATATAAATTTCATATTATTAGAGAAGGAGGTGTCCATGACCATTTTCTCCCTCTCCTAGAAGAACAGTAAGAAAAAAATTTTCATGCTTAAACCTATATATGTACTTTGTTATGATAGAAAGTAAACTTGCAGAGTTTTTTGTTTGTTTATAAATCAAACAGGTGGAGAATTACCTATTTGAAGTTTGAGGTATGCTTTTCCTTGGAAACAATATTTTCTAATAAATTTAGGCCCCTATTTTTGCCTCTACTATAGTCAACCTAGAATCTCTCTAAATTATAATACTATTAGTGTCATGTTTCTGTGTAAAATAATTTCTGTAGTCCAGGGTGGAATGCAAGCCAGAAAACTAGTCCTTCCCATTCTTCGAGAAAAATCTGCCTACTGCCTCTTTCTCCCCTCTTCTAAACTGTGGAATCTAACTTGACCTGTGGGAATTTACTTAAAATATTTCAACTGTCTCATCTCTAGAGTTTTATTAATTCTGTATTTTCATTACAGACTTTTCTGATTTCTGGGCCTTTATTTTATCTTTTTGCCCCTTAAGTCATTAATTTAGTTTTAAAGTTAAATCTCATCTTTTCTATAAAAGCAATTCTTTCTTTTGATTCCTATTTATAGTGTTTTACAGTTTCAATTTTTCTAATCTTTCAGGTTCAAATTTCCAGTGGAAATATAATGTAAGGCACATATGTAATTTTAAATTTTGTATAACTACATTAAAATTAATAAAGTAATAAGAAACATGTATGAATATAATTTCAATAGCATGTTATATTAAACTCAGGCATCTAAATACTATAATTTCAAGATGTAATGAATCTGAAAATTATTGGAGTAATTTTGGATCCTTCATACTGTCTTTGAAATATGGTGTGCGTCACACATAAATCACATCTGAATTTGAACTAGACATATTTTCAGAGCCACATGTGGCTGGTAGCTATTGTATTGGACAGTGCACTGCTGTAGAGTCGGCGACTGCTCCTCTCTCCTCAGCCAGTGACATAGAATGGCTCTTCACTGTCTGCCAGAGTTCCTTCAGTGCATGCGAGAAAATTCACAGTTTTTCCCTCTTTCTCCTATACTTCCTCCATTCCTGTTTTTGAAATAATGTATATATGAGGCACTTTGTTAGCATAAGTCATAGTCCTTGCTCTTGAGGAACTCACATTGCAATCAATGAGATGGGTGTGGAAAGTGCACTGCATTACTGTGTGGATTGATAATGGTCATAACAGAGCTATAAACAAGTCCCGTGATAAGCTGATGATATAGTTAAGGTCATCCACATTTAACAGATCTGACTTCTAGGCCATTTGCTCTCCTGAAGAACTGGTAGATGTTTACTGTTTATTGTGGGGGTTGGGTGAGGACATTCCAAGAGGAAAAGGAAGGTTTAAAGGTTCTGAATTGGAAAAGTGCATGGCAAATTCGAAGATGAAGTATGAGTCAGTGTTTCTGGAGTTTTGTTTGTTTTAAATACATTTATTTATTATTTTATTAATAATTTTCATACTTTTCTATGCCATGTTTTAGCTTTTACATTTCACCTCAGCTGAATTTCTTTGTCTGTCAAGTCATTCCCTACTAGAACATCACAATCTTAATCTCTTTCTTGGCTCACACTAATCTGATCTTCTCAGTGAAACTTCTCCACTTCTAGTTTTATGCCCCAAATGTGATGTTTCCATCATTTGAATTTTGAGAATTTTAACTTTTTTTTTTTAATTAATGGTGATGAATAGTGTGTGTGTGTGTTTGTGTGTGTGTGTGTGTGTGTGTGTTTTGCTGGGGATTGAAACCAGGGCCTTTGCATGCGAGGCGAGCACTCTACCAACGGAGCTATATGAATTTCCTTTTTATTGAAATAATTTTATAATGCAGCAACGCATGTCTGGGTCACAAAACAATTCAAGCAAGAATTGGACCTTAATTATTCAGTATAATCTGAAGAGCCAGGAGTGTGTTCCTTGTATACAGAAGATATCCAGTAAATACTTAATTAGTGGGTAGTAAATATTTTTAAGATATTTTAAAATAAAAAAGTAAAGCACAAATTGAAATGATCTAGAGATTCCAAATACCTAGTATTTTTTAGATTACTTTCACAGAAAGTCTTCATTAACTTGATTGACTGCTATTTCTAGTTAGATAAAACTTCCTGGTTTCACATATAAAAGTAGATGCTATGAAAGCAACATGCTATTGTAAATTTTTAGAGTAGTATTGGTGCTAATAGTAGAGATGAAACCTGTTTTATTATCAGAAAAGAGTGAAAAGTATCCTAGCATAAAAAATAAGAAGGAAACAAATCTTTCCTTTGACACTTAAGAAACCTACCCACTCATCCTCTCCTTTTTTCTTTATATAGCTGTGTACTGCATCTGACAGTATGGAGGAGGACTGGATACATTAAAATAGCCTACTGCCATAAAATACCCATGTACAAGATGAATTGCAGTACACATCTCTTTTTTTTTCCTCCCTGTAGTGCTAGGAATCAAACCCAGGTAAGACATGTACCCATGATAGGCAAGTGCTCTACCACTGAGCTACATCCCCAGTCCTAAACATACTTTAAATACTTTTTAGATTCCTCAAAATATAAGAGAAATTTTCAGTGACCAACTAATTGAATAGTAACCTGAAATAAGAACGATACATAAACCCAGCAGCTTTGACTGCCTAGGGGCAGATGCTGATTTTGAGAACCATGGGCTTTGAGGGTTAATGTTCATGGGTAAATATGAAACATGGGATAATGGGAACCCGGACCTTGTGCTCACACAAAGTGAAGAAGGCAACCTTTATCTCCCCTCCTAAAAATAGGCCATAACGCCCAAGAAGAGGCCTTACCCTCAGGGAAAAAGAGTAGTCTTTGAATGTTCTGCTTACTGGTTGAGGCTAGAAAATCTGTCTATCTGGATGTAAGTTGAGAAATAAAATATATTAACCCTTGAGTCTTTGTAATAGTAGCCCTGAATCCATGGGTGTAAAGTTCATAATTAAATTACCAGATTGGGAAAATACCCAACCAATAAATTTAAGGGCTTCTAAGTTGGGTTAATAGGGTCTTTGCCCATAGAAAGAATAAAAATCCTCTCGGAGAAAGTTATCCTAAATCCAGGACACTTAGAGTTTACAAATATTAAGTACATTAAATATAAGCTCACAATTTAAAAATAATTTCCAGAGACAAAGAAGACAAGTCACCAGACTAGCCAACAGGAACAGATTAAATTTTTATGAATTACAGAATTTGAAATTCCCAAAAAGAACATGTGCCGCAGTCTTGCTGGGCACAGAATCACAAGCCACTCAAGCAGGAACAAAACTTTATTTTTGAAAATGCCGCCAATACTCCATATGCGCCTGGCAAGCAAGCCGGTCCACCCACGCAGTCCCGTCTACCGGAACCGGAGCCCAGGACCTCCCCCGGAATTCCCTCCTACTATCCTTCCCCAACCAATGGGAACTCTCCAGGAGTCCCGTAACATGAGTCCCGTAGCAGGCCAAGGTGAACAGCAGGAGTCCAATTTCCATATGAATGTAAATCTTAACATAATCATATCATCTCAATGGCTAGCTGGCGTCACCTTACAACCAAAAGTGCCATGCATGATTTTATTTGGTTGTGGCTCCTAGCATTTGCCCCCTTCTGTTTAATTAAGCAACAGGCAATGTGGCTAGGGACCGTGCCTGTTAGGTATGTCCAATTCAACATATGGTTCTTACCCGTCATCGGAAAACTGACCTCTAGGCGTCAGCCTCCTGTCTTAGGTTGATACCACTGCAACTGAATCATACCCGTCACTGACTACCGGTCCAGTATATAGCCATACCTGTGGATAGGCCTATGCACCAGTGGGGGGGTGAGGTTCTTTGCCTCACCTCTGTTGGCCCCCAAATTTGGCCTTGGTGCCGGTGGGGGGGTGAGGTTCTTTGCCTCACCTCAGTTAGCCCCCAAAATTAGACCATCACTAGTAGAAGGGAGGAGGATACAGAAATGCCACGACATCAAGTCAATAGACGGCTCTTTAGGAAAAATTGCATCACTGGTGACACATCAGCAAAGATACGCCAGCACTACCATAGTTTGCTGTATCAACAAATAGAGCACAATGCATACAAGTGATACATAGTCCAGGCAAGTTTTGTAAGCAGTTCAAAGTGGAGGAATCTATCAATATGTCCATTTTCTCCCAAAATAAATCGACTCAGTGATTGAGCATTACTTGTTGAGTTATTATTCATTGATGCATCAGTTTATACAGTTTGTTGTGATAATTATTGAAGAAGTTGTAGTTTGGTTTCATCTTTGTCTTCACCGGCACTGGGATGAAAATAGGGATTGACAATGATGTTAAGAAAAGAAAAAAATGTAACATTTCAACAGGTATTAAGAAAACAATTTTTAGAACAATTTACATTATCCTGAACAGAATTATTAAATATAATGAAAAGGAAAGGTGAAAGTAAACAAACAGATCTGTTAACCTGCTTATTTGTAAACATATTAAAACAGTCTTCAACAGCTGTTTACCCAAATTAAATTAAACCATTAAAATCACGTGAATAATAAAAAAAAAATTTGGGATCCATATTTTTATGAGTGCTCCTCATATATGATATATGGACATACGCACATACAGACATACAACACAAAACAGAAATGTGCACACGTAACATACAACATATAAGACAATAGTAAAGGCCTTGTAGATTTACCTAGGTGAAATCTCCATTGCAATGTTTAAAAACTCCATAGTCAAAAAATAAAACTGATCAGAAAAACATTAATTTATGTCTGTATGAGCTCAAAAATAAAATGGAACTTTATGATGTGGGAAAAAGCAATAATAAAATAGATATTGAAAAAAGCATCCTGGTTGATCACTGTCGCAGATGTAAGAATAGCCAAGCTGGAGTTCTGGATATCAGGTGTTATGGATTTGAGTCAAATCATCATCTTTTTCTGTAGAAATTGTTTTGGTTAATCTCTCTGGAATCCAAATCGGCTGCTGTTCCTCCTGTGGAAAAACACAGACAGAGCCCCGACTCCAGACTATCACTGGGTCCGGACCTTTCCATTGTCCTGTTAGAATATCCTTCCAAAGTACCTTAGGCTTATGTGCATTTTTGGGGTACAAATGTCTTTCCGCTGCACTAAGCCCTGATGAATCCAAATTTAAAAAGTTTAGAGTAAAAAGGGTTATTTTAAGTTTATCTTTGGGGGATATATACCCCTTTCCAATTCCCTCCTTTTGTTTTAATAAGTACATTTTAATAGTTTGATGAGCTCTTTCAACTATGCCTTGTCCTTGTGGATTGTATGGAATTCCTGTTATGTGAGTAATGCCAAATGATGAGCAAAATTGTTTAAAAGAGGTAGAAGTATAACCAGGACCATTGTCCGTTTTTAACTGTTTTGGAACGCCCACAGTGGCAAAATTTTGTAAGCAATGAGCTATAACATCTTTAGTTTTTTCTCCGGCATGAAGGGAGCCCATCAAAAATCCGGAAGAAGTATCAACTGTAACATGCAAATATTTTAATTTTCCAAATTCTGGCAAGTGTGTGACGTCCATCTGCCAAATATGGTTAGGTATCAGTCCTCTAGGATTGACTCCAAGATTAACTTGTGGTAAAAATGTCACACAATTTTGACATTGTTTTATTATATGTCTGGCTTGTTCTTTAGTTATTTTAAAACGCTTTTGTAAAGTATTAGCATTGACATGGAACCTTTTATGAAAATTTATAGCTTCTATTGTGGAAAAAATATGTATGTCATGTGTAGATTTATCTGCTAGTTCATTACCCATACTAAGGGCTCCAGGCAATCCTATATGTGCCCTGATATGTCCTATAAAGAATGGATCTTTTCTGTCCCAGATTAGACGTTGTATAGCAGAAAACAAAGAGAAAACAGTAGAAGAAGGTGAAATCATACCAGCATCTTCTAGGGATACTATAGCATTAACTACATACTGACTATCAGAAAATAAATTAAATACAGAATCTTTAAACATCATAAAAGCTTGTAATACTGCATTAAGCTCTACCTTTTGAGCTCATTGTTTGGGTACTAAAAATGTAAAAGTTTGATCAGGAGTAACTACTGCTGCTGTACCATTGTTTGACCCATCAGTGAATATATTTGGAGCATTTATGATAGGGGTTTTTCTTGTCATTTTTGGAAAAACTACAGGATGCTTAGACCAAAAAGACAACAAAGGATTAGATGGTAAGTGATTATCAAATGAAACACTAGATTTACACATGATTATTGCCCAAGTATTTAACTCATTAGCTAACTCATCAATTTGATCCATAGTATATGGAGTAATAATTTTATTGGGAGAAATCCCAAACACTCCCTTTGCTGCTTTTATTCCTTTGAGTATTAATTGTCCTACAGCCTCAGGATATCTAGTAAGAATAGTGTTAGGAGAATAAGATAAATGTATCCACAATAATGGACCTTCTTGCCAAAATACTCCTGTAGGAATATTTTTTGTTGGTAGTACAATAAATAATAAAGGCAAACATATCAATTCTATCCAAATGCATATTTTCCATATATGTTTCAATGATTTTTAATGCTTTTCTTGCTTCAGGCGTTAACATGCGGGGTGAATTTGGATCTGATGGACCTTTTAGAATATCAAATAAAGGTCCTAACTCTCCTGTTGGTATGCCTAGATAAGGCCTTATCCAATTTATGTCTCCCAATAACTTTTGAAAGTCATTAAGTGATTTGAGTTGATCTACTCATATTTGAATTTTTGGTGGACGGACCATGGTTGAGGATAATAGAACTCCTAAATAATTAATTGGAAGATTTAATTGTACTTTATCTATTGCTATCTCTAGATTATAATTTTTCAATAAGTTTGTAAGTGTGGCATAACATTCTAGCAATGTGTTTTTATCTTTATGTGCCAATAACACATCATCCATATAGTGAAATATTTTTAGTTCAGGATTTTGATTTCTAAGTGGCTGGATTGCTTTATTAACATAAATTTGACACATAGTTGGGCTGTTAGCCATCCCTTGAGGGAGTACTTTCCATTCATATCTCTGATCAGGACCTTCATGATTCAGTGCAGGGATAGTAAATGCAAAATGTGGACTATCCTCAGGATGAATTGGAATTGAAAAGAAACAATCTTTAATATCTATAGCTAAAACATGCCAGGTTTTTGGTAAAGCAGACAGTTGGGGAATCCCTGATTGAGCAGGTCCCATAATAACCATCTTATTATTAATGTCTCTTAAATCTTGTAATAATCTCCATTTACCAGATTTTTTTTTAATGACAAAAATGGGAGTATTATGGAGGGATACGGAAGGTTGTATATGTCCTTCCGCTAATTGTTGTCTGACCAGGTCATGGGCTACTTGTATCTTTTCTTTAGTCAGGGGCCACTGAGGAACCCACACTGGTCTTTCTGATTTCCAAGTAATTTTGATTGTCTCAGTGGCCCTTTCTGAAAACCCAATCCATGTCTGTTTATTTCTTGATCTATTTGAATTGGTGCTGTCATACCTTGTTCTTGTTCTCTTAATCTTTTTTCTTTCCTAAAGCCTTGTCTAGCCCTAGTAGTGGGCGCGTTAGGATTGATGTTATTTGTTAATGTCAATCCTAATTGATCTAGGACATCTCGTCCCCATAAATTTACGGGAAGATGATCCAATACATAGGGCTGTATAGTTCCTTCACATCCTTCAGGATCCCTCCAATCTAATACCATAGCACTTCTATGGGGATTTGTTGCCACTCCTAGGCCTCGAAGCGTTTGAGTGGCTTGTTGTAATGGCCAATGTTTTGGCCATTCTTGACGAGATATGATGCTGAGGTCAGCACCTGTGTCCAGCAGCCCATTAAAGTTATGTCCTTGAATATTTAATTTTAGCATTGGGCGAGAATCTAAATTTAAAGACAGCATAGCCCAATGTACACCTGTGGAGCCTAATCCCTTAGAACCTCTTTCTACATTAGAACTGGAAAATTTATCATGCAGGCTGGGTATTATTAATAACTGTGCTATTCTATCTCCTGGTGAAATTACTGATATACCTCTTGGAGAACTAGCTATAATTTTTATTTCACCCTCATAATCGGGATCAATTACCCCAGGACTTATCATAAGTCCTTTTAGAGTAGAAGAGCTGCGTCCCAATAATAAGCCTACTGTTCCCTGGGGAAGAGGTCCTTTTACTCCTGTGGGAATGATTTGAACTCCCATCTCTGGAGTTAGTACTGCTCTGGCAGAGGCGCAGATGTCCAACCCTGCGCTCCCTCTAGTTTGTCTGATGAGGGATTTAATGGATAATGCGTCCTGGGCACTACCTTGATGGTGCTGCTGGGTTCCTCCATTGCCCTGTATATTTGTGGTTTTGGGCCCCGGGGCATTGGGCCCTCTAGTCCGTTTTTTGGCAATGGAGCCTGATATCTTTCTCCATGATATCGTGGGTAAACACTTGGTCCTTGTCCGTTTTTTGATAACGGAATACCCTCTATGGTGGTTTGAGAACGGCATTCATTAGCCCAATGTCTCCCTCTATGGCATCGTGGGCAAATACCCGGTATTCTATTCCTTTGATACCTAGCTTTGTTAAACCCTCCTCCTATGGGGCATCTCCTTTTAAAATGTCCTGTTTGATTACAATTATAGCATGTTTTTGGCCTGGCATCTAAAGCCTGTTGTACTGCTGCTAAGACTTGCCCTTGTTCATTAATGTCTCTACATAATTTAATATATGTGTTTAAATCTTCATGTCTCCATGGTCTAATGACCTCTCTGCAGCAATGATTTGCTTGGTCATTAGCCAGTTGTTTTATAAATGGCATTGCCTGTTCTGTATTTCCAAATATTCTAGAAGCTGTCTGAATAAGCCTGTCTACAAATTCGGCGTAAGGTTCATTAGTTCCTTGTATTACCTTAGATAATTGACCTTGTAAATCTCCATGCCCTAACTGCATCTACAGCAATTTGTGCATATACGCCAGGATCATATTCAATTTGTTGTCTTTGACCCACATAAGGTCCCTTTCCTAATAATATATCTAGATTTCTTTGAGGGTAACCGGCTTCTGCATTTCGCCTAGCTGTGTCCATGCAAAATTCCTCATTGGCAACCTTCCATAACAAATATTGTCCTCCATTTAGCACAGATCGACACATGTTAGCTCAATCTGCTGGTGTCATGTCCAAGTTGGTAACAGATTCGACCATACTAATCGTAAAGGGTGCTTGAGGGCCATAGGTTGTTACAGCCTCCTTTAATTGCTTTACTGTTTTGAAATCTAAAGCACGGTGAATTCGTTGCCCTCCTGCCTGCTCAAGTACAGGGCATGCTAATCTTTGGGGTCCTGCCTCAGAATTCCGTCCATCAACTACGGGAGTTGAGGGCTACTCAGCTGTAAATGGAGCTGTTGGTTGAATTACGTACGCTCTCTGGTGATAGAACAGAGTTAGTAGCAGCCTCCTGTTGTAATTCTCCACCTGATGGCTGTTTTTCCTCTAAGCTTTCTTTCTTTAAATTTTCCTCTGTCTGACTAGCTTGAGAGACCTTCTCTTTTGCTTGACCTAACGTTCTTTCTACCATAGTCTGGACCTCTAACAATTTACTTAACAGTCTTTCGGTTTGTTTTTTACTAGATTCTAATCTACTATAAAGGTAACGTAACCCAATAAAATAAGATAAAACAAAGCCGAAACAGAATGAAACAAAAACGGAGCAGAGAATGGTTGTATCAATTTTCTCTTTCTCAGGGCCGAATAACTTCAAACCTTGAGCCAACCATTTTTCCCAGTTCGCCTGAGAAAATTCTAGGGCTAGGGAGCTTGAAATAAAAACAAAATGAATCAAAACAAGAACACATTGTTTTTTGAAATGGTCACCCATTCTGTCGCCTTCCCTCAGGGGCGAGCAATTTTACTCACCTCTAAGCTTCAGGCGTTCCCCGTCCGGGCCACCAATTGCCGCAGTCTTGCTGGGCACCGAATCACGAGCCACTCAAGCAGGAACAAAACTTTATTTTTGAAAATGCCGCCAATACTCCGTACGCGCCCGGCAAGCAAGCCGGTCCACCCACGCGGTCCCGTCTACCGGAACCAGAGCCCAGGACCTCCCCCGGAATTCCCTCCTACTATCCTTCCTCAACCAATGGGAACTCTCCTGGAGTCCCGTAACATGAGTCCCGTAGCAGGCCAAGGTGAACAGCAGGAGTCCAATTTCCATATGAATGTAAATCTTAACATAATCATATCATCTCAATGGCTAGCTGGTGTCACCTTACAACCAAAAGTGCCATGCATCATTTTATTTGGTTGTGGCTCCTAACAAACATGAACTCACAATATATAAAACATTTAAAAAAATAAAAGATGGAATTGAAAACAATGAATAAGGAACTGGCACATATCAGAAATGACTGATGGTATTTGGAAAAATTATTGAAATCTGAAGGTCAGTAGATGAGTTAAATAGCATATGGAAGCTGAAGAGATAATTACTAAGTAGGAAGGAAAAGTCTGTAGAAGTTATTCAAATGTAAAGATGAATCAGAGGTGGAAAGTATTAAAGAAAGATTAAAAGACGTGGATACATGGCTAGAAAGAAAAAGTTAAACAAGGCATCTAATTGAGGTTTCAGATGGAATGGGGGAGTGGTCAACATGGTGTTTGATAATTTTCTAGAATTGACATAAGTTCACAGAAACAGGAAGTGCAAGATATGCCAAATAGGAATTAAAAAAGAAATCTTAGTCAGGCATGGTGGTACATGCCTGTAACCCCAGCAACTGGGGAAGCTGAGGCAGGAAGATCGCAAGTTCAAAGCCAGCCTCAGCAACTTAGCAAGATCCTCTCTCAAAATAAAAAAAAAAATTAAAAGAAAGGGTTGAGGATACCTGGGTTCAACCCCTGGTACCAAGAAAAAGAAATCTTACTAAGTAGTCAGAAAAATTTTAAAGTACCAAAGACAAGAGAAAATATTTAAAACAACAAGGGGAAAAAAATATCACCTATGCAAGAACAGTAGAATGGCCCTCAAGTCTGTTTGTCCCGTCCCAGCATTATTGATGTGTAATTTGTATATAATAAAATTCATCCATTTTAAATGTGGAGATTGATGAATTTATTGATGCAATTTTTATTTATATATATTCATATAACTATCATCATGGTTCGGATATAAAATGCTTCTGTTACCCAGAAAGTTTCCTTTTGTTTCTTTGTAGTCAGTACCTTCCCCAGCACAGGGTAAACACTGATTTACTTTCTGTCAATGTAGTTTTGCCTCTTCTAGAATGTCATATTTTACAAGTATCATGTAAATGTGCATGTAGAGTTTGTATAATATGCAGTCTTTTGTGTCAGTAGCATACTTCATAAGATCAATTGAAGCCAGAAGACAGTGGAACAATATTGTCAAAATATTGATAGACAACTATCTACTTAGAATTCTCATCCAGCAAAACTTTTCTTCAAGAATGATGACTAGGTGCCAGTGTGTTAAGAGGGAGTAAATACATTCTTTTCCTCTCCTACTGAATCTGACTAAAAATCTTGGCCTGAATGAACTTGAAGTAACAAAAGCTCTGGCAGTGAGTTTTCTGGCCCTCCCCATTCTTGCCACCACCATCTTTTGTATCTTTAGCCTGTATTTAAAGGTGTACAAGTTACAGTTATTCTGATCCAAGATCAGGAAGCAGGTTTTCATAATACAGAGAAGAAAGAAGGGAGTTTTATGTTTGTTTTTTCTTTTCATAGCTCTGCCATAGGAGTCTCACTCCTGAAGTTGCTATTCTGTGGGGCAGTGATAGCTGAGCAGATACCTAAAAATCCGAGAGCAGAATCCTTCTCTTGTAGCAGAAGAACTATGGTCCAAACAATGTGAAGGAATCTATATATATATTTTTTTCTTTTATTTCCCTGCTGCTTGGCCCTAAAGACAGACCCAATGGCAGAAAGTATAGGACTTTCTAATCAAGTGCATTAGAAAGGGGATTGGAGGTGGGATACTAGAATGCCAGAGGGTTGGGAATAGTTCTTAGATAAGAAGGAACATCAAAAAAATGATATGTGTATGATCTTCTGAGGCCACCTCTGAGGAATACATCATGAATGTGACCCTAAAGAGCATACCAAAGGCTTTATGAATTTAGCTATGGAATAGACAGTCTCCTAAATATCAGCCTAGATTCAGGCTGGTGCATATGTGGGATGATTCAAATAGCACTGCAAAGGACTTGAAAACTGAACTGATATTTGAACTACAGCCTATGAAAGTAGGTTAGAACCTGACCCTAATCTGGTAGATTGCCTGGTAACACACACACACACACACACACACACACACACACGTACTATTTCTGTATGTATATACAGAAATTCTTTTCTTCATTGAATCTGAACAAGACCCATAGTTTCATAATGTATGATATTCCAAATGTCCACAATACTATAAAAAATTACTCAACACAGAAAGAACCAAGAAAGTGTGATAAATTCTCAAGGAAAACAACAATTAAATTGTCAACCACAAAATTATCCCAAGATGCTTCATTATCAGCCAGTGACTTTAAAATAGCTATTAGAACCACACTTCAAAAAGTTAAGAAGATAGGAGCTGAGTGAGGTGGTGCATGCCTGTAATACCAGTGGCTCTGGAGGCTGAGACAGGAGGATCCAGGGTTCAAAGCCAGCCTCAGCAATGGTGAGGTACTAAGCATCTCAGTGAGACCCTATCTCTAGATAAAATACAATATAGGCCTGGGGATGTGGCTCAGTGGTTGAGTGCTCGAGTTCAATCCCTGGTACCAAAAAAAAAAAAAAAAAAAAAAGAAGAAGAAGACAGAAAGTCTCAATAAAGGAATAGGAGTTTGAAAAAAGAATAAAATGAGAATTTTATAACTGAAAAGTACAATAATCAGAAATTTGAAGAATGTTCACAAGCAGAGTAGGTATTACAAAGAGTCAGTGAATCTGAAGTATCCAATCTGAACAATGGAAAGAAAAAGAAATCTTCAAAAAAAAAAATTGAACAGAGCCTCACGATCCTGTGAGACAATATCAAAGAGTCTAATGTCTGTGCCATTGGGATTCTAAAAGGAAATGAGTGTGGCTCAGGAAAACATTTGAAGAAAACAGAGGTTGAAAGCTTAAACCTACAGGTTCAAGAAGTTTGGTAAGAGTCCGGAGCGCGCTAGCTGCGGCCTGCAGCCTGCGGGCAGCCCCTGCACCCGTTGCGCTCTGCCCGCCGGGGCCCTGGCGGGTGGGGGCGGGCGCTGTTCGGACGCTGCGCACCGGACCCATTCTGCTCTCCGTGCGTAAATTCACAGAGAAACATGAATGGATAACTACAGAAAATGGTATTGGAACAGTGGGAATCAGCAATTTTGCACAGGAAGCTCTGGGAGATGTTGTTTATTGTAGTCTTCCTGAAGTTGGAGCAAAAATGAAAAAACAAGATGAGTTTGGTGCTTTGGAAAGTGTGAAAGCTGCCAGTGAACTCTATTCTCCTCTATCAGGAGAAGTAACTGAAATTAATGAGGCACTTGCAGAAAACCCAGGGCTTGTGAACAAATCTTGTTATGAAGATGGTTGGCTGATAAAGATGACACTGAGTGACCCTTCAGAACTAGATGACCTAATGAGCGAAGAAGCATATGAGAAATATGTAAAATCTATTGAGGAGTGAAAATGGCACCCTAAATAAACTAGTGTGGAATAACTGCAGCAGTTGTCTTATAGAAGACTTAAAAACTATTCTTAACAATGCTACTGGAAGAAGATACCCCTTAACTTCCCAATGACTGCCGATAAACACAATATGCATCTTTTTTACAATTCCTTATGATTTTTAGAGTAGGCACTAGATTGATATCAGAATTCATGAAATTATCTGTGGTAAAAATACTTATAAAAAAGTATGTAATTCAAGGATAATCTTGTTATAAGCCTAATATAATACTGTAACGTGCTTACATCCATCCCTGGATCTGGGTCAATATACTTAATGATCTTCCACTTGAAAAAAACTGGACATAGAGGAAAGTGTGTGTTGTACAGTGTCAGAAGAACAATACTGTCTTAATTTTATAATGTACTGCATTCACTGGTGTTATTTTTATACACTGAAACAGCAGCTTGCAACAAAATAAGAAATAAAATATTCAACTTCAAAATAAAAAAAAGAAGTTTGGTAAGCCCCAGATAGAAATCTAAGCCCAAATTATCATAATTTAACTATTTAGGACCAGAGACAAAAATAATCATGAATTAACCAGAGAAAAATAATGCATTACAGGGGAAATGATTGGAATGATCAGAAAAATCTCAGAGATCAAAAGGCAGTAAAACAAAATTTTTAAAGTGCTAAAATCAGAATTTTTATGTGGCAAAAGTACCCTTAAGAGAAATGAAGTGAAATAGAGATTTACAGCTAAAAGAATACTAAAAAAAAAATAATTGTTGACTGACCTGCTCTACAAAAAATCATAAAGGAATTTCTTCAGTCAAAAGGTAAATGACACCACAGAGAACTGTGGAACTTTAGAAATGAAAAAGAGCAACAGAAATTGGATAAATAAGATAAACTATTTTTTCCTTTTAAGTTCTTTAAAATATGTCTGATGGTTATGATAAAAAGTATAACATAGCAGAATTTTTGCTATGTAAATGTAATACAGATGTTGAAATATTATCAGATTGGATTTTTAAAAAGAGACCCAAGTATGTGCTATCTATAAGTTTTATAAGTTATATATTTATAACTTTAGGTAGACTAAAAAGGAAAGGGAAAATGGCATACCATGTGGATATTAATTAAAATGAAGAGCAGAGGATCTGAATAAATGAAGAGATGTCATTTATCTGCTTGATAAAGTATATAAAAGAAGTCTCGAGAGAATATATAAATTTTAAAGCAAAACCATATTGTTTCTTTTTAAAAAACTTAAACTTTTCTGGAAGAATACATCAATACAAATTTCCAGAAAGTTTTTAATAAGACAATTAGGATTCTGTTAGATATCTGAACATAATATTAAGTTATAATAATTTAAACAGTATGGTGTTTGCTCAAGAATATACAGTAGGTTAGAAGACAGAAATGAGTCCCCAAACAGACCCATGTCTATATGGGGACTTAGTATCTGAATAAGGTAGTCAGACTAGTGGAGGAATTGGTGAATTATTTAATGAATTACATTAGGACAGTTGAGTTCATTGTTGCAAGGCAAATTCTTAACACTGTACACTAAAATAAATAGCAAATGGATTGAAGAACTTTAAAAATAAAAAGCTTTAAAAGACCAGAGAAAAATACAGAATATATCCCTCATCTTTGCATAAAGAAAACTTTCTGAAATGACACATGATCAAAAAAACAAAAAAGAAAAATATTAACCAATCCAAGAATTAAACACACACATACATATCTGTGTGACAAGATACAAAGTTAAAAAACATTGACAGAAGAAGAAAATTAAAAAAATTATAGGCTTTCAGAAAATATTTTCAAAATATAAAAAAATAGGCATAACAAGAATGGTAAATGAACAAGTAAAGATCAAGAAATCAGGAGGAAAGAAAGAAATATATGATAAGTAATTTACTGAAGAAGTATATATTGGCTTTTATGAAAAGGTGCTCAGCTTTGCTGGAGGACCAAGAAAGACTATTCTATATCAAGCATTGCTTATTTAGTCTTTCACAGTCCTGTCAAGTAGGTGTTATAACTGCATTTTTTCAAATATTGCAGTTCATGAAAGTGGTGGAATGGTTTTTTCCATTAAAATCCTTTCTATATTCTTTAACTTGTGATGGATATATAAGTGTTATTTCTAGAATCCATTTGAAGGTGTTAATTTGATACATTTCCTTGAAAAGAGAGGACAAGAAATGCAGTTTACTACCCTGATCATGTGACCCGAACAAGTTAAGCTTTCAAGACAAATTTCTCTCTCTCTCTCTCTCTCTCTCTCTCTCTCTCTCACACACACACACACACACACACACACACTTGAGAAGATAGTACTTTTGAAAAAATGTGTTTATATTTTACTTTGGCAAATACAGCATACACCATGTCTCTAGATTTTGGCTTACCATACACTATATGTCTGAACTTCCTGGTATAGTGTTGAATTAACTTTCAATTGATGCAGGGGTTTTTTTTTGTTTTTTTTTTTTTTTTTTTTTGAGGCCTAATAGGTAATTTGTCAGCGTCCAATTCATTGTTTCATGAAATATGGTTTCCTTTGTCATTTTTTCTTTGATGATATTTTCCTGAGCAGTAGAATTACTGCTTGTTTTATTAAATACACACACACACACACACACACACACACACACACACACACACGAGACAGCATGGATGTAGGAAGGCAAGAAAGATGGAAGCTTATTTTTGCCAGATGGGGAAAAGAAAGAGTCATCTAATTTGGTTAGAGTATTAGGCATTGAATGTCAGGGGCCATGAAATGAGTCTGTATACAAATGCGTTTTTAAATTTTGCAGATAAAGGGTTTTTTTATGCCATCAAGATTTATTCTTATTAATCCTAGGATTAGCCTTTTGACCCTCTTTTTAATCTTTTAAAATACTGTAATGGCTTTAAAACTTTCTGACATTACAGTGACCAGAACTCATTAGTATTTTGTAAATGGTATCATACAGATTTCCATGAGTCTCTTCAGTTTGTTTTCTATAACAAATCAAGAAAAAAAAACTTTATAAAATGATATTCATAATTTCTCTGAATTATTATTTCCTACATCATTTCTCTCCTACTTCCCTTTTTTTGGGCAATTTTTTTACCATCCATTTATTAAATGGTTACTTTGCAAAGAGATAATGGTCAAGAGAAAGCAAACAGGTAAGCAACTATCAAGCATTTCACATTCACTTTCACATTAGAGAGTGCTGTGATCAATAAGAAGAATATGAATAAAGTGCATGAGAGTGTTGCACAGATGGGCTTCATGAGTTCTTTGTGATGGATTTATTGAAAATGGCACTTGAGCAGAACCATAAAGAATAAGTGGAGTTTTGGCAACTAAGCAGAGCCTGAAGTAGGTGGTAGAGTAGGGAGTGAATGTAGATGAATTATATCAGTACAAGGAGACAGGGTGGGTGTAGGAAGGCAAGAAAGATGGAAGTTCATTCTTAGGTGGGAAAAGAAAGAGTCATTACTTTGGTTAGAGTGTCAGGCGTTGGGTATGAGGAACTATGAAATGAGTATAGGAAGTTGAATTGGGACCAGACTTTGAAAGAACTTGCATGCCCCACGAAGGAACCTCTATAGTAAGTTAGATATACAGAAAGATAAGATTAATGGTCCCCATGGCATTGGTAAGGATTGAATTCAAAGGAATGTATGGCAGTATTTTAGGTGAGATAAACAGAGGGCAATGACTATGGAAATTGGAGAAAAATAAAATGTAGAGTTTGGTCAAGATGGTAGAGTAAATTCATATTTGGATATACCTGCTCTGATATAGGAAAATAATAGAATGTAGTAATAGAATATGAGAAAGCAGTAACAGAATGCTGCAAGACAAGATACATGTCTCCATGGATAAGAAAAAGAGTAGAAATACAGCAGATTAAGTGACACTAACACTTTCAAGCAGCTGAGCTCTGGATCCAAAACTGGGCAGCAGGGGTTGAGAATTCTCTTCCTAGTTAAAATGGGAGTAAAAGTACTCCACATGAGTAATCAAGTACTAATCTTATCCTCAAAACCTGAAGCTAGAAGCTAATATTGCTTCAACCCTTTACTTGGGCTACAAGGGGCAATAGGGGCAGGATTTGTTAGCAAGCCTTGAATCTTGGACATGGGAAGACATTATTATAATGGTAAGACCAGGCATTGAACCAGGCTCCATGACTGGATCTGCATTTATTTCTAATAGAGCAGGAGCTCCAACCTACCAGTATAAGAACTGCTCCTAAACTGGAGGCCTGAGAGATCCAATGAGACAACTATAAAATCACATTGAGGGGCTGGGTGCTATGACACACATCTTTAATCCCAGCAACTTGGGAGGGTGAGGCAGGAGAATCACAAGTTCAAGGCCAGCCTGGACAACTTTGTGAAACCTTATTTCAAAGTAAGAAATAAAAAGAACTGGGGATGTATCTCAGTTATTAAGTACCCCTGGGTTCACTCCTTAGTACTAAATCAATTAATCAACCAATCACATAGAGGGAAAAATGAATGAAAATGGCCAAGGTGGGTCAAGGAATGAGGATTAAACAAAATGATCCTACAAGTCAGAATTCCATGAAAAGGAAGAAAGGCAGTCAATAGAGTAACCTTACTTTATAAATTCCTAAATCATGTATTTCAGTAAAAAGAAAAGTGATTCTAAGGAGCAAAATAGAATATAAGAAGTAACAATGGATACAAAATGGTTTTTAAAATAAAATCAAAAACTTTATTGACTCTTCTAAAAACTCTCAAAAATCAGCTTTTTTTTTTTTTTAGCCTAGTTTTGGATCCAGAGCTCAGCTGCCTGACAGTGTTAGTGTCACTTAATCCTTTGTATTTCTACTTTAGCAACCTCAGTTTAGAGCAGAATTCTGTTGGTTATCTTGGCCCCCAGTAGATTAGTTACTGTTGCCATGAACGTGGGGTACTTTTATTGTCCACATGTATAGTTCTTTGGCCAGAGGGCAGGATTTGTTATCAGAACAGGATGGAAAAACTTACTGTTCAGAAGCAAAACATAGGTGTAAATTTATATCACCATTAATATCCTGTAGAACTAGCAATCTAAGGAACTAACCTTGGGAAAGGCTTTCATAGAACTTCTAGTACACATAGGTAGTAGGGTCTAAACTGAGAATACACATGCAGAAAAAGAAGCCAATTAGTGAAGTGTTTGAAGGAGAGAATGGGAAGACAAAAGTTGTTAGAATATATTGAATTTGTTGTGCTTCTGAAGGCCAGTAATAAGGAATGGCCAATAGATAGTTGAAATTTTGACTCTAGATTTGGAACTCACAGATTGACTATGGTCTTTGTTCTCAGTATACTGAACAAGTTGTAGCTGTTGGCTGTGCATGTAGTCAGGAGATCATTTGTATTAAGGGGTGAAGAGGGAGAAGACTATCATCCAAGATAGGTTAATACATATGGCTTATTCATTTCTTAAAAAAAAAGTAAAGCAAGAAATATACCTTTCTGCTATGATTAATTCTCATGAAACCAGATAGAGTTTTCCCCACTTACATTATCAACATTTAGTAAATAGTTGCCTTCATCACATATATGGTTCACAGCATGCTATAAAAGTTTTATTCCAACATTTTAGTGCTTGAAGTTGACTAAAAATATAATTTTAAAATTACTTCCCATAGGAGTGGTTTTTTTTTTTTTCCTCAGTAAGGAAACAACCAAGTGGAATGCACAGTATAAACAGTAATGTGTCCTTTCTCCTCATGCAAATCTGGTTAACTCCTTTTCCTTCAGTTTATGTCATGCATCATTGTAAGTGGTTGCAAAGGTACACAGTGGCTGAGGTCCTAACAAGAGTGGCAGGAGTGGACCACTTTCAAATACTATGTGGAAGTGGACACCTCCAACTAGGCTTTCCCCACAAAATTTGCAGTTTAGATTCTCAAGGGATTTCCAAGTGGATTTCAGAGATGGTAGGTCCTGGTTAGTCTAGTGCATCTTACTAGTTCTGCATCAACTTAATTTTAATTTTTTGTTATTCACAGTTTACGGGCTGTTGCAATTAGTTTATTATCTTGCCTTTTGCTTATTCCTTTTTTTTTTTTTTTTTTTTTTTTTTGTTACTGGGGATTCAACCCAGAAGTGCTTAACCAGTGATCCACATCCCCAGCCTTTTTTTTTTTTTTTTTGAGACAGGGTCTCACTAAATTGCTGAACTGACTTTGGACTGCTATCCTCCTGCCTCAACTTACCAAGCTGCTGGGATTACTGGCAAGGGCCACTATGCCTAGCTTACTTACTCCTTAATTCCACCCTTTCTTGTCTACCAACCACCACTTCCTTTTCCCTACCAGTTGCAATACCTCCTGTGAACAATCAGTTCTCTATAGAATGGAAGGCAGATGATTATTATGCTTGTTTATTCTTCTCATCAAACTGGGAGAGGGTGGATCCAGAGGGGCATGGAATATGACAGTAATTGCATTCCTCAGGACTTGTCTGTTAGTCTTATTTTACTTTGTGATTGATAATGCTGAATGAAATATGAAATTTTTAGGACAATATCCAACTCCACATGCAGAATATGTTAAGAAAGTAAAATGAGAAGGACATTAAGATTGCTTGCTATTTAATGAAAGATTCTTTATTTGACATTTAAAAAATTATTTTTAAAATTGAAAGATATATTGGTTACATGATGGAATTTTGTTTTGGTTTTGGTGGTGTAGGCAAGTGTTCAACCACTGAACTACACCCATGTTCACAAGACTGAGTTTTAAAACTCATATTCTCTTGGGGCTAGGGATGTGGCTCAAGCGGTAGCGCGCTCGCCTGGCATGTGTGCGGCCCGGGTTCGATCCTCAGCACCACATACCAACAAAGATGTGTCCGCCGAGAACTAAAAAATAAATATTAAAAAAAAATTCTCTCTCTCTCTCTCTCTTTCTCTCTCTCTCTCTCTCTCTCTCTCTCTCTCTCTCTCTCTCTCTCTCCTCTCTCACTCTCTCTTAAAAAAATAGATTTAAAAAAATATTAAAAAAAAATAAAACTCATATTCTCCAAAGTCATTAAGTCACTTCTACTTGGGCTGCAGCTATTTGGCCTTCAGGAGCCTTGTGTTTCATTGCAGCCTGACATTGGGCACCATCTTGATCTGGGCAAATGTCGGTTGCTTATTTATGTATGTATGTATTTTTGCAGTGCCAGAGATTGAACCTCGGGCATTGTGCAAGGGAATTACTTCTAACAGTGAGCTTCAAAATGAAAGCGTACTATTCCATTCATTGACTTACTATACCCTAAAGCTCTGCTTTGCGTTTCTTTCTGAGCTTCTGTATTGCACTGGTCCTTCTTGAGCCACCCTAGCTCCACACAGAACATTCTGTTGCTCTTTCAGCATAAGCAGGGCTATTGTGATATTTATCTGAATTCAAACAAGGCTAATTAAAAGAGCTGCTGACAGTTGTTGTGATCTGACTTTGACTGCAGCTTGATGGTCATTATGGGTAAATAATGAACCAGGTCTGCAAATGTAGCAGCTGCCAACTTGGGATAGAAGAACGGCTATTGCTTCCAATTTAAGGATCTATCGACCGCTTCTCTTCTCCCTGCAGATCTTCTGCAGAAAACAAATGTTTTCTGCTGCTGTGTATTGTGGTTTCAGCTGTTTCAGATATAGACTATAATTTCCTTCTTTAATATTTAACTTAGGACATTATTAGCTTACAGAGTTAACTTTTCTATTTTGAAAAAGTTCAGCTTTGTCCTTGTATATGTGATAACTAGCTAATCACTTGTAATTATTTATATGCATTTAATTTGTGTATTATGCAGGAAATAGCATGTCTAGAACAAAGTGTAGCTTGTAAAAATATTTCAAAATCTACGTAGATAGCAGCTTTTTTTAAAAAAAAAAAAAAAAAAGAAAGATACATGTTCCTTTTGTTTTCTAAAAGATAGACACCTCTTGCCAAACCTTGGTTTTGGGTTTTCTTCATCTCATCAATGGCTTATAAAATATTTTGATACAAATCCCTATTCATCAATTCAGAGGAACTGCAGTGACTTTCATTAAAATGCAATACTGAATATATTGTCACTTCATCACGAGCTTTCCCTTGTCCTATTAGTAAGTAGGAACAGGTGCATTAAAGGTAAGATAGACGGCAAATTGCATTCATAGATTAAATATACTTCCCTGCAGATTTCCCACACTCACAAGATACAGATTCTGGATTTAAAAGTCACATTCTAGAATTTGGTACAAGCCAGTACTTAACACATCTCTAGCATTTATTCAGCTGCTATGAAAAGACTTATCTGCATTATGTAAAATCTGAGGATACAGTGATGCTTTCTTTGTGCATAATGCAGCGGAGTTTCAGGATCTTGCTGGGAGGAAATGATCCTAAACATGCCTCTAAAAGACAAGTCTTACTTTGAAAAATAATGATGAAAAATTGCTTATTTCTCCATGTATTTGTATCTATGTTTATTTCAGGAAAAGCTAACCAAACTTTGTTTATCTGACTCTAAGAATGGTGCTCTGAATGTTTTTGCTTTTCTGTTTCCAGCTTGGATAATGCCAGAAGTAGTGTTAACAAGGGGTTATGTTATGCTGGCTTATGTTAAACCAGATCACCCCTAACATGTGCAGAGCCATTCATCTGTGTCACCAAAACCCAAGAGAACATCTGACATGGACTCTGAAACAGAAACAGTGATCACTTACAAATCAAACATGGCACGCTCTAAACTGATTGTGCACGGCAATCTTTTCTAGAAAGGACAACTAATTGAACATGATAAAGTGTAAAGTTAATTAACACCCTTAAATTTGTTGATTACTTTCACGGGATTATATTGTTCTTGAGTAGCAGCTTTCTGTCCCAGCTGTCGCCTTTTTCAGCGAATGTCTCTGGTAAACAATAGAGACACCATAACAAGTCGTAAATGGTCCCTGTGACAGCAGCCCCTTGTGAGGCTGCATCTGTAGAAAATGATTAGAACAATTGCATTTTAAAGACGGCTCACATTGCAGCCCAAGTCCCATTGGTCCTCTTCTTGATCTCTTTTGATGGCAGACTGGTTAAAACATTTAAGTTCTTTTGAGTAAATTAAGTGATTTACTATGTTTTGCTATATTTGAGTGGGAGTGCTTGGCAGCAAGGTTTTTACAGTAGTAAAGAAAATGTAATGCTTTAGCTTTCCATCTCTTCCCTCTCTGAATTTGAAGGCTTCTTTCCAGTAGTCATAGAATAAAAAATGATCTCCTCATTTCTGATTTAAAAGTGGTTATTCTGGGTCATCAGCATTTGCTTGCATCATGGTTTATCTTTTGGTTCAGCTTTTCAACAAGGCTAAATTCCAAATTTCAGTTATTTGCTACTGTTAGGCCAAAGTGCTATTAGACATATCACTTAGAAATGCTACTCAATGAACATTTTTAAGCCTAACATGCCATTCAGCTTGTTGTTACATTTGAATTTTTTATAACACTTGTATAATAACTATATAAAATACCTTTCCAATGTATTCTTTCATTTGAACTTAAAGTATTTGCCAAGTGTTTTTATTACCACTTTCAGATGGTGAAATCAAGACTAAGAGGGCTATGACTTGTCCAGTGGTGTGACCTTGAACCATGGTTTCACCCCAGGTCTCTTAATTCAAATCACATCTTTTTCATTTTTTAATTCTAGATAGTAATATTTCCATACATGTGCACTTATGTTCATGCTTGTTTATGCAGTGGTAAGCGAAAATGCCAGTACCACATGTGGAGAGTCACGCTACTCCAAAGCTGAACATTTAAAAAATATGACTAATTGACAAACAAAAATGGTATATATTTATCACATAACATTGTTGTTTTAGAATAAAAATACATTATGGATGGCTATATGGAGCTAATTAACATGTGCATTACCTCACACACTTATTTTTTGTGTAATAAGAATACCAATATCTACTCTAAACAGTTTTCAAGAATATAATTCATTTTTATTAAAAAGTTGAGCTATTTTGAAGCTGGGCCTGGTGGTGCATGCCTATAATCCCAGCAGCTCCAGAGGCTGAGGCAGGAGGATCAAGAAAGCCAGCCTCAACAATTTAGCAAGGCTCTAAACAACACAATGAGACCCTGTCTCTAAGTAAAATACAAAATATGTGGGGGTTGGGGACGTGGCAATGAGACCCTGTCTCTAAATAAAATACAAAAAGTGTGGGGGTGCTGGGGATGTGGCTCAGTGATTAAACACCCCTGAGTTCAATCCCTGGGACAAAAAAACAAAGTTGAGCTATTTTGATAAACTAGAAAACATGAAGTCATAATTAATCTTAATTAGTATTCTTGGTCATTTTATTAATCACTGATTTCTGCCTTGCCTACTTTCTAAGAAGAAATTTAACACTTATCACACACAAGCTTTATATTGGGTAGTAAGATTCTAACTATTCCTGTGTATAAGGATCTTAACGAGACACACCAGAAAAATCATGAATTAGAGGAGGTAGTAAAAATGCTTATTAGAAATATCACTTAGAACATTATAAGAATAGGAAAAGGAATAGAAAAGGGGGTTATGGCCATGAAATGTTATTCAGAGTTGATATGAATGTGGTCTTTAAAGATAAGCAGTGGTTACCCAGGAAAAGAAGGAAGGAAAAGGAATTTCATATAAGGAAAGAGCCTGGGAAAGGCATGGATCATTGTACATTCAAGCCACTGCAAATACTTTTTAGCAAGGCAATTTTTCTTGAGGTAGTTGATTCAAAACAAAACAAACAAACAAACAAAACCCCAGAAGTGATTAGGGTTCATTGACAAGAAAAACAAAGATTAAAAATCAGAACCAATATAAAGGAGAGAGAAAAAGGAAGTTCATTGCTTCTTAAAGACAAAAGGGAAGGAAGAGTGAGTTGTATAGTTCTTTTGCTGAAACATGAAAGTGCAAGTACTTCAAAATAACTTACTTAATGGGAAAAAATGGGTGGAGTTCTAAGACTATAGAAGAAATGTTGAGGAATAGTGAATAATGCTTTTAACTGCTGCTTATATTTACGTTAATGCATAACTGAGGTTTTAAGCCTATAATTATATTGTACAGTAATTCTCTTGAACTTATTCTTTATTCCTGATTTTCTCTTCTCTAGTTATTTTGTTTTGCTAAGCAAACTCAGATCTGTTGTGAAGGAAGGTGGGGCATTGTGTGCATTAGATAACAGACAGAACTCAGTGTCCATATGTAAAACCTGCTGAATTTCTTGCTCTATTCATGTTAGTCTAAACTGCTCTGAACCACATTTGCAAGTGGAGTCAGAATTCTTATATTCCTATAAAAGTTTCCACAAGCCTGCCCTGTTGTCAGTAAAACCATTACTCTTTGAGAATAGTTTCTTGTTTCCTTTTTCACCTTTTCTCTTTCTGAGAATTCATTATTCTTTCAATGACAGGGGTTGAAAAATGGATGGAAAGAAGAAATCAGGATTTGATTGTGATTGCCCTCATTCATCTGACACTTGGAATAAGATACTACCTTTAGCCTTATTTCTGGGTGTACATCTCTTTTCCCTAATTATATTTTAGACCTGGGTATACATATCTTTTCCCCAAGTACATTTTATTGTTCTATGTCTACCATAGCTTTACATTTTGGGCTTTCTGGAATAGTCATATTTCAAATATCCTCTTTACCACAAAATAAGTCTTGCTTTTTGATTACGAAAAATATGCTTACTTGTTGAATCTTTCCACCTAGCAGAAAGACTTAGCAAATTGTTAAAGGCACTGAATACATGCTTGCTGTTGGAATTTTTAATTTGTGAACCTGTGTTTGACTATATTTATACCTCTCCTGAGGCATGCATC
Organism: Spermophilus citellus; assembly: GCF_964194105.1. Taxonomy (NCBI): domain Eukaryota; kingdom Metazoa; phylum Chordata; class Mammalia; order Rodentia; family Sciuridae; genus Spermophilus; species Spermophilus citellus. The sequence goes on from NC_138184.1 coordinate 144,581,452, forward strand.
TCTCTTTATTATTCAAATTTTCTTATCCCTTCCCCATTTCCTGCTCTGCTCCCACCACCCCTTCCACCATCACATGTACTAGATTTCAAACTCCTTGAGGGCAAGGACTATGTCTTCATTCCCAGGGTTGAAAACCACTGAGATATATAAATCTTGGGTGATCAAATTTTATTTTGTCAACTAAGAGACTTTGATTATATTTAAAAGCACTTTTCCTTGTAAGGCTGGTTGAAATAAAAACATACTGCCAAGAGAAGTGGTAGACGTCTATCATCTTAAAAGCAGGGTAGTCAACTACCCATTTTAAATGATGTGTACATTCATCTTTTTATTTGTCTATACAAATGAGTTCAATTTTTCTGATTCTGGGGCCATGGAATGGAATCACTAGAAACATCATCACCAGAAAGTGTTAGATAAACCCTATAGGCAACCACACTACTTGGTAGATTTAATTAATGTACTTAGAAAATTAATTTTTTTTTTTGTACTGAGAATTGAACCCAGAGGCACTTTGCTACTGACCCACATCCCCAACTCTTTTTAATTTTTATTTTGAGACAGGGTCTTACTCAGTTTCTTAGGGCCTCAGTAAAGTGCTAAAGGTGGCCTCAAACTTGACGATTCTCCTGCCTCAGTTTCCTGAGTCACTGGGATTTCAGGCATGTACCACTGCACCCAGCTTCTTTTTTCTAATTTGAAACAATTTATATATTATTTGTACAAAGTGAAACATCACCTTGGTTTGTGTGTTAATTTGATGAATGTTCAAATGTGGATGTATATGAATTCGAGAAACCCAAATTATTATAGAATTTCAAAAGCTTCAAAGTAACTCAGTGATTATTTTGTCTGCTTCACTTCATAATTTAAAAAAAAAAACTTAGGGCAAGCGGTATTTAGTGACTTGCTAGAATGACAAAAACACTTTGTGATCCCGGGCAGATCTGGCAGATCTCCATGAAAGCAGTTAGCTCTCAGTACTTGCTGTAGTTGTTTATTTTCTCAGTCTTCCTTCCATACTGTCTACTTTCTTGGCCTTTTCATGCTGCTATAACAGAACACCTAAGACTGGATAATTTATGAAAAGCAAATTTACTTTTTACAGTGGGGAAGTTCAAGATCAAGGGGCTAGCATCTGGCCGGGGCCTTCTTGCAGCATCATTCTGTGGCAGAAGGGCAAAGATAGGACAAGAGAGTGTGTAGGAGTGTGAGAGTATGTGGGAGAGATTCAAACTTGCCCATTCAGCACTGTCACATTGGGGATAAGTTTCTAACATGTGCCTTTTTTGGGGACACACCAAACCACAGCATATTTTTCTCTTTGAACCAATAGTCGGTTAACTGAGCATCCCCTATGTATCAGACTTTGGATATGGGGTCAGGGAGCCAGCAGTCACTGCCCTGAAGAAGCAAATGTTCATGTGGAGAAGACAAACTGAAACAGAGGTCTTAAACAGGTGGTAGTAAGTACTGTGAATGAAATTAAGGCAGGTAAAGGAAATCAAGAGTGATAAGGTGCTCTTTTGGATTGTTACAATGAGTGAACAGGGAAAGCCTCTTGGAAGAGGTGAATTTTGAGCAGAGATATGAATGAAGTGAAGGCTATAAGTCATGAATACCTGGGAGAAGAACATTCAAGGCAAAAGGAAGAGCACATGCAAGGCTGTGGTATGGGAATATGCTTGACCTATTTCAGGAACTGGTAGGAAGCCAAAGGTAGCTAGAAAGCAGCAAGTGATGAAGAGAATGATGTGAAATAACATAGGAGAAGTAGCCAAGAGCCATGTTAAAGGGCCCTCTGGGGCTTTGTAGAACTTTGGGTTTATATTGGAAGTGATGGGAAGCCTTTGGAAGGTTGAGAAAGAGAGGACACATGAACTAGGTTTATATTTTAGGAGGATTATTCTGGCTGCTATATGGAGAACAGACTGTGGAGGCAAGAGCAGAAAGGAGATCATATAGGAGCTATTGCAGAAGTCCACACTAGAGATGGCAGTGGTTCAGACTAGGGTGGTAGTGATGGACAGAGAAGTGGCCAGATCACAGGTTTATATCTTCTTAGAAGCAGGGAGAAAGGTGATTTAGCCTTGACACTATAGCTAATCACAGGACCTGATACTAATAGGCATCCAATTAATAGTGTTGAATGGATGAAGCAAATGCAGATTTCTCATACCTTTCCCATACTATGCTCCCATTGAGAGATTTTGCAAGAGGTCTTCACAATGTTGCCGTCTTAACATGGACTGCTCTGTAATACTTAACTTGGGCTGCCTGCTTCTGTTGTTTATGGATGTAGAACAAATCATTTAATATTTAGCAAACAAGGCCAAGATTATCCCAGAGGAAATCATGGCTTAAATAATCAAATAGGAATTAAACACCTACTTTGTAAGCCCAAGTTTATAAAATATTAAGCCCTTATATTTAAGTGGCATTTTTATTTTAGTGCATATGTTCACATATTCATACTCTATGAAGAAGTTATTAATGCTTTTCCAATTTTATACTCTGAGACTCAAAAGTTAAATAATATTGTTTATTATCACACATCCAGCAGATAATATATCCCCAAACCCAGATATTATATCTCCAGATCCTTAACTATTTTTCTACTATGCTTATTCTTCTGTTTTCCACTTGTCTATTGAATATATCATATACTGCGATAGATAATGGGGAAGCTGACATAAGCAAGACCCCGGTGGTGACCCCATAGGAAAACTCAGAAAAGAATATCAAAGATTTTAATAAAGTATGATAAATGCTATAGTAAAATTAAGCCTAGAATATATTTTGTTTTTTTATATACCACTATTAAAATACATAAGTAAAGTATAGGTTGAGTATCCCTCATCTGGTGGGCCCAGAAGTGTTTTAGATTTGGGATTTTTTTCAGATTTTTGGAATATATTGCTTATATGTAATGAGATATCTTGGGGTTGGGGGGCTTACTAAACAAGGAATTCATTTGTTTCATATATGCCTTATAGACATAGCCCAAAGGTAATTTTACACAGTATTTTTAGTGCATCTGCATTTTTGACTGTGTCCTGTCACATAAGGTCAGGTATAGAGTTTTTTACTTGAGGTGTCATGTTGATGCTCAAAATGTTTTAAATTTTGGAACATTCCAGATTTCACATTTTTTGGATTAGGGATCCTTGAACTGTAAATATTCTTTCAGTATTCTTGCAACTGAGTATGCATTTCACATCTTCTTTTGGAAAACAGACTTGAATTAAAATGGTATGGCCATATAATACATACATTTTTTTGTTTACTGTTGGTAAACATTAAAATCCATACAATATCTTCTGAAATTCATAAAATGTCTACACAGTTTTTGAGTTCCAGCTTCCTAGATGTTCTTTCCTTAGTCCAAAATGCTTAGGTTTCTTTTAGAATAACTCAGGTCCTAGTTATGCCTTTGCAATAGGACTAGACTTGATAGTATCATATGGGTAAAATAATATATATGGAAAGATAAGATTTGGTCCTAAGAAATGCCCAAACTTTAAAATTACCCAGTTTAGTTAGACCCTTGCATTAGGATATAGGTTATGATAAAGTCAGAAATGATTACAACACCTCTTTGAGAGGAAGAAAGAGTGGAACTACCAGAGACTTCAGAATTAAAAGATAAATTATTCTTTCTTTTGTGGTCTGCTCTTGCTTAAATAACTTATTTCTTCTTTTTGAAATATGTGTTTGAACAAGTGAGAAAGTGCACCTGTCAAAAGATTAACCAGCTGAGAACCATTGTCAGCATTAATTTTCCTTTAATAAATGACTCTCTGAAGCTATTTAGCAGTCTGTAATCTAGATACAAAGCTGTTGACCTATGATGGATAGTGCTGGATTTGTTTGTAAGCTTTGACTTAAATTGTCTACTTAATTTCTCTAGGTCAGATCAACAGGATTAGGAGAAAGAGTGGTTATGTGGTTTGAATAAAAATAGCTAAAGAAATTGAGCAAAATAATTGTAAAACATTAATGGTTTCACCATCTTGGTGAAGTAAGTTAGAAACAAGCAAAATGACAGCCACTTAAACATCAGTATTATCAAATATTCAAGTGACATAGGTCAGATAATTGAAAGTATTTTTTGTATAATTGGATTTTTGTACATAATCCATTCCAAAGTGTGTTGGAAGATATTGTGAAATAATGTAATTTCAACCGTATGTGCAAGTGTTTCCAGCTTTTATAACGTGGGCACTCTTTCCTCCAAGGTTGTTGACTAACAATGCTACCTTCTTTTGCCTTTAATAATTGGTTAAAAATAGTGTGAACTACAAAAGAGAAAGCTACTGAAGTTGGCAATAGCAAAATATTACATTTGAATGAAATAAGAAACTCTTGGCTTTTTTTAATGTCAAAGCTTTATTTTATTGAATAAATTAAATCAGAAAGGAGGCCTTTACTTATAGCTATCTATTTAATGGCAAGGTTCAATACTTAATACAGCTGTAGTTCCTTTATTCCTAGCTGTATGTAAAATAAGTTATAAAAGCAAAAATTATAATACGATAGTTTTTCCATTTACCTCCCTTTTTTCCCCACTTCAGTACTAGAGATTGAACCCAGGGGCATTCTACCACTGAGCTACATCCTTAGCCCTTTTTAAAATTTTATTCTGAGATAGAATCTTGTTAAGTTCCTGAGGCTGGCCTTAAACTTGCGGTCCTCCTGCTTCAGCCTCCTCAGTTGCTGGGATTATAGGTGTGTGGCACTGTGCCTTTTAGACATTCCTATTTTTGAACAAAACCTCACTTGAAAATTATGAATTAAGATTTCTCTCAATACTAAAGCAGTAATGATACTCTTGCTTTTATTTTAATGTTAATAAAATGAGTGAGGCTCTCTGTGCCCTTTTTAGACAAGCCTAGGCCAAGTTTTATATGTCAAATTAGAAGTTGTTTTTCCAGTCATTTTAATCAATGATGTCTTTGTTAAAAGCAATTAAGAAGTAGCCAAAGAAAATTAAATTTTATTTCTACTTTCTGCTCATATCACTAGGAATGAATTACCTAAAAGATAAATCAGGAACGGCTGGTCGCCGTGCCACACACCTGTAATTCCAGTGGCTCTGGAGGCTGAGATGGGAGGATTTTTTGGAGTTCAAAGCCAGCCTCAGCAACTTAGTAAGACCCTAAGCAACTCAGCAAGATCTGGAAAGTACACACAGGAATAATTAGTCTTAGTAAACAAATTTTCTTTCTCTTAACAAAAAGAATCTTACCACCTGAAATGCCTTCTTGTTTATGGGCGAGAGAGCAAGTTCTCTCTTTTTAGATCTCTTTGCAAATCCTTCTGGCTGCTGCTGTGCTTGTCAGAGCCCAGGCAAACCTATCATAGAATAGGTTTCTAAGGAGAATAATAGATGAATTAGAATAAAATTCGCATTTCAAAATCCTATATGTATCGTGCCAAAATGTTTAAGATGAATTGAGAATGAGAGTAAGATTAAATCTATGTGTCTCTTTTTGTTTGTGGTTAACCTCATGGCACTTGATTACTGAAATATTCTTGTGGAGATGTAGAGCATCTTAGACATATGTGGTATATATACAATTTGGAGGCCAGATGTTTTCATTTGGTTTTGGGATTTTCTCTCCTTTTACTATTTGAACATTTAAAGAAATGTATCCTTTTGCTTCTGTCTCTTTATACCCAAATGATTCAGGTGTGGGAGCTGCTCGGTCTGGGAACCTAACGTTTATGGTAGGAGGAGTCGAAGAGGAATTTGCTGCTGCCCAAGAGTTGCTCGGGTGCATGGGCTCCAATGTGGTGTATTGTGGAGCTGTTGGGACCGGGCAGGTAAAATTGTCACATTAATGACCTTGATATAATGATGCAAAATTGGCTCATGGTGTTTTCTATTTCCTGACCACATTCTTTTTTCTCTTTATTCTGTTCATTCTTGGTAGGCTTAAGCAGATGCCAGCCAATTTACTTATTAAAATAAAACTTTTTTAAAATATCAAAATTTCCATCATTGTGATCTTGGCATGTCACCCCTGAAATCATCCTTAAAACTATTTCTGTTTAGGTGCTCGTGTTGTCTAAGTAACTGTTGCCCTCCATCTGATTTTGTAATTACTTGCTATAGCTCCATTTATACTACAGTTAAGTAGAAGTAACCTATGTCTTTTAATATTTTTCTTGAAAAGCAAATAATTTTCATCTAGAAATATGAGGTGATTGACAATACTGAACTATGAAGTCAAATAAGTTGTACCCTTCCACTCCTAACATACACACACTCCTTCAATTCTTCCTTCCTTCCTTCTTCCAAACAGTGCTTTTTAAAAAAAAATTTTTTAGAGAGAGAGAGAGAGAATTTTAATATTTATTTTTTAGTTTTTAGCGGACACAACATCTTTGTATGTGGTGCTGAGGATCGAACCGGGGCTGCATGCACGCCAGGCGAGCGCGCTACTGCTTGAGCCACATCCCCAGCCCCCAAACAGGGCTTTAATCTTAGTTACCAGTACTCTCTTTCTCTCACGAAAGACTTCTGTATTATCCTAGGTACATTTATTGTTTCCATACCTTATATGTCATTCTTTAAGCTCTGTGGAGTTTTGCTTCTGTGACTGATTGCTGACCATCTTGTCCATGCCACATATGACCTGGTCCAATCTTTCTTTCATTATCTCATACCTAGTTTACTGCTCAGAGGGCCTAATAGGTCTCTAGATGCCAAATGTATCACTCTGTGCAACACAATAACCAAAACCAAGACTAACAAGGTGCTTGTATCATGATATGTACTTCTTTTTTTCTGAAACTTTGAGTAGATTCCTGTTTCCTAACATCAAATCTTAGCTCTCTGTCTTAGCCTTCATAGCTGGTAACAAGCTCTTGACAATTTCAACAATCAAATTTCTCACCATTTCCTAAACTCTATACATATGAGTAATTTTCTTACTAATTCCAGAAACATCTAATGCTCCTAAAAATTTAATCCCCTTTATTTATATATTTATCTTTTACTCTAATCTCCTCCTTTCTTTTCCTTGCCTATTTATATCCTCCTTTGGCTTCCTGAGAGACGATTTCTACCTCTTGTCTTTGGTGATCTTGTTTCTCTGAAGTTATGCTCTCTCTGCCTCATAACCTCTGCCATATATTGTGTCATTTTATTGTTTTGTTTGTTCAGTTTTTGCCTTTCATGTAGCATATTATTCCCATTCCCAGTGAGTTCTAAGTTACATCCCTTAAAGAGCAGTCATACCACATGGAGGGATATTCCCTGTAGTGCTGAGCCCATAGTAGGTGCTGGGTCACTACTGTGAGTTTATGACCTAGTGGAAGAGATCCCCATGTCTGCTGTGGGGTAGCCATTGGGCTTTGGAAGCATGCTGCATGAGAATCAACAGTTGAAAGCTGCTTCCTTTAGAAAGAAAGCTATGGAATTGGGCAAAGAAAAATTTCCTGTGTGTTTTAACGTGAAAATAGAGATATTTCGCATGTATTCTTTTTCAGGCTGCAAAGATCTGCAACAACATGCTGTTAGCTATTAGTATGATTGGAACCGCTGAAGCTATGAATCTTGGAATCAGGTTTGTCTAGTAGTACATTTTCATATACTAACAGTTTTTATTGGCTTTCCTATTTGAGTTTTGGTATTAAAAAAAAACCTGATGTTTGTTGGAGATAAATGAATTGATCCAGGGACATTTTGAAAGCACTTCATTATTGAACTTTAATAGACTTTGCTTATTGGACAAGCAATAGGACCCTGGAGAGCATGAATACTCTTTGCCATAGCCATAAAATGTACTGCACTGTGCATTTTAAGTTATATTATCCTTTTTTATATGGAAGTCCCATTTCTTCTATTATGTTAAATGCAAGGAACACTTTTACTATAAAAATTAAACATTCTTTGGCAGTGTCAGGAAAAATCTGTGTGAAACACAGCTTTAATGTATGTGAATTCAAGTTTATGCTACTGTGTGACTAGTTTTATGTACCTATTCTAAATATAGTCCCCAAAATCTGCACTAAATGTGTTCTTGGTAGTTTGGTTGCATTCATAAAGCTACAATTCATATGCATAACTTTCATTTTAACTTGCCTGTAGTTTGGTTAGTTGGCATTAGGATCTGTCTTTAAAATAAATGTCATTCATACTTTGCTTAAAGTGATTCAGGAATTCTGTTTTTACTACAGATGCTCATCTTTTAGAATACTTAAGGTTAATGTCTTAATTTTAGCCTTTAATCTTTTGGTTTAGGAATGCTACAAATGATTAATCACCTAATTAATTTTTGAATATTTTACATTTTGTGAATATAATAAATATACATTTCTTACTTTAGAAAATGCTTAGTAAGCAAGATGTTTTATTCAGGTGCTTTCTTCCTCACATTCACCAAGCTGCTAACCAAATATATCACAAAGCAAAGTTGTGGTTCATATCATAGCTTTTGATACAAGCAATAAAATGAGCCAAAGTGCTTGAGATATTTTTAAAAACATGGTAATGGATTCACATTTCCTCTTAATTACCATATCAAGATGCTGTTGTTTTATTGAATTGCCCTTGTCTCAGATGTTAAACTATCTTGACCTATTAAGTTGTCATGTTGTAATTGAGATAAAAGAGGAATTTGCTTTGCATCAGTGCTAATTGGTTTATCAATATCCTGTACCATTTACATTTTAAAATTGAATGTCTATAAGATGGTAAGGCATATCTTTATAAAGCCTTAATAAAACTAGTAGTATATAGGGAGGCCTTCAGAGTGTTGTGTCTGTATTGTGGCCAGTTGTAGGCTGTGGGTCACTTATCATATTTAAAAACTCGTTTCTAGTAACTTGGTTTCATGTCCATTCTTTAGACTAATTTCTTGGAAGAGGAAAATATAAATTTCTGGAACCAAAAAATTGCATACAAAATTAAATTGTTGTTGACAACAGGATTACTATGCATATGCATCTTTGTTTTCGTTTTTTTTTTAAGAGAGAGTGAGAGAGAGGGGGACAGAGAGAGAGAGAGAGAGAGAGAGAGAGAGAATTTTAATATTTATTTATTTTTTCTTAGTTCTCGGCGGACACAACATCTTTGTTTGTATGTGGTGCTGAGGATCGAACCCGGGCCGCACGCATGCCAGGCGAGCGCGCTACCGCTTGAGCCACATCCCCAGCCCTGTTTTCTTAATTTTTAACTTTTTTTTAGTTGTTGTTGAACATAATACCTTTATTTTATTTATTTATTGTTATGTGGTGCTGAGGATCGAACCCAGCTCCTCGCACATGCTAAGCAAAACACTCTACTGCTGAGCCACAACCCAGCCCCTGCATATGCATCTTTATAATTTTATTCCCATTTTTCTAGATATAAGTGAATGTATCATAAAAAGTTAAAGCCTAGATGGACCTATGTTATACCATAATATGACATATGCCCTTGTCTCTGCCATTTAGTCTTTATTTAGTACCTGCAGCATCACTGGGTTAGGGTGTTCCTTAGGCACAGTGGGGCATCTTCTGGAATTCCTTGAATAATTTTCCTGTTAGAACTCTGATTAGATGCCCTTCTTAAATGAAGTTTTGTATAGGAAAGTGCTTGTGGATGTTTTCCTCCAAGTATCAGCTAAGAAAGAAGAGTAGAAAATCAATTAAATAAAATGTATATAATGAAATGAAAAACTTTGGTTACTAATAGTGTGTGTTTTCAAGGAAAAAAAATGAAAAGTAATATAATTCCAAATACAGACATTTAAGAGCAGAAGTAATAAATAGAGTTTAGTGTTTCCCTGACTTTTGGCCTTGATACACTATCACAAATAGTATTTAGAAATATGAAACTTTAAAATATGTAATTTTTCCAAAATTCTACATATGTTCCAATACATACAGACACATAAAATATATACTAAAAGTCTGAACACAAGACAAAAACTTACTCATTTTATTTAACTGTTAAAATAATTTATGTTTCTAGTGTTACAACTAATAAATTACTTACTTTCATAACATTAGGATTTTATCACTTTATCTTACAAAATTGTCGGTGGTTTGAAAGCCCTAAAAGTGAGTGCTTCTGCTATTGTCTTTTCTCCATGGTTTACAGACATGGTTTAAAATGACAGGATTGTTCTCTAATAGAGTATAGAGAGTGACCACGATTTATTGAGCTTTGCAAGGTGAAAGAGAAAATTGGCATCAGCAAGCATAAATTCCCAAGTAGTAAATTCCCACGAAGTAGTATAGCATCAAAGTGGTTCAGCCACATTTATATTCTGTTCACTTTGAAGTGAATTCTTTTAGAGTATTTAATGTCAGTATTTATAAATTGAGTTACCTATTCCTGAGAAGTGATCATTTCTGATTAATTTCATTCTTGTAAGTCAGTGTTTTTTCTGGGACTTTGTTTTTTTAATAGAAGAATAAAATCTTACCATTTAAAATTCTTATTGACCCTATATTCTTTTACAGTGAGCCTTTATGGATGTTAGTGAAATTTTAAAATGTTGTAAAAAAAAAAGTAAAGAGTGAAAAATATTGGTATATAATATATTTTGAAATTCTTTTTTATTAGACCTTTCCACTTTCTAATTGGGTTCCTAGTTAGGCCTTAGAAGTAGTTTTATGGCCTGAGAGTCCCCTGCTTGCATTACAAAGGTTTGTTCTTATGCATCACCTAGAAACAACATTTTAATGTGAGTTTTTTTGTTTTGTTTTTATTTTTGCCCCATTGAGAATGGATTTCTTCTTAAATATTAGTAGTGTAATATGTTCTTTGCATTTCCAGTAAGGTCCCAAGCCCCTCCAACAACCACCATCTTGTCGTCTTCTACCCAGGGAAGCTTGAAGTAGTAGACATTTTGAACAATTGAAAGCTGTTCAAGATGCGAACTTTTCCACAAGCATAATTTTTCAGGAGCTGTATATCTCCTGAACAGCAAAAAGACACCCTTAATGGTTGTCTTTTCTTTTATGTGATGACTAAAGCCTCTTTGCCATTTTTTCTATTTGTTATACAGACAGTTGTAATAAAAATTCAAACAGATTTCTAAATAATCTGATAAAATGCCATCGTATTGGCCAGTTCACGAACCACATGATACTCAGTGAGTCTCAAGCTGGTTAGAGGGTATCTGTCTAGTTCTGCATTTCAGTTGTGCTACAGACTTCAATTTTCTCATTTATATGGGAATAGTATGTATTTACTGTGTTGTACTGAAGATTAAGTGAGTTAATTCATGTAAATCTTTTAAAACAGTTATTGGCACAGTTGGTACTCAGGGTATGGTAGTCATTGCTATTTGTGGTTGTTGTGAGGGGGTATTTGAAGTGAATTTTTTTTTCTTCCTAACACTTCTCACTATCTGGCACTATACATTTATTTGTTTGTTTATTGCTTGTCTTTCCATCTAGAAAGTAAGCTCCATGAAAGAGAATGACTATTTACTCATGGCTGTATCTTAAGAACATTCCTGGCAGATAGCATGCACTCAATGAAGACTGAATTAAATGAATGAGGAGAGGAGGGAGGGGTGAGTGAGGGGACAGGATATGGCACCTCTGCCTCAGTCACAGTTATCTGGGCATGTGTCTTAACTCACACCCTCCTGACTTGCAGGCACTGCTTCTCCTTAACTTCTTTATTGTCTCCTCCGCTCTATGCTTTTCTCCCACATGGACAATCTGAGTAACCCTTGGTGAATAAATGAACGACTGATTAAGATTGACATGGTTTTAGATGTTTTGTTTCCAGATCAGTTCCTGTGATACAAACTTCCCAGTTGTTGTTCTTATATTAAACTGAGTAGTAAAAACACAAGAGAATAAAACTTTTTTGATCCTTAAAACTATGATTACAGTGAAGGCAAAAGGTTTGGATTCTTTTTAATTTTTGTTTTTAGAATTTATGAATCATTTTTATTTATCTCAAAAGTTCATTTAACATTCTTGTGTTTTAGAGGTGAGTAGATTTGACACTGTGATGTTTGAATTGCATTATATATGCAATCAGAGCAATGAATTCATTCTCTGTTTATATCAGAGAACATTCCAGCAACTGTAAAGGCACATGCATGCACACACGTACTCTCGAACCATATCCAGTGGCAAGTTATTATGGGGACTGACAGACTGTCATCCTTTTGATGGCTTGAGCTGTATATCTCCTGAACAGCAATGGGGCTCTTATGCAGAAAGTATCATATGTTCCCAGCCAATTTACAGGGAAACAGCAATAACATTTTATCATGGTTGAGAGCCCAGTAGCTGCTTCCTATTAAACTTGCCCTTTCAGATACCTGTCTTGGATTAATTTGTTGATTTCAAATGGAAACTCAGTCTTCTCCAGTGAAGCATGACGTTCTAGGATAGACTCTCTGAATGACAATTACTGTGTATTCTAGCTGGTTTCAGACCATTACAAGCCTTGGGCACAGTGGAAGACAGAGGACTTCAGTAACTGATTTTAATATCATGTCTAATTCTAACTGTCAGTTATGTATGTGCCAGGGAAAGAATCCTCAGAAAGATGAAATGCAAAACACTTCTCACTTGCTCTTTTTAATGATACACTTTGCTGCAGAGTGGGGGGCAGGGGAGTAAAAGCCGGGAGGGAGTAGCCATTTCCTGAAGGGAATCTGCACAGCAGGGGAAGCTTCAGATTTGAAAAGTGAGCTTGGAACAACTGCCACCTGATTTTTTTTTTTAATGTGTGTGCCCTTCAGGATGCTTCTAAATAGTACTGTGTTCACCAAAACCGGTTTCCACAAATCAGTGCCAGTATTTTTCCTTGAATGTTCAAAAAAAAAAAAAAAATGAAGGATTTCACAAAGTTAGATAATAAGCTTTACTCACCATTTTGGTGGGTTATAGAGTGTAAGTTTCCTTAGCAGTAAAGATTCTTAGGAAATACTGCCAAGTATAATCTGGTAGATTATAAAGAAGGATGTACCTCTGCTGCTTTAGATGATGAATCATCTTAAAGAAAAATCTAAGATAGGAAGCCCATATTTCAATGGGTAGGAAAAGCAGTGTTTGGGGGTCTTTAAAAACATTCTGTCTTTATGGAACACATCAGATGTATATGTTCTTGGACAGTTATGCTTAGAGACTAGATTTTCAGTTACAGCAAATTAACTGGTTGTTAATAATTGTGATTTTTCTTTTCACAGTTATTTCCTAAGCACATTGGCTTTATCTTTTCCTAAGTCATGTGCACAACATCATACTGATAGTCTAATTTTATTTAAAAGGGGAAAGAAAATTACATAGCAAATTACACATGAAACAAACTTTGTTCTTTATAAAAGAATTAATGAAACTGTTGGGTTTCTCTTTGGTAGTCTACCATTGAACAATGTATGATAGCTGATTTAGATGGAATCTTCTGTGTCTATACTCTTTAGTAAAAACCCATCATTTTAAAAGGGGCCACCATATGAATTCAGATATGTAGCATGCCACATAGCCTTCTGTGAACCACTGCTACCCCTTAAAAGCCAGATTATATATTCCATACATATCCTGTTGGCAGTAGCCCTTGCTCTAGCATCAGAAAAATGTTTTACTGTTCATGATATTCAGATTTTGAAATGAGCAAAACATATTTCAAACACAGAATAAGCAAGAACTTAAGCATGCCAGAATGCACAGTTTGTTTAACCTTAAGTGTCTTTTTTCAATTCTTTATTTTCTAAAAGAGATTGATTTTAACAAAACACAGAAAGCTTTTATGAAAATTGTTTTATAATGGCCCTTTGCATGAAAGAAACCAATAAATTGCTGGGTATAAAGTTTTATTTGAAACTTTATTCAGTGATACTTGACAAAACTGTGCTTCTCAAACTGTTAAGATCTCTAAAATCAAAGTAATACAACATTTTGATATTTTTCTAGGGTCTATATTGAACAGCCACTATGCCATCAGCCCAGTGGTAGAACAAATGATGTTTCCGCTTGGGCAAGCTTTGTTTTATCAGGATCAGTAACCTTATCAGCAGTTGACCCAGAACTATAATGCATGTCTCTGAATAGATAGCATATGTCACAGCTCTGGGCAGACTTGCTTCATAAGCAACATTATCTAATTAAGATTTAATAAATAAAGAAAAGTTTGTAGCAAGAAATGTCTTCCTTATAAAGATAACTTCTCTTAAGCTCATTGTACTACTCAAAGCTGACCTCTTGCATTTATTCTCACAAAAGTAATAAACACATATATGAATGCATACACAAGGACTCCCATGATGTATCATTTATCTGTTAGTATTTCTGAAATATATCATTTGTGTGTAAAGAATATAGCATTTAGATTTTCATATTGGTTTAAAGTTCATAAGTAACACATAAAAGCAGTAATGTTCAAAAAACTAGAAAACCCCTAGTGTGACAAACCAACCACATTTTCATGCAATTATGTATTATTATTTCTTGTCAATTGTACAAGCAGTGCAGGTTTTCTCTAAATATGAAATGTCTTGGCTCAGAAATGATCATGTTTAATCAATCAGTAGCTTTTAACATCCTATAATTCAAGATTAAATTCTTCACTCTCAGATCAATCTGCTTTGATTTTAAAAGACATGTAATAAATGGAGAGAGAAGATGGAGCATCCTCATGTGTAAATAAGTCATGCATGACTTGTACATTTTGACATTTAACACTTTTTTCTTTGACCTTTGACAGGTTAGGGCTTGACCCAAAACTATTGGCTAAAATCCTAAATATGAGTTCAGGACGGTGTTGGTCAAGTGACACTTATAATCCTGTTCCTGGAGTGATGGATGGAGTTCCCTCCGCTAATAACTATCAGGGTGGATTTGGAACAACACTCATGGCTAAGGTATGGGAAATGCTGAGGCTAACCCATGGGGTGGCAGGGAGGGCGGGGGGATGCTTAGTGGTCTGATTTCTCTTCCTCCTTCTAACAAAATATGTCTATGCTAGAATGTAAAATTAGTAGAATAGTGGTTCACTTTCCCACCAGAAATTAGTAAAAATTTATATTAAAAAAATCCTTATCTTGTTCATTTTATTCCTGGGCTTTCAGAAGAATAAGCAAGGATTTTTCTTTTGTCCTTGGGTTTGTTTGTAACATGAGCTGGTACAGTTTTGTTCTTCATCATACATTTATGCTAATTTACCAACTCCCTAGAGTGGGAGCAGTGACTTTCCTGATGGTTAACACTGTACATAACACAGTGCCAGGGAATCTTTCCCATGGTTCCTAAATACATCTTCCTGTTTAAGAATATATATAGATTTATGTGTAAATTAGTTAAGTCATTTGCAAAGCAAGTTTTGGGCTTCCTTTCATTTGTGATCTTAACTGTAGAAAATACTCTTTAGACCAGCAGACTTTCAGATTTCTGTATAAAGCTTATTTTTCGCCAATTGATTTTTTTTTTCTGATTACAAAAATAATAACAGGCACGCCTGGATGCCACACTTGGCTTACTCTCCCTCATGCCTCATGGCATTTGTCCATTGGACTTCTTGAATATACCTTGAATTCATCCACTTCCCTTTTCTTCTTCCACCGGTATCTTGGCTGCAGCTCATTAGCTATACCACAGGTGTCCTTAGCTGGTCTCCTTGCTTTTTGACCTCATCTTCTCCAATTCATTTTTTATACCATAGCAAAAATGGACTTTCTCAAATGTATAGACCTGATTGTGTCACTTCTCCCATAAATTTCCTTTAAGAGTTTCTGTAACTTACAGATTAAAGTCCATCTCCACAATTTTCGAATAAGCCCCTTGGTGATTTGGACTGCATGCCTCACTAGACTCATTTTTGCTTTCTCATTCCCTCTCTTTGCTTCAGCCACGCTGAACTCATTTCCACCTGGGTTCTCACTCTGAAACCTTCCTGTTTGCTGTTCCCGCTGCCAAGATCATTCTTCCTTGCCCCTTCCCCCTTTTACCTGGCTTACACCAATCCTCCTTCAGATCTTTGCTTAGCCATTTCTTCCTCTGGAAGACTTGATCCAGCACCCACACACTATGCCTCCCAGGCTCCCATGGTGGGTACTTTTCCAAATCATATAAATGTTTATTTAATTGTTGTTATTCCTCGGTAGACTGAGTTTGGGTGGGCTGTGGCTATCTTGTTCATCATTGAATCCCAGCTTCTTGTACATTGTCAGTACACTTTCAATATTTATTCGAGGAAGTAATATTTGAAACTCTGTTTCCTATTTTGCAGTTTATTTCCGTTTGTGTTAGAATTTTTGTATGGCAATCTTACAGACTTCTACAGATTTGAAAATCATTTCTTTGTGTAATCCTATTTGCATAGTAACTCTTATCCAGAAATAAACAGGTCTTATAGAGGATGGGGTAATGAAGGAGACACTCAGAAATCAAGGTTTCTGTTTGGAACAGCTTTGCAGCTATGTGCCAGTACTTATAAAAATATATAAAAATATTGTGGTAGAGTGCTTGCCTGGTATATGCAAAGCCCTGGGCTCAATTCCCAGCTTACCAAATTGCGGGGTGGAGGGGGTGGAAGAAAAGAAAAAATATATATACATATATATTATATGTATATATTTATATTATGTATTACATATTATATGTATATGTGTAGATATATATAGGTATACATACATACATACATATATATGGATATATAGAGAGGAAACAATGTTTGTAAGAAACATTTTTTCAGAATCTGTTTTTCCTTCTCTGAAACCAAAGCATTAGGAACCACAGTTCAAAGTGCGCCTTTACCACCAGTCCTAATGTATTCTGTATTCCCTCCTGCCCTTGTTTGATTTAGGATCTGGGATTGGCACAAGACTCTGCTACCAGCACAAAGAGCCCAATCCTTCTGGGCAGTCTAGCCCATCAGATCTACAGAATGATGTGTGCAAAGGGCTATTCCAAAAAAGACTTCTCATCTGTGTTCCAGTTTCTACGGGAGGAGGAGAACTTCTGAACATGCCTTTTGGCCGTGGACATTGTTGGGAACCAGACTATCTTAGAGCCACCTCCTAGCTCACTCCACAAGTAAATGGGTTTAATCAAAGGTCATCAGTCTCTTTTGATTATCTGTGTTAAGTACTCCCTAGGATTTTCCACCCATTTTTAACTGCTTATTCTTTTTGTCTATTTAGCAAACATATTATTGGGGGGAAAACATTTTTTTTTTTTCTGCTGGCCACTGATGGTTTCTGCTAACTAGCTGAATTAACCTTTTTAAAAAAGTTTGATCTTTGAGTATCTTCTACTAAATCGTTGAATACTTTGAACAGGAAATTTACTTAGCAAATAAAATAAAATATTGCCAAATGTTTTGTTAATAGGATGAAACCCATCTTAAAGGAAAGAAAAGAAATTGCTGTGAGGAAAGGAGTTAGAGAAAGGAAGTATAGTGAATTACTACCTGTGTTCCTCAGGAAGTTTGTCCTGTTAACCACGAGCTGGTATCTTGCATTCCTGAGGTTACAGA
Organism: Spermophilus citellus; assembly: GCF_964194105.1. Lineage (NCBI taxonomy): Eukaryota > Metazoa > Chordata > Mammalia > Rodentia > Sciuridae > Spermophilus > Spermophilus citellus. The sequence goes on from NC_138184.1 coordinate 144,598,892, forward strand.
TTTATTTTCCAGGGAGTTGATAAAGCCAGAGGACTTGTTGCTGCTTGTTTTATAATTCGGACTCTGTTACAATGTCTCAGTGTTCCCCTCTTGTCACAACTCCTAGTACTCAGCAGATTTATTTCTATATTTTTTTGCTTATGTATACATTCTTATTACATATTTTTTGACTTCAAAGAATGATATCTTTAGACTGTTTCAGAGCCAATGATATTTGCTTTAGAAATTATTACATTATTCTAAAAATAACCATATTATTTTGAATTTAAATAAATTTATATGCTGATAATATCTTCTTGGAGTTTTTGTTTCTTCTTTAAAAAAAAAAAAGGCTGACTTTACAAACTAATGGGGAAAGGAAGGTAAGAATGAGGAAGGAAGGGAGGGTGAAGGGAACATCTTGGACAGAAGCAGGCCAGCCTCCTGCTGCTCTGCCTGAATCCTTTGTTGTCATTGGTTTGAATTTTTTTTTTCCTGTATCAAGAAGCTGTAGAAATTCAGCCTGCCTTAAGTGTAACATGCACGCCCCATTATGGAGAACAGTCCCCACTTTTCCTATCTCAGCCCCGAGAAACATTCCAGGTGATAGACCTAGATATCAAATTGGCAAAAGTATTACTACTTCCATCGTTTTACTAGCTACTCAGAAGGCTGAGGCAGGAGGATCACAGGTTTGAGGTCAGCCTCAGCAACTTAGCAAGACCCTATGTCAAAATAAAAACAGAAAAAACCAGGGGTAGCTTGGCATGGTGGCACATGCCTGTAATCCCAGCCACTCAAGAGGCTGAGACAGGAGGATCTCAAGTTAAAGGCCAGTGAGCAGTTTAGCAGGGCCCTAAGCAACTAAGTGAGACCTGTCTCTAAATATAAAGAAAGGGTGGAAGATATGGCTTAGTGATTTAGAACCCTGGGCTCAATCCCCAGCACCAAAAAAGGAAAGAAAAGACCAGGGGTATAGCTTCAGTGGCAAAGCACCCTTGGGTTCCATCCCTAGTCTGAAAAGCCAACACCCCCCCCCCCAAAAAAAGTACTCAGATTCTAAACATAAAAGATAGAACCACTGACTAACAAATGGGGCCAGGGAGAAAGGGAAGAGTCAAGGATGACACACCACGGTTAGTGGCTGAGAAATTGGAAGAAAGGAGTTGTCATTATGGGAGGAACATTTGGGGAGGATGGTAGAAAATACAGGAGTTTACCCGAGATGTTCAGTAGACACCTAAGAGAAGAATTAAGTTTCCAGGAACCAAGCCCTGCAGCATTCAAACTTTTAATAGTTGAGAAAATAAGGTAGAACAAGCAAATGCAACTGAGGGTGACCAGTAAAATAGAGGGGCAGGGGCTGGGAATATGGGAGCATTGTCCTGAAAGCCAAATGAAAACTGTTTTAAGGAGGCAATGATGGTTTCAAAAGCCACTGATGAGTAATACTAAGGCTGAACACTGATCATTTGAATTTGGCAAATGAGAGGTCATTGGTAAGTTTTTGAAAAGTCTTGGAAATGAGGGTGATTGAGAATGACAGGATGGGAAGAGAGGAATTGGAAATAATAGGTTTAGAGACAACTCTTCAGGAGTTGGAAGCAAAAAAGAATAAGGATGGGGACTGGGGTGTCGCTCAGTGGTAGAGTGCTGGCCTAGCACGTGTGAGGCACTGGGTTCATCGGCACTGCATAAAAATAAAAGTATAAAAACAGGGAATAGGGACCAAGGAAAGTTTTAGTGTAAAAAAAAAAAAATATATATATATATATATATATATATATATATATATATATATGTATATTAGATGGAAAATATTTCAGGATTATTCTGTTGGGAGAGGAATGGTCTAATAAAGAAAGAAAAGCAATGATAATGAGAGAGGACACCTGCTATGTGATATCTCAAGTTGTTGAGAGGGGAGGGGTATAAGCGTGGCTGGATCTCTTAAAATTAAAAAGCCAGCAAAAACAGATTACATGTCAGACTGTGAGCATCCTGCATGAAGTATAGAATTGTAATTAATTATACAGCTTTTAACAGAACAATGAATATTCATTCTGGAAAGGAATTTAGTGACCTCTAAGTGTGTTCTTGTGCAAGTCACCCTCCTTTCACCGTTCATTTTCTCATCCATAAAATTGTCATAAACCATGTAACCTAACATGAAGTGCTTGCTTAGAAACTTGAAAGTCCAACAGATATCAGATAACAGACAGTCACAAGTGATGGTGGGCATGTGGCAAAATTGGAACCCTTAGATGGTGTTTCTGAAAAGTAGTTTGGTGGCTTCTCAAGTGGTTAAACATTAGAGTTGACAAGTGATCCAATACTTCTGTCCCATGTGTGTACTCACAAAATGAAAACATATATCCACACACAAAAATGTAATCAAGTAGTCATAGAAGCATCATTCATAACAGATGACAAATGGAAACAATCCCATATATCTTTCAACTTACAATTAGATGAACTGTGGTATAGCCATGCAATGAAAGATTATTTGGCTATAAAAAGAAAGTGCTGCCAAAATTTAACTCAAAATGGATCAAGGACCTAGGAATTACACCAGAGACTCTGTGTCTAATAGAAGAAAAAGTAGTTCCTAATCTTCATCATGTGGGATTAGGCCCCAACTTCCTTAATAGGACTCCTATAGCACAAGAATTAAAACCAAGAATCAATAAATGAGATGGAATCAAACTAAAAAGTTTCTTCTCAGCAAAAGAAACAATCTGTGAGGTGAACAGAGAGCCTACATCCTGGGAACAAATTTTTTATCAGAGCACTAATCCCTAGGATATGTAAAGAATTCAAAAAGCTAAGCACCAAAAAAACAAATGACCCAATCAATAAACGGGTCAAGGACCTGAACAGACACTTCTCAGAAGAGGATATACAATCAATCAACAAATATATGAAAAAATGATCATCATCTCTAGCAATCAGAGATGCAAATCAGATGTTATCTCACTCCAGTCAGAATGGCAGTTATTATGAAGACAAACAACAATAAGTGTTGGTGAGGATGTAGCTGGTGGGACTACAAATTGGTACAGCCAATATGAAAGCAGTATGGAGATTCCTTGGAAATCTGGGAATGGAATAACCATTTGACCCAGCTATCCCTCTCCTTGGACTATACCCAAAGGACTTAAAAACAACGTACTACAGGGACACAGCAGCACAATTCACAATAGCTAAACTGTGGAGCCAACCTAGATGCCCTTCAGTGGATGAATGGATTAAAAAAATGTGGCATATATACACAATGGAATATTACTCAGCATTAAAAGAGAATAAAATCATGGCGTTTGCAGGTAAATGGATGGCGTTGGAGAAGGTAACATTAAGCGAAATTAGCCAATCCCAAAAAAACAAATGCCGAATATTTTCTTTGATATAAGGAGGCTGGCTCATAATTGGGTAGGGAGGGGGAGCTTGGGAGGAATAGATGAATTCTAGATAAGGAAGAGGGGTGGAAGGATAAGGAGTGGGCAGGGGATTAGCAAGGGCGGTGGAAGTGATGGACATCATTATCCAAAGTACATGTATGAAGACTCAAATTGGGTGTCATCATACTTTATATAAAAACAGATACGAAAAATTTTGGTATATATGTGTAATAAGAATTATAATACAAAAAAATGTATAAAGGCATGAATTGGCGTGAACATACAGTATATACAAAGATATGAAAAATTGTACTCTATATGTGTAATAAGAACTGTAATGCATTCCGCTGTCGTGTATTTTAAAAAAATAAATTCAATAAAACTAAAAAATAAAGTGCTGATACTTGCTACAACATGGGTGAACTCTGAAAGCATGCCCACTGAAGAAGATGGACACAAAAGACTACATATTCTATGTTTGTATTTACACAAAGTGTCAGAAAAGGCAAATTCATAGATTTTTGTGGTAGATGGGTGGTTCCCAGGGACTGAGGGGAGGGGCTATGAGGAGTGACTGCTAATGGGTATAATGTTTCTTTCCGGGGTGATGAAAAGATTCTGGAATTAGTAGTGGTGGTTGCACAACTTTGCAAGTGTATTTTTAAAACAGTGGGTTGTACAATTTTAAATATATATATTTATTATTTGAGGGGAAAAAAATCACAAGTTATGTTCTGTGTCTTGATAAGTCTTTCTCAACTTGTCTCAGCATCCCCCCACCCGCAGGACATACATGGCAATGTCTAGAGACATTTTTGTGGTCACACTCTATTGAAATTTAGTGGATAAGAGGCCAAGGAATCTGCTAAACATCCCATAATCCAGAACAACACCCACAACCAGAATTATCCTGTCCAAAATGTCAGTAATGCAGGATTCTAGAAACCCTTTTCTAAGGTTTTGCATTGACCCCTGTCCCAAACCTGCGTATTAAAACATTTTGGTCCCCAGCTTCACCAGCAGACCCGCTTCTCCTCCTGGACCCTGTTCATCCAGATTGCCAGGAACCATCTCCAAATCCTCCCTCTCCTTCATCCTCTCTCCACAGCTAATTCTAAATCTTCAATGTCTATTGCAGGCCTTTCCTTGTATTAATGTAGGCTACTTCGGTATCTGTAACTGTTCTTTTTAAATTCTTAAATAGTTTTGTTGTTGTTATCTTTATATAGTAAAATGTTCTCCTTTTATACAACTTGATGGCTTTTAGTAAGTTTAGAATTGTACAACCATCACCACAATCCAGTTTTAGAATATTTCCATCGACCCTCTAAAATCCTTTGGGTTCATTTGCAGTCACTCCCTATTCTTTCTCCTTCTCTGCTCCCGTCATGGACAACCAATAATCTTTCTGTCTATATTCACAGTTTCTTCTTAGCCATGGATCTTTCACAATTCACCCTTCACACTGCCTCAAGAGAGGTCCTTCTAAGACAGAAATCTAATCCAGTGGTTCCCCTACTTAAAATACTTTAGTCTGCAATGCAGACTGAACTCCTAAGCATGGTATTCAAGTCTCTTTGTGCTCTGGCTTCTATTTTACTCCACCAGCACCTTTGTCTATAGTTCTTGCCATTTTCCAAATTTGCCATGTTTCTCACACCCCAGTTCCTTTGCACATGCCATTTCTTCACCTGAGACGCTCTCCACCTCCTCTGACTGACTGGCTGGCTCAGGCACCTTATCTTCTAAACAGCCTTCCTCAGCTGCTTCAGGCTGAGTCATTTTCCCTTTGTTTCATACCTCCTTGTTGATCTCTCACATCGCAGGACTTACCCTGTTACCTTATATTTACAGCTTTGCTCATCTGTCTTCCACACCAGGCTGAGAGCACTTGAGGGCACAGAACGTGTCATACCAGCCTTGAATATCCACATTGAGTTCAGAAACTGGCATTGAGTAAGAGTTCAATAAGTGAAATTATAGATGGGTAGAAGTTAGAGTGTTACATTTATGTTAGGTGAAATTACTAACTGCATAAATTTTTGTTCTTTAAGATTCTTGCTAAGCAGACTGAGTTTATTTTACTTAGGGTTTCAGCCTCAAATGAATGCGGTTTGTTACACATAGCTACCCCCCAAATCTTGTAGAACATGAACATTTTACGAAGTTTTTTTGATCAAAATTTTAGTGTAATGCTCTGAAAACTGAAGAAAGTTTTGAGGGCAGGAGAGTAGGTGTTGTTAGTAGAAGCTCCATCTAACCTTGATGTTCTTTAATCATCTACTTGCATACAGGTGAAGCCTGCACCTATTTCCTTTATGGAGCACAATAGTTCCAAATGTGAGCTTTTAAAACATGCATAAGGTGCATCTCACAACAGCACAGGTTTGACCTGCTCCAGGGAGTCTATAAGTAGTTCCATGTTGGAGAGACTGTTTGCTGTCCTGCTGATCTGGCACCATTATGATCTGACTCAGCCACATCACAGTCCAAATTTAAGTAAACGCCAAATGGACTGGTCCTATGCCTTGACTATTCTCGGGCAGATCTTTATCTTGTTTTCTAAGCAATCAAAAATGTGTATGATCTGTCCACATTGTAGAGGGGAGAAAGGCAAACCTGAGCAGAGAATGAGGCAACTTTATCCATGGGCATAAATTCTCCCCAGGCTACTGTCAGAAGGCGGCTGCTGCTCAGGAAAACATCCCGAGTTACTACCAGCCTTAGCTGCAGTAACTGTACCCTTGAGCATTCTCAAATGGCCAGCCAATGGGGAGTCCTCCGCCCGAGTGAGGTTTTTAGCCATCTTTCAGTTCAATTGAAGAGGGAGCTTAAGGACATCATAGGGATTTGTAACGTTCCATGCAAGGTGTCAGATCCGTAAACTAGCGTGTCCATCGTGCCATGCACGCATGGAATCGTCTCTCGTTGGCGACAGACAGATTGAAGATGACCTTTTACTATTTAATTGTATTCATCATTTAATAATTCAAGAATACCTAAAAGGGATGAAGACTTCTTCATTCAGACTAGAATTAGACACTTTCAGAATGTTAATAGGAAATACAGGAAAGCAGAAGCACCTTGCCACCAGCCTGCAGGGAGTGCTTTTAAATGTCTTGGTTTTAAGATCTGTCCCTGGGCTGGGAAACTGGAGACCTAAATTCTCACCCCAGGCAGCACTGAGATGCACGATATGGTGGGTATGTTTCCCTCTCTTGACAATGAGGGCATTGCACTGATATCTAAGGTTTGTTTTAACTTTAAAATTCTGATTCATTTTAGTTAAGGGTTTGAGAAAATGTGAGGTATGTTCTTCTGACAGGTTTTGGACTCTCTCTTGTTAGGTATTATTTATTGCTCATATAGCCATCTCATTTATTAGGGTTTTTTTATAGCCAGGAATAGATTCAGAGATCAATACATTTTTATTAATGATAGTCCGTCATGCCTGGTAAAGAGATGGCAAGAGAGCTCATCTAGAATGAGCCACTTGAATAAACCTGACACACAAGCTTAGCTACGAGCTGCATTTTGGCAGGCCTCTCTATAAAATAATGACACTGGCAGAGGGGGAGGCTATGGAAACCTTCCTCACAGCCAGACTCATAAAATCAAAGGGCAGGTTTGGGGTGTGTTTCTCATCGTTGGCTGTATATGCAAATCCTGTGACTTTTTGAGTATAGCATTTTATCTTCAAAAGGACAAAATTTGGCATTTGCCATAGTCATTAAAAATGATAAATGCCTAAAATACTTTAGCATTTGGATTACTGGAGGCTAGAGCAAATATTGTTTCAATACTAAACAGTATTTCAGAGTAGAAAACTTCTCACTGAAGTTGTCAGGTCAGAAAATTAAAAATCTTTCCCTACTTTCCTTTAATCATTTGAAATTAGACATAATTGTAATTTATTCTCCTTGTGAAAATGAATGGTCTGGGCTCTTGGCAAGTGAATTTCTCCTCCCAGCTTCATTAAGAGATAGCCTCTTGCCCTGAAAGAGTTAACCCACTTTCAGATGGAGATTTCCAGCACCCCCACCAAGCAGAGTTCAGATGATATCAAGTTCACTGTTCTTTTACATTTGTTTTGAGCCTCTTGAACTTCATTTTCATTCCAATTATGGGTAGAATTTGAAGTATTCTTTGGTCATTTTAGACTATTTGAGACCTTTTTCCAGAAATTTCACCTCAGAGTTTCCATCTCAGAGACCCTGAGAGCAAATGTAGCTTTAATCTCTTGTCTGTCTCTCTGTCTCCTCTTAATGACCTTAACCCTGACCTGAGGCCTGCTCTCTATAAGTGCCAAACTTGATTCATGCTCCTTGCTTGGTTTAGTTTTGTTCCTTTAATGAGCCAAGATGGCTGGGGAGACCTGATAGCTTATTTGTGCTAATGTAAGTATGCTCTGCTAGTTAACTCCTAACTCATTTATTTGGCTTTTACTTTTGCCTAGAATTGACCCTTTGTCTGTGAGATGACAGGTCCATATTTTAAACAAAGGGCTGCAAACAGTTCAGGTAAACAAGAGAGTCAGGAGCAGACAACTACCTTGAATGAAAGATAAGGCAGCTTTTAGGAGAAGCAGAGTGTCCGTGCATCCCATGTGACATTAGTGTGAGAGATGTAGCAGAAATGCCCGGCCTGCTGCAGGCCTCTTTTCCTCTTGGAGGTTCTAGGAATCATCCTATCTCCAAGTTCTTTTTTGTGTTTGAGACGTTATCATCTGAAAGTCTTTATTTTTCTGATACTGTCAGTGTGTGGGGGGATGCTTTCTTTTCATGTGCATTTAATACAGAGTATCTCATGTTTTTTTCTTCTCCCTAAGTTACAGTAGTAGAACTGGGCCATCAAGGACACTTAGAAGGTAATAAGCAGGAAGAGACTCTTAAAGGGAAGATTTACGATAGGTTTGGATTCCCTGTTGTCCAGCTTGAGACTTTCATCCCAATTCGTTTTGGATTGGTCTGTCCACAGGGTTCTGACAAATGTGTCTTTATCCTTGTGAAATTTATGCTTGCTTCAGTGTCAAAAAAAAAAAAAAAAAAAACTATTAAAAACTGATATGACTTTGAACAGTGACTTGATCCCTGATTATGGCCCTTCCTGGCCATCCCATTTAATTTCTGGCAGGACCATCTAGTGACATTAAAAGCTGCCCCTTCCAAGGCTGGGTGTTCCCTGCATGGCACTGTACTCATAGCAGTTTAGTCTAGCTCCTTTTATAGGTCACTGACACCCGGAAGCTTGTATACCTGTGTCACCACAAATCTTAAAAGATGCAATTTTCTTGGCAGCTTCATCCTCCTAAAATGAATTGGAGGGTGGGAGTGAAGGACAGGGTTCTAATCTCACTGTTAGGATCAGGGAGGGAGGTCTTCAGCGTCCCCATCCGGGGAAAACTGCTGACCAAAAGACCAGGAAAGAAGGCTACAGTAAGTAGCATTGGTTGCACAGAAATTCTTGTCTTTTTAAACCATCTGCTTGTTTTCTGATTTTGTTTCTTGAACGGAACTGTTGGCACCCTCTTCTACAGCATAGCTTAACTTAACCTCTTCTGAAAAAATAAAAAGAAAACTTCAAAGAAAATTCTTCCCAAGGCAGTCAAAGAGTTATCAAATCTCCAGCTCTTCAGAGTTGAGGAATCTTTTCTTGTGTTAGCCCTGTTATGCCAGATGGTTTTCTTTTTTAAAAAATCATAAATGCATTCTGCATGGTCAGGTATTGTCATCTTTGCAGAGAATTTTCTTTGCCTAATGTCCTATCTGATGGGCCATTCTGTGTATTATATGCTACATAATCTCCACAAATGTATACTGCGGTTCATAAAACTGCCATACTGTTTTCAGAAACTAGTAATTCACAAAGTAAACCTGAGACAGTGCTGTTAATAAACACAAATTGCAAACAAGAAGGTAGTAAGTGGAAATAATGCACTCATTTAGGAGTAATAAAGCCTTTGATCTTACTTTGAAGGAAAGAGTCTATGTTTAAACTACCCATTCAGGGACAGCCAGATGCCCATAAAGAGCAGTGCTTTGCTTTGATAGAAAATCACTGAGGCCTGTCTAGCAGGTCTGGTTTGTAAACAGATTAGTTAAGGGCTCATCAGGACTGATTTGCATAGGATTCAGGGAGCCCCAGTCACTTTTTCAACCTTAATGAGCAATACCATTTCCAGGTTGGAAAAAAAAAAAAACCCATCATTTATTTATTTATTTTTTAATTTTTTTTTCACTTTAGCTAGAAATCTTAGATAATTATTTTTGCAGCAAAGGGAGAGAATATTCATATAAAATGAACCCTCTCCTCCTCAGCTAATGGGAAAATGATGACCTAAGGCTTGCTTGTTTGCTCTAAATGGTGGAGGAAATAAGTTATGAGTGTAAGATTAGGTTACAAACAAGGTTTTCCATTGTTTGAGAACTAAAGGGAGATTAATCTGGATTATAAGAGAAAAGGTAAATGACTGCAGAGGCAGATCAGAAGTATATTTATTCACATATGTTTGTTGAGGGCCCTGGAGCTAAACTGTGCTCTAGGCCAGGAATCCTGGTGCTCAAGGCAGGCAAAGCCTCTGGCCTCGGAACCTACCAAAGGCTGTTTTTGCAGAGCCTACCAAAGGGAGAAGCTGGAACAGAGGACAAAAGAGTTCAGCCTGTGTAAGCACAGATTCTGAAATCTCCACCAGGTAGCAGCCATTGGCTTGAGAGACAGCAGAAATAGCTTTTCTAGAGGAAATGGATCTTCTTGTTAATCTGGTAAACTGGTTGAATCTTTTTTTTTTTTTTTTTTTTTTAAGTGTGCTAGGGATCAAACCTACACATGAATGCTAGGCAAACAATCTACCATAGAGCTGTACCCCTAGCCCTGCACTTTAGTTTTTGTTACTTTCAGAATAACTAGTAATCGTCTTCTATCAGTAACCAGGAAAAATGTCTTCTCCTTAAATTTTGGAGTGAAAAGTCAAAAGAAAATCTTTTCTTATTCTGGTCACTGAAAATAACAAATAGCGCAGCTCAGTGGAGTCAGGGGGTAATTCTAAGTAAAATGAAACGATATCTGAAGTTTTCAACTCTGCCAGAAGTTCAGGGAGGCGAAGGTGGTGGTGGTACGCTTCTTTGTTGTTGGCAGTGTCCCACCGACACACAATGTTTTTAAATATTGTCAGCACTGGTGACACTGACTTGCTCAGTTCTGAACTTGGGTTGAAATAACAACCTTTGGCTTTTGTGTCCTGTCTTCTCAAGGCCAAGGATCCCAGCCTTACCCTGCTTCCTAGAAGCGAGATCCAATCAGCACACTCCTATAAATGTCACCTTGGATGCATTCCACTTGAGAGGACACATTACAGCCCTGGAAAGTGTTAGGAGAGAGACTGAGGACAATTCATACTGACTCGAGCAGGACTCCAGGTCCTGTCCAGGTAATTCAGATGGATGGGGGTGTCAGGGAGGCCGTGCCCTCTGCTTCTCCAGATGGATTTGATTAGGCTGAGGAGGAAGAGGAGACTCCTTAGGTTGCCTCCTTAGGAAGACAGGTAGGAGATGGTTCTAGTAAAATCCATTTAAGACCAAGTAAGACACCTGCACCTATTCATAGGTGGACTGGGTCACAGGAATCTTGGTCCATCAGGGGACATATATGAGGCCTGGGACTAAGCAGCTCTCTTTCCAGCACCTCCCTCCAGGCCCACTATTTCCTGATGGGGAGATCTCCTCCAGCTAGCCTTTTCCACTTCTGTCTCAACTTAGTGTCATATATCTTTCTGAACATATGCAGACAGGGGTCCTTGCCTGGGCGCAGCTCTCTAGATGGTCACTGACAAAAAGACCCAAACCGACCACTCTTGACGTGCGATAGTACCCGAGTCTTTACATTCACCACAGGCTGGCATGAGGCAAATCAGCAAGACCACTGCCTAGAGTTGTCCAAATTGAGCTCCATGATAGGAGGGAGCACAGCTTTGTCACTGAGGGATTGCAAGCATCCAGTACAGTGCCTGGGATCACCAAATACTGCATTTGTTGGGTCAATGAATGAATAGATTAAGAAATGAATGGGATAACCATTTTCTCTGATATGCACCCCTAATTTTTATTAGTAATTCTCTTGACACTCTACTTTCTTTGGCTCATCAGAAACAGATCCAAAGCCATGGCACTGGGGTGGGACTGGAAGAAAGGAGAACTGATTGTGACAAAGTAGCTTTACCCATTTTTAGGAAGTAGGAGTTTGCCAATCTTAGGAAGCCTGGCTCCAAAGTTTGGAAGTTGTTCTTCAGTTAGAACCATGCCTCTTATTATGGACCCCATAACAATTCCAGAGCATCGGGAAATGCCCCTGTAAACACGGTTGCATGCACAGGCTGCTAGGACAACCACTTATCTGTAGAAGATGCTCAATATATGTTCCTGTCCCTGCTCCCAGTGGGACTGCACTGGATGCTGGCAGGTAGAATCTTTGACAGGACTCACAAACCTCTTATCACAGTGAAATGCTGCTGTGATCCTCATGCTCAGAAGATACACAAACCCACTGTGTCAAGAGGCCAGAATCTCTGCTTCATCTTGTTTTCTTGAGTTAATATGTATGAGTGGAATACATTTTAAAATCCTCCTTTATTTCAGAAACTTGTCATTAAACTTTTGAGAATAATGCTGAAAATCATCTACCGCTGTTCTCCTGCATCTTTTAATGTGGAAACATTAAGGCAATATTAAAAATCAGGTGGGGGTTGGGAGCTTAGCTAAGTTGTCAAGTGGGTGTTTAGCATGTGCAGGGTGGTGGGTTCATCCCCAGCACCTTGATGAATAAATAGATAAATAAATAAAAGTCAAGCCATGAAGGGGTCATGCCTGAGTTTTAATTCCAGTTTTGTGCCATTTCCTAGTCTGGGTCTTGAGCAAGTGACTTAACCTCTTTCAGTGTTTGTCTTCTCATCTTGAAGTAGGGATGATAACAGGACGTACCTATGGGTTCCAGTGGAGATAGTGAGAGGAAGCCTGGTTCTCTCAAAACCTGGCAGAAGAGAATCAGCCAGAAATGTGCTAGACTCCCTGGCTACATCTGCTAAGACAGACAAAATGGTTGACAAGTTCGTGCCCTGGGAGATAAATCTTGTGAATGGAGTCCAACCTCACAGCTGGATCTTGGGTACATATCAGGTCTGTAAATGGTCAACCCAGGGGGGCAAATGGTGACTTGTCATCTTAGTCCCCTGCCTGACCCTCCCCTTCTCCATTCTTTGATGTGGAAAATGGATATTTTCTCAATCTTATGTAAAGTGCTATGCAAATGTGGTGTCAACACACACTCCCATCTCCATCCAATGAGATTGCTTCCCACCCCCCCACCGAGTCTTTCCCACTTAGAAATTCTGGAGCTGCCAGTCAAGCAGAACTTTTTCTAAGACAGTTTCAAGATTGCTAGCAAAATGTTAGCAAATGTATTGCCACAGTTTGTGTACTGCAAGTGTGAGTGTGTGTGTGTGTATATTTAAAAAAAAAAAAAACACAAAAAACTTTTCTGGAGAGCAATTTGCTAGTAGATTAAAGAAATAAAGACTTGTTTATAATTACAAATTATTTTTTACCTTAACTTGTTTTATAATATTGACAGATTCTTTTCCATACTTTGGGCTTCTTATCAGGCTCTTTCTAACTGAGCTTTATCAGGTTCAGAATGAAGGTTTTTTCCTGACAAAGCAGTGAAGTGGGAAGAGCCTCTTGGAATTCTAGGAGCTATGGAATGTTCCCTACATCTGCTAAAAATTGTCGATGGAGTCATGACGTGAAAATTATCTATCAGCCTCATTGTAGCCACCTCCAGCTCTCCTAGTTGTTAGACAAGGAATACAAATGATTGCATATGGGCAACCAAACATGGTTCTAAAATAACAGAGCCACAGAAAATAAAATAGAGCTACTGTGTATATCCAGGAGGGGAGGGAGAGGGGAGTGAAAGGAGAAGGATAGATGATTAGAGAGAGAACCTCCATCATTTGGGATAGTATCTTGGGAGACAAGGAAAAGAATCAGGGCTTTGGAATATAGCAGACTTATGTGTGAATAATAGCATTGCCAATAAAAAGAAAAATTTCTGTAGCTTGGCTTTCTTAGCTATGAAATTGAGAAGCAATTAATTGAACTTATACTGGGAAATCAAATGAAATCAGAGTCCACGTAAAGCATCTGAGCTGTGGAAGGTGCTCACTAAAAGTGAGTTCCATTTTCAAATATTTTTTTCCTGTTGTCTCCTTAAGGATACTATGTATTGCATAAGGGGTGTTGATTTCAGATTCAGAAAGCATGATCCCTGTGACATCTCTTAAACATTTTATGTCCCAGATTTGAATGATCTGGTTTAAAGAGTGGACATAGTCTTCACGATCTTGTGGAGTTTTCAGGTATTTTTTCTTGTACTGACCTTTTCAATTAAAAATCCATTGTTGATTAAGAAGTTGGTTGAATAATAATAAAAAAAAGTAGGTCAGTAAGTCCAAGAGAAGCATTTAAAAAGTGATTACATAAAAATCTGATGTTTCACCCTCTAATAAGCACTTGTGTTTAGCATCTTGGTGATTTCTATTCATGTCCTTTGCATAACTCACTGGTGGCTTTGAAGTGCACTCAAAAGAACTAAAAAGGCTAGTGAGCTAAGGGACAGGAGGATGTTATAAAGCCTGAGTTTACCCAAGTGCCCCATGCAGATAAGCACCAGGGTAGAGGAAGAATAAGAAATGGCCCTCAAGCTTGGGCCTTTGGTTTCACTTCCTTCTGTCCCAAGTAGTTGCTAAAGTAATTTACAGTTAGGAAAGCTGTGATCACCCTACCTGAGGCAGTAAAAGCTCATGGTGGGGACTGCTAATTTATCACAGGCAGTAAATGCTAACAAATTATACTGTACTAAAAGAGCCATTGCCCAGGAGTTTAACCCAGAAGATACCAGGACACAGAGCTTTTATTATTATTTTTCCCTTAAATAATAAGATGAGTGGCTGTTTAGTCCACGGGATGCTTTTTATTATACTTTGTGAGTTCTTTAAATCAGATCCAAGGCTGACTTTGGTTTCTGACTTTGGTCTCACTGAGTTGCGTAGGGCCTTTGTTTCCCCTTTATTTCCTATCCCACGCTTAACCTCTGTCCCATAGCAGCTTTTCCAGTATTTGGAGAGGGTATGTGGTTTGACCTGTCATGCAGTTAGAACAGGAAAATGTGCTCAAGGAAATTGATGTTAACATCTGCACTCAGTCAAGACTTAGGTTTTCATTTTAACAGCAAACTACACCTCAATCACAGGCTCCAACAGCAGTTGCACGTTAGGAAGCCCACTGCAGCATTTAAAATGATCACCACAGTCCATCATGTTCCTTCTAGTGAAATCTAATAATTTCTTGTTAAAGATGTAGAAATTATTCAAAACCAATCCATTCAGGGGGAAAAAATCCTCTCTGGCTAAATTCATTGATACCACAGTACTTATTTATTTTATTTATTTATTTTTGGTACCTGGGATTGAACCCAAGAGCACTTGGTTCTGAGCTACATCCCCAGCCCTTTTCTATATTTTATTAGAGATAGGGTCTCACTTCGTTGCGTAGGGACTTGCTAAATTTCTGAGGCTGGCTTTGAGCTCATGATCCTCCTGCCTCAGCCTCCAACACTTCTAGGGGATTACAGGTGTATACCACCATGCCTGACCTTATATTTATTTTAAAACCTCCAATTAAAAAGAAAATGGGCTGAGGATGTGGCTCCGTGGTAGAGTGCTAGTCTAGCATGCATGAGGTCTTGGGTTCAATCCCCAACATTCCAAAACAAACAAATCAACAAAAAAGATTGCCTTAAAATATGACAGGCTCCCAAAACTTCAAAGCCCTTGGTCATGGCAGCTTTGAGCATCTATATCTATTCTCTTCCTAAATGCCATAGAAAGGAGAAGAGCCAGGAAATATCACTTATTTTGCCTTTTTAGCGTTGATCTTTTAGACAGGTTGCAAACTTTGTTTTTGTTAGTTTGGATTTTTTTTCTTTCCAGTTGAGCAAAAAGAATTGCCTTGCTTTTGTGTCACCCAACCTTTTGCTCTTGTGGACTGGGCACAAGCAGAGTGGTATCACTCGAGGGCATGATGATGTACAGAATCTCAGCCCAGCTCAGAATCTCCAGTGCAACTCTGTCCCCACACAATCCCTTTTCAAGTTCAGTCTGAGGAGAACTGATATCTGATGGCTCAACTCAGTGCTGTGTCAGGAGATAGTACTGTTTAGAGACACTGGCAGGTTTTTTGTGTGAAAAGATGTCCTTTGGCAGAAAACAACAACCACAACCAGAGACTTAGAGAAGCAGAGGTTTGCGGATGGGACATAGAAGGACCTGAATTAGAGTCTGAAAGCAAGACTCGAGGCAGATCTAGGAACCGGCTCCCCTCTCTCCCCAGCTTGGCTCCCGGACTCTGGTGCATTTTCCTCCCTCCCCTGACTGTATTCCGGGATTCCTGGAGCTTCTGCTGCTTCATGGCCTTGGCTTCCACATGGCCCATCGGGGCTCCAGCAGCTTTCTTTATCATCACATCCTTTTGGCTTCGGCTCACGTTGATGCAATGTTTCCCAAACCAGATTCTCAAGAGCTGGAATCTGATCAGCCCAATTCCTTATTATTACTATTTTTTTCCCCAGCCACTCACAGGTCACTGGCCAGCTCAGGACTGGACTCTTGGATCAGCTTGGGGGTGAGGGATTGCATGAAGGCCACCCCTCAGCAGGGGAGGAGGCTGAAGACCAGCAGGCTGAGCGAGGTGGGCTCCTGACCACCCATAAATCTGATCAAAGCTTGTAGGAAGCACAGTGTGAAATCCTGAATGCCGCTTAGAAAAAACCAACCAACCCACAAACCTCTTACCTGTTCCCCAAAGCAAATGTTAGTTTGAGTCAAGGAAATCAAAAGTTTTATAAATTCATTTATTGACAGACCTATTCTAGGGCAGGAAAGAGGGAAAGGTGAATATAGGAACTGAAAGTTGATTTTAAAGGTATTCAATGGCCAATTGATTCTGGGGACCTATAATAAGACACAAAACTATGTATGTGGGGGTCTGGGGAGAGAAGGACTCACAGGCTGAAATTTTCCAGGTTACCATTTTGAAGAAAGGCACCCCATACATCTCTTCAAAGATCTTAATGACATAGCTGAGCTTATGAAGCCTGGAAGAAATAGAGAAAAATTTCCATGTTTAAAAAATTATTACTGAAAGATCTGAAATCTTTAAAAATTCTAGAAATTTGAATATTTCTAGAAACGTTATAAATCTCATACTGTTATATCAGTCATCTAAGGGTCAAAAGCTAAGTTCTTTTATTTTGGGGGGGACACCAGGGATCGAACTCAGGGGCACTTGACCACTGAGCCACATTCCCAGACCTATTTTGTATTTTATTTAGAGACAGGGTCTCACTGAGTTGTTTAGTGTCTGGCTTTTACTGAGACTGGCTTTGAACTAGTGATCCTCCTTTCCTGAGTGGCTGGGATAAAAGTATGGGTCACCGCTGCCACCCCTACCCCAAAAAGATAAGTTATTTGATGACATAACAAGGTAACATTATGGAATTTTGGATCTGGCTTTACAGTCTCTGCTCAGAGCTTGCTACACTGCCAAAGGTGGGATTTTTCTATTTGCACAAAGTTTCTCTGCTGGTGCCTCCTTTCCTCCAGGTCCTCCATCCTGGCTCCTCCAACCCTCCTCCACTCCTTTGTCACTGGCCTATCCCACAGTTTGTTGGTTTATTTGTTTTTGTGGTGCTGGGGATTGAACCCAGGGCCAGGCCGTGTGCATGCAAGGTAAGCACTCTACCAACTGAGCTATATCCTCATCCCCATCTCGCAGTTTGCACTACCCCAACCTGGCAGCTATGTTAACACTCTCACTGAGCCCTGCAGTGTCTCAGTGTTTCCCACAGCCCCCTCCCCCTCACCGTACCCTCCTGCTGCTCTGCAGGGCTTCCTTCCCATCTGCAGAGTGCTGGCCCATCCCTCCTTCTGCTCCCTGCACAGGCTTCCCATCCTGCCTTGATCTCCTCTGATCTCCCTCTGCCCAAATCCTCTCCCTTCCCAGGTACATCTTGGGGTGCCTCCTTCAAAACCCTCCTCCTCCTTCTCCCTGGTGGGTTGGTTCTCATTCCTCTCACAGCAACTGTGACTCTCACACACCTTTTCTATGTTTCCCACAAAGATGTCATTCCTCCCCCATGAGGCTAGGAGTTGCTTGAGAGGGGACCTGAAAACGTCCCATTGTGAGCGACATGGTAGAAAAGCGAAGCAGGACAATAAGGCATGTAGCATGTGAACTCAGATTTCTATCAAAATTCATCCTCTGTTGGGCTGAATGGCTGTGTTTGGTATGATGTTGAACAAGGTGCTTGCCTCTTTCGACCTCAGCTTCTGTGTCTGTAAAATAAGAATTTTACAGATCTCCTGGGCTTGTTGTGAGACAAGACGTCACAAGCGCCTCCCAATTCATCAGTTGCTGCTCTAGCAATTGCAGTAGGTGCTCAGTAAATGCCCAGCCCTTGTGCAGCCACTGGACAGAGATGCCAGAAGTCTCCAGGTTTAGCCAACAGCATTAACCTCCTTGTCCATCAAGACTTTTATAAGAGATGCTAACAGGCAAGAAAATTGCGGGGTTTGAGTTTCAACCTCCTCCCCTTAACCAGTCACCTTTTGCAGGAGGTGCTAATGAGCAGCGAAATGGCCAAAAGGTGGACAGTAAGGAGGCGGAAGAGGAGGCAGCCAGGGGATTTGGATAACCTCTGCTAGGTAATCAGCTAGTGAAGCGGCAGGGCCCACCAGGCATCCCAAGTCCAGTGCTGGCCCCACTTTGGCACCAAGAAGAAGGAGAACAGGGTCTTTGCAGGGTCTAAAGTGGTGAATCTGGTGCTGGGGGAGTTTTGGAAAGAAGTTTGAGCCACGCTTCCCCCACTCCCACCCCCACCACGACCTATAAGTAAGTTTCCAGGCTCCAACCTCCACCATGGGTGTTCTTCCTCTTGAGCAGGTTCTATTTTTACTGATCACCTTCTTGACAGAAATATTAAGCCACAGAATGTTCCTGGCAAGTGGCAATCTAAGAGTGCCATCAGTAGTGGATGGACAGGACTTGTCCATTCTAGGCCCATGGCCAGAGCAGGCTGGCCTGGGAGGGGCAGGCCCAGGACTGCTGGCTGCTTCCCAGATGCCCTGGAAGCTGGTGACATGGCCCTGCGTGTGGGAAAGAGTGGAACAGATAGCCACGTTGCCAGCTCTAGGATTCTGGGGGACCATGAGGCCTTAAGGAAACAGGTGGAAAAGCCCCAGTGTTCACCATGCCAATGACCTGCACCCCAGGGGTACAACAATCAGTGGTTCTCAAATTTGGCCACACTTGAGAACCACCTTCTGTTGTTCTTGAAAGGCTGTTGTGTTCACTGAGGTAGTACATCCTCAGCACTTGACACTTTAAATAAAGTATTCCTTTTCTCAGTATTCATAGCCGTACACCTTACAAATAACAGCATATCAAATTAATGCAGGTCTAATAAAAATTGGACCCAATTTGAAATGAAATTGTACAATATTTGGTTCCTATACCTTTATTCTGTCTTGGTTCTGCTGAATATTAAATCAGAGATTCCCAATAGGGAGGAAAAGAAGTGTGGTTCCTTAAGGAGAAATATCAGAAGTGGGCAGAGGAAGTGGGCAGAGTACAGTTTGGAAAAACCATGAACTGGGTTTGATGTCAGCAGTCTTGGACGGGCTGCAGAGGTCAAGTAACCTAAGACAGAGAGCTTGTGACACATATGCTTATAATCCACAAGCAGAGGTGTTTTTTTTTTGTATCAAATTCATTTTTCTTTCAAAAGCACCATTATATTGATTTAATTCAAGATATATGTTTTTTCTTTGTCTGGTTTTTAGATGAAGTTGTGCTATATTACCCAGGCTGGTCTCAAACTCCTGGGGTCAAGTAATCCTCCTGCTTCAGTTTCCTGAGTGGTTGGGACTGCAGCTGCATACCACCATGCCTGGCTTTCAGAATTTTTATTATTCAAAAAATTAAAGAAAAATTGAGATTTTAATATTTACCCCAGTGTCATGAGCTATTTCTCATAATAACAAGTAGGAAAATTTGGTCATGATCTTTCAGGTGGGAAAAATTCCCAAAGAGAGATTTACACAAATGCCCAAGCTCAAATTTATTGTCTTCTTACTGCCCCTGACTTTGAGATATGTTTCTTGATCCTTTAGGTGTGTGCTTAGAACATGTCATCGCACGGGGATCAAAGTTACAGAGGAAGAGTTGAATTCACCTGAAAGGTACCGTAGCCCTTTGGAAAGCCAAGCATTGGGTAAGAATGAGTTCAGGTTGAGAGACAGAACTTATTCTTCTAGGGATGAAAAGCCAGAGCAAGATGCTGGAAGGCGGTGGTGTTGAGGTTTCTTTTGTACTTCAGTATCGCCTGGGAGACTTCTAAAACAGGTTGCTGGTCCTGTCCCTAGAATTGCCAATTCAATGAACCTGGGTTGAGGCTGAGAATTCATCTTTCTAATTCTCCTATGATGCTATTGCTGCAGTTCTGGTGCCCACACTGCTCTCACATAAAGAAAGCAAGAAATAAAGACAAGCTCCGTGGCAGAGTTCTATACCCCAGGGAGAGGGAGAAATCTCAACAGGCAAGCAGCTGGTGGATTCTGTGGCTAGTCCCTGGATGTCCCTATCTAACCCTAGCCCTGGGGCCTTCCTGGGAAGTATGACACCTAGCCGACCTATAAGTGGTGGAGCCAGAATTTGAAGCCAGCAAATCAAGAGATGTGAAAGATCTGATTTTTTTTTCTACTCGCAGTCTAACAAATTAGCCTACTACAGTTTCATAGATGCTGGCATTGACATATTTCTGAGTCAGAGACAAAGCACAATTTATTGCTCATAGCAATATCAGTAGCCAGAGTATCAGCATTTTTTTTTTTTTTGGTGCCTGTTTCCTGAGCCTCAATTCCCACAGGGCAACATGAAGAGAGCCATTTGATACCTTTACATATGGTGTATTGAGTTTTAATAGAGGAACCCTGGTATTAAGGAACCTGAATCTTTTATAATGAACAGAAAATATGTCTGACCTGCTCTATGGTGGGAGACACTATAACTTCCAAGGTTACAGCTACAGAAATTAAAAATTTATATATACACTGGAACAATGTAATTCAGTTTCTCTGCTTTGCTAGATGTGCAGAGAAACATAAGGGACCCATGGAGAATTATCTCCTAACAAGTCTATATACTCTTAATACCTACCCAAGGGTTCAGTAAACTGTAGCCAACTGGCCTGAGGCATGTTTCTCTAGTCCCAATAAACTAAGTATGATTTTTAGACTTTTAATGGGCTATAACAGAGTTGTGGGGGAAGGGAAAGGAGGAGGAGAAGAAAATACAATAGAAACTTAGGTGACCTGCAAAGCCTGAAATATTTACTCTCTGATCCTTTATAGAAAAAGCTTGCCATCCCCTACTCTATGCAATATTGCTTCTGTAGTCCTCGGTAAGTTAATGCCAAGAAGTAGATGCAGTTGACTTATTCTAGCATTTTCTGTAAACTTGGATATTCTATGACTAATGTGTTGCAAGTTTAATTCCCTAGGGACTAGATTCTGAGATGGAGTTTAACATGCAGATATTAAGTAAGGCATGCCTTTGGTACTGATGACTGCAGAAGATGGGGAAAGAAAGTTGGAGTGGGTAGAGGGATAAGTCATCTGTGGTGCAGATCCAGGAATAGACTCAGCCGGAATATCCCCTCAGAGTGTTCCAAAGTTGGGCTCAGATGTCTGGGTTTTTACATGCTGCATCAGTTGGTTATTGGAAATGGGTACCCTGGGAAGATACCAGACCTTGGGCAAAGTGGCTTTCTGGAGCTGAGGCAATCCCTGAGGATCTGACAACTGAAGGGAGTCTGCCACCATTTCAGGGCAGTCAGGACAACTAGCCTTCTATTGAAGGAGAATCAGAGAGGTACATCACAGTGTCTGTCACATTGGACAAACATTTTTAAGACCATGACATTGGCCTCTACTAGATTATAAACTCCTTACTGGTGGGAATGATTTTTCTCATCTCTTTATCCTCTTAAGTACTTAGCAAGGATTCTACAAGAAGTGTAAGGCTGGGGTTGTGGCTCAGTGGTAGAGCACTTGCCTGGCACATGTGAGGCCCTGGGTTCAATGCTCAGCACCATATATAAATAAATAAAAATAAAAGTATTGTGTCCATCTACAACTAAAAAATATTTTTTAAAAAGAAGCATAAAATGAGTATATATTCTAGGAAGAAATGAGTGAGTGTTATGATCTGAATATTTATGTCCCCTAAAATGCTTATGTTGATATCTAATTTGCAATGTGATAGAATTAGGAGGTGGAGCCTTTGGGAGGCAAATAGGTAATGAGGGTAGAGTTCTCGTGAATGGAATTAGTGTCCTTTTAAAAGCGGTCTCAAGCTGGTAAGGTGGCACACACCTGTAATCCTCGCTTGCAAGACTGAAGTTCAATCCATGGCATTGATGAGTCAAACAGTGTCCAAATGTCAGGAGGATAACAATTTCAAGATGGGGACTAGAGATGCTATGAATTTGTTGTCTGAGGAAGAGTAGGTAGCAGTGTTAGAAAAATCTCCCATAAGAGGTGATGCACAGATTGTGCATCCAAGAGCATGGGAAGTCTGGCGTATCTTCCTCTCACAGAAAGATGAAGGGGATGTGAAAGGGCTAAGATGGAGCTCTCTCTTGTTAGACTTAGGACTCCCAGTTCTCTAAACATTCCATGGGGTTGGGGGCGGTGGTGCAAGCCTGGAATCCTAGCAGCTTGGGAGGCTGAGTCAGGAGGATCTTGAATTTCAAGCCAGCCTCAGCAACAGCAAGGTGCTAAGCAACTCAGTGAGACCCTGTCTCTAAATAAAATACAAAATGGGGCTGCGGATGTGGCTCAGTAGTTGAATGCCCCTGAGTTCAATCCATGGCATTGATGAGTCAAACAGGTGTCCAAATGTCACTAACTCACAAAGGCTTTATGGAACACAGAAAACTCATGGCCTCTTATTCTTCCTTAAAAACCCAGAGCCCACAGAACTCCATCCCCCAAGGAGCAGGACACAGAAGTATTGATACCTCTGCACTTACCTTCTCCCAGGACCTAATTCTGTTCATAGGAACCCTGTATAGGGAAGCCTGTTACAGAATGCCATCATACCCTTGCTCCTTCCAAAGGCTGTTCTTAAAATCAGCTCAAACAGGAAAATAATAACTGTGATAGACTTGACCTTTGAAAAAGAAACATTAGATCTTTCTTCTGGTAGCTGAGGAATTCAGTGCTAGCAACAAAATTATGTGAATCACTGACGGAAAAGGGGCCTGTAGCTATAGCTCTCAACAGTACAACTGAGAGGAGGGTGAAAGGCAGATTAATTAAAGTGAATTTTTTTTTTTTTTTTTGGTGCTGGGGATTGAACCCAGGTCCTTGTGCTTGTGAGACAAGCACTCTACCAACTGAGCTATATCCCCAGCCCCAATTAAAGTGAATTTTAATTATTCATTTTAAATATTAACTTTAAACATATTAAGTGTTTAAATAATAAATATTAACATTAACCATTAATACTAATAGCTTTGCATCCTCAGGCTTTAGAGTGTGGAATTGCAGGCCACATTTTCCTGCATTACAATTAGAACCATAGACTTGGCTTTTCTCCTTTGGCCAGCATTAGATCTCAAAGAGGAAGTGGCAGTGTGGTATCCATAAGGGAAACATCAGGAACCACTGTCCAAGCATCTTGGGCTCCAATTTGCCAGGCAATATTGTGGATAAATTTCAGACCAGTAAAATGGGATATAAGTGGATGACCAAAAGAGAAAGAACCCTTGAACAGTTATCTACTGCCAAATCAATCCTAGGCAGATACAATTTTCTGAAGTTTTGGTTGGTAATTCTTTAGAGCATCAAAGAAACAAAGAATGATAATGTTAAGAAGCAAATAGTACTGGGCATAATCCCAGTGACTTTGGAGGGTGAGGCAGGAGGATCAGGAGTTCAAAGCCAGCCTCAGCAAAAGTGAGGTGCTAAGCAACTCAGTGAGACCCTGTCTCTAAATAAAACACAAAATAGGGCTGGGAGTGGCTCAGTGATTGAGTGCCCCTGAGTTCAATCCCCAGTACTCCGCTCCCCTCACCAAAAAAGATGGAAAAAGTGTTAAACTTTTCCATAACAAGGATAAAAAGAGTTATAGGAACCCTTTAAAAGCTGTATTTCATAATGAATGACAGATTTGTGCTTTCAGTATCAGCAGATTAGGAAATTTGGACCAACTTAAATGTTGAGGATAATTTAAAAAACCTGGACAAAATAGTTTGTAAAAATCTTCTGGAGCTGGGTGTGCTGATACACACTTATAATCCCAGTGACTTGGGAGGCTGAGGCAGGAGAATCACAAGTTCAAGGCCAGCCTGAGCAACTTGGTGACTCTGTCTCAAGATAAAAATTGAAAAGGGCTGGGAATGTAGCTCAGTGATAGCACCCCTGAGTTCAATCCCCAGTACTGAAAAAGGAAAAAGAAAAAATCAAGAAGTGCTGGGGGCCATTGCCAAGTAGGAATGACGCATCGAAATTTCCTTGTCAGCATACCCCATGTTAAATGGACTTGCCTTGGAATTTCGCTGTTGACATTGCATGTAAGGTGACCTTGCTCAAGGACCAGGGTGGATCCGGGTTTAGAGCTGATCAGGTTTGAGGAAGTATCCCAGTCCTTGGGTTTAGGGCGTTCCCGGTTTAAGACAAGTTTAAGGCGTTCCCGGTTTAAGACAATATGGGTTTTAGGGAAGTTGGAGGTTGAAGATTATTGCTGCTGGAAATAGGGCATTCCTGCTGCTTGAGTTCCCATTGAGTTCTCGTGAGATTCAGAAAGTATTAGGAAGAAAGCCTCGTGGAGTAGGTGAATTGGGCGGCAGCAGAACTGGGATTTCCCCAGAACGTGTGTGTAGAGGCCGGTGTGAGTTCGGGAATAAAGAATTGCTGTTTGAATCTACAAAGCTGTGAGTGGCTCGTGATCTTGTGCCCAGCCAAGACATTGGCAAAGAAGAAAAGAAAATGTCTTCTTGACGGCATTAGAGGGCTAATAAGGCAGAAAAGAATCAACAGGTTAATACACGGGAGAAGATTGAAATCCAGAGCAATGGAAACCCAGTGCATTTAGGAGGACTTCTGCCAATTCCAGAAGAGGCATTTGAGAGGTTAAGAAGCTAAATAGGGCTGTTATAGTTAAACCTTCGTCCCGGGGTTTCATAAACTGACTTCCAGACCACTTACGTATAATCCAATCAAGCCTTTATTGAAGCACACCAGTGGCGGCTGACCAGAACATAAAGCTGTTCCCCTGATCAGCCCCGAACAATTGCAAGGGTGCTCCTTATAAGCCTGAAAACCGCAAAAGGGATGTTCAGGGGTCCAGCCAATGCAAGCAAGCCAGGTTACAGAAGAGGGAGAGTGCAGTCAAGTGGCGGGAAGCTAACCAATCACAGTTAGCCCAGTCACCCCAGTTACAGAAACAGAACCCCATTACCCTAGTTACAGAAACGATGCACCATTAGGTAGTTCTGTGTTCTTAAAGGTTTCTATAGCAAAGGGAAAAGAACATCTTGCCCCAGTCATGACCCTTCTACTTGGCATGGTTGTTTTACAGGATGAAGTCATAAAACAAAATGGAGTCATATTTGCTTCTACTATCACAGGGCTTCCACAGCTTTGCAGGACATGGGGAAATAGAACTTGGAATATAGGGTTCCCAAAGTGTAGAAGCTTGGTAAAACTTCCTTAAATTGGGGTGATAACCCTAAATATATAGACCTAGAGTAAAGATGAACCAGAAATAAACTAACTTTCAAAAGGACTAAAACTTTCTTATCTCTCGATTTGGAATAAGGGGATCCCAGGTAGCTGATATTCCTAGGTATCATCCTGAAGCAAAAGCAAATCCTTTCTAAGGGATGTGAACATTGTCCTAACCTACTTTTCACACCAATTTTTGGCATTCAATCAAATCATTTTTTTAGGCAAGGAAACAAACACAAATAGAGAGAGAGAGAATGAGAGAGAGAGAGAGAGAGAGAATGAGAGAGAGAGAGAGAGAGAGAGAGAGAGAGAGAAAAGAGAGTCCCAGGGGATACAGACATTGGAGGTAATAACACAGACTTTAACCATGTTTGATATAATTTAAAGGTATAAAAATACCATTGAGATTTTTGGTCAAGAAAGATCAAATAGAATCTGTCAAACTGAAAATTCAGCTACTGCAATTAAAAACTCATTTAGTGGGTTTAGTACAGATTAGACACTATGGAATGGAAAATTAATGAACTATAAGAAAGACCATAAATACTTAAAATGATATTTTAAGTGGAAAAGACAGAAGAAAGAATAAGAGACATGGAGATTCTATAAAAATGTCTAACATAATGTATTTCAAAAGCAGAGAGAGATTGGGTAGAGGTAATACATGAAGAAATAGTAGGTATGAATTTTCAAAAGTTGATGCAAGGTATTGAGCCACAGATTCAAGCAGCACTACAAATCCCAAGCAGGATTAATATAAGAAAAACCAGACCTAGCACAGCAAAGTTAAAAATGTTCAAAATATCTTCAAAAAGTTGCCAGAAAATCACTGCTCATTTAGAATCCTATACTCAATAAAAATACTCTTTGAAGGAACTGAGGTTGTAGCTCAGTGGAAGGGTGTTTGCCTAGCACATGCAAGGCACTGGGTTTGATCCTCAGCACCACATAAACATAAGTAAATAAAATAAAGTATTGTGTCCAACTACAACTAAAAGAAAACAAATTTTAAAAATCCTTTGAAAATGACCAAATTATGTTGTTATATTTTGTGCATGTACAAATATGTAACAATGAATTCCATTATTATATAGAATTATTATGTGCCAATAAAAAAATGTTAAGTAAACACAATTTTAGCAAAAAAAGTGGATGAATTTGTCATCAGCCGACCTGAACTAAAGGAAATACTAAAGCATGTTCTTCACACAGAAGAAACTAAGCCAGGTACAGTGGAACATGACTGTCATCCCAGAAACTCAGGATACTGAGGCAGAAGGACTGCAAATTTGAGGCCGGTCTCAGCAACTTAGTGAGACCCTGTCTCAAAATAGAAAATTTAAAAGCCTGGGGATGTAGATCAGTGGTAAAGCAACCCTGGGTTCAATCCCCACTCCAAAAGAAGAAAAAGAAAAATGATTAAAGATAGAAATTGGGAATGTAGGAAGGAATTAAGAGTAAGGGAGAATGTTAAGTATGTAGGAAACATGAATACTGAATGTGATAATGATTTGTAGAACTTATATCTATAGTATCAAATGCAGGGCAACAACATCATGGAAGGTCAGAATAGTGAGAAGGGGCTAAATTAAAAAATTAGTTTCCTTAGACATCATTGGAAGACAATAAACATATAGTATAACATTAGGTTTTTACAAATTAAGAATATGTGTTACATCTTAAAAATAATGACTATAAGAATAGTAAAGGAGTATACAACACTTCACACATGTACTCACACC
The DNA here is from genome assembly GCF_964194105.1 of Spermophilus citellus. Taxonomy (NCBI): domain Eukaryota; kingdom Metazoa; phylum Chordata; class Mammalia; order Rodentia; family Sciuridae; genus Spermophilus; species Spermophilus citellus. The sequence goes on from NC_138184.1 coordinate 144,625,912, forward strand.
TATGCACTTTGTACAGATAAGAAAAAGAGGAAAGATCCACCAAAATGTTAATAGTGATTATATTATATGTGGGTAATGGCATCTGGCCAATTTTTTCTTTACTTTGTTTATCTATATTTCTTAAAATTTCCATCTAACATATGTAAAGGAACTATTACCATCAAAATAGCCATGCCTTCTAATTTTTATGATTGTTTCCATTGTTAGCTCTTCTGAGCTGGAGAAGATGATCAAAAGTAAAATTTGCTGTTAATTTAAAGTATGGGTTTTAAAAAAATTAACAATGTATTCTGAATATCCTTATCTGTCATTAACTGTTACTCTGTAATATTTTATTGATTGTAAAATCACCCATTATGTAGCTGCTATATAATTTGTTTAGCCATTTTCCTCTTATTGGATGTCTGGATTATTTCTAATTTTTAGAAGTTATAAACACTCCTAATGATCATTTCTGCATACATGAATTTCTTTCTATTCCTAGAGGTGTGATTGGTAGGTCAAAGGGCCTACAAAATAAAATGTTTTCTGGTTCTTATTACCAAATGGCCCTCTGTTAAGGCTGTATCTAATTGCTGTTTAATTAACCAGGTTAGGAGTATTGGGGATACATAGTAACTGTTTTAGCAGTGCGCGCACGGTCTTGTCTGTGAGAGTTCAAAGATTGCCCACCATGCTGCTGTGGTCACACCTTGAAAACCAGGCCCAGCAGTGCAGGAGTTTGTTGGTGTTTAGGACAGAAGGGATTCACAGAAAGGGAGCAGTCTGATGGGCGTGGCTCTGTGTGGGGAAGCTTCCTGGAGAGGTGAGATTTAAGGGAGGCCTGGAGCTGGGCATGGTGGCACACACCTGTAATCCCAGCAACTCAGCAGGCTGAGGCAGGCTGATTGTAAGTTCGAGTCCAGCCTGGACAACTTAGGGAGACCCTTTCTCAAAATAAAACATAAAAAGGGCTGGAGACGTAGCTCAGTGGTAAAGCACCCCTGGGTTCAATCCCCAGTACCAAAAAAAAAAAAAAAAAAAAGGTCTTGAAGGTGGCCGATTGGCTGGCCCAGAGGTAGAAGAAACAGGGGATATGAATGAAGCACCTGGCCCAGCGCACTGGGGCCTCGAGTGGCTTGATAGGAGAAGGAAGTAGGTGCTGGGAAGCAGAGCTGAACAGGCTGACTCAGGGATGGCTGGGGATGGGGCAGCCAACCCATGCTGGACTTGATAAAACGGGAACCAGCAGCCAAGGAAGAGGCTCGATGACAGGGACATGTCTGTGTCCTCATTTGACTCCCACACTTGATGATTCCTCTGAAATAGGAAGAAACTGGGGTTTCTCTGCTTTTTATAAAATTAGAAATAAACAACGCTGCCCATTTGCTAGATAGTCTTGGAAGGATAATAAAAATAAAACTTTCCTCCTCTCTCAGCAGAATGGAATTAGACTCACCTTGTTACAGCCTGCGCTGCTGCCAATTAAAGCGAGAGAGAGAGAAGAAATTCTGCCGAAACCTCCTCCACTTTCCAGCTGCTCTTATTTAATCCAGGTAGTTTAAATCCCCCAAGGACCTTAAACTAAATCAACCACCAAATATTGAAAAATAAAAACAAACTGTTAATTAGAGGGATTGTAAAGCATGCCTTTCCTTTTGTGTAGGAAAGGAGGGGCACAGAGGGGAGGTTGGGTGGGAACTCCTTCAAAGGTGTGGGAGAAAGACATTGAGGGCACCTTTCTTTTTCCCCTGGGATTTCAAAGCAAAGATTTGTAAAATTAAAAAAAAAAAAAAAAAAAAAAAACTCTGGGAATACTAGGGACAGTGCTGGCATCTTGTTAAATCAGGCAGGGGACCTCATTAGAGATGGATGGGAGCAGGCGGTGTCCCTCCTGGGAAAAGCCTAAATGGAAGAGTGCTCAAGGACAGCTCCCATGCTGTCCCATAGACATCAGGTGCCAGTTCCCACCTCCTGGAGCAGGTCTAATCACCTTCAAGATTCCACCAAAGTCTACCAGGGGAAGCTGCTTATCACTAAGGCAGATCACCTGGGGCCACAGCTCTCACCCTGGAGGAAGAGGAAAGAAAAAGTGCCATCCAGGGACAGCAGTGGGCAGCAATCCCCTCTCTCATCTGGGCAAAGGCACCCACTACTGTCATAATATTCTTTTTTTAAAAAAATTTTCTTTTAAGTTATAGATTGACACCAATACCTTTGTTTATTTATTTATTGAAATTTTTAATTGTTGATGGATATTTATTTTATTGATTTGTACGTGGTGCTGAGAATCGAACCCTGTGCCTCATGCATGCTGGGCAAGCGCTCTACCACTGAGCCATAACCCCCGCCCCCGTGACTTTGTTTATTTATTTTTATGTGGTGCTGAGGATTGAACCTAGTACCTCACATGTGCTAAGCTACAACCCCAACCCACTGTCAGCATATTCTGACCCAATTTCCTCTACCCTGCGTTGCTTGGTCTATGGGATTATGTCACTGTGTTAAAAAATCAGGACTTTGGAGGTCAAGAAATGAACACTTTGATTTTTCACTTTTGAGTTTGTGGTTTAAACTGCTAATAGATCTTCACATTCTTTATGCCATAATTTAACCTGTTCCTATTCATGAACAATTGTTTTTTGTTCCTTATCTTTTGAAATTAGAAACAAACTGCAGAGATTATCCGTATGCATACTTCTTTGGATACAACATACTTATCTGTGGGTTAAAAATCCTGCTATTTAAAACACAAACCTGAAACTCCTAGAGGACAACCTAAGAGAAAACCTATATGACCTTGGGCATGGCACTGACCTTTTAGATTCTATACCAAAGGCATGAGCCGTGGAAGAAAGAATTTTAATGGGCTTGATTAATATTAAAAATTTCTGCTCTGCCAAAGGCAGTCAGGAGAATGAGAGACAAGACACAGACTGGGAGAAAATATTTGCAAATGTGTATCTGATAAAGGATTGTTATCAAAATGCACAGAGAACTCTTAAAACTCAATACTAAGATAATAAACAATGAGCCTCTATGTATAATTATAATCCACTGATTAACATACTACTACTACTAATAATAATAGTCAGGATTTTTTGGTGGTACTGGGGATTGAACTTGGGACCTCATGCATGCTAGGCAAATGTTCTACCACTGAGCCACATCCCCAGCTTTGAGATTGATCAAACATACACATTATGTGTATGTCTGAATGTGGTATAATGAATCCCATTATTGTTTATAATTTTGTATAATGCACTAATAAAAATATACAGAAAAGAAAAGGAAAAACAAAAATAAGCAAACTGATTAAAAAGTGGGTCAAAGATCTTAACAAATACTTCATTAAAGAAGATATACAGAAAGCAGCTAAACATATGAAAAGATGCTCAATATTATATGTCACTAGGGAAATATAAATTCAAACAACAGTGAGATACCTCTATATACCTATTAGAACTGCCAGAATCTAGAACACTGACAATACCAGTTACAAGGATGTAAAACAACATTCATTACCAGTAGAAATGCAAAATGTTACAGCCATGTTGGAAGAGTTAGGCTGGTTCTTAGAAAATGAAACCTATCCTAACCGTACAATCTAGTAATTTTGCTCCATGGTGTGAACTCAAAGGAATTGAAACTCGTGACCATACAAAATCCTGTACACAGATATTAATGGCAGCTTCATTTGTAACTGTCAAATCTTGGAAGCAACCAAGGTTTTCTTCAGTTAAAAATGCTAAACCATACTACATCCAGGCAATGGAATACTATTCAGCACTAAAATGAAATGAGCTATCAAGTCAAGAAAAAACATGGAGGAAACAGATGCATCCTATTGAGTGAAAGAAGCCAACCTGAAAAGGCTCACTACTATATGATTCCAACCATATGACATTCTGGAAAAGGTAAAACTGTGGAGACAGTGAAAAGATCAGTGATTGTCAAGGATTGTGTGTTGTCTGTTGTTGTGGGAAGAACACAGGGGATTTTTAGGGCAGTGTGATATTCTAATGGTGGACACATGTCATTATACATGGTCTGAATAAACAAAATGTTCAACACCAAAAGTAACCCTTAATTTAAATGAGGTACTCTGGGTGATAATGATGTGTCAGTGCAAGTTCATCTTTTGTAGCAGATGGACTTCTCTGGTGGGGATGTTAGTAATGGAGAGTATCAGGGGTAAAGGTTAAAGAGTAATGACTAAGAGGCATGTTATTGTGATAGCATTAAAAATGTTTTGAGCAACTTTATACTGTAGTGAAGAAGTCTAGAACTTTCTACACATAAACCATCCTCTAAAAGTTTCTGTGGAACAAAATCAGTAATAACATCGATCAGACCCTGACCGAACCACACATGATCTCCTGTTAGCCTTAGAACACCCCCGTGAGGTAGGATCATCATCCCTAATCTCTGAACGAGGGGACCTAGAGCTCAGAGAAGGTAAATAGCTTACCTGCGGCCACACAACTAATATGTGGCAGAGTCAGGGCTGAACCCAGACTGTGTGATTTCAGAGCCTCAGTCTCACCCCCACGCTGCCCTGCCTTACAGAGTTTACACAAGAGACAAAGAAACACGAATTTCTAGATGTATTCATATTGAGATGTTTTTCAGAATGCTGCTGTAGCTTTAGCATGGAGACAGAAATAAGCCTGGTAATGCAAAATAGGGACCAGGCGTAGCTCAGCTTTGCTCATTCTGGGTGACAGAATCTTGAATGTAAATCACTAGGTTGAGTCTACCTGGTCCAGGAATCCGTAGATTCTGGATTCCTTCTTTCATGTAAGACTTGTGCTCCAGACTCACCCCCACCCTTCTCTACCTCACCCTGCCTCTGGTGGCTGGTCCCTAAGGGCTGTGTCACCTGGCTTCCTGCCTCTGGGCTCTGGTTTGATTTGGCTAATGGGAAGCACTGGGAGGAGATTGAATGTCGGGAGCTAAGAAAGATCAAGACATTTATTTTACTGTTTCCTTCCCTTCGGGCTGAGATGGACCTCTGCTTCTTGCTTCATGCTACTACATCTCAGATATTGCTTATGCAACTTGCTCTGAGAACAGTCTTTCCAAACTGAAACTTTGATTGCTTTGGAAGCCTCTTTCCCCTACTATGCTTCAAAAATTCTAGCTCTGCCTGTGGGTAACCCCTCTGTCTCTAAGCAGGGCAGGTGTGTCTGCATTCTCTTATTTTTCTACACGCTATGACAAAAGAGGGGCTGTTTTTGGAATGTCTTCAGGGAGTCACTTCCTTCTTTCCTTGGGTACTCTCTCTCTTCGCCTGTACTTTGTGAAGACCTGTGCAACAACAATCCTGTGCAAAACTTATACTCAGCTCTCTGTGAAAGTTTCTCTCTAATCTCTTCATGGCAAATTCTATCTCCAAAGGAGGATGCAGTAGTATCTCCTGCCTCACCTGCTTGCTTTCAATGTGATCTTGACACTCCCATGAGAGGTGGTCCTTTTGTCCCACCCATCCACCTCTCTGGGTCTGAGTTACTTCTCTCAGTAAAGTGCAGCAGAAGGAATGTGATAGGACGTTTGCAATTAGATCAGGAAAGGCTCACTCTGCACAGGTTCTCTCTTGGGGCCTTTTCTCTCAGAACTGAGAAGCCAGCTTGTAAGAGGCCCAGGCTCTATGGGGTGCTTCAGTTCCTGGTCCCAGTTGATCCAGCTTTCTACTTATTCCAACTGTCACCAATGTAAAGAACCCATCTGGAAAGTAGATCCTTCAATTCCAACTATTCCAGCCCCTTGCGGTCTGGATCTTTCCATCTAAGGACCCAAATATGACAGAACAGAAAAGAACCATCCTGTGTGCTTTTTCCAATATTTGATCCCCGTGATTGCTTTTTTATACTAGTAAGTTTGGGGTGTCTTGTTTTGCAGAAGCTGGAACATGAACACACATCATATCCAACACTGTTCAGTTCCATGGTGATGGTACTGTCTGGTTCATTAGAAACACACAGCCCCAAGACTCAAACTTCAGTACATCTTCTTTTCCATCTCTAGTTTGGAAGGAGGAAGATAATATTTGTTTGGATTCTCCAATCATCCATTCAGTTATTTGAAAACAAATCTGGGTATTTAATATCGAAAGGATATTACAAACATTGAATACACTGCTAAAATTCCAGTGCTGCTTTTTGCAATGGGGGTTGGAAAGTTTTCTTTCCATTGCTAGAGTTGCTTCTAATCTCTCAACCACCCATCCCTGCTCTATGAAAGTTGAATACCATATGCCTTCCATCCCTGCTTCTGCCTGGGATACATGCTAACGTTAGCTTGCGCCACACAAAACTGCCCCTTTGAAGTCCATAAGTGGTGAAATATCAGTAATTTCATGTGGCTGTATCTAAATATTAACCTCTAACTTCTTGTATACATGTACCATTGAATTGTATCCTTAGTTTTCAAATGGTTCTTGCTTCCTACTTCCCATTTCTGTCACTACTCCATGGATTTTTCTGTATCACAGCATTGTGTTCTTTAACACTTATCATAAGCTGTAATTATACATGTGTTTATTATTTAATGTCTAATACCCTAAGCAGACTTATACAAACTCCATGAGAGCAGCACATCACTTTATTTCAGACCCCAGCAGGGGGCCTGGGACATCATAAGCACTTCATAAATGTCATTTGAATTAATGAATATACAATATGACTCTCTTCATATGCAATGTTTTCATTCTGTTGTCAGAATGTCCTATACACACTATGGCCCTTGTCATTGTATCTGGATCAGAATGTAAGCTTTTAGAGCCGTGAATGATCCCTAATCCTGATTGCCCATTAGAAATACCTGGGAAGGGCTGGTGGTGTAGCTCAGTGGTAGAGCGCTTGACTAGATGCCCAAGACCCTACGTTTTGACTGCTAGCACTGTCAAGAAAAAGAAGATGGAGAAGGAGGAGAAGGAGGAGCAGAGGGGTGGGGAAGGGGAAGGAGAAAGAGAAGAAGGGAGAACGAAGGAAGGAAGGAAGGGAGGGAGGGAGGGAGGGAGGAGGGGAAGGAAGGAAGAGAGGGAGAGAGGGAGAGAAGAAGACCTGGGAAGATTGTAAAACTTATTGGAGGATTTTCCCTCAAATAAATCAAATCCAGGTCTCCAAGAAATGGAGCCCAGATGTGGTAGAGAAACACTATCCTTCAGAGGTCTCTATGTCCAGGGCTATGCTTTCCTTTTGATGCCCAGTGGTAGACTTAAAACCCTGTCATTTTGTTCTGGGTCCCGATTGCCTTCTTTGGGCACATTAGATATTGCCACCAACCTCCAACCAGTAAGTTTTGGAAGCCAATCAAACTTAATTTTGCAAGTAATTTTTTCCACCAGCTTGACTAACAGGCAGCTTTTAGGTTTTCTATACAACATTACCTCTAAATCCAACCCAACTGAACACAAATCTAATTAAAATAATGTGTGTTTCAAGATAGGTTCTTCAACCTCTCCTTCCAACAGCATTGCCATGTTTAGATTCTTCCTGTGGAGAAGCCCTCAATTCTCCATTTAACTCTTCCCTTCCCATCTTTCCAGCTCTTGGAATATGTACAAATGTACAAAGTGTACAAATTTGTATAATATGTACAAAGTGAAATAATAAGCCTCCCCGGGTCACAGTTTAATGGGCATCCTTCCATTTAACCTTCTTTCAATGCATCCATCCACATATCCATTCCTCTAACCATTTGAATACTGAGCACATATCTTGTAGAATTTTCTATGTGCTGACAACCAAACCCTATCTATTAGAGAACACACAAAACTGAATAAGGCTTAGTTCCCTTCCAAATATCTCAGAAAACCAGAAATTAGAAAAGGATGAACTGCTACTAAGACATAGAAAGTCTAGAACATAGTGAAGGTGTTGGGTGCCTATAATCCCAGCTATATGGGAGGCTGAGGCAGGAAGATAGCAAGTTCAAGGCCAGCCTGAGCAACTCAGTGAGACCCTCAGCAACTTAGCAAGACCATGCCTCGAAAACAAAAAAATAAAAAGTACTGGAGATGTAGCTCAGTGGTAAATCACCCCTGGATTTAATTCCTAGTACCAAAACCAAAAAACAAAAACATAGGGTAATGATTCATTATCAACTAGAGAAATAAAGGAAGGAAGACTATGTGTATGTGGCATTATCAAGTTAAGTAGGAGTCCACTGGGTAGAAGGCAGAGGGGCAGGCGACAGATATGTGGGCAAAAGTAGAGCCTGAAAAATCAGAGGAAACCCAATAGTTCTGGATATAACCAAAATAAACCAGGAAGTGTGTGTTTGTTGATGTTGTTTTGTTTGTAGTGCTGGGGTCTGAACACAGGGCCTCATGCATGTCGGCAAGTGTTCTATCACCCAGCTTGGTGATAATTTTTAAGGCTTTATTATGAGTGGCTCACCACAGAGAGCCCTCTCCTCATTTCCTAAGCACAGGACAAACTGCACATTTGTTACCCACATTCATGCACAACTAATTTCATTTTCATAAACTTTATTGATTCCACCATATTCTTTATAGCCACTGATTTTATATACCCTTCTCATCAAACTGCAGACTTATTATTTCACTTTGTACATATTGTAGTAATTGAATCACTTAATGGCACAATAAGGTTTTGTACACTTTGCCATCGACACTGCTGACTTAGCATAGTTTGTCTCACTTTACTGCATTGTTCTTATTAATTCTTCCACAGCCAACTAAGCTGTTTCTCTCGAGAATTGCCTGGGAGGCAGAAATCCTTATTATTGTCTCACTTTGCTATTACTGGAGATGAGCAGAATTTTGAATTGGTCTCACTTTCTAGTAAATACAAATCAGGGATCATTTCAGTCCTATATCACCACCTATTGAACCACCTTAAAACATGGTGGTTTAAAATCCCAACAGCTGTTTGTCTCTCTCACAATTCCGTGGGCTGGCTGGGCTCAACTGGATGGTTCTTCTGCTCCTGTGGTGTTGGTTAAGGCTGTAGTCATTAGAAGCCCCACTGCGCCACAGTTTGTAAGCTGGCTTACCAACATGGCTGGCAGTTGGTACTAACTATTGTTGGGAAGCTCCACAGGGGCCCTTAACCAGAACACCTTAGTTCTCCCCCATGTGACTTGCCCAGACAGGGTCTGGATTCCAAGACCCAGCCTTACCAACCCACAAATTAGAAACTGCACATCTCTCAATGCTCAGCTTCAGAAATTTTATTTCTGCATTTTATTAGATAAAATAAGTCACAGGGTCAGCTTAGGTTCAAGGTGAAATGATGTAGAGTGTTGGAAGAAAACTATTATGACAGTAGCTCACAAGAAGATTTTAAAAGGTGCACTAAAATTCAAGATTCCTCTGTTGAGCCTTTTCTTTGTATTTTTAGAATTTTAATAAAACATTTGTTGATCATTAGAGCCCATGTATCATGAAGCACAGAGACAAAATTAAAGATAAGAAATTAATCGGACCATGAGATACCACTTTATACCAGTTAGGATAACTATAATAAAAAGACAACATGATAAGTGTTGATGAGGATAAAGAAAAATTGAAACCCCATATGAGGTAGATGGACATGTAAAATAGTTCAGCCACTTTGGAAAATAGTTTGGCAGATCCTTAAAATGTTAAATACAGATTTATCACATGATCCAGATATATATACATATATGAATTGAAAACTTGTCTGGGATTAAGGATGTGGCTCAGTAGTACAGTACTTGCCAAGATACATAAGGACCTGGGTTCAATCCTCCAGCTGCCCCTCCCATCCCCCCAATAAAAGGAAAGAAAAGAAAACTTATGTCTACACAAAACTTATGCCCAAATATTGATATTAGCATTATTGATAATAGCCAAAAATTGGGAGCAACCCAAATGTCTATTGACTGATAAATGAGTAAACAAAATGTAGAATATACACATCGAAGTTTTGTTTTGCCATAAAAATCAGTAAGGTACTAATATGTTACAACATGATGAACTTGGCAACATTATGTACTGTGAAAGAAGCCAGTCACCTGTTGTACCATTTGGCTTATATGAAGTGTTCAGAAAAAGTCAATCTGTAGAGACAGAAGATAGAACAGTGGCTGCCTGGGACTGACTCTCCCTCTCTCCCTCTCTCCCTCTCTCCCTCTCTCCCTCTTTTCCTCTTTCCCTCTCTCCCTCTCTCCCTCTGTTGGGTGTGTGGACGTGAGTGTGTAGAGAAGCTTTTGAAATAGAAGTGGGAGTGCCTGCTAAGGGGTATGGATTTTTAGGGACAGTGATGAAATTATCCTAATATAAAATATGATGATTGCACAAATGTAAATACACTGACAACCACTGAATTTTACATTTTAAGTGGGTGAATTACATGGTATATAATTAAACCTAAATAAAGCTGTTTTTTAAAAAGAAATTATCAAGCAGAGAGATTTAGAAGCTTTTTAACCTTTTGTTAGTACATTTATCTTCTAGTTTTGATCACCTCTTCATTATGAGCTCCTCACCTGCAAAAGTACAGCTGTGACACCTGCCACAATTCTCTCCTGTCCCTGATGGGGGCTGTAAGCACGGTTTGCATCTTCCTTTCCCAGAATCCTTAGTGCCTATCCCCTACTTTCTACAGCATTAGTCCTGGTCCCTTAGAGTCTATCATTCACACTTTTTTTAAAAAGATGTTTTTGTAGTTGTAGATGGACAGCAAGCCTTTATTTTATTTGTTTACTTTTATGTGGAGCTGAGGATCGAACCCAGCGCCTCACTCATGCTAGGCAAGTGCTCTGCTACTGAGCTACAGCCCCAGCCTATCATTCACACTTTCAACTCCTCCCTCTCACTTTAAAGTGTTCTGAAATACTTTGCATAAAGGATGAGGCAGCAAAAGACAATAACTAGTGCTGTGCCAATTTGTCTCATCTGGCTTGTAAAGTTCTAGCAAATGTGAGAATTCATAGAAAATTACCTCTCATCCAAGTGGATGAACTAGACCTTTTATTTCAAGCTATTGATCTACATAAGGTAGATGCAATGATATTTTATGCAATGGTTTTCCTGTAGCAGCGGCTGCCACCCTGCCCGCCACCCCATGCCAACTAAATGAGCCAGCCATTCTATAGAAGCAGCAGGGGAAGAGGCGGGCGCTCTGGATTCAGGGGACCACCAGCTGCATTTCCCCAGGCTGCAAATGCAACTTGAAGTATACGACTCAGCCCTAAGAGAGCACTGTGTTACACATAAGTTGGAAGAGTCTGTTTGACAGTTGAAGTCAGACCATTTTGATTTTTACATAAAGATAGTTAAACATTGTCTTGACAGGTTTATTCTAATTTGGTAAAGGCAATAATTTTATGGGATGGTAACTGTTTCCTTGCAGTCATGATTCCTGCTGTTCCTTTTGCATTTTCTTCTAATTGGCAGATTGATGGGCTCCCAAGCATTTGCTTAAAAACCATTTGCAGAGGAAAAAGGAAAAGGCAGAGGCGCATGCTTTCTTTCCGGAAGACTACTTCTAATCGCATCGGGAAGGGGGCTGTTTTCACCCGCAATTTACAAATTATTTCTGGCATATTAATAGACTTTTTGCCTATTTAAATTTAATTTGGATAAAGGTAATAAATGTGCTTCGTTTAAAAGTCAAATACTACTACAAGGCTTATAAAGAAAAACAGTGATCCCTTTTCAACTCAATCCCCTCCCGATGCCTGTTCCAAAGGAAATCCTTTCATCTCTTTCTTTTGCCAGTTCCTTCTGCTACTTTCCTTTGTATTTCTAAATAACAATATTATGCCACTACTTCTTTATTTTTCAGTTGTAAATACTACCCATTAACTTACTGTCATGAAAGAACAGAATTCAGTTCTCTCATTCTTCTCTGCCCTATCAATCTTGGAATTCTTTTCCCTCTTCTTTTCTATGTAAAAGCCTCTGGTTCTTGTTTTAAATCCTATTTATTCTGTTTTCTGTAAGAGTCAATTACCTTCTGATTCAATGTTACATTTAAAGTGTCTGAGCCAGGTGCAGGGATGCATGCCTGTAATCCTAGTGGCTCAGGAGGCTGAGGCAGGAGGATTGCAAGTTCAAAGCTAATCTCAGCAATTTCGTGAGGCCCTAAGCAACTGAGCAAGATCCTATCTCTAAACAAAATATAAAATGAGCTGGGAATGTTGCTCAAAGGTTAAGTATTTCTGGGTTCAATCCTTGGTACAATAAATAAATAGATAGATAAATAAATAGATAAAATGTCTGTTATCATGTATTTAATTTCCAGGAGCTTTGTCTTGTTCTCTGGGTAATACTTCTTTCTGATATCTAGTGTCTAACTTTTCTTACTGAGTATATCGATCACTATTCCTTGAAGTTTCCCGCATCTTGCATTATTTCTTTGTCCTCTGTGACACATCATGGCACAGATAACTCAATGTGTAGCCTGAGCCAAGTTAACAGAAGGAAATCACCATTGAAATTTTCTTCTTCTTGCCTCTGGAGATACTCTGTCATAATGTCTCTTTATAATACATTTAACTTCTCTTTATTTTTAATTCCTCTATTTCTCTTTCTTTAATCTAGTGTCCATATTAGTCAGATTTGAATAAAAATCTGTATTAGGGTTCTCCAGAGAAATAGAAAGCACACACACATACATACACACATGTACACACTATTGTGCTATGATTCCTTAAGTTTGTGTGTATATGTGTGTGTGTAGAGGCAGACATAAAGGGGGATGGAGAGATCTATCTATCGATTGATTGATTGATCTTCTATTGTTGTTCCAACTATCTTTCTATTATGGAGAGATCTAAGGAATTGGCTCTCGAAGGCTGGCAAATCCAAAATCTACAGGGTAGACTGGCAAGGGGAGATTGATGCTGCAGTTTAAGTCTGGCCATCATTTGGTGAGTCCTCTACTCTTCTATGCCTTAATTTAAAAAGAAAAAAAATCTCTGAGGATTTTCTTCTTGCAGCTTTTGATATTACCTCTGGATGAATCCATAGTGCCTCGATGTATATTTCCAAACCATTCTGTATGCAAGACCTTGCTCTACTTCAACTTTGATGTTTCCCCTCAAAGATTCTGACACTTCAAATGTAACACTCTCCACCATTCTGATATCAAACCACCTTTCCACAAAATTAACTTTGTTCCCTCGCAGCCATCTCTTGCTCTTGGTCTCTCAGGTGACTCAGGAGGCACCTATTAGTCGTTCCTGCCTTTCATCCCAGTAGCTGTCAGCACCCTGCTGATGCTTCTTCAGAGCTTTTCTTCTTGTCCCTCCCCATTTATTGAGGGACATGCTTGGGGGTGTTCTGTACTCCAGGGACTGCAGTGAGACCCAGTGCTGAGGGCCATTACCAAGTAGGAAATTTCCTTGCCAGCGTACCCCATGTTAATTTCGCTGTTGACATTGCATGTTAGGTGACCCTGCCCAAGGACGAGGGTGGATCCAGGATTAGGGTGTATCCTGCAGTTTGAGGAAGTATAGTATCCTGGTCCTTGGGTTTAGGGCGTTCCCAGTTTAAGACCTTGGATTTTAGGGAAGTTCGATGTTGAGGATTATTGCTGCTGGAATTAGGGCGTTCCTGCTGCCTAAGCTCCTGTTGAACTCTCGTGAGATTCAGAGAGCATTTTGGGAAACAAGCCTCGTGGAGTAGGTGAATTGGGTGGCAGCAGAACTGGGATTGCCCCAGAACGTGTGTGGAGGCCGGTGTGAGTTCGGGAATAAAGAATTGCTGTTTGAATCTACAAAGCTGTGTGGTGGCTCGTGATTCTGTGCCCAGCCAAGACTACGGCATTTGGTGGCCCGTACGGGGAACGAACCCGCGACCTTGGCGTTATCAGCACCAACTGGCAAGGAAATTTCCTACTTGGTAATGGCCCTCAGCAACCCAGCACCAAGGAGAGTCTATGATGTGGTCACTGTTCAAGGCGCTCTCCACCCGCAGTCTTGGACAGCTGGATTCTGCCTCACCTGGAATTAGGGCTGCATCTGTGCATCATCTTGATCCCCATGGATGTTGGCTGCATCCCCTAAGAAGCAGGCTGTGAGGGAAATGTGAACTTGCAGGAGGGTGATCAGGGTACTTTGGGGATAGTACCTGAGGAGGGAAGGAGAAGGTAGTGAGACGGGACAGAAGTGCAGGTGGGATGTGGCTTCAATAGTGACCTCAGGAGATAAGAACTGTTCCGAATTAAGACTTCATTTCCCATCAGGCCAGGACTTCACATCTCACAGTTTAGTGAAGGGTGCAAGCCACTCCTGGGAAGGTGACTTAGATGAAGCAACTTCTCCTCGAGGAGGTAATCAAGGGCTTTCTGCCAGTGGAAGTCCCCACTGTTGCAGAGTTGGCCCCACATCCCAGAGGGTGCATGTGGGTGGCACAGCCAGCATTCCTGTCCTGTAGACCATGGCACAGTCTTGGACACCTCAGCAGTGGATGACAAGAGGTGACATGCAGCTGGTTGAGTAAAGAATTCAGGAAGCGTGGGGTGATCTTTCATTTGTTCAGCTTATCAAGTACCACCAGGCAGACGGTGTCAGGTGTTGGATAAAATGATACAAACCCACAAGCCCTGACTGAAATAAGCTTGCAGTCTATTAGGGGTACCAAAAACTAAGCGAACCCTCCAATATAATGAGAATCATAGAAGAAGATTATGGAATAAAAAATGCAAAAAAAATTTTGGATATAGAAAGTGCTAATTAAAAGTAGAATACATACTATTTAAACAGACTTGTTTAAACACTTACTATCTAGCACATCTTTTTTGTAAACTGGTGTTACGAAAATTCCCTTACCATTTAATTTTTGAATGTGTTAATCTTCTTCTTCTTTTGTTTTTTAATGATATGTGGGATGGAACCCAGGGGTGCTCTACTACCGAGCTGCCCCTCAGCTCTTCTTATTTTTTTTAAATATCTTTATTTTATTTATTTATTTATTTATTTATTTATTTTAAATATTTATTCTTTTAGTTTTCGGCGGACACAACATCTTCGTTTGTATGTGGTGCTGAGGATCGAACCCAAGCCGCAAGCATGCCAGGTAAGCGCGCTACCGCTTGAGCCACATCCCCAGCCCTTATTTATTTATTTTTATGTGGTGCTGAGGATCAAACCCAGCGCCTTGCACGTGCCAGGCGAGCACTCTACTGCTAAGCCACAACCCCAGCTCCAAGCTCTTCTTATTTATTATTTGGAGACGGGGTCTCACTGAGTTCCTTAGGACCTCACTAAGTTGTTGAGGCTGGCTTTGAACTTGTGATCCTCCTGCCTCAGTCTCCTGAGCCTCTGGGATTACAGGCATGCACCACTGCCCCCGGCTCTAAGCTATATTTTAAAGTTACCAGTCACCTAGAAACACACTAAGCGCATTGAACTTTCCTCAGTCAATATTCTGTCTTTTTTTTTTTTTTTTTTTGCAGCATTTAATGTTTTTTCCTTTCTGAGTACATAAAAATACACAAATATATGTATGGGAAAAATTACTGGAAAGAAATTTATCAAAATGTTAACAAGGCTTTATAACCCAAGTGGCTAGTGTACATATAGTTGTTTTCTCCTTTAAGACTTTTTCCAAATTTCTATAAGTAAGAGTGACTTTTATAATCAATAGGGGAATATTTTAAAAATTAGATGTGAAAGGGCTGAGGCAAGGCTGTGTGAATGTAAAAGAAGGAAAGACACCGGTGAGGGAGAGCCTCCGGAAAGAGGTGCCCCTGTGCCAGGCAGGCATCAAAAGTGACAGTCTGGATGGGGATGGGAGGGTGCATAGGGAGCAGCCCTTGAAGGACATTTTCAAGCAGAAAGAATGAAATGCTCCATGTCCCCAGGGTGGCAAGCAGCATGTTGGGTGAACTGCAAAATCAGAAGGACTTGAGTGGTAAGGGATGAGGCTGGGAGGGTAAGAGGAGGGCCAAAGATGAAGGGCCTCAAGGTTCGGGAAGGAGGACTTTATCTGGAAGCCTAAGTCAGGCTTGCACATCTCCCTACCCCGGCTGAAGAGCATTTGTGATTGAACAGGGTATTGATCAATGGATGCTATTTTGTGGAAGTAATTTAGAAGTAAAAACCGATTTAGAGTGAAAAGCTTCATGCTTGACAAGAAGTTCTCTGGCCTTAGCAAGGTGATCTGACTCAGGCAGAGAAAGTGGCCTGTACAATGTGGACAGAAAATGATATAGGCACGGCTCCCCCATCCCCCACTGCTGCCGCCCACACACACATACTTTAAGACTCTAGATCTACATTTTTTTTTAAAAAATATTTATTTATTTTTTCTTAGTTTCTCGGCGGACACAACATCTTTGTTGGTATGTGGTGCTGAGGATCGAACCCGGGCCGCACGCATGCCAGGCGAGCGCGCTACCGCTTGAGCCACATCCTCAGCCCTAGATCTACATTTTTTTAAAAAAGAAGAAAAGAACCAGTCCGAGCTCATTTTTTGCATACTTTAAAAGTAATAATCAAGATTTGCAGGTAGCCCTTATCCAGGGATCTGAACTCTCCACAGGTCATTAACAATGTTAACTGTTGGCAGCCTTGGAATCCATTAAAAACACATGTCCAGAGCTGATCGTCATCTAATGCTGCAGGAATGAGTTTTGCTGAGCATGTAACTTGCCTTTGCAAAGCTCAGCACCTCTCCATTGTCATCACGTGTGCCGGCTGGGCTGGACCTGCTGGAGAAGCCCTTAGATCTGCTTTAATCCTTCCCGCCCTGGGTAGCATCCATGCTATTGGCACTCACATTCATTTCCTATCCCTTCCTCAACTTTCTGTATATGGAGAACTAATAGGTACTGCAGGTCTCTGATTTTTCCCCTGGCCCCTCTCTCCTCCCTCCATCCCTACAGCACTGCCCGTTGCCTAGGAGGACTCTCACCACTTCCACTCAGACATTGCAAAATGCTTCTACCTGCAACCCTGCTCCCCTGCCACTGGCTTATACCCAATCACTTGGATAATCTCTGAAGCAGAGAAAGGAGGGAATGATAGACCTGCTCAAAAGTTGAATGACTTCCAGTTACCTTTGGTAGAGTTCAAACTTCCCTACTATCTTTTACATGCGAATCCCATGTTCAAAGCCCTCATGGTTTGGCCTGACCCTACTTCCATGGACCCATCTCCCACTGTTACCTACCGCTTCTCACCACTATAGCCAGCTGTGAGCACTTGCAGCAGAGGCACGAACACCCCTCAGGTGATGCTGTGATAGTTTTGCCTTCTTCTCTGCTTGGATGTGAAGAGATGGCTTTGGAATCACACTGAGGTGGGTTTTGCTTTGGTGCTGAGTATCAAACATGGAGCCTTGGGCATGTTCAGCAAATGCTCTACCACTGAGCTGCATCTCTAAATCACAACCTGAGTTTTGACTCTTCAAGGTTAAATAGGTGTTGAGATATTTAACCTCCCTATATTTTCTCATTTGTAAGGCAGAAATCAGTATCTCCCTCAGAGGTTTGTTGTGAGGATTGAATCAAATCATGTTTGTATAAGAGCACCTGGAGGGGGATTTATCCTGCTGACTCAGTTTTTTTTAAAAAGTATACTTTTTATTTTATTTATTTATTTTTAAGTGGTGGTGAGGATCGAACCCAGTGCCTCACACGTGCTAAGCAAGCAGCTCTACCGCTGAGTCACAGCCCCTACCCTGACTCAGTTTTTGACTGAACCTCCTAATGGAGACATGGAAAAGAACCCCCACATTTGAAAGAATGGAACAAGACATCCCTCAGGATTTACAAAGGGCACTAAGAGATTCCACAATCAAGGCCCCAACAGACTAGGCACAAGAAGGCCAATGATTTGCTGAATTTCATGGGGCTTAGTGATTCTATTTACCAAAGAGCTCTGTGGTGGTCCTGCCTCTCTGGATGTGAGACGGCAGGAACAGCCCTAATAATCGAGGGTGAGGACTTCTCCAAAATACCCTCCTGAAAAAAAAAAATCTCTTAGTGCCCACTTGAAACTTCAACCACAACATCCCTTTACACAAATAAATATGTTAGTTAAAAATCATAAAACCACAATCCGTGAGCTCTTCGAGGGAAAAAGGTAGAGAAAGGAAGCTGATTATTGCCAGAGTAACTGGGCGGTGGCCAGCATGGAGGTTTCAGGAGCCAAAGTGTCTTATTTCTCAAAAGCTCTGCTGAGAATTTATTGCCCATCTTCTTCTTCTAGTCGGGGAAGTTTGGTTGTAAGGTTGCCAGCTTGCTGAAATAAAAAGAGGAAGCTCTCGACCAAATACAGGGGCATGTCCAGGCACAGCTGGTCTTCATGGAGATTGCAGATGGCAACTGGGAGGCCGTTGGGGATGCAGGCTGCTGTAAACTGGATGTGAGCCTGAAGTTTTGTTTTAGTCTGGACTGCACTTTATCAGACCTGAAATTAGGACTGTTTGAATAATTGAAAGTGACTTGGAGAGATAGGTGTCTGATAGTGTCTAATTTCTAACACACTGTTTGAAGGCAATAAATTGAGATGTTTCTAGATTAAAGTCAATTTTATTGAACCCATTCTGTAATAATTAAATGCAGTAATGCAAAAACATTGAGTACAGCTATACTTATAGTTATTAGCCTCATAACTATTAGCTTTACAAATAACAACTGCTATTATTATTATTATTATTATTATTATTATTATTATATTTTCACCTGGCACTTGGGCCACAGTATTATCATTAAAGTTATTCATGTACATATCTCTTTTCCAACTAGACCAATTGAAAACAGTGGGAACCCTGAGAACTTGTCTGGCTCTGACAGACTTAGGACACTGGAATTCCAGATTCTCTTCAGGGTGCCTTCTAAGAAAAAGCAGGGGCATTGAAAGGCAAGTGGAAGAGAGAGAAAACAGAGTTTTCTAGGTGGACTATCATGTGGAAGGCACTATGCTTGGCCTTTTACATTTGCTATCTTGTAGAATAAGATGAAATAATGAATAAATGCAAATTGTGGCTTCCTTATCCCAATACTGCATGGATACATTTTTTAAAATGTAAAATTAGTGCACAGAGAACTGTGGGCCTTTTTTCCTTCTATTATAATTTTTGTGTAAACATGAAATGACAAGAGTTTAAAGATTGGAGCATCCCTGGGTACAAGCCTAAGGGTTCTGAATATAATCAAAATCCTCTTATTTATTTTCTTGCCTAAGTGGCTTCTCCCAGGAGGACAGCAGTTGCATTTCCTTTATTCTGTGCAGCAGTGGTTGTAAATTAATGTGCTCTGCCATCAAAAACAGCTATATGCACCTCTGCCAAGTGTAGTTATCTCATCCAATAATAGGCACAGCCTAGAGACAGTGGAGTTTTAAACCAGATCTTAGAAATTCTGGGCAATTAGCCACTCTCTTGCAGAAAAGAGCGAGGAAGGGCAAGGCTGCAGTATAACAAACCCTTGTTGTGACAGCTGTTGTTACAAATAATATTCCCTTTATGCTTCTAAACTTCACCCAGTCCACAGGCTACAGTGAGGTACCGGAGGTGATAGATCAGCGAAAGAGGTGAAAAATGGGAAAGTGGTAAAGAATTCGTAACTTTGCAGCTTAGAGTTGGTTCAAGGTTATGACTATTAGCTGAAATATGTCTTTACTTTCCAACTGCAAAGGGAATATATTAGCTTAAGAAAAAGTCATAGATATTTGGCATTAGAGAAAATGTTAGCCTCAAGATATATTGAAAAACATTAAATGAATGATGTCCTGGAAGGATTAAAATCATAGCTATGCACAAACCTATAGAACTAAGTTATACCAATACAATAATAAACACATAGGGTTTCTCTTACCTCATGTTTGTTAGCCTGGGTAGATTTTTCAGTTTAGCAACTGCTTGTGTGGAAAAGTACTGGTTCTAGAACAAACATTTCTTGGACTTTAGGATAGCTGCATCTGGAAAAAATCTGCTTTCCAGACACTTGGCTCTAAAAAATCTGCTGGAGAGAGGAAGTGAGTTTGGTCATGTATATGTCTACACAATTCAGTTCAGTAAAAACTCCATGGCCCCTCTTAGAAAAGTACTTTATCTTTCACTGTTTATGTTGGATAATTCTAAAACATAACTGCCTTGTTGACTAAATTTCAGATTTCTATGGAATAGTGGGAATAATAATTTCTCTGTAGCTCAAAGATATTGGGAGGTAGGGTTAGAGGTCCTAGGTTGGTGTTCCAGATTTTCCCAGGTGGGCCTGGAAGATACCTTTGACCCTCCTGGTTGTTCACTTTCTTCCCCTCATTTCCCCAAAGAGCATTTTACAAAGAGCAGTAATGTGTTCAACTCCAAGTTCTCACCCCTCAGACTTCCTCACTGCCAGGGCTGATACTTCTTTCTCTAACTTGTTGAATACATTCTCTTAATACTACTAGTAATCCCTTCAATTGCATGTGTGACTCTAATCTTGATTTTACTCACAAAATATTACATTAAGATGGAAACAGTGAGTGGGGCACAGTAGTGCACACCTATAATCCCAGTAGCTTGGGAGGCTGAGACTGGAGGAACATGAGTTCAAAACCAGCTTCAGCAACTTAGTGAGGCTCTAAGAAACTTAGTGGGACCTTGTCTCAAAATAAAAATAAAAATGGCTGGGGATGCAGCTCAGTGATAAAGCATCCCTGGGTTCAATCTCTGGTACCAAAAAAAAAAAAAAAAAAAAAAAAAAAAAAGATGGAAACAGTGATTTAACTTGACTTCAGTGAGATGAACAAAATTCAACTACCTGGTCAGAAGAGTGAAGCCAGGTTTAAAATTGGGAAACATTTAATTTAGAAAAAAAAATTAATTTTATAAGATTTCAAATAATGTTCACTTTTGACTACCTTTTTAAAAAATGAAGAACTCAAGTGTGGAAGGTCTTAGGTACATTTTTGTTTTTTTATCCTTTTCGTATTTTCCACATTTCTACTTTGCAACTGGGAAAAGAAAACTATTTTGGAGTACAGTCGAAAGACTTAGAAGAAAAGAGGCCCAATAAATGTAATTGCCTTAGGGAATACTAGACACTACATAAAATAATATTAATATAAAAATAAATATCAGCTTTAACCTTTTCGTCAAATATGTGTTGAATGTCAGTTACAGTTGGCCTCTAATGTGTGCTTTCCAAGTAACTGAAATATTTCACATCCAAGGATTTAAGAATGTACTCTGTAAAATTCCCACTGATCTAATAATTTTTCTCATTATGGACAGGCAAGAAAATCCTGTTTTTTTTTTCAATGTAGGATTCTGCTCCCAGGAATAGCCTAATGTTGAAAACAAGAACTGAGCAAGTCCAAATAACTTCCAGCTAACACTAGTATGACATTTGGTTAGGGAAGATGTCCCAAGAGAAATGTAAACTATTTGAAAACATCCTGTTACTAAAACTTGGACATTAAAAGAATGACAAATGGACTGGAAGCCACAACTTAATTCTAAGCACGCATGAACTTGGCTCCCGTGAACACAGTTTTAGTACATACAATTTTTCATGTTCTCTTATATGGATATCATCTGTACCATATGAAGAAAGATCAACTGACATTTATTACTCTCCAAAGAAAGGTTGGAAGCAATCAGCACCCTCACTCCTGGCCTGGGTCAGGCTGGGTGAGTCACAGAGTCCTAGAACCTTCGCAAGTGTCACATCCAACTTCCCTCCCCGGCCTCCCCCCCTGGAGGCCAATTTCAACCATCTGCTTAAGAGCTATTACTCTGACCCTTACATTAGAGCTAAGAATGGTCAAACAGAAGGACTGCAAGAAAAACAGAACAAAATGACCAGATCTTAAACAACGCTTGGAATTCCTAATCCCCAAATAGCTTCCAGTGCATTTGGCGGAACTCTCAGAAGGTTTGAGTCAAGTGTGGGAGATGCCAGACTGAGGTTTCATGTGCATCCAAGTTGGACCCGTTGATACCTGAATTTAGCAGCCCCAGGCAGCGGGTGGCTCTTATTGCTGCATCATCCTGGCTTACAGAATATGTGCAAGGGCTTTTGGGTCTGTGTGGTTTCTTTACTGGCAGATTTACTCTTTCAAGATATTTTTAAGACAAAGGAAGCGTAATAGGAAACCTGTGGCATATTAAGACCTAGCTACTCTCTTGGAAAAAGTGGAATGATTAAGTGAACACTTTGAAGCATGCAATGTGTGATCGATATGTGGGCAGAGAGGATCAAGATGAGGAAATCTTAACCAGAAAGAGACAAGAGGATTTTAAATTTCACACCATTTTAAAGCCAAGTGTTCCTCTGATAATGAACTCTCACTACAAACCACAAGGGATAACTGCTTTTTGCTTTATTAAAAAATAAAAAGATGAGGATGTCTAGACAAGAAAAAATACTAGGAGACTGTGTCTTCAAGGTTCTTGTCGTGGAAAATATAAAGCTATATACAGTTTTTCTCCTTTTCCTGTCTTCTTGCAACCAAAACCCAAGAGGTAAGAAATTGTGGGACAAATTGTCTGGGACCCAAGGCTACTCCAAGGACAAACAGGTGTCTCACAATGACTGAAAGATTTCTTCCCATTTCCTTTGTTAAGACAGAAAATGCACAGAGGGCAGAGTCTGTCTGTATCTGGACATTTCTATGCCCTCCTTCAAAACACTGCATTAGCCACTAAAAGTCTCTCCATAAATGCCAGGGGAGTGAAATCGAATGCAATGGACTTGTTATAAGTCAGATTTTTGTTGTCTTTGTTCTTTAAATCATATTTCCTCCAATTTGCTGTTTAGAGTCTTTTTACAAATTGTACACATAATTTAAGACAGGATAAAAAAATATGAATTAGACAGTTTGGAAAAGAGAGAGTACAATGTGGTCTCCGTGGCCCCATCCATTAAATTAATGAAGACATCCCCTGAGTTCTGAGTTCCTTTCAACCTTAACACATTGCGAGTTTTCCTGCTACCTCGCATCTCATTGATACTTTTCCTTTTTTTTTTTTTTTGATACTGGGAATTGAACCCAGGAGTGCTTGACCACTGAGCTACATTCCCAGCCCTATGTTGTATTTTTATTTAGAGACAGGATCTCTCTAAGTTGCTAAGGCTGGCTTTGAACTTGGGGACCCCCTGCGTTAGCCTCCCGAGTTGCTGGCATTACAGGTGTGCACTACTGCGCCCAGCTACTTTTGTTTTAAGTACCTCCCAGTTCAAACCTCCTCTGCAATATTACATTTTTAATCCATTCCATCACTATTAATGTGAAGTACTGGCATGTCCTACAAAAGGGGGATTTTAAATAAAGAATTAAAGTGTAAGTTATATCTAAATATCTTTAAAATTTTTTTTGTAATTGTAGATGGACAGAATGCCTTTGTTTATTTTTATGTAGTGTTAAGGATCAAACCCTGTGCCTCACACATGCTAGGCCAGCATTCTGCCACTGAACTACATCCCCAGCCCTCTAAATATCTTTAAAGTAAATATCTTTAAATAAAATAAATATATTTAAATAAAGTGGTAAAGTAGAAGTGTAAGTTATCTCTATAACAGAATACCATCATACTGTGGCCATCAATAATGGCACTGAATGAGTATTTATTAATGTAGAAAGTTGTTCATAAGTTAATAAAAAGTTTTTAAAAAACCAATAATATCATAGTAGCACACACAGACACATACACACCCCTACAATGTCTGGAAGGAAATTCTCCAATATGCAATTACTTCTGGTTGGTGGGATTAAGAGTAGCCCTTATTTTTCTTTTCAAGGTAATGTATTTTGTAGTTTTACAACGAACATAAATTTCTTAGGTTACAAAATAGGAAGGAACATGAGGACCTCATCTCAAATCATCCTGAACAGACTGCCCAAGCTATTCTTAGGCTTTTCTGTGGAGGAGATTCCATCCTCTCCATGTATCTACTCAAGGCTGCCAGAACCTCTTGTTGACTTCGCTGCCGAACTGCAGCTTTGCACTTTCAGAAATCAATCTTCTGTTGGCATCAGCTCCAGCTTTGCCTAGAATCTTCCAAAACGTTGTCTCTCCCTGACTTCTTCTGCACCAGACCTAGTCAGATCTTCCAGTTCCTTCTTTTGTCACAAAGTGGAAAGACAAAGGCTCCACATAAAACCCCACCCCTTCTGTTTCCAGTAAGCTGGGCCCCATCTTCAGTGAGACAGTGAATAGCTCTACCCATCTTCTCCAATCTGCTAGCTTCTCTTTCTCCACATTTCAAATCTGGGACTGCTGAGGGCCATTACCAAGTATGGGACCATCCAAAGTAAAATCTGAAACTTTTTCAATGGTATGGATTATTTATATTATTTTGTACTTGGCTGAGTGCTTTCAGAAAACTGACTCAAGAACTTCACTGTCACAGTGAGGCTGGTAAGGTGCAGTAAACAAGAGGTTGAAATAGAAATGACATTTTCTTTTTCAACCATCATGTTGAGTACTTTATCTGACAAAAATGCAGAACTAATAGCTGCATATCCAATACATTTTTCCATAAATAGATGTCTCTGTAAATCTGGACTCAAAGATAACAAAGAACCTTTGTTTTGGATTACTGCTTCTATAGAGCTGAGAATCACCTTTCAGTCCGTGAAGATGTTATTAAAAATAAAAATAATGATGAAGATAATTCATGTTAATACAGCTTCTATCAGAAGCAACCTAATAACTTTTTAGGTTGCATGCAGGGATCATCTTAGGTATTTCTCGTCATTGTTGTCTTCCGGGGGAAGTGAAGTAACTGTTTAATGACAGGGATGATACAATGTCGTAATATGTTGAGAAGCCCTGGAGGATCAGGTCTCTAAAGACATACCGAGAAGCATAACAGTAACTCTGCGCAGCATTACACCAGACCTGGAGAATTTTTTCCTCATACCATGCCCTCTTAAAAGCATCAAGTAAATCTCGTGCAGTAGAGGACTTCCTCTCCCCTGCCCTATTCCATGCTTACTGGAGCTTCTGTTTAGAACCTAGGGGAGACAGTTCCCTTCCAAACTGACATCCCATTAGGTTTGAATTTAGACTTGGCATTTAGGTGGCAGACTCACACCAAATAACTGTGAGTTTCTGTGCCCAGAAAATTGGAAGAACATAGCAGAATATAGCATTGTTATTATTTTAATTGAGTATAATTGCCTTATTAATCAACATTTGCATAATACTTGGTAAAGCAGTTAGCTAACACGTGTCTATAGTTGCAATTTAATTCACCCAGAATATTTCTATTCAGCATTTATATAGCACCTATTGGTTTATGATGCTAATATAGTAGATTCATGTTTCTGTTAAGGCTTAAATGAAAGAAGTTGAAAGCCAAGTCCATTATATTACCTTCTTTATATAGAACCTTTCATCACGAAGGATTCCAAATTGCTTTACAAAGTACAGTGAAACCCTTTTACAATGAATTCCTGAGGGGACAGCTACAGCGGTGTTAGCTGTGGCATTTCATTGAATGAGCATTGTGTTCAGCATTATGGGATTGATGGGGAAGAGGCAGATTTTAAAATCTCAGAGCCCTTGGGAACTTGGATGTTGTTATTTGCCGAATTGTCTGCAGTTTAGAGAAAAGAAAAAGTTAAACTCTGGTATTGAACTATCATTAAATTTTTAGTCTTGTACAAGGAAAGTATTTAATGTAAAGAAAGACCACTTTTGTATAATAATTGAGTGATACATCATGCTCAGAGAGCCTGCTAGAAAATATCAAGAATTCGCTCATTAATATCTTTTCTCAAAAACTCTATTTTCCTTCTTTTTGACAGGCTGCTCAGGTGTCACGTTCAGAAAAATGCACAACCTGCAATGTGACAACTCAGTGGATTTTCACAAAGGACACTCACCTGTGTAACCCAGGTGCAGTAGAAAAAAAAATGGAATATTACCAGGATCCTGGAGGTCCCCGTAGGCCACCACAACCTGAAGAGACCACTCTCCTGACTTTTAACACAGACTCATTTGCTTGTTTTTAAACTTTGTAAAAATGGAAGCACACACTCTGGGCTCCTTTACAATGGGTCCTTTTGCTCAATGTTATGTCTGTGAGTCTGTCCACATAATGGTCTGTGGTGGTAGTTTGCTGACTGGTTGCTGTGGAGAAATCCATTGTATGAATGGACTTTAATTTATTTAACAAATTCTGATACAAAAATCAAAGATATCCCAAGAAAAGAAAAACCTACAGACCAATATATCTTTGAATATGGACATGAAAACCCTTGACAGATTTTTTTTCTTGTTAGTTGTTGGTGGGCACAACACCTTTATTTTATTTTATTTATTTTTATGTGGTTCTGAGGATGGAACCCAGTGCCTCACATGTGATAGGCAAGTGCTCTACCACTGAGCTACAACCCCAGCCCTCAACAAAATATTAATAACACAGAAAGATGGTTCTACATTATGTTCAGGTGGGATTTATCTTGGGAACACCAGGATAGTTTAACAGCCAAGTATCAATTAGGATAATACACCGCCTGCATAGGATAAGAAAAAAAATTCATACGAACATCTCAATAGATAATTAAAATTTTTTTTTGGCAAAATTCAACACCCTGTCAGGACATAAACACTCAACAAACGAGGATAGAAGGAAGTTCTTCCACTTGATAGAATCTGTGAAAATCCCGCAGCTAATGTCATGCTTAGTGTGGAAAGACTGAATATTTCTACCCTAAAATCAGAAACAAGACAAGGATATTTACTCTTGTCGCTTCTATTCAACATCGTACTGGAAGGTGTACCCAGGGCAATTTAGCAAGAAAATGAAATAAAAGTTATGCAGATTAGAAATGAAAAAGTAAAGTCATCTCTATTTGTAGATGACATGATTTTATATATAAAAAGTCCTAAGAAACCCACTTAAAAAAACTATTATAAATAATAAATGAGTTCGGCAAGGTTGTGGAATTCAAGGTCATAAAATCATACATAAAAATCAATTGTATTTCTATACAGTAGCAATGAAGAACACAAGTAACATTAAGAAAACAATTTATAATAGAAAGAATAAAATAGGAGTAATTTTAATAAGAAGTACAAAACTTATACTCTGAAAACTGTAAAACATTGCTAAGAGAAACTAAAGAAGAACCAAATAAAGAGAAAGACATTATATGTTCATGGATCAGAAGATATAATATTGTGAAGAAGGAAATATCCCCCAAATTGATCTGCAATACAGTCTTATTCAAAATCCCACCTGATGTCTTTGCAGAAATTGATAAGCTGAACCTAAAATTTATATGAAAATTCAAGAGAATCAGAATAACCAAAACAATCTCAAAAATAAAGAACAAATGTTCCAATTTTAAAACTTGCTACAAAGCTACAATAATTGAGAGAGTAGGGGCCAGGCATGGTGGTGCACAAGTATAATCATAGCAACTGGGGAGGCTGAGGTAGGAGGATCAGAAGTTTGAGGCCAGCTTCAGCAACTTAGCAAGACCTTGTCTCAAAATAAAAAATAAAAAATGACTGGGGACGCAGCTCAGTGGTAAAGCACCCTGGCTTAAATTCCCAGTACCAGAAACAAAACAAAACTTTTTTTTTTTTTTTTTTTAGAAAGTAGGGTATTCTCATAAAGATGGACTTACAAATCAGTGAATAAAATTGAGAAACAATCCCTTGCATCTATGGCCAATTGAGTTTTGACAAGGATGTCAAATCAATTTCATGAGGGAAAAAAATCTCACAAATGGTGCTGGCACAAATGGATATTCATATGCAAAAACTAAAGTTGGATTCCTACCTGACAGCATATACCACAACTAACTCAAAATGGATCGAAGACTTCAATGTAAAAGCAAAAACTATAAAACTCTTAGAAGAAAACTGGGGTGAATCTTTATGCCCTTGGATGAGGCACTGGTTTATTATATTTGACATCAAAGTACAACTCGTAAAAGGAAAAATAGAAAAACTGAACATCATCAAAATTAAAAACTTGTGCTTTAAAATACCATCAAGTAAGTAAAAGGACAATTCACAGAACAGGAGAAAATTTAACAACACATACAGATAGGTATTAATATCTATAACACATAAAGATTTATTACAATTCCATAACAACAAGACAATCTAATTGAGATTGGGTAATGGGTTTGAATACACATTTTTCCTAAGAAGATACAAGAACGGCTAACACACACATGAAAAGATGCTTAACATCATTAGCCATTAGGGAGTTACAAGTTGAAAGCACATGAACCCTACTTAGTAGGATTGTTAGTATTTAAAAAAACAATAATTAGTGTTGGTGAGGATGTAGAGAATTTAGAACTCTAATATACTGCTGGATGGCCATGCAAAATGATGTACCTACTTTGGGAACGAGTCTAGCAGTTCCTCAAATGATTAGACAGAGCTATATTATGCTCTAATAATTCCACTCCTTGATATATATTTGACAGAAATGGAAATGTGTGTCTACACATAGAATTGTAAATGAATGTTCATAGGAGCATTAGTTGTAATAGTAAAAAAATAGAAACAATTAAAACGTTCCTCAACTGATCAAATACATGGACAAATATAATACAATAAATCCATACAGTGGAATGTTAGGTAGCATTAAAAAGAAGTACTGATACATGTTATAAAGTGTAGGGACCCTGAGAAACATCATGTCATGTGAAAGAATCCAGTCACAAAAACCACATATTCAATGGTTCCATTAATATGAAAGTTCAAAATAGGCAAATCTACAGAGACAGAATATAAGGATGAGGGGTTACCAGGGGAGTGACAACTAAGGGTTGTGGGTTTCTTTGGGGGATAATAAAAATGTTCTCAAGTGCATCGTGATGGCTACACAACTCTGAATATTCTTGACACCATTGAATTGCACACTTCAAATAGATGAATCATACGGTACGTGAATTATCTCTCAATAAAGCTGTTAAAAAATAGCTTTGTTCCCAAATTACAAAATCAATACTCTCTCTTTGTGGAAAACTTATAAAACACTGAAAATACAAAGGAATGAAATAAAAGTCTCTATCCCTCCATATCATAGCAAATATCAAGGAAAAGCTTTTGCTCTTCTGCATAAAGGAGCACATTCCTTTACAATATTAACTACCAAGAATATTATTAACTTTACTCGCCCTCCAAATCATGCCTTGGCCCATGACTTTGTTTTCACAAAGCCCCAATACTATAGAAATGTCTTCACTCTGAGGAGGTTAATAAGTTAAACCATTTTTACTTTAGCAAGTAAAGTTGAAAGTGAATCTCTTGGGACCTTGGTAGACTGGATCTCTCAAGGTTATAGCTCAATACAACATTTTTTTCTATCTATGTATATCTTTCATATGTTCTTGGGGAAGTAGGTCTGTTACCCTTTATAACTTTGAATTTTTTATTACAAGCATGTATTGTTTACATAACAACAACAATATCAAAAGCAAACCCAAGAGAGTTAATTTATAAGATAGACCCTGCTTCTGCAAGATGCTCATTCACCTTCATCTGGATCTAATTTGTTAATTTCTCTTCATTTTTACATCTGTGTTACCTGTGTAACAACAGAAACAAAAAGTTCATAGTCTTGGCATTTCCCATGGAAAAGGAAGGAAATTCACATTCAAAATCCTCACCCACAAAACTGTGGGTGCCCTAAGTCCCTGAGGTGGGAGGGGGCAGCCCTCTTAGGTGGCAAAGACTACTGTGTTTTCATCCAGGTTTTGGAGCACTGCCTAGGACCTTGACATTCCTTTCCCAGTGCAAGGTGGAGACTTTAATTCACTCTTAGGAATTTGAGCTCTCAATTAGGATGAAACTCTTCAACAGACATTCAGTTATTTAAAGATAAAACTCAGAGATTTTGTGATAGATAGCTTTAAATTTTATAGATAAATAGCTTTGGAATAAATATTTATACATTATAGACTGAAATTACATTTGAACTCTTGAAGAGAGGAAGGAAACCCATCTTATTATGGTTTAGACAGGAGGTGTCCCCCAAAATCTCACTTGTAGGGCAATTCAAAGATTTTCAGAGGTGAAGTAATCAGATTATGAGAGCTGTAACCTAATCAGTGGATTAATCCACTTGAATGGACTGAGCCATGACTGTCGGCAGGTAGGTTATGGCTGGAGGAAGTAGGTCAATGGGGGATGTCTTTGCGGTTTTTAATATTGTCTCTGGTGAGTGGCACTCTCTCTGCTTCATGTGGTCATGTTCTGATCTGCCTCACCTCAGGCACACATCTTTGGAGTTGGCCAACCATGGACTGAACCTCTGAAACCATGAGCCAAAATAGACTTTTCCTCCTCTAAGTTGTTCTTGTCAGGTCTTTTGGTCACAGCAGTGAAAAAGCTGACTAAAGCAAGTCCTGAGACCTCCATCTGGGGGAAGTGAGAGGACCTACGATACACCATTGTGGGCAGGAGGAGGGGGCACAGGGAAAAGATCAGGGCAGCTCCTGCCAAGAGCCATGACCAGTGAACTCCTAGAGTGATTCTGAGATAAGGTTTTCAGCTTTTCTTCCCTGCTTTGTAATCCTTGTACAATTCCAAGATTTCTTAAAGGCCAAGGGAAAGTCTGGCTGGAAGACATTCATTTATAAAGGATTGTTTGGTGGTCGGAGAGCACTCAGTGTTCTAGGTCATGGAAGTTTTCTTCAAGTCAACATCAAAAATATCATCTTGTTCCACATTGTTTTGGAAGACTCTAGGATAATTTCCACTTGGTTTATTCTGTTCTAACACCTTTGCCTACACTGCAGGACACCCAATCATCAGCCATGTAAGAGTCATTAGTACGTTTATTGCTAGGATATTGTTAGGTGTAGTGTTATATTCCCTCCACAGTCCATTTGCTGAAATCCTGATCTCCAAGATGCTAGTATTAGGAGGTGAGGCCCTTGGGAGTACAGAGCCCTCATGGTTGGCATTATGCCCTTTAAAAAGAGACCCTAAAGAGCTAGTTAATCCCTTCTACCGTGTGAGGACATAGGGAAAGTGCCACCTACAGAATAAGATGTTGGCCTTCACCAGACACTAAATCTACCTGACTTTGGACTTCTCAGCCTTTAGGCCTATGAGAAATTGTATGTAAGTTACTCAGGTTATGGTGTTTTTTATAGCAGCCTGATGAAACTAAGGCACAATTCAATGTCCCCTATATAAAGATGCATACATAAAATTTCCTTCAGACAAAATTGCAAAAAAAAAAATTTTTCTCAGAAATTAATACTTTCCCTGATGGACATGGTATCATGTTACAGATTTATGTTTTCTCTTTTTCCTCTGGTTTTTCCTTTTTCTCTTTTTCTAGGCCAGGAATCCTAGAGCCAGACTTGCCACTCAATCATAATACTTATTGGATTAAATGGCCAGCATATCTGTTTTATCTCAACCTTGGCCTTATTCTAGTCTAGATATATTTTCTGACCCTGATTTTTAAATCTGTATTTTTTCTATCTAGTACTATTCATTCTTACAAGTTGTCTCAATTGCAGAAAAATAGTTCAAATAAATGTAAATAAATAAATACTAAAACAAATTAAGATGACCAGTTTTATTTTTTGTTCCTTTCTAGAGGTAAATGAAACTGAAGCAATAGTATAATAAAACTCCTTTATTTTATAAATGTTTAAGGGGAGACCTCATAGGATTAAGAAAAGTAAACAACCATCTTGATTTCCCTGGGACCAAGGGGTTTCCTAGATCTAAATCTTTCAGTGCCAAAGTCAGAATTAGTTGGTCAGCGCTTCTACAGCAACAATATAACACTTTTCTCTCGTTAAATATCATTTAAAATTGTGGTTTCATGAAAGTAGAGTTTAAAATATGCATCTAAAAACCAATTTGGTGGTCTGGGGTTGTGGCTCAGCGGTAGAGCGCTTGCTTAGCAAGTGCGAGGCCCTGGGTTCAATCCTTAGCACCACATAAAAATAAATAAATAAAGGTATGGTGTCTAACTACAACTAAAAAATAAATATTTTTTAAAAGAAAAATAAATAAAAACAATTTGATGTCCATTTCATAGTATTTAAGTTTAATTCACTCCACCCCCCCGCCTTATATTTAGTTGAATCTATAGCTAGAAAGTTCTAAGCACTCCCTGGAGATAAAATCTCCATCCTCACAGCTTCCTTTGAAGATGAGGCTGGCACTGAGCTCGGTCAGGGGTTTTGGGGGTGAAGAGAGTTGAAAGAGGAAATTTCCCTTCACCCTACTTCTGTTCTCCACGGAAAGACTGGAAGACTCAGATTTTATGTTTACCGTGGAGCAATGCAAAACCATGCCATCTCTACGTCTTCTTTCCAATACAATACCAACCTTTTTGAAGAAAGAAAACTAAAACTACCTTCTTCCCTTATCCTTACTCTTGACTTGTTATTTCCTCAGGCAGATTTGAAAATCAAACATTATCTCCAGCGGTTTTCTGGGCAAAATGGCACCTCTGATAACTTACAATGGAAGCAGATTCTGGGAAAATTTTGTCATCTCAGACTAGACCTGCAGTTGTTCTCTTATTGGTCCTCTATCCAATAATTAAAGCCTGTGTGAAGCAATACTTAGCACATTTGAAAATGGACATCTAAACAGCTTTCCTGCCAGTTTTTCTTGGAGAGGGTGGAATGGAAAGTGCAAGAGTAAAGATGGTTTTAACTCCTCTTGGCACAGGGTCCAGCTGGGTGCAAAACCAAGTGACTGTGGGTCAGAGCTGATGGAGGGGACTGCCCTGGAGCTCAGCCACAGAGCATCCAGCTTCTGTGCCAAGGTGTGGTGGTGTCCCAGACCTAGAGTGACTTCCTTCGCTATTTACCAAGTGGGAATGTGATAGAATATATAGATAATACACGGAAATCATCAAAAGACTCTTCTTTGAATTTTGACTTTATCTTACGAGGCTCTATGCAGATGGAGAAAGCAGTAGTACAATTTCTTAATTTCTCAGTGTTCATCCCACCCATTTTTCCTCTCTTTTTTTTTAAGAAATGTGTAATCAACTTGGGGTAAAGCTATGCTTAGATTTAATTAGTTCTCAATCTATGATTCTATCATTGGTTCCCTTTTGAGAGCATATTTCCTCATGACTGGACATGATTTCTTTTCCTAATGGCATCTTTTTATGAAGTGACTCCTTGGTGATAGCATAAGTGATGCTTGTTGTGGAACATCCATATTAAGATCTTTGCAAGAACCTTGGTGGGGACCTGGGATAGCCCTACCCACCTCAGTTCCTCCTGCTATACATGTATTTAATGTATGCATTGTGCCGTGCTTGGCATCATGAAGCTTCTGCCTACAAGAAACTTGCATTATGGTGGAAGGAAACAAAAATGGCAGCAAGAAGGAGTGAAATATGTTGTAAACGGAAGTGTAAGCAACCTGCTTTTTTATACTGTGGTGTGAATGCATGTATGCATGTGTGTGAGTGTGTGAATTAGAGAAAAGCTCCTCCATAGGAAATAGCCTTTAAGCTGGAAGTTCATTTTATCTTCACTCCTGAGCTAGCATTCTCTCTGGGTGAGGACACCTGGCTACAATATACCATGGTCTAAGGGCCTCCAATAGCTCCTTGCCCCCATAAGGATTGCCATGATACCTGAAACCTCATTATCAGGCTCAGTCTTTGACTTAGATGCTGGGACTCCAGAGGATACCTGTTAAAAATGTAGGCCTGGTCCTTCTGGAAGAAGGAACACAACACTGTTGGGCGCACATAGTATCAAGTTTTATTGATTAGTTAGATGTCACCTTGGAAACTGAAACACAGGGTAGGTACATTTGACTGGGTTCCTCCAAGAAGGTGTGTGGATCTTGTGGCCATGCTGGGGAAGTTAGTAGAGGCAAGGACCGAGGTCTACAATATTGAAGTAAAAGACCTCATTGGTGAACACAAAAGCCCTATGTCTGTTGCACCTTGTTTACTGAGAGGTTTACAAGTTGGGGTGGGAGTGGGGGAACGCTGCCAGACACCTTTGTGGGTATTAAGTCCTCAATATGACGTTGCAAGCACAAGGAAAGCTTCAGGGCATGAAAATACCAAGTCTGACCAATATAAAATATAGAGCCCACACTCTTCAGTAACTCTCATGACCATAGATTCCGCTGGCTGACTATCTGGTGTTCATTTTTCCTTGTTCCCCGCACCATCCACTTTAAAACTCAGTCTCTAAACCTTCCAATGCATGAACTTTGGGGGGCCAAGCTCAAGTCATATTCAAACCACAGCAATGCCCTGATAAATGTGGTTCAAGGACCAGCAGCATCCACATTACCTGGGAGTTTGCTAGAAAAGCAAGATCTCAGGTCCTGCCCAGATCTACTGAGTCAGAATCTGCATGTGAATAAGACTCCCAGGTAATTAAGGTGCACTTTAAAGTTTAAGAAGCACAGGCTAGGGGTATAGCTTAGTTGGTAGAGTACTTGCTTTGCATGCACAAGGCCCTGGGTTCAATATTCAGCACCACACAAGATAAGTAAACAAACAAACAAACAAAATACAGGCATTCTATGCAATTACAAAAAAAACTTTTTAAAAAAACTGTGTCCTCATTATTTAAAAAAAAAGTTTAAGAAGCACTGTCTAATATAGTGTAATTTCATTAACTTGGGATTTCTGAGACTCCCCATTTAATAAATCCTAATTTTCACAGGCTCCCCCACCAGATATCTCTGGGTTTCTCTGGTTCCATGGACTCCCCTTTTTGTTTCACCACAACCAATACCCCCACCCCCCCTTTCATGTCTTTCTTTTTTCCATCATCCATTTAAA
Source organism: Spermophilus citellus (assembly GCF_964194105.1). Classification (NCBI taxonomy): domain Eukaryota; kingdom Metazoa; phylum Chordata; class Mammalia; order Rodentia; family Sciuridae; genus Spermophilus; species Spermophilus citellus. The sequence continues at coordinate 144,660,549 of NC_138184.1, forward strand.
CAACCATGTGGAGATGACTTCTCTGCCAGCTCCTTAATCTATTTCTTAAACAGTCAATAGATATGTAAGTCGGACCCATTCCAAATGGTTTTTAGAGCAGCAAGAGGGAGTTTTAGCCTGACTAGCAAAAGACAACTTTACTATTTGTTTATGGCAAGGGTCAGAAGGTTAGCTCTTAGCCCACCAACCCAACTCTGTGCAAGTGGTTTTCTATGCAGGCCACCAGAGGTGTAGAGTTTCTTGAAACACTTGGGAGGCATGGATTCCATTGGTTAGCTTCATTGTTGTGTCTGAGCTTTAGAGGAAGCTTTTCAGGCAGAAAGGTCTGAAAGGATCTCGCTCTTCTCACTTATTTTGGGGGAATGGGAATCCCATTTGTAAGCCTACTGATCAAGATAGCACTTAACAGATGGCACATGCTTAATAAATGTCATGTTATATTTACCAGAGACATGGCAGTGGTGCCCATTTCAAGAGGAAATGTCCTGATCACTTGACCACCTGCTAATGCTCTTCATGAGACAGAAGCTAAGTGCTGAGCAGCCCACTGTGTGTCCCATTTTAGGAGGAAGTTGTAATTTTTGTTTTTGGATTCTGCTCAGCATTAAGATTTTCCTGGAGAGATTCTTGGCTCATGACTCAGAGATCTGCTTCCCTCTCTGGCCACGAAACAAAGTGACTGTGTGGCCTAGGACAGTGACCCTACATTCCTGGTTCTTGGTTCCCTCTACCGTCAAAGAGGGGACTGGACAGGATGGTTGCTCAAGTCTCATCCAACAATTTAGGAATCCCTGACTCTGTTCTTGTCTTCTATCCCATCTTTCCCCATTCTTTCTCCCCAAAAGTGACTCCATTGAGAAAATGCTATTTATCAGAAGGGAAAAGTGGAAAACAGAAAGGTGAAGGGAGGTAACCTGAGGTCAACTCTAGATATAAGAAGCCCAGCCCAGGCTTGGGATGTGGCTCAGTGGTGGAGTGCTTGGCTAGCACATGTGAGGCCCTCGGTTTGACCTTTAGTATGGCAAAAAGAAAAAGAAGAAGAGAAAGAGCCCTAGGAAAGTTCTGCTATTCCCATACCAGCTTAGGACTTGGGACTTGTCACGTGATGGCATTTGCCTCCCGTCATTCTGTGGGACTTGAAACAAATCCATAGAAGAGATCAACTAATGACAATATGTTTATCTTATTTCACAAAATCTAATTTTTAAATTAAAAGTCTAGATTATAAATGTGCTATTCTTGGCTTAATAGGATTTTGTTGACAATAAAGTCGTTTACATCATTTACCAAGAGGTTTGCATGGGAATATGGAGCAGATAGACCCCTCCCCAGTTCTTAAGATGCTGCCTCAATTAAATTGTTTATTTCTGTCCTATATTGTGTGATAAAAGCAGTTAGTGGACCAGCCAGTGGATTTGCTCTGGGGGACCATTCGCCAGGTTATAATGGAGGGAAGAGCACCTGGTAACATTGCCAAAGCAGACTTCATTTCCCTTTGTAATTACAACTGTAAAATAACTTCCCCAAACCTAAATTGCTATTGAGGAGTAGGTAAGGCAATTCTCAGTCTCCACCCCGGTGAGTGACAGTCTCATTTCTGCCTAATTGAGCAGCAGTCAATTTCCTTTTGTAGCCAAGGTGGTTATAACAGCAGACATGCAAGGGCCTCATCCTGGCCTTGCTCACACTCACCTGGCGATGACGCTGCCTGCCCACACAGACCCAGGGGCAGCCAGTGCTCCTGGCGAGCACGACTATAACTCATAATTTATTAAGGAAAGCAGAAAATAATCACAGAGGGTAACTGCATTGCACAGTATCTGCTCTTCCAGCAGTCAATTACAAACAGCAAGCATTCCATAAATGGTCCCTGTTAGCTTGATACAAATAGATTGAATTTTTTTCATCTGCTGAAAAATCTGAGCATTAACTTTAATCAATATTAGCATATGACATGGTTAGATTAGACAATTGTTGGCCTTCACACAGACCATCGAATGCTGTCAGTTACCCTCCCACATTCTTTCTCTCGTTTTTTTTTTTTTTTTTTTTTTTTTTTTTTTTTACAAAAAGGCTATTACTACAGAAATAAGCTATTGTAGGCTAAGGGACAGCAGCTGTTTGATTTTCACTGTACTTAAAAATTCTGGTCATACTGCCATTAAAAAAAATTAAACTCATAGTTAACCATATGTGCAGAACTATATAAGTTAAAAGAAGACATGTATGTATATGATTCTTATATAAAATCCAATGTCCTGTTACAATGTGTTTATTATTACTCTCCTTGAATCCCAGTTCCACCACACTGCAGCTATATATACTTGGGCAAGTTCCTCAGCCTTGCTATAGCTGAGTGTCTTCATCTGTAAAATGGCAAAAATGTTTCCTCTCTCATAGCAGGTGTGAGAATTAACTGACAGATACATGAAAAGCATGTATCTGTCATGTCCATGAGAAGTGACAAGGCAGTACAAGAGGCCAGGGACATGGACATGGACGGTGCCTGGTATGGGTAATTATACTACTCTATGTTTGCTACTAAGATTACTATGTATTTTTCACTCTTAAAAATAATTATTCTTAGCTGTAATAATTGAGGGATGTGATATCCAGGAGGATAAATAAATTCTTTAGTGCTTCCTAATTGTACGTACATAAACTTTAGGCTTCAGGCTGCCCCTGAAATGATTGTGATGGGAGGAAGAGGAAGAAAGGGAGGCAAGTGGATCCTGGCAGTGGTAGGGAGGAGTGGGGCAATATGGCTGGGATTGACCTCTTTTACCAGAGGCCTTAACCTTGGCAATGGGCAGGTACACATTATCCTCTAAGACTGGATGAAAGGAGAAAAGGATTAGGGAAAGTGAACACCGTTGGAGTGGGAGGAGGGAGGCTGAAGGGGCTTGTGTAGATCAGTGCTTGGTCTGACTTGAGCAGTCCCCAACCCAAGGTGCACATCTGAACAACCCAGGCAGCTTTCCAACCCTTCAGGACCCACTGAGATCCAGGTGTCAGTATTTTCCAGGCTCCTGGGGGTGGTTCTAGTGTGTGGCCAGGGTTGAGGACACTGCATTGTGGCAGAGGAAGTGAAGGAGGGCTGGGGAGTCCCCAGTGGGGAACATTTCAAACTGCTGCTGCTTGGCAAATGCCCAGGGAGTGAAAAAGAGATGAATAAGTGAGCGCTAAGATGTAGTAAAGGACCATCTGAGATTAAATGGCACTGCTTTGTTGAAGACCTCATTGTAAGTGCTTTTTGGCAAACTTGGATGATGTTTGCTGTGGTTTGCAAAAGGTAGAAACCTTCTTTAGCCAGCATATGAGAAAGGAGGCATTTGTTGGGAAGTTGGAGGTGTGGGGTTACCTCAACAGAAGGCATGAGAAGTGACAAGGCAGTACAAGAGGCCAGGGACATTGTCTCTAAAGTTCTGCCACTACTAAGGCTCAAGTCAAGGTCTCTTTTCCAAATGTCAAATTGCTCAGAGAAACCAGGCATGGTGACACATGCCTGTAATCCCAGTTACTCAAGAGGCTGAAGCAAGAAGATGTCAAGTTCAAGGCCAACTTTGGCACCTTAGTGAGACCCTGTCTTAAAATAAAAAGTAAAAAGGTCTTGGGATGTAACTCAGTGATAAAGTGCCCCTGGGTTTATTACTCAGCACTACCACCAGGAAAAGAAGGCGGAGGAGAAGGACAAGGACAAGAAGAAGGAGAAAGAGAAGAAGAGGAGGAGGAAGAGGAGGAAAAGAGGGGGAGGGGGAGGGGAAAGGAAGGAAGGAAGTAAGAAAAGAAAAAAATATTCCTGGGAGAGAGAATGGTGGGCCCAGCTTGGGCCAAGTGTCATCAGCAGCAACCAGTGGACAAGGGCTCACAAGGCTGGCAGCCCGTCTCTGTGACCGAGGACGGTTGCCAAGAATGGGGCTCATAGCTTTACAAACACACAGAAGAGTCGCCTACCTCTAATAACATATAACATCCTGGCAGTGGGGCTGGAAAAAAACAATTTCTTCAGTCTCCAGTGAAGACAAGTATGTCTGAGAGACAGCCATCAGTCAGGAGGCAAAGGAAGCCATCCAGTGGGAGATGAGCTGTGAGAGTAAGGTAAGGAGCCCTGATTGTCACAATAGCAAGTACTGCAGAGTGCTTATGACCCAGCTACTGGTCTACGGGCTTTACATTCATTGCCGAATTCATTTCATCTTCACAACAACCTTACAGCCCCATCATGATCTTTGTTTTTCAGATGAGGAAACTGAGGCATAGGTAACTAGGTGACATGTTCAAGATCACATAAACCCAGATGGTCAAGCTCCAGAGACTAGGTCCCTATGTGTTCTGAATTGTCATACCAGAATGAAAAGATAGTAGGTCCTGGTGATGCTTAATGAGAGTTTGTTGCAGGGAAAGTACAGAAATGATTAATAGGGAAAGGATAGGGAACTGTATCTGAATTTGAAGTCTTGAAGGGAGAACAATCCTAAGGGATGAGAATCAATGTTGGTGAGTGACCTAGGTGTTAAGAAAGAGGACTTGAGGGGTTGGGAATGTGGCTCAGTGATAGACTGCTTGCCTAGCACACATGAGGCTTTATGTTCAATTCCCAGCACTGCAAAAGAGATAGAGAAGACTTGAAAAGTTTTATTTAATATGATTCCACGGAATGATGCTCAATCCAACCAATCTGCAATCATCTAGATGGGTCTCAGTCATTATCTACATGGGTCTCTGGAAACACCACTTGGAAACCCCGTTTTATTGTTTGATCTTTTGGTCTTCCTAAAACTGTAAGCTCCTTGTGGGCAGGCACCACCCTTAGGTGATGCCCTGTAAATGTTCTTTGGGTGGATCTAAATTGAAAATTTATTTCCCTCCACTTCCATTTGCTGGTGTGGTGCTAGGGTCTGTAAACAAGTCGGGATGGCGCCTGGCATTTTGCCAGAGGGAGTAGTTTGTGAAATAACGCCAGTGAGCCTTTAAGTGTGGAGATTCCTTATTGGTTGACTGCTGTATCTAGTTTATGTTAATTAGATTAGCTGTGTGGAATGTAGATATACCCCTCCTGTCCTACAATAAATGGCTCCCTCTCCTGCTGTATCAATCTACACAAGTTGCTCGTCACCCCCCGGTTATTTTGCTGCAGCCGGACTGTGGCAGTGTGGAATACTTAGCCTGGTGTAAGAGAAATTTATAAGCAAGAAACGTTCCTCTTCCATAGTCCATGTTCTATTAGTGCTGTCTAAGTCTTCCTGTAATGATTCGCTGCCACTGAGACTGAGATTTAATTATGCAAAGTCTGACAGATCATTTTAAAGTTGTTCGTTGCTGAGGAAGCACATTTGTGATATAAAAGAGGAAAAAATGCCTTCGCATTTTGTTCAAGTTTCACATCCCCTGTGAACAGTTTTTAGTGGAAAAGAACTGAAATTGTAAATGATTACTCCCACAGATGTATGAAGTATCTCCACTAGATGTGACAATGAGAATGTGCAGCTACCTCCAATGGTGGGAAAGAGAGAGACCCTGACTCTGTTATTGGTGCAGGGTGTGCAAATGCCTCACCTCCCAGCAGCATCCAGACTGCATCAGCCACCCATTGGCAGAAGGTGGGGTGATCCTGACTACCTTCAGGTCACCTGTGACAAGAGGCATAGACTCTGGGCCTCACACACCTCTGGGGATAATAAAGTCAGAGCTAGGTTCATATGTGATGAGGGAATCAGGCCATGAGTCAGTGGGTTGACAGAGCCATCTTTCCAGTTGCCATTTCTACAATCAGATGTACCAGAATGCTTTGTTCCACCAAGGGCTTCAGACCTATGTCATCTGCATTATCTGGAAGCTTGTTGGAAATGCAGATTCTCAGTTCCCAGCCCAGACCTGTTGATGCAGAATCTTCATTTTAACAAGTTCCCAAGAGAGTCATTTGCAAATTAAATCTGGCATCACGCACTGATCAGTCAAGAGTTCTCTTGCTATTCCATGTCACTTGTCCCTGTACTTCCCATACCCAGTATTGTTAGTGGGAGCTCAGTTATTTGTTGTGCTGAATTGGGTGGTTTATATGCAAAGGCACATATTTATGACAGATGGGGACTTTCAAAGAAGGCAGAGTAGCTGGACTATACAAGAACGCTAAGGAAGTCTCTTTCATTCCCTCCTTTAACCAGTGTTTATGGAGTGCCTGTGATGTGCCTCCTGTAGGCAAAAGGGACACAGTGGCAACGAGTCAAGTCCTATTGTGTGCCCTCCTGAGTACACAGTGAATGAGACTTTCTCTTTGAACCTAAGGTGAATGGGATCTTTTCATTATTGGATGTCAGAAGTTAAAATGCTTTTTGCCAAAATTTAAAATGCCCACGTTATTTTTCTGTGCATTTGCTCTTTCTCATTTTTTTCTTTTTCTCTTTTCCTTCCTCCCTCCCCTTTCCTTCTCCCCTGCCCCCCATAAGAATGAACAAAGACCGGATTATGATTTTTAGTCATTATCTTTATGGGCAGCAATGTCACATTTCAGTTGCATTTAAAGTCTAAATCAGGAGTTTGTTACAGCTCTTTCATGATTTTAATGTTTCTGTTTCACAGCCCTGTTTCAGATTCACTGCCTACTCCGATTTTGTATGCAGATGACCACTATCCATTGTCCAATCTCAGGGTGTTCCTTCTGTGACCACAGGATGCACAATAATCATTAGGCAGGAGGAATTTTCTTTAGAAAGTCTTTTTCTTTTTCATATTACATTCCAAATCTTAGGCTCCTGAAACATGAGTTGAACAAATACATTTTTTCATGTTCAAAATATGTTGCTTTTTTCATCACTTATCAATTTTTAAAAATGTTCTACTATGTGTGAGATACTGTTGATATAATAAGAAAGGGATCAACTTTATAAAAACAAGAAGGTAGTAAAAACTGACTTTGATGTCTTTGGATTTAGGGGCAGAGGGCCATCAAAGTGGAGGTTTTATGAAATATATTTATAGAGCAGCATGTTATCATTTAATAAATTATTTTCCTCCAGTAGAATACTACATAGCCACTAAATAATAATATTAAGCATGCAAGGTTAACATTTAATAACATGCAAAAATCATCCTGATATATAAATTTCAAAGGTTAAAAAATACAAATGAATAGCATGAACACACTTTTGACTTAAAATATCACATTGAGGGGAAATATTTAACCATGTTAAATACAGCATAATAGGGAAATGGGGGCTTATTTTCATTTTTGTGTGCTCTTTCATAGTTTTCAAATCTTCTCTAATAAATGTGTTCACTTTTGTTATCATAAGTCAAAGAACCACAAATTGATTTTTAAAGTATGCTTCTTCTTGAGTCTGAAATCTGGGACTTCTGTGAGACAAACCGTGGTGAAAATATTTTGGAGCTTAATAATTTCTGGGTTCCCTATTGTATTAGACAGGGTTGTCTGGTGAACAAAACTAATAGAACGTATATATAAATTTAAGAGGGGATTTATTAGATTGGCTTACATGGTCGGAGCCCCGATAGTCCCACAATGGCCATCTGCAGACTGGAGAGCTGGGGAAGCCAGTGACTGTTCAGTTCAAGAAGCTGGAAGTGTCTGCAAAAGAGGAACCTATAATGCAGCCTTCGTCTGAAGCTGAAGGAACAGAAGCCCCTTGGACGGTTGATGGTGTAAGTCCATGTTCAAAATCTGAAGAACCTGAGATCCGATGTCCACAGGTGATGGCAACAGCAAAACCCACACCTAGGTGTAAGCACAGGGGATGGTCTAGGGTGTAAGCAAGGGGAGTTTCCCTCTTCTTCAGCTTTTTATTGCCTCTGAGCCCTCCGCCTGTTGGATGGTGCCACTCACACCTACTCAATGGCTGACCCACATACACATCTTCTCTGGAAACTCCTTCACAGACACACTTAAAGGTGTGCCTTATCGATTTTTCTAGGCCTCTCTCAATCCAGTAAAGTTGACAACCATGAGTAACTATTATACCTGTATTGGTTCGTAGAGTCTAGCATCAGAGTGAGTTTGAATTATGGCACCTTCACTTATAGCTCTGATCTAACCTATAGTTTTGACCTGAACAAAATGAGAATATTAGTAGTTACTACAGTAGATGTTTGTGGATATCCAGCATCTTTTGCATGACTTTCTATGTTATGGAATCTTCATGCATTTAGATGCCCAAGATGCCCATCAGAACTTTATTTTGGAATCTTACTTGCAGCTGCAGCCCTGAGTTATGAGCCTGGGCTCTCCAACTTTAGGAGGTACCCTATGAGGCTCTGATTTAAAAGAGAGTTCAGTAGGGCATGCTAGCACACACTTCTAATCTCAGTGGCTTGGGAGGCTGAGAGAGGAGGATGGTAAGTTTTTTTTTTTGTTTTTGTTTTTTTTAAGAGAGAGTGAGAGAGAGAGAGAGAATTTTAATATTTATTTTTTAGTATTTTGGCGGATACAACATCTTTGTTTGTATGTGGTGCTGAGGATCGAACCTGGGCCGCACGCATGCCAGGCGAGCAGGCTACCGCTTGAGCCACATCCCCAGCCCGAGGATGGTAAGTTCAAAGCCCAGCCTCAGCAACTTAGCAAGATCCTATCTCAAAATAAAATACAAAAAAATGGCTGGGGATATGACTCAGCGGTTTAGTGCCCCTGAGTTCAATCCCCAGTTCATCCCCCCAAAAAACTTTGTGTCAATTATATTATCAATATTTGCCATATTACATCTTAAAATTAAAAATTAAGTATTCATCTATTAATTTATGTAAAAAGTAATACACTGCCTTCACATAAATTATAAATAATTTATATTTAAGAAAAATTAGTAAAGTTTCTTAAACAAAAATAACTAATATGTGTGACATTAATTTTATTTTTGCAAGTTTCTTTGTTGTTTGGATAAATAAATGTCAGATTAATTTTCTTCTTCTGCATATAATCTGCTGCGATATGTTATTTTGGTTGATATAAAATATGATCTTATATAGTTATTAGTAGCTTTTAAGATAAGTACAGATAAAATTACACCAAAACTTAACAAGTAGCACTTTCTTAAATGTTAGTTTCAATGTAGAATCTAAAACCATTATCAGTGAACTTTCCATACTCTGCTACATTAAAACATATTGGTATCTCTTTCACTTTTATAAGATCATTGACCCATCATACATTCGTCATTTGAAAGATACACATTCCACATTTCATTGTTTAATATTAGAAAATCATATCCATTGCTGATAGATCCTTTGTCATCAATCACACAAGTGCTTTTTCTCAGGAAAATGGTCATACTCTGATATGCAGAAGTGCATGCACAGAGGCAAGGGTATGTGAGGATACAGGGGGGAAGGTGATCATCTGCAAGACAGGACAAGAGTCCTCACCAGAAACCAACCCTGCCTTCACCTTGATTTTGGGCTTCCAGCATCCAGAACTGTGAAAGAGAAGATTCCTATTGTTTAAGCCACCCGGTCTGCAACATTTAGTTATGGTAGCTCCAACAATTAAGATAATGAAACACCAAATCTGGGAAGAGGCTTCCAGCTGACCCACTCTATCCACACTGTCCCACATTCAATTGCTTTAATACAGAGCAGGGGCTCTCTTCACCAATCTACTGGGTTAACTGATGTTGCATCAGTTAGAATCTGTTTAGACACAAAGAATATAAAAGTGACTTTAAGTGAAAGAAAAGAAAGTTGGCAGGTAGGTGGGTGTCTCCTGGATTGAGCACTCAAGCTCAGGAACCCAGAGTTTTTCTATCTTTCTCCTCTACTGCCCTCCCTGTGTTGGTGATTACCACACATGGTGACAAAATGGGAGCACAAGTCCTAAGTTTCAGAAGCAGACTCTAAGATGTTTAACAAAAAATAAAATAAATAAAATAAAAATGTTATCATCAAAGTGTCTCTTTTAGGAGCAAGGAAAACCTTTGCAGGTTCTCTTCACCCTCCACACCCAACTTTCCCTCAGATTTTATTGAACACACTGGGACTTATGGTCAACTCCACGCCCAATTATCGGCAAAAGGACTGGAACCACCCAGCATGCTCCTCCTCCAAGGAAGGGCCCACACTCCTCCAATACATGATCCCAGGGAAGGATAAATGGCTGTTTTGCACCATCTTCTGGCCCCTGGTGTTCATTCATGATCACTGTATAATAAGCTTATCATTCTATTATAGGAAGTCTCACTCCCAGGCCCTTTCAGATGCCTGAAATATGACTAAGGCTTTACTCAAGGCCTATGTCCAACAGTGAGTCCAAAGAACCTTGCCCCCTATTACGGTTGCTAAAGGAAGGAAGCAGTCTCCTGGTCAATGCCCACTGCTGTCCCCAAAGCACCTTCCAACTTGCACTCTTGGGCAAGAAATCACAGATATTATGATGCAAACTATAGCAGATGCTCTGCCCAGCCCATCTACCCATCAGAGCCCTCCTCCCCTGCCATTCCAGTGTGCTCTAGGAACACCTTGACTCCTAACTACCTGTTCCAATATCTCTGAGCCCAAGGGCTCTCTCTGAAACTATGGAGAGCTCTCTTCCAGGAATTAACAACTCAGCAGCCTCCAGTGAGTGCCGAGAGCTGGTAGCTGAATACCCCAGTTCACTCTCTCTTGGTTGGCTGCCTTGCCCGTCTGGTTTTCCCTTTCTCCTGGGATGCTTCCTACTCCTCCCAGATCAATAGTTTGCATTTGAATTCTTGTCTCTGAGTCTATTTCTAGACAAATTCACAGAAAGACATGAAATATTCTATATTATATAAATCAAACCAGACCTAGAGTATTGTGTAGGGAACCTCAGGAGATTCTTAACTCCATCCTGAACCAGGACAAAAAGGAGGTTATTGGAGCTTAGCTGGACACAAGGAGATGTCCACGCCGCATGGGTGCCAGAGTCAGAATCAGGTTCGTACTTGCCGTTCTGACTTATCTCTTAAGAGAGCTTTCTTGGCAAGATATCCTCATTAAGCAAGCCACCTAGGAAGTCAGGACCTATTTGGGGGTGAAGGTAGGAGGGATCACGAGAGACAAACGAAATGACTTCCAATTTATGAGGGCAAATAAATATAGTGCAAGCTGACAAGGTACAAAACCTAAGGGAGCAATAATCAAACATGGGAGCGGTCCACAGCCCTGTCCTCAGGAACATGGACTCTGGCTAGCGCTGGACCCATAAAAGGATTTTAGGGAGTGTTAGGCTTGCTTTTGACTAATGAAGTGCAAGGGAAAAATGTTGTAAATGCAGAAGGAAAAAAATCCTCAAAATCTCTTTATAGGATTCGAGTCCAATTTTCTATTTCCACCCATTTGGTGTGTGTGTCTCAGCATAGTCATGGCTAGACCTGCCCCCCCCAGCAGTTCCTCAGTCTTTTAAGTGAATTGGTGTGTGTGTGTGTGTGTGTGTGTGTGTGTGTGTGTGTGTTTAATCAGTTTTCCTCACAACAGTAGCAGGTTAGGTCAACAATATCCTTTTCCTTGTTTGAAGAAGTAAAAGCAAGGTGAGGGAGAGGGATGTGTCCTCGGCTCGGGTCATGCAGGAAGCTACAATGAAGACTGTCTGCTCCCAGTCATGGGCAAGGCACCTGTGGACCATTGTAAACGAGATAAAACAAGGCCACTTACTTCCTGCAAGCAATTAAAACTCCCAAATTAGAAAATGAAAAGCTTTAAAAAGGGGGAAAAAAAGGGCTTTCACTCTCCTGCGATGTGGATTATCAGACGTCCTACATATGGTGATGCAAAGTCAACTGTCTCCTTGAAATTCTCTGCCTTCATGTCTTTGTCTATTCTTTTCTTCCTAGATCATCCCCACTTCCTCCGGGAAGTTCTCCATGACTTTGCTGGCCTTTGGGGCTATCCCTGGGCTCTGCATTCCACAACACCCTGTCATCGCGTGACAAGTGCTAACTGGGTGGTTCTGCTCTCCTCCTTCTTTGCATGCTCTCTGGCACCGGATGAAAGTCCAGTATGTATTATTAAACGAGCAAAATGGCATTTTGTGACAAACATGTTGCATGTGCCTGTTTGTCTCTGGGGAATGGGGGTGGGCAACCCTAAGCAGCCAAGACAGATGAAGTCTCAGGGAGGCTTAAGGCATTCCTTGAAGAAAGAAGGGGACAGAACTACAAAAACATGTCACTTCCTTCACGTTCCTATGAATGTGAATTCTCTCTTTGAAACTGAGATTGCTCCTCACCCTCACAGCCCTGGCAAATCTTGCACCTGAAGGCAAAGGAGCCAGTGTACTCAGTGGTGTCTCCAATAGGAAGCTCTATTACACTAAGCCCAATGGGAGATAGAAGCTGGCAAAGGCCTACGGTCCTATGCATGTGAGCACATGCATGTTCACAGAGCTCAAATGCATCAAATAGATCAGAACTCCTCTGTACCCCTGGCTCTTAGGTTTACAGTGGCCACAAATAATTCTTTCATTCACAAGTGCTTGTTGACAGCTATGGTGTACCATGCCCCACACCAGACACTGGATAGAGAGTGCATGTACCCTCATCCTGCTAGTGGTTAAGTATTCTTGAGATAATGATTCATCCTGCTATTTTACTTAGGGGCGGTGTATGTGTGCCGGAAATTTAACTCAGGAGCACTCGACTTGAACACTGAGCCACATCCCCAGCCCTATTTTGTATTTTATTTAGAGACAATCTCACTGAGTTGTTTAGTGCCTCACTTAGTTGCTGAGGCTGGATTTGAACTTGAGATCTTCCTGCCTCAGCCTCCTGAGCCGATGGGATTACAAGCATGCACCACATACCCAGCTCATCTTGCTTTCCAGAACTATTCTATAATGTTCTGCATGTGTATGTGTGTGTGTGTGGAGGGAGGGGTACTGGAGATTGAACCCAGTGGAGCTTTACCACTAAGCTACATCACCAGCCCTTTTAAAATTTTAAGACAGGGTCTTGCTAAGTTGTTGAGGCCAGCCTTGAACCTGGCAATCCTCCTGCCTCAGCCTCTGGAGTCACTAGGATTACAAGTGTGCACCACTACACCTGGCTGGTTCTATATTCTTCATTATATGGTTATTACATCCGGGGATGCTCCATCTGAGTTTGCGTTCTTGTTCCTGCATTATCATGGACACTCTCTAGTGGAAAAGCAGCAAAAGTCATGTTCCCAGATTGATCCTCAGTTTCTTGTCAGCAAGGCCAGCACTTTCTGCTAAGAGTCTATACAGTCTTGATTCAGCAGTTTCTTAGTGGAGTTTCCAGCACTTTCCTCTCGGATCCCCCTGCATTAAGATAAAGAAATCACTATGCGTCGTGCTTCTCCCCACTGAACGCTTCATTATAACCCAACAGGAAAGAAGTTTAAACTAAACAAATGCTCACTTTCCTTTTTTTCCTCCACCCATCAGTCTCTGTCATCTTGATAGAGAAAATATGGCTGTTAATAGCCTGCAGTGGAACAAACATTTGCATAACTGTTACCTCAGAGCCCATAACTCTGAGCTAATTGGCTGATGGTGCTTAAAATGATTAAGTGATTGTAATTTATATGATTAACCAATTAAACCGTTCTCGGTGATTGGCTCAGGATAGGCCTGGAGATGTACGCTTGTCTCCCAGCATGAAGGCCAGCATGGTGCAATGGTAAATGCTCTTTCAAATGCTGAGTTGTTCTGCTGACCAGAGGGGTAAAATGTTTTACACTGGGTGGTTGAATTTTATCACGTTCAATGAGCAGCTATTAAAAAACTTAGTGCCTGAGCTGGGTGTGGTGGCACAGCCTGTAATTCCAGCTACTTGGGAGGCTGAAGCAGGATTGCAAGTTCAAGGTCAGCCTGAACAGCTTAGTGAGACCCCTGTCTCAAAAATGAAAGAAAAAGGGGGCCTGGGGATGCAGCTCTGGGGTAGAACACCTGTGTAGCATGTGTGAGGCCCTGGGTTCAATCTCCAGCACTGCAAAAATAAAAATAAATAATGAAATAAAAAGGGTTGAGGTTATAGCACAGAAGTAGACTATTGTCTAGCATGCTCAAGGGCCTGAGTTTGACCCTCAGTATGCAAAAAAAAAAAAAAAAAAAAAAAAAAAAAAAAAAAAAAAAAAAGAAAGAAAAAGAAAAGAAAGGAGAAAATTTTTAAAAAACCAAAAATCAACTCAGAAATTGGAAGGAAGATAAGGGTTCCTTAAGAACTGCCTATAGAAGGACAGGTGGATGTATTGTTGTTATTTGAAAATAGCCTATATTCCACTAAAATGAAAGTCATGGTCAGGAGTGAGAACTGGGGAGCCGTGTTGGCTCACTCAAGCTCTGGCTGTGAATCTTCTCAGCTGTGGTTTTTCATCAAATTACCTTAACTCCGTTAAGCCTGTTGACTCCTCTCCTATACCTACCTCTAAGCATCATTATGAAGGTCAAATAAGAATATTTATTATATTCCCAATAAATATTAGCTGCCATTATTGTTATTTTTGCTATGATTTTAGTACTGCACTGGAACATGAGTTCCAAAGATAGCCTTACTTTTCTATACCTGGTGTTTATCTTGGGGCCTGGCATATAACCGATACTCAAAAATAGCTGAAAAAATCCCAGTGAACACAGTGCTAAACTCATGCCAGGCCTGTTCTAAGCGCTTCACATTCATTCCCATGGGGAAGTCTTGCAACAACCCCATAAGGAAGGAACTAGTATTATCTTCTGTACATTAGAGGTTAGGAAACAAAGACTGAGAAACAAGTTAAGTTGCCCAGGGTTCCACAGTGAGAGGTAGATTTGAGATTGGGGACTACATTATGGTAGTTATCCTTTGTAACTAACAAAGGATATTTCGACATCTTCTCTTAAGGATGGCTTCCCAAAACCCTGGGAAAGATCAGGATCCATGGGTGAATACTGTGGGAACCCATTCATAGTATCACAAACAGTTTAGGATATTTAGACATTTCTTACCATCCAATGTAAAATGTATAACTTATTCCCATTTGGCAATATATTCCCAAGAAAAAAAAGAAAGAAATACTCCGGTTGCTTCTATTTGGTGGAAACAAACAAATAACTGGGTGAATTTGCCTAGTGATGCCTTTCTGGTACTTGGCAAGTTGAGCCAATGCAATACGGAAGAAATAAACTGGAGTTCTTAGGACCAACCAGCCAGGTCATCAGAAAGCAGAAATTGAATATATTCTTTATTAATGTGTTGGGAAACTCAAGTTCAAGGTGATTCCTGCTGGGCTTTTCCCCACCACAGGGCCAGCTATAGGCAGCCACTTCACTCTCCCCTGTGCTCTAGGCTAAACACACCACCTTCTTCCAAAGAAGTTTCCCAGCTTTTTAGCCACTGAGAGATCTGGGGAGCCTAGCCAGTGGCTAGACTGCTGGGCTGTGGGATTTCAGAGCAATTTGTTAAAAATCATAATGGGAAGCAGGTAATTGGTGTTCCTATCCTGGGAGTGGCACCTAACATACCAAAGGCAACTACTTGAGGATGTCTTTCCCCTGACCTTCTGTGGTTATTAAATGCCAGCTAATAAAGATAGCAAGTGTTTTACTTCCACTTAAAGAATAACTTGCAGTTGTTCTTTGCAGGGGTGTAGAGGAGAGGTGGGGTGCTGCCACTGCTGCTGATTGCAGTAATCATGGGTGTGAGGTGAGCTGGAATCTCCCTACACTGAGCAGAACAAGAACTGATAAAAAAACTTTATCAGTTCAGTAGCCATCTGGTCACCCCACTTCTTTTTTTCTGACTCTCCAACTCCCCTTCTTTTTATTCCTTCTCTTCTGAGCCTAGGATTCATCTTTTTCTCTTCTCTCTCATCTTCTCTCCCTGGTTCTCTCCCCTCCAACTTCTTGAATATGAATGCTTAATATGGCTATTTTCTGGAACAAGCTATAGATCATTGGATAAATATGGCTATTCAGAAGTGACTGGGTCATGCTGAATACCATACTGGTAACCCCAGTGACTGGAGAGGCTGAGGCAGGAGGATCTCAAGTTTGAGACTGGCCTGGGCAACTTATTGAGACCCTCTGCAGTTTAGTGAGACTCTGTTTCAAAATAAAAAATAAAAAGGTATGAGGGTGTGGCTCAATGGTGAAGCTCCCCTAGGTTCAATCCCTAGTACCAAAAAAAAAAAAAAAAAGTGATTGGTTCATGCTCTCTGTGGAAATTGGAACTTGATGCTAAAATGAATGCATCTATTTTCTTTCACCATAGGTTATTAGTGCTATTTTGTGGCTTTACATAAATTCTTATTTTTTTTTTTTTAAAGAGAGAGTGAGAGAGGAGAGAGAGTGAGAGAATTTTTAATATTTTATTTTTTTAAGTTCTCGGCGGACACAACATCTTTGTTGGTATGTGGTGCTGAGGATCGAACCCGGGCCGCACGCATGCCAGGCGAGCGCGCTACCGCTTGAGCTACATCCCCAGCCCTAAATTCTTATTTTTTTTTAAAAAAAAAACTTTATTATTCTTAATACATATTTATGAGACATTTTACAAAACAGAAAAGACAAAGAAAAAAATAAAAAATGACTTTGACATATTTCCTAATCTTTTTTGCCCCTCTAAGTCTTCCTCTACTATTCAAAAAGCAGATTTTTTTTTCAGAGCTGAAGATAATGTTCCATATGGATGTGAGTACATAAGAAGGACAGGATTTGGAGAAAACTGTTTGTGATATTATGACTGGGTTCCCACGGTATCCACCCCTGGATTCCTGATCTTTCCCAGGGTTTTGGGAAGCCATTCTCTGGCTGTTGCAGGGAAGAGAGAAAAATCCAAGACTTGGCAGTCAAAGCAATTCAGTTCATCGCTAAGTCTTTACAAATCCCAGAATTTCCTTGAAGTCATCATTCACTCTGAATTTGCCCATTGCTTTAACAAAGGAGAGGAAAGAACCTCACTTTGGTTCAACATCAGCTCCTATGAAACCAAGCATTGAAAGGGGGCAGAGTCCATAATTGATTTTCTGACAGGTTATAAAATATTAAAAGATGGGAAAGTTTTAAAACTAATTTTTAGGTATCCGTCTGAAGCCATGTCCAGTTGGCCTGCAGGATCAATGAAACAACATTACATAGAAATGCTGAACTCATACTCTCCCAGTTAATCTATATTTCAAAGATGAGACTGAGCTCTTAAATGACCTGCACATAGAGTGAGCTGATCCCCAGTTTAAACCTCTCATTTGGAACCTTGGTTGCAAAGATTAACTATTTCAAGGAAATTTAAGTCAAAACATATCCCCACAAAATAGGCAGAACATCGGGTTAAGAACTCCAACATGAGGAAAGAGATGGACCAGTGGGGACCCACTGAATCTTGACTTAAATTTAGGTGGGAATTCAATCTAAGCATTTCCAGAAACTCTTCCCTCTGAGCCTGGGCTGCCCAGAGACACCTTCAACCTACCTAGTAAAAGTCCTGTCCCTCTCAGAGAGTTCTCCTGAAGCTTAGCTCAGAAGTTTCAAAATCAGAGCCTTCCCCCAAGCCTTCAGACTTGTCTCTCACTGACCTCTCTGTGACCTTGGCGACTCCTCACATTTGGGCATAGTAAATGTAGTAAATGCTTTTTCCTCCTCTTCCCATACTCCCACATAACCATAAGCCCCTTGAAAGCAGAGATTAGGTCTGGATCATTTCTATGCCCAAATTTTAGTTTAGACCACTTGACATATATTGAGTCGTTTTATTTTCTAACTCCCTATGTAGAATGCAAGCTCAGTAAAGGCAGTGCTTTTTGCCAAATTTGTTCATATTTCTCCCTCGAAGAGTCTAGAAGAGTGCCTGGCACATAGTAGGTACTCAACAAACATTTGGTGGATGGATATATGGGTGAGCTGAGATGCGAGGCTGTCGTAGAAGTGAGGTCTGGGGACCATGAGAATATAGTTGCAGAAGCCATTTGTCTTGAAGAGGTTGAGAGGAATGATGGGAAAGACTCAGCTAAGGAGACAGAATTTGAGCTGAGCCCTAAAGGATAAGAAAATCTTTGTGATTTAGAAATGAGGATCAGAGGCTAAGGAAAAAAACGTAATAAGAGGGAAAAACCAGGTTAGGGAGGCATAGCTGAATGGGGAAGTGCTGCACCTCTGGGTTTGAGGCAGTACCCCAGGGGAGATGGGTGTAAGCAAGTGGCTTGTGCCAGAGTATGAAGAGCCTGGGATCTTATAATGGGCTTCAGGATTCTCCTGTAAGGCTGTTGAGAGCTTTTAGTGAGTTGAGAGTTAGCATTAGATTTCTTCATAGAAAATGTGTGGGGGATGCATAGACCATGTAAGGGGGAAGACTAGTGGCAAAAGGTCTGAGGAAGAGGGCTGTGCTATGACCCAGGTGGAGGAGACAGATGCTGTAGAACTTACAGTCTCTTCATCCTGCCCCTGGAACACAGGCAGGTCTGTTAGTCAACTTTCCAATACTGTGACCAAATACCTGAGAGAATTAACTTATCAGCAGAAAAGGTGTGTCTTATTTTAGCTCACAGTTTTGGAAGTTTCAGGCCATGGCTGATTGGCTGGTTGATTTTGGGCCTGTGGTGAGGCAGTGCATAATGGCAGGAGTACAAGGTGGTGGAAGTTGCTCACCTCATGGCCACCAGGAAGCGAAAAGAGAAGAGGAAGTAGAGCTAGGGTCCCTATATTCCCTTCAGGTCCACAGTGACCTAACTTCCTTCCACCAGTTCCTACCTTCTAAAGGCTCCACCCTTCCCCCAATATAGTGCCACAGGGTGGGGACCAAGCCTTCAACACATGGGTGACATTCAATATCTAACCAGAGAGGGTCCACAAAGAGTGGTTGAATGAACGTGCTAGTCAGTGCTGGGATTTCTCTGAGTTTTTCTTAAATATGTGTATTTTGAAATTTAATTCAGTTCACATTAGGTCACTGGTTTTCAATGGGATGATTTTGCCCCCAAGGAAAAAGTCTGGAGATGATTTGCTGTAACTGAGGAGGTGCTCCTGAATGTAGTGAGTAGAGGCCAGGGAAGCTGGTAAACATCCAGCAAATACACAGGACAGTCCTCCGTAACAGAGAAATATCCAATCCAAAATGTTAACAGTGCCAAGTGTCACACGCTGAAAAGAATGATTGACAGGCTGGAGGAGGAGGCCCAGGAGATGTGTTTCTGCATTGCTCCAGGCAAGACCTAAGTCTCCGAGGGACGACTATGAGTTATTCAGAACTCTGGAGGGGACTTTAGATTTGGGGTGACAGACACCCTAATGTACTGGCCTGGGTAAGCTTGACCTTGTGGCAATCAGAGGAATGTTAACAAAAGGCACCATTCAATTAAAGAGCAAACACAGGAAAAGTAGCCACATTTCATCTGTCACAGGGTGGTGCTCCAGGAAGGCCACCCTGTCTCTCTTCCCTTTTACTAACTTGTCCTGACATTTCTTCTTGATTATGATCCTGGTATATCTAAGAAGCACTTCCTCATGTCTTTCTCAAGTATCCTCTTCTCACTTCTGGCTGTCCTATCTGCACTGAAACTCCACCCCTACACACACTTCCTACCCTCCTTGCCTTATCCTACCTTATGTTTACCCTGCATACACTCAGAGTTTGCCCACCTGTGTACTGTGGGTCTTTCCCTCCTAGGATGTAATCTCTATAAAGATTAGGATTTTTGTCTGTTTTGATTTTTGCCACATGGTCAGCATTCAGAACATGGCCTGGCATAAAGCAGATGCTCAATATATATTTATTGAGTGACATCTCTAGCAAATAGAGAAAAGCAAATCAAAAGTACACTGAGAGGGGCTGGGTTGTAGCTCAGTGGTAGAGCACTTGCCTAGCACATATGAGGCACTGGGTTCAATTCTCAGCACTACATATAAATAAATAAATAAATATCTCATGAACAACTAAAAAAAAAAACAAATAAAAAACAAACTAGAGATTCCATAAATAAATAAATATCTCATGAACAACTAAAAAAAAAAACAAATAAAAAACAAACACTGAGATTCCATCTCACTCCAGTCAGAATGGCAATTATCAAGAATACAAATAACAATAAATTTTGGCAAGGATGTGGGGAAAAAGGCATACTCATACATTTTGGGTGGGACTGCAACCACTATAGAAAATAGTATGGAGAAAACTTGGAATGGAACCACTATTTGATCCAGTTAACCCACTCCTTGGTCTATACCCAAAGGACTTAAAATCAGCATACTATAGTGATGCAGCCACATCAATGTTTACAGCAGCTCAATTCACAATAGCTAAACTATGGAACTAGCCAAGGTTCCCTTCAATAAATGAATGGATTAAAAATGTGATATATATATATATATATATACACACACACACACACACACACACACACATACACACACACATAATGGAATATTACTCAGCCATAAAGAAGAATGAATTTGTGGCATTTGCCAGTAGATGGATGGAACAGGAGGCTATCATGCTAAATAAAATAAGCCAGTCCCCCCAAATCCATGGCCAAATGTTCTCTCTTATTGATATGCATGAATGCTAACACACAATAAGGGAGGGTAGGGAGGGGGAAAAAGAAATTCATTGCATTAGACAAAGGGGAATGAAGGGAAAGGGGAAATGGGAATAGGAAAAAGAGTAGAATCAATTGAATATCACTTTCCTATGTTCATATATGAATACACAAGCAGTGTAGCTCCACATCATGTGAAACCACAAGAGAAGATCCTAATTAGAATAAGTTATTTCCACATATATATAATATGTCAAAATACATTCTACTGTCTTGTATATCTAAGAAGAGCAAATAATGTTGAGTGAAAGTGACTGAATAAATGAAACAAGTCCCAGTTTTCAGTAGCCATAGTGTTGCAAAGATATACTATGTCAAAGCTTGTGTTTTTGCTATGGTTGGCGGACAAAAAGTGTTTTGTAAGCAAGCAAAATGAAAGAAACCCATGAACTGTTGAGGTCCATTTTTCTCCCAACAGGGGGCAAGTCACAGTGTGGCCTGTAGGGCTCCAGCTTCTTACATATGTGAAGGCAAGATGTCCCTGGCTGGGTTTGCTCATTCCCTCAGCTCTCTCAGCCCAGACCCCGCTGCAGGGAAGGTGGCCTGCCAGTCCGGGATTTTTGTTCTATGAGCCCATAAGGCCCTATCAGAGCTGCTAGTCTCATAATCAAATTTTAATGACTGTCTGCTTCCCTTCCTAGATGTTTATAGTCCTCTACACTCTGATTAGGTTTTTGGTCCCATAAGATAGTTAAAAGCCCACAATTTGCGCTGGGTGTTTTATTTTTTCTAAGTTAAGTGAGTGGGTAAATGTTCCTTTGATCTTTCTGTGGTGGATGAGGGCTGTTTGTGTTTTTAAGGCCTCACCAATTATGTTAGCTGGAGGCAGGACTAGGTTTGAGGCTGGCCTTCTGGGTGGCTCTAAAGTTCCTTGGAGGTTTTTATTCTCTGTCCTTCTGTCTCCCCTTCACCCCAGGTGCTGAAGGCACAGAGGAAAAGTTAGCAGCAAGGGGCTCTGGGAAGAAACAGGTCCTGATGTTACAAGCCAGCTCAGGGTCAGGTTTCTGAGTGCCAGCAGTTTTTCCCTGGAGGCCCCCCCTTGCCATTGATGGGGAAGGTTGCCAATGCGGGGAAGCACCTTGCTTAAATGGCCATCCACAGCATTTTGGTATACAGCGCCATAGGAAGGCAGAGTGGGAGGAGGCTGTCTGAACCACCTGCTGGGTTGGGTTTGCAGTGAGCCCAGTAACCAGCAGATGTCTTCCCATGGCACCTATTCTAGCAACGATGTGCATGAGGAATAAGGAACTAGAGCCCTAAAAAGGGCAAGAACCACAGAATTCACACAAGATGCCTCTGGGGCTCCCGGGTTGTGTCTGGATTGAAATATGAACGCCACCACGCTGGCTGGTTGACTTTCTTGTGGAGCATGGCACACAGACATCATCCTGCCTGTGCCCTAAGTAAGTTGCATACAATAGCAGTTCATTATTTTAATTAAGTTTATTGCAAGAGTAATCATCATTGCCGTCAGTATCAATCATCAGTAATTTTTTCTGATTACGGCCGTAAGTGATGACAGTCTATGTTGACAATAAATGATCACACCCGTGGCTTGAATTGACACTTCACTGGATGTTGTGAGGTTGCGCCCGAACACTCCCAGGCTTGCTATGTAAAGACCTATTTGTCTATGACAAAAGCTGAGTCTATCACATATTTGTTTTTGCTTCCCAAATGGATAAGTTCATAATATTTGCAAAATTCATCCTTTAGTCGACGACAGCCACGGAGTCCAAAGCCCATTTAGAAAGAAGTGATAGGCTCTTAGCTCAGGGCTGCTGCAGCACGGCCGGTCCCCAACCTGTCCTAACTGTGTGCCAGCTGAGTTATGGCCCTTTCTTCCAACTGGACGTGGGAAATGAAGTTGTTTCGATTGCAAAATGGCTCTTGGCGGTTTCATATTTCTAAGTGGAAGCAGGAGGAAAGGGATCTGAAGGACAAGGCTGCATTTCCTTTATCACTGGCCTTTTCTGGCACCTGACATGATTGAGAATCTTCGGCATTTAAATAAGACTTCCTCGGCACACAATACCCGGGTGCTTATTATTCTTGTTACTGCATTTCCCTGGCTTAAAGCACTCCCTGGTCTCAACCATTTGTGCTACAAATAATTTTAATTGAGCCGAGAAACCCTTGACATTTTAGAAATTACCTTCTATTTATAAGACTTTAAGAAGGAACCTTCATGGCAGTCTTGACCTCGGTGTGATTTGGCCTTTCCTGCATCGTCCCCATCCCCACCTTTGAGTTTAGATTTTTTCTTTTCTTTTCTTTTTAATTTTCATTAGCAAATAACTTTCATTCCTAATTTAATTTTTTTAGCTTTATTTATTTATTTATTTTTATGTGGTGCTGAGGATCGAACCCAGCGCCTCACACATGCTAGGCGAATGCTCTACTGCTCAGCCACAACCCTGACCCCATTTAATTTTTTTTTTTTTTTTTTTTTTTTTGTGATGCTGAGGATTGAACCCAGGGCCTTGTGCAAGTGAGGCAAGCACTCTGCCAACTGAGCTATATCCCCAGTCCCCCTAATTTAATTTTGTGGCAACAAATAAAAAGGCTATTTGATATGTGCATAAAATCCCACACCAGCTATGAAATGTCCCAGCTCCTTTGACTCATACCCATGAGGAAGCTGCTCATCTGAAGCAGCTGAAGTCTGTTGTATGAGGAGAGATGATGGAAGGACGAAAATATTCTTCTGGGTTGATTACTGAATAGCAGCCTTTGGGGAGAGAGTCTAAAATCAGAGGCTCTATCACATCTATACATTGGAACTTTTTGCTTAGTGAAAATTCTAATTTTTTAGCACTTTTTCTAAATATCACAAACTTAACTGGAGGAGGCCATAGAATTTTGAGGTCAACTTTACTTTGATATGAATAATAAAACATGACTCACTTAGTGCTTTCACATCCATTGTTTTGATCTTCAAAACAACTAATGTGCATTCATTAAGTATTTATAGACCACCTACTCTGTGTCCAACACTGTTCTAGGCGCTTTAGATGTATCAGTAAAAAAAAAGACAGCTCAGGAACTTATATTTTAAGGGGAGGAAAAAAAATAAAATAAACAAACAATAATGTTCATTTGGTGTTAAATGTTGATGTTAACTTTGATGCAATATAAAACAAAAACTAAGCTAGAACTGGGCACAGTGGCACATGACTATAATCCCAGCAGCTTAGCAGGCTGAGGCAGGAGGATCATGAGTTCAAAATCAGCCTCACTTGCTTAGCAATACTGTGTCTCAAAATAAAATATAAAAAGGGATGGGGATATGGCTTAGTGGGTAAGCACCCCCAGTACAAAAATAAAAATAAGCTAAGAAAAGAGAGAGGAGACATCAGAGTGAGAAGATCTCACTAGTAAGAAGGCATTTGAGTAGAAACCTGGAAAAGCGCTAAGGGCAAGAGAAACCTTTTGGGTGAAAAGCAGCCAGTGCAAAAGCCCTAACACAGGAGCAGAAAGGGGACCACTGGACCTAGAATGGAGTGAGCAGGGGGATGGGGGTAAGAGAGGATACAGAGCAGCAGCAGGACCTTCTAGGTCAGGTAGGACTTTGAAAGCTAGTGCAAGGGCTTGGCTTTTATTCTGAGATGAGTGCTCTGGAAGGTTTGAAAAGAGGAGTAACATGGTGTGACTTAGGTTTGACAGCACCAGTCAGGGCAGTGGAACAATGGACTCCGATGAGAGCAAAGGCAGTAGCAAGGAGACAAGTGAGAGGCCATTGCCTTTACCAGGAGGAAGACGACAGTGGCTTCACGTGCGTGGGTGGCTGCAGGTGAGGTAGTGCAAAGCAGTCAGCTTCTGGATATTGAAATTCCTTAAGGAAGATGTGGTTGAGTCCCATTTTAAGGTGAGAAAATCCAGTCTCATAATAAGTGACTCAAAAATACAAAGCAAGTGTTTGAGGAAGTTGGGTTTGAAACCAGATCTCTTGGTGGGGGCCCCCGCTACAACATCCTGTACAGACCACCTGACACCAAATACAGCCCCAAAATCCATCTTGAAGTTTCTGCCTCAGAGCCTTGGTCACGTTCTCATTAACATAATAAATAAGGAATCAGGAAGAGCAAGGGTGTGCTAATCCCCTGGATGCCCGCACAACTAATGCTACCTGACAAGTAGCAGGTTGGAGCCTAATGAATGGCCGGGAGGAGGAGGTAGAGGAGGAACATTTGCTTCCGGGGAAAGAAAGGAGCTCATTAGCTGCCTGGTTGCTTAGATGGCTCAGGTTTTTGTTTCAGGCAGATCCCTACACTGCTGGGTGTCATTCTGGAAACAAACAGCCCTGTTGTCCCTTTGGAACTCCATGGTGTGTGTGTGTGTGTGTGTGTGTGTGTGCGTGTGTGTGTGTGTGTATTTGGGTACTAAGATGAAATTCACATACCATAAAGCTATTTTTATTTTAAAGTGAACCATTCAGTGACATTTAATACATTAAAAATTTAGCCACCACCTCTCTGGTTTTAAAACATTTTTGTCAACCTGAAAGGATATTCCTTCCGGTCACTCCCCATTCCCCTTCACCCCAAGCCCAATCACCAATCTGCTTTCTGTCCCTGTGGATTTACCTATTCTGGATGTTTCATATAATAGAATCATACCCTATGTGACCCTTCTGTGTCTGACTTCTTTCACTTGCCCTGTTGGTAAATTGTCTCTGG
The DNA here is from genome assembly GCF_964194105.1 of Spermophilus citellus. Classification (NCBI taxonomy): domain Eukaryota; kingdom Metazoa; phylum Chordata; class Mammalia; order Rodentia; family Sciuridae; genus Spermophilus; species Spermophilus citellus. The sequence goes on from NC_138184.1 coordinate 144,685,706, forward strand.
TAACATACTGGTTCTTCACTCCTTTGTATTACCTTTTATTACTGAATAATATATTTGTGGAGAGCAGGCTATATCCTGCTTTGAGGTGCTTCACGGTGTGTTAGAACAGCAGTTTGCAGGCTGGGCCTTCCCCGAGTTACTCCATTTTATAAAGCAGCAGTTTGCCAGGAGTTACTCCATTTTGAGGATAAGTGAGTAGGTAGAATGACTCAATGCCTCTTTCATATAAGAAAACAACCACCATCTACAAAGCATAATCATAAGGCACAAACTGATAAATAAATTGTGCTGATTTATTATGACCACCTGTGAACTTATTGGATTAAATCAGAAGCACATGGATGCAACCCGTATCAGAAAAACTAGGCCCTGGAGCTTATTAACCTCAGCTGAAATACATAAAAGGTGAGGCACCCAAGAAGATGGTCCACCCTGACCTGTCTTCAGACCATCCAGGGAAGGTGGCAAACACCTGACTCTGTCCCTAGGGCTTTAGCTCAATTCCATTTCCCTGCTTGATGTGGCCCATTTCAAACAATTACTTTGGTTGCTTCTTAATCTTATGTGACCACCTACAATGACTCTTTTGCATTTATCTGCTGTTTGTCTCTGATTGCCATGTTTTGGCCACCAAAACACAGTAGCCACTTTAACCCTTTCTTAGCTCTTCTGTAACCTGTATACCATTGTGCAGTGTGATCTGATGATCTGTGACTTGAATGTTACAGATATTAATAATTGAAATTGGAATAAAGGAACCTGCAATTGCCTGAGTATTGGCCACCAAGTAAGCTACAAGTATCCAGTGAATTACAACGTATGAAACTGATTGAGTTTGTAAATTTATTGTTATTAAATAAATTCTGACATTGTGTAAAGACACAAACGTGTCTGGTCCATGTCAATGGCATAGCTTGCCCATGACAAGTTTATTGTATGTACATACCTACCACCCATGTTTATTCATTCACCTGTGATGGATATTTTAATCATTTCCACCTTTTGGCTATTGTGAATAAGGCTGCCACAAACGTGTGTACATGGATTTGTTTGAGTTCTTGTTTTAAATTCTTTGGAGTTTACACCCAGAATTGCAGAGTTAGTTAGTTATTTTATAATCAACTCTTTCCCACGAAATTGTTTTCTATAGTAGCTTATTCACTTACAGTCCCACCATCAGTATGAAAGAATTCCAATTTATCCACAAACTGGCTAAATCTTGCTATTTTTCATAGCTATCCTAGTGGGTATGACATGACATCTCGCTGTAGTTTTGATCTGCATTTGCCTAATGTCAAGCATCTTTCTATGTGTTTGTTGGCTATTTATATATATTCTTTGAAATATATATGTATGTATCTTTAAGTTCTTTGCCCTTCTATCGTTGAGTTGTAAGAGTTCTTTACATACTCTGGACACTAGACTCTTATCAGATATATGATTTACAATTATTTTGTTTTGTTTTGGTGCTAGGGATTGAACCCAGGGGTGCCTATTCACTGAGATACATCCCTAATCCTTTTTTATTTTTTGAGACAGGGTTTTGCTAAGTTGCTGAAGGTCTTGCTAAGTTGCTGAGGCTGGATCTGAACTTTCCTGCCTCAGCTTCTGGAATAGCTGGGATTGTAGGCATGTGCCATTACATCTGGCCATTTTCTCTGAGTGTTGACTTTTTACTTTCTTAGTAATGTCTATGTACAAATATTTTATTTTTAACTTTTAGGAACTTCCACTTACATTTTTTTTTTTTTGCTCAGCTTATATTCCATGATTTATTAAGAGCAATGTTAATGGTAGCAGCCCCACCATGGAAATAACAATGGAGAACACCAAAGAAGAGGGAGGAAGGTAAGGAAGGTGGACATTCACAAATGTCCACCCATTTGTGAATTTTTGTTACTTTAGACCAAGATCTAAGGTAGGCATGGAATTTCCCAATCTCAAATGCATGAAGTTATAGACCTCAGAGTAGTCCTCTGATATGGGCCAGGCTGCTATAACAAAAGATCCACAAATACAGTGAAAGAAAACCAGAGCAAAATTCATTTTTCTGTCTCACGTAAATGGCAGGATAGCTTAGCAGGTCAGGGCCCCAGACTTCTCCTAATGTCTTATTTGCAGTCTCTAACATTCGGTTTCCACCTTGTGATTTGATGACTGTTCTAACCTCCACCACCATCACCTCCACATCCCATCAAGAGGAAGGGTGAGAAAGTGGGAGGTTAGGTTCCTTCTCTTCCGGGTCCAGAATTTGCGCACATGGCTCTGCTCACCTCCCATTGGTCAGCGCATAGTCACATGACCACACCTATGGGCTGCTGGGAAATGTGTCCTTTAATTCTGCAGTTGTGTGCCCTGTAAAAACGCTGTTGTTATAAAAGATAAAGTATACACTGAAGGAGGAAAACATCTGGATCTTGACATAGAACCCCAAGTTCATTAACTCAGAATAGGAGTCTGAGCAGTGTTCCTACAGTGGAAAGGAACACAGGGAAACTTCCTTTTCCACCATCTTTCCCACCCAAGAAGAGAATCTCAATTTCTCTTCAGACTGGACTACTTGAGAAGGGGGACTAAAGCAAGGTCACAGAAAAAGGGGAAGAAAAGAACTCAGTGGGAAGTGATTTGAAGGGCATATGGATGATGAGGTAACATGGGTGATGAACTATGTGTGCAAGATTTTTATGGGCAGAGATTTCCATCTGGAAGAGAAACCAACAACAAAATGAAACACATGTTTTTGGTGCTGCATGGTTTCTAAATGGCTTTCCCTTATTGCATCCTAACAACCTTATATGCCAGGTATGGCAGATAATGCTCCTCCCATCTCACCTCCATGATAAGGCAGGGTCTCAGGGTAAGAGACTTGCAGCTCTTAAGTGGCAGAGGCAGGATTCAAACCCAGCTCCGCAATCCTCCCTCTCTTGCTCCTTTCTTCCCTCCCTCCCGTTATCCTGTATTTACTCACCAAAGGGCTTTTCCCATCATTCTTTGCTACCAGTCACATGCACAAATGGAGCGGATGGGCTGGGCCTCTTGAAGCCTGATTCTGCATCCAGGAGGGCCAAGTGGTCCCACTTGGGAATTCTTGTCTTTCCAGACCTGCTGTTAAATGCTGTAAAGTCTTGGAAGCTCCTGGAATGCCCATGCCTCTGGTCTGTTTCTGGTCTGCAATAAGGGTGGTACAGGGAGGCAGCAGGCCCTAGGTAGAGTGACACTGGGGTGGAATGTTGGTGAACATGCTGTGGGGTCCTCCGTGCCCTATTGGGCAAAATGACACCTCTGGCCTTGGATTCACCCTAAACTCACTACCCAGGGCTCCAGCCAGAGCTTTCTGGTCAGTGCAATAGGAAAGTCAGAGGTGCTAATGTGCACATCCTGCAACCCCTGGCCCCCAACAAAAAGTCTTTTTTTCTTTCTTTTTTTTTCTTTTTTTTTTTTTTTTTTGTGGTGGTGCTTGGAATTGAACCCAGAGCCTTGTGGATGTGAGGCAAGCACTCTACCAACTGAGCTATATCCCCAGCCCCAAAAGTCCATTCTTTATCTTGGCAACACTTCGTAGGTACATTTTAATGCTTTGTGTTGGCTGTACGAACAAAATGCAATGAAATAAAACATTGTCTAGTTTTTTTACCAATAAATTAGTTAAGATTTTGATGACAAAGACAGAAGATTATGAACTGAAATTTCTTATTCGAGACCCAATATTCCTTGAGGAAAAAGCAAGAGGTTTGAAAATAGAAGTCCTGTTACTAACTGGACATATGATCTTAGGCAGGTCACACAGGCTCACTAAGCCTCTGTTTCCTGATCTGAGAAATGGAAACAAATAGTCACCAAAATGGTAGTAACACATTTCTTGGGAATTCCAAAGATCAAATTTTAAAAATAGGTGGGAAACTTGCTGGAATTGTGGCTCAGTGGTAGAGTGCTTGTCTCACATGTGTGAGGCACTGAGTTTGATTCTCAGCACCACATATAAGTAAATGAATAAATAAAGGTCCATCCACAACAACAAAAAAAATATTTAAAAAAATAGGAGGGAAACTGCTTTGTTGACTTTTTTTTTTTCCCGGTACTGGGAATTGAACTCAGGAACACTCAACCACTGAGCCATATCCCCAGCCCTATTTTGTATTTTATTTAGAGACAGGGTCTCACTGAGTTGCTTAGCACCTCGCCATTGCTGAGGTTGGTTTTGAACTCACAGTCCTCCTGCCTCAGCCTCCTGAGCCACTGGGATTACAGGCATGTGCCACTGTGCCTGGCTTTTTCAACTTTTAAGAAATATAAGTATTAAATATTATTATAGTGTAAACCTAGCTTTTAAATGTCAGGCAAATGCACAATTAGGAGTGAATTAAGAGTCAGAAAGAAGTTCAAGAACTGTCCTTAGATGATTGGCTGGGTTTTGACTCTGATCTGCTGACAAGTCTTCCTTCTGGAAGGATCTCATGTCAACCATGGGAGAGAATTATTAGGACGATAGATGGTGAATGATAACTTTACCACCCTATATTGTTACACAAAGTTTTCCAAAGTACTTTATTCAACTGTTCACAAAAATATCTTCTTTCTCAATGTCACACAAAAAGGTTCTTTTTGTTGTTGTTGACAGTAATAGAGGCTTATTTGTTAATTTCCTGGCAAATAGACTTGGGGCTCCTGGTAATATCAAGATATGAAAAAAAAAAAGTGTAAAGGGATAAAAACAGAGTATGGGAAAAGCCAGCTATTGTACAAATCACAGCAATTTAAAAAACAATTTTCCTATCTAGGGATTTATGTTACACAGTTGTCTTTCTTATTATTTTCAGTGTGTGTTTTTAAGCTGTCTTCTCAGCAATTTTGGATCATATCAAGGTCTAGTCCTATTCTTATTTTAAGCAGTTCTGAAAAATGAGGCATCTACAAAGATATCTGAAGGGGACTGTGGAACAAACTCTTCACACTGGTTACTGTGAGTTGGGATGGAGCAGGAGTAGAAGGTAGGGCCAGTCTATTGCTTTTTTTTTTTAATGGACCTTTATTTTATTCATTTATTTATATGTGGTGCTGAGAATAGAACCCAGTGCCTCACACATGCTAGGCAAGCGCTCTACCACTGAACCACAACCCCAGCCGAAAGCTATTTCTTCTTGATTCTGTAACCATGAACTTGTAATGTGGTCAAATTAAAAATAGGTGTACATTCATGAAAATAATATAAATAGAAATTGATTGTTTCAGAAATACTCTATTGGTGTATATAAACCCTCACATCACCTGGAATAAAATGTCACCCCCCCAATAGGAACCCCATTTTACTGCTCAGGCCTTTGCCTTGCTCAGCTTTGGTATAAGAGACTGTATGGACAAATCTGAAAACTTCTTGCACTAAATGACAAACTGCTCAAAAGCAAGGCCTTTGTGTTTCTTTTCTTTTCTTCTGGTAGCAGGGATTGAACCCAAGGATGCTTATCACTGAGCCAAATCCCCAGCTATTATTATTATTATTATTATTATTATTATTATTATTTAAATTTTGAGACAGGGCCTCAATAAGTTGCTGAGGCTGGCTTTGAACTTGTGATTCTCCTGCCTCAGCCTCTCAAGCCGCTGGGATTACAGGAGTGTGCCACCATGCCCAGCTTGCATTTCAATCTTTAAATCATTATTCATCCATTTAGTATGTATTTAGAGTGCCAGGTTCTGCTCTATGCACAGATATACTGTAGAGGGAGAGAGAGGGGAAGAGGGAGAAGGAGAGGGAGAGGGAGAGGAGGAAGGAGGGAAGGAGAGAGATAAAAATATCTGCCTGAAATTCATTTATTTTCTAGTATTAATGCATACTCTTAACCAAACTTTGGTAATTAAGTGAATTTGTTAATAGAAATTTATTGACCCCTTACTGCCATTGACCTGGGAGTTACTCTGAGCACTGAAGCTCTAGCAATGAGACTGACAAAGCTTATATTCCAGAGAGGGGCAGGCAGACATAAACCAAATAAGTCAATATATAAACATCAGATGGTAATCTGTATACAGTTGACTGTTGCCATTGAACCCCATCCTGTGTATACAAATGTAGCTTACATAGAGGAAAAAATGTGCAGACCTTTCTTGTTGCCTGCTGGTTTAGGTCTTTGGCAAATGGACCACAAGACTCCATTGGCATCATTTGTGAAACTGGGTCAAACTTTCCCATTGTTTGCCCCATCCTCTCCTAAAGGTGCCTATCCTGTGTGGGATGTCAGGCAGTATGTTAATTTTCCATTGTTGTCATTTCATTGTGTTGGGTTGCCACACATTTGGTGGTATACTAATCCAAATTTCTTTTCTTATTGTTCTGAAGTTCAGAAGTACAAAGTAAGTTTCAAGGGGCTAAAAGAAAGGTGTTGGCAGGTTTGCACTCCTTCCAGAAACTCTAAGAGACAAGGCCTCACCTCTCCTTCCCTTCTCCAGCTTCTAGAAGCTGCTCACATTCCTTGCTTTGTGGTCTCTTCCTCCATCTTTGAAGCTGGCACTTCTGCTTTTAAGGACTCTTGTGATTCTATTGGGCCCATCTGGACAATCTAGAATTATCTCCCCATCACAAGGTTAGTTGACAGCAACCAAAAATTCATCTATAAACTTAATTCCCCCTTGCCATGTCACCTAACACATTCATAGGGTCCTGGGATTAGGACCTGGGCATCCTGGAGACTGGGCATCTTCTGCCTACCATAGGCAGATAAAAAGGAAGGAGCTGTTTTTCTTCTTTCTGCACCATCCCAAATTTTTAGCACAGTGTTGAGCATTGTGGAAATATTGACTGGTTTACACATGATGGTGAACAGAAGAATTCCTCACTCCAGACATCAGGAAACAAGGAGCCTGCATTTAACTGCTCAACCGCCTCACCTTTCCCTGGCTAGCAGCTATGTGGAAGAGCAAGCTGAGTAACTCCCACAAGCAAGCTCAAAAACTTTTTGCAGAATGGTCTCAACCACCTCTGTTTTTCAGTGGTTTTTTTTTTTTTTCCTCATAACTTCTTAAGTATAGGGAAGATTCTTTCTTACAACAATCTCACATATCTTTTTTTTTTTTTTTTTTGTATTCAGGATTGAACCCAGAGGTGCTTAACCACTGGCAACAACTCCAGTTCTTTTTAATATTTTATTTAGAGACAGGGTCTCACTAAATTGCTTAGGGTCTTGCTAAGTTGCTGAGGCTGGCCTCAAACTTGTGATCCTCCTGCCTCAGCCTCCTAAATTGCTAGGATTACAGGAGTGCTCCACCAAACCCGGCTAATCTCAATCTTAATATTCTTCCTTTGTGCATAGCACTTTGTAGAGCACTTTTGCATCCTCTAAAAAAGCACTTGACCCTCATGAAAACTCTGTGAGGGGGAGTGGCAGGGACTACAATAGAACCCATTTAACAGGAAACTGAGTGTCAGAAGAGAGGTGTGGCCTGTCCAAGATTCTGAAGTCAGGACTTAGGCCAGTTCTTCTCATGCCAAAGCCTGCTCTCTCTCCATTACTATCCCCAGCAGTCATTTCTCTTGCTTCAGGACTCCAGCACCCCTGGACCAAGTTCTATCCTCACCACACAGTGAGCATTTTATCATCATCATCATCATCATCATCATCATCATTGTCAGCATTGCCGTCATCATCGTCACTGTCCTCTCTATAAATTTTCTCTAAGTAATTCATCTGCAGAAATCTCCTTCAAATGTCAGGAGCCACTTTTAACTCTGTCCATCAGGGGAAATAACGACAGGGCATATAAGCCACCGTCTTTGTTCAAGCTGTCAACATGTCAAGACATTAGTCTGTCTCTGTGCGTAATCCCTTCTCTGTTCTCCCTTGTGACATCCACACTCAGTCTCCAGATGGCTAGGAAAAATTAGAGGGACTGCAGTCAAGATCCTCAATACTACCAGCATCAATATACATCCCTGATAGGACTGTTCCAATTATCTACAGTCAAAAGTAAAATAAAATAAAATAATTCCAAAGCTCAGTAACTTAAAACAACCATTTTATTTGCTCGTGATTCTTAAATCTAAGCAGTGTTCAACTGGGTGGTTCTCTCAGGCCTGTTAGTGTTCACTCATGTGAGAATGAGGGAAAAGACACATAGCGTCTTGAAATTCTTATAAAAATAGTTTTGACCTCATGTATCATCTGAAAAGATCTCAAGGACCTTCAAAGTGAAGGTCCACTATCCTACCTATTTTTGGTTTACTGTTTTCAGACTGGACCAAGACTTGTCTGGGAGAAGGGTCACCAGTTAGGTCTAGGAAAGCAAACTCTAAAGTTCTGGAAGTACTGAGGAACTTTTGTAATTGTCACATAATGGTCAGGAGCAAGCCAGTGCCAGCGGGCTGTGGACAGCTCTAGGCTTCATTTCTAATCTTTGGAAGTATTCGAACCTCTTCCCAGTGCTCTTGAGTGTAAACTCCAGCTCAAACGCTACATCCAAGGCAGAATTCCTATCCTTTTGTTACAAGCTATGTGACATTTCCTTTGGGTTATTCTTTTCCCTCAGTAGAATTTAAAATTTCCACCCTCCAACCTGAGCCTTGCTCCACATGATGTCTTCCATGACATATGGCATATTTTTAAAACATCTCTCAGCAACATCACCCTTACATTTGTTAAGAGGAGGAGGGGTTGAACTGTGCAGCTCTTATTAAAACCTGCAGCAGTCGCACTGCTTTGAAAATTTAGTGGTTAGCTAATATAAAAGTCATAAAAGGTTTGGGGTTCTGGGGACTTCCATAAACTTTGAATTTTAGGTGCCCTGAGATGCAGTTTCTGAGCGAGTTCTTTGATCTCTGGCTGCCCTGGTAAATCATTTATTAGGGCAGCCTTTTTAAACAGGATCCTCTCAACCTCTCCCACAAGATGTATAAAATAATGTTCTCCGCACACAACCATCATCTCCCCGCACTTACTGTATTCACTGATTACAAACTGATGGGAAGGTAAGGAGGCTTTTCAACCAATTCTTTCCATCCTCAGAAATTGGCAGAAGAACCCATGATGATGTTCCACAAGATGCCAGATTACAACTGCTGGAAGTCTCCAGAATGGGATGGGCTCCACTAAGATGATTTCAGTAGTATTTGGTTTTTTAAAGAGGAAGATATTTATAACTAGTTGAGTTCCAAATTGGGTCTATCTCCAAGTCATCTGGGTCACATCATTTTCTTGTTGTATCTTTCTATTTTCTTCCCCCTCTTTCCCTAACCTACTCACTCTAAGACCTCTCTTTCTATTTTATCTTCCATGATTTTTAGGGACTCCAAGCAGAGAATAGAGTAATTATCAAAACCACCGATCCCCACTCCTGCCTATCTGCCCCCCCGCCACACACATACATATACATTGTTCCTCCTCCCTTTTTCTGAAGACTTTGAGGAATTGGAAAGTAACTGTCATCAAGAAAATGTTTGAGAATTTCTGGCTTAGAAAACTGTAAATGTCATATTGCTTGCCAAGTGTCTAATGTATGAGAAGAGAGGTTTGTGAGAGAGAAGTCCGGTTGAAGATTTGGACATAACAAATTTTCAAATCTCTACCACCACTGTGATATTCAAGACCAAAAGTTTCAGTTTTGTGATTAAGAAAAAATGTTGGCAAAGTCACCCTGAAAAGAATGTCTCATGACCAATTTAAGTAACAATTTATATCTCAAGATTAAAGAGCAAAACCTATTCCCAAATTTATAAATCTTGGAGAAGAAAAGCCCTTTCTAAGCAAGACAAGAAGCTATAAAGGAAGCCATGAAGAAAAAGTTAGATAAATTTAATTATATAGGAAAGTTTCTATACAACAAGCTACATAAACTAAATCAGAAGATAAATGACTAATTCAGAAAAAAAAAATGTTTGCTATATATGACAGAGGGCTAATTCCTCTAAAGTTCAAAAGATTCTTACTAATCAATAGGATGGGAAAGTAGATAAAGCAGCTAATCAGGCAGTTAATGGAAAAATAAATACATTGGTCAATAAACATACACAGATTCACAAATAAGTGCAAATAGAAACAATGATGAGACACTGTTATTAAGTTAATATTTGTGTCACCCAAAATTCATATGCTGAATCCCTAATGCCCAACGTGATGATATTTAAACATGGGGACTCTAGAAGTGATTAGGGTCAGATGAGCTAGGTTGTAAGGACGGGGCCTGATGGAATTAGAGGCCTTATAAGAAGTGACATCCCAGACCAGACAGCATGAGTCCCCCTCCCCATCAAAGGGCATCAAAGAGGCACTATTCATTAGCAGAGAAGAGGATCTCACTAGAGCTTAACCATAAGGGAACCCTGATCTTGGCCTTCCAGGTTCCAGAACTGAGAAAATTAATTTCTTTTGTTTCAGTCACACAGTCTATGGTATTTTGTTATGGCAGCCCTAGAAGACTCAGACAGGTATCATTTTTGTCTGTTAAATTGTAAACTATTCAAAACATTTGATGACACTCAATGTTGACAAATGTGAGGTGAAATAAGGATTCTTCTGCCCCCTGGTTGCGATCATTTTGATAAGCTACGAGACAACATGTGTCAACTTCTAGAATGGATACATCATTGAACTCAGCAGTTCTCACTTCCAAGAATTTATGCTGTGGATTTAAGTGTGTGTGTGTGTGTGTGTACTAGTTATCTCTGTGTAATGAATCAAAAACTGAAAGAGGCTTAAAAGTACATAAGGAACTAGGAAATAGATGGTTTGTCTTTCCATGGGCTGCTCTCCAACCTTTATAAAAGAATGTGGTTAAATTGAAAAGGTAAATAAATAGATATTCACAGTATGGTTCTTTATATTTAATTGGGTTTTTTTTGGAAAATTTTCAGGATAAAAGTTGGGCAATAAGAGAGAAAACAGCTGGGCGTGGTGGTGCACACCTGTAATCCCAGCAGCTCAAGAGGCTGAGGCAGGAGGATCACAAGTTCAAAGCCAGCCTCAGCAGCTTAGAGAGCCCTAAACAACTTAGCAAGACCCTGTTTCAAAATAAAACATAATAAAGGTTGGGAATGTGGCTCAATAATTAAGTGCCTCTGGGTTCAATTCTCAGTACCAGGGAAAAAAAAAAAGAGGTAGAACACAGTAGACCTACAGATCCTGTTATAGAAACTGACCATTTGGAATATGGTATTAATCAGTTTTTCAATCCTTGATCCATAATTACCTAAATTCTACCCCCCAATTCTTGCTTTTATTATTATAAATCATTCTGTCATAAATATCTTTGTTCATAATCTTTGTTGCATATTTCTCTCTGTTACTTGAAAGAAAAATCACAGAAATTTAGACTTGGGCTTATTTATGACCATTATTAGACTACCCATACACATTAAAAAAATCTTCTGAAAATGTTCTTCCAATTTGTCTTTTATCAGAAATTCCACAATTCAATAAATACTTATTCTGTGTTCATACTATTAAACTACTATGAAAAACACCATATCAGAATTCCCTACAAGAATTAAAAAGCACCTGGAAATTAAAAAAAACAAAAAGAATTTCCTACAAGGAATTTCAAATACTTTTCTTAAACCGATAATATAATAATTAATACTTACTGAGTGCTACCATCTGTCAGGCCCTGTGCTGGGTATCCTACAAGTCGTGATGTGCTGCCAAATTCAAACTCACTGCTGAGGTCTGGGTTATTTGTTTGAAGAACTGAATTTTTAAAGAGAAACTAATCTCCCTGGCTCTCCAAAATCTCCATGACCACACAAATTTTAAAAAGAAAGAAAAGCAAAAACAAATGATGAGTTGGCTTCTTTGCACATAAGCAGCCCTCTTTTTGGAATGCGGGCTTCTTAGTGGTTAGCATTTCAATACCAGGGTAAAAGTCCCCTGGGTCTTTCTAAGGGAGCCAGAGACACAGTGGCCTCAGAGGCGAGCCAAGCTTTTCCACCTAATTGATAGAAGGCTGGAAACTGGGCAAGGACTTTGTGGAATTGTAACCCAGAATGGAGTGGTGAATTGAGAATGAGCAAAGCCACAGAAGCACTGACAGTCAGGAAAGGCAGGCAGGCAGGCAGGCAGAGGGGCAGGCAAAAGAACATGGGTTCTAGCCAGGCATGATTGGCACACGCCTATAATCCCTGCAGTTCTGGAGGCTGAGACAGGACGATTGCAAGTTCAAAGCCACCCTCAGCAAAAGCGAGGGCGCTATGCAGCTCAGTAAGACTCTGTCTCTAAATAAATACCCCCCAAAAAGGGCTGAGGATGTGGCTCAGTAGTTGAGTGACCCTGAGTTCAATATCTGGTAACCCCGCACCCCTCAAAAAAGAACGTGGGTTCCTTCAGCCTACCTCAGCTTTCTTCATCCCTGAGTTTGCTGAATGATCATAGTCCAGCACATGATCCATTTTGCCACTAACTGGATGTTATTATATAAGAGCCCAAGTGAGATGTATGGAGGATTCATCCCCAGGACAGTTTTCATCTTCTAAGGAATTGTACCCATTGACTGGGTATTCTCATGTGCACATGACAATAAATGTGTGTCTGTGGATGACACACACATGTGTGTGCACAGTCATAGAGGTTGTCTGTCAGTGTATATAGTTATAGAATCCAATGCTTCTAGAGCTGAAACCCTTTTTAAAATTACATTTTACACATCAGTAAACTTGTAATGCAGGAACTGCTTTCTTAGGGTTATTTATATCCTTGGGCTGCAGAAGGATTTGTCAGGAAATAATATGAATGTTATTTATCTGACTGTTCAGCTTTATTGACTGCTACATTTCACATCCTTCAGTTCTTTTTGGCAGAGGAGTAAATAACGCTGCTATTAACCTCTAACACTGGTATAAAAATAGGCAGTTATTAAGGGGTAAATATTACTTTGACGATTATTGCCCCAGTCTGCTTTCTCTGGAAGAGGTAATAAATAAGGTCTCTTGTGGGGTCCACAAAGTTCCCAATTTTGTGAGGGAGCTGGCAGTGTTTGTGGCCATGGGCTGTGATTTGGAGCCATGTGGAGCTGATAAAAAATGCTTGATGAACTCTTGGTCATCTCTCGAGGAAATCAAGGCAGCATGAATGCCTGATGCTGTGTGTGAAGTGCCGAGGTGTCAGGTTTTAAGGTCTCTCCCAGGAAACAATTAGAGATGGTTGGGACCCTGTAAGGAGTGAGGCTATTGAGAAGAGGGAGCCGGCCTTGGGAGCAGGTGAGCATGTAGAAGCCTGGGGTGTGTTGATTCAACCTGCTCACAGAGCCCAGCTCTGGCTATGATGCTCAGTTTGACAGTGGTCATCCTTTAGTAATGAACAGGTTAACTACATCGAGCCTCCTCATTTTGGAAGGAGAAAGCTGAAGAGTTATGGTAACAGGCACAGAGAGAGTCTTGGACTAGAAGCCACAAGCCCTAAACTAGTCTCAACTCTCAACTCCTTCATGTTATGATACTACGTAAGTTCTTTCATTCATAAGAAATGAATGGTTGATCTGTATGGTTTGGTTTTCTCAGACCTCTCCCATCCAGAAATTCTTTGTCAATAACCCAGATAGGACTGTTGGACAAATCCACAGGTGTGAGGACAATGCTAACTATGTTTGCACATACAATGGACATGACAGTGCTCCCTTGTCACTCTCCGGGAAGACCCAGCATCACTGGGACCTGCGCACTCAAACAAGCCCTTGATTGTAACCTAAACCAAGATCTCCGGGCTTTTCAGTACTGCCAAGCACTGCTACAAAGCCAGGAATCATCATTTACTCTCCAGGACTAAATTTTCTTGGCTCCAAAGATGATATTTGGCTTTCCTTTGATTGTAAATGTAAAAATGGTTTTTTTCCTCCTTGAAAAACAATTAAATCCAGACCTTATAGTTAAAAATACTTGGAATGTTTTCTGCAGAATAAGAGGCATACATGCTTCATATTAAACAGAAGATTAACTTCCAAAAGCTGCCTTTATGTGAATGCACTGTAGGAACCCATTATTTAAGAAAAGTTCTGAAAATGGAAGGATCCAACATAGATTCAATCTGTACGTTTGGGAAGTTTAAGTTGTCACACATTAGTAGAGTGGAGGTGGTGATTTGCAGCAAGGCACAGCTCTGCTTTCTACATCTAAACTGTGCTGATGCTGGCTGTGGTGGTGCACACCTGTCATCCCAGTGACTTGGGAGGCTGAGGCAGAAAGCTCCAAGTTTGAGGCCAGCCTCAGCAACTTAGCAAGACCCTGTCTCAAAATAAAAAAATAAAATAAAAAGGACTGGAGATGTAGCTCAGTGGTAAACACCCCTGGGTTCAGTACCAAAAATATACATTATATAAACATCAAAAAATAAATGTGCTGACCTAATCAAATGTGGTGTTAGCCAAGGTCCTTGTCTCTGTAGTTGAAAGTTCAGAGCATGAGAACAATGTGGCATCTCTATTCCACTTAGAAAGCATAAGACATTTATTCAAATGCATTGTATTTATGAAATAATAGAAATACACACAAAGGGTGAAATATATAATGCTCTAAGTGCATTTTGTCTAAATGTCAGCAGGATGGTTTGGAAATCCTGGCCTTATTTAAATTTCCCCGAATATCCTATTTTATACTGTAGTAAGTTGATATACACTGCCAGTATTTCAATGTTGTTGAAAGTGGGCATTTTAAATCATTATGACTTAAATCTTTACCCCATAGCCTCTCAAATAACAACAATCATAAATGTGCATTTTGGCAAAAGGAAGATAATTGTGTGCCTAACAGTGGCATAGGGTTTAGCCACGTGTCACATCTATGTGTACATCATGCATACATGCAAACATAATGGAGCAAATGGAGAGGGAAAAAACTGGAACTTGGAAAAATTATGAGATGGAATCAGAGAGAGATTGGTATGACAGAGGGGGAGTTGCTTCTCTATCCACACATCTCTGCAGATGGGAAACCCCATCCCTATCCCAGCCAACCACCACCCTCTCACATCAGGATAGACACCTTATCACTGGAGGATAGACACCCAGTCTGTGAAGGTCACCTGGGGAAGGCCATCAACCCCTGCACTTACACATTGCCGCAAGTGCAGACTGTCCTGCACAAGCAGGCCCACTGGTCAGGGGTCCCAGACAGTGCCTCCATTGCTGTGGAGGCTGTGGCCATAGTGCTCCTGGTACTAACCCCTCCTAAGAACTCTTCCTCCTGTCTCCACATGGATCCTTTTTTCCCTCTCAGGCTTATTCTGTTCTTTCTAGCAACAAAAGGAAGCTTCATGTGGCTATTGTTACTACTTGGAAACGATCAGGGACTCAGGCAGGGCTGTGACCCTGGTGGGTTGGGCTCCCTTGATGCTTGTTTTGCAGTGAGGAAGGGGACCTCACTGTAAGGGACAATGAAACCCAATACCTTGAGCTATTCAGAGTCTTTGGGACAGGGCGATGTCTTTTACTTAGAATTGTCTACTGGTTATGTCTTCCATTGGAAATCTCTGTGGGTCCTGTGGCAGCAGGAGATGGGGTCTCCAACAAAGACAATCAATTGAAGAAGAAAATGATCATGTAGTAATTAACTGGAAATGCTTATGAGCCAATGTAAGAGGCCCCTAAGAACTACCAAAGAACTACTGGACGTGTTTATGAGGTCTCTTTCCATGGGTGGGGGAAGAGTGCTATATACCTGTGAGAGCTGGTTTAAACAAGAGCCAGTGGCATGCAAATTGTCATTGTCATATAACTCCATTTGTATTCCAGAATGGAGAGTCCTGGAGAACCCACATCTAGACTGTCCTGATGGAGGTTTTCCCAATTGCTATTTCTACCCTGTGGTTTGCAGGTTGGCCATGTCAACACCATCTGGGAGCCTGTTACAAAGAGAATCTCAGGCTCTGCCAGCTGAATCAGAACCTGCATTTAATAAGACCCCAAGGGACTAAAGTTTGAGAAGTTTTGCTCCAGAGCAGTGATGCTCAGTCTTGGCCACACACCAGAATAATCTATGGAGCTTTAAAAACTACTGATGCCTGTGTCCTACTCCTAGAGATTTGGATGATGTGGCCTGGGCTTTAAGATTTTTGAAAAGTTCACCATATGATTTTAATGTGCAGGTACAAAAGAGAACTGGAGAAAGACCTTGCTCAGAATCCATACTTTGGCCAACTACCCTGCTGCAGAAAGCTCTTCTCCATTGGGTGCATGCTCCACTCCTACTGTATCTGCCTTCAGCTCAGTGGGTACTTTCTAGTGAACACGTTTACGTTTATGATTATGATTATGCTACTGAATATGAAATCTATGAAAAGTGATGCATGGTGACGTTTGTAGTGTGAACCCTATTTTTACACAGATAAATTAGCATTTCAAAGTCCCTTATCCAAGTCTATGTCTTCTGTTACTGAATATTTTGATACTATGCATAAGACCCCTTCTGAGATTTTTTTGTAAAGCACCTGTTTATAATGTAACAGTCCTATCTCATATTTCTGATATTAAGTTTTCATATATTAAGCTTCTTTATGAAGGGTTATCAGACACCTCACATTTACCTCATTCTCCTAGTTCATGACCTTATCACGTGACTGAGCATTGAGGGCTCATATTTGAATCTCGAACTCAACTAAAATTAATTCTTCCTCTCTCCCTCTGCACGCCCCCTGATGACCCTCTGTTGGCTCACCGTCTTTTTTCACTCTGCCACAGGTTGGGTTTGATGGTCTATTTCTTTCCCTCCCACTAGACTTCGTGCTCCTCTGAGGAATTAGAGGATGTGTGATCATCTCAATGTCATGTCCATGCAAGGATGTTCAAATAAATGTTTGCTGAGTGCATAATGCTTTGCCAGACATGCAGATGAACAGAGCCAGAGGGAAGCATGTGACATCCTGAGCCCTCCACTGTCTGTGAGGGGGGGGCAATGTTACCTAATCAAACATTATCAAGGGCCAAGTAACCAGTTCTTATCAAGCCCCTGATGTGTCCATCCCCCTTGTCTCCTGACAACCTCTTCTGCCATGGCCTGTGGGTACAGGCTCCTATCTTCTGCAGTGGTGCTTGGCTTCTGCTGGGACACTAGGTTTTCCTTGAGTTCTATGTGTATAGCTGTATTGTCACCTCTTCTGTTTACAGAAAAAAAAGCACAGACACCTCTCAAACATTTGATTTTTCCTCATGCATCCCCAAAGAAGGCATACATAGAGGGAAGACCAGGTGAATCAAAATAAATAGGCTGGACAGAATTGGGGGCCACAAAATCTATGTGACCAAGATTTCATCTGACTTGACCTGGCAGTACTGGGTCATTGGTAAATAAGGAGCCATGTTAGGGCAATGCTGGCATTATTATCAAAACTGCTTACTTCACATCCCTTAATTTTGAGATAAAATTAGTGCTTTGAATGTCATAAACAATACTAATTGATGGGAGGAGGGAAAGAGGGAAGGGAACAAAAAGGAAGGAATGAAGGAAAGAGGAAAGGAAGGAGTGGAGGGGAGTGAGAAAATATCTTGGTTTTACTCTAAAAAAGCATTTTTGCCCAGTGAAACCAAGTGCTGAATTACAGGGGGAAAAAAATGGAAAATATGCTGAAGCCGAAAACTCTATGTGGAATGTACAGATAAATAAGATAAATTTATAAAATGTAATAAACAAGTTTATTTCTCTAAAAGCTGGTATAAAATAAAATATCACCAAATGATGTTGTTTCCCACAAGAGAGTATACTTTTATTGGGTTGTGAAAAGGAGAATAGAAGGGCAGGGTCATCCTAACCTTCTGGCTTGACGGATGGAATTTCAAAACCAAAGAATAGACAACTTTTCAGTGTGGGAAGTGGAAACTCTGGGAATGTTTTCTCCTTTCATTCAATCATTGACCCCTTTCTTGTTGATAATTTTTAAGAATTAATAATGACTGGATTTTCCATTAAAAATTACACACATTCCTGACCTCAACTGTAGCTGTTTTTCATTGATGATAAAACCCTGGCACTAAACAAGAGTGAGCTGTCCTGTGCTTTACCAGCCCTATTGTGCCTTTTTCCACCCCCGCAGAGGTGTCAGCAGGTTGGGCTCTTTAGGAGAGCAGAGACAAGACTGAACCAGGCATGGATTGGACCTGAGAGATGTGCCCAAAGAAAAATCTAGAGAGCCTTCCAATAGCCATATTCCTGTGTGGTGAGGTCAAGACTTAGAGGAAGCCACAGGATATACCCAGTGATTCTTGGAGTGTTTGTGTGTGTGTGTGTGTGTGTATACACACACACACACACACACACACACACACACACACACACACCAGCTTGCCTCTGATATGGGAGGAATTGGAATAGATCTCCCCCAACCATGCCATGCCCCTCCCCAATCCATCTAAACAACATCAGTGTTGTCCAAGTGCAAATCTGATGCCTTAGTGCTTCTACTTAGCCCCCGTGCCCTTCATGTACAGCCCTACATAATCCGTCTCCTTCCCCAGCTCCAGGCTCAGCCCGGAACCAGCTCCCTGACTGGGATTCTGCCTCACACTGGCTGCTATGGGTGTCTCAAATTCTTCACTCTCTGCCACTACTCCTTCCTTTCTGGGGCTTCTTCAGTGGGGAATGTTCTGCTTTTCCTATTTATTCTCCAGAGCTTTCTTTAAGTGTCACTTCCTGGAGGAAACTTCCTAATCCCCCGAATTAGGTCACATGCCTAAGTTCTATGTACATATATCACCCTGAACTTCTTTCTCCTAGCATTTATGGTATATGAATTCATGGATTCATAGATAAACTCATGCCAATGGTTTGCTAATGTATATTTTGCTCACCAGACTTTTTTAAAAAATATTTTTATTTAATTTTTTTTAATTGGACACAATATCTTTATTTTTATGTAGTGCTGAGGATCGAGCCCAGGGCCTCGCACATGCTAGGTGAGCATTCTATCGCTGAGCCATAACCCCAGCCCCAGACTGTAAGTTTTTATAGGAAGAACAGAGCCCATGTCTCTCTTGCTCAACAATGTAAACTTAGCGTAGTACCTGCTACATAGTAGGTGACCAGTAAATATTTGTTGGTGTCGAATAAATAAGTGATAAGATGGCAGGTGGCACCTAATGCCAACAGTAGTCTCCAACAGAATTCTTTTTTTTCTTCGTGTGTGTGTGTGTGTGTGTGTGTGTTGTGCTAGGAATTGAACCCAGGGCCTTATGCATACTAGGCAAGTGCTATACCTCTGAGCTACACCCTCAAACCCCCAGAATTCACATAGCACAGTCTCTCAGGCCTTAAGGTGTATCTATTGGGCCCCAACCATGTGTCCAGAAGGGAAAAAGCTACTATACAGGAGAAGGAGGGAGGATTGGAGAGGTGGGGGGAGGGAGGGAGAGAGAGAGGGAAACAGAGAGAGAGAGAAATAAATCAGGGATAAATAAAAACATTGGTACAAAGAACACAAGGAACTCATAGGAAAAAAAATCATGGGGGAATAAATGGCTCTCTGAAAAAAATCTGAAGGAGAAGGGAGATGAGAAATACAAGGTGCAGTGTACCAGGAGCACAGACCCCTGGTTTTGTTGCCCAAGCGGAGTTTCTGAGCAGCCCCTGGACAGGGCCTGCTGGAAGAGGGGGCGGGGCAGGAACTCTGACCGGCCTTAGGAGGACAGCTGGGGGCCTCGACCTCAGTGCTGCAAATCCATCCATCAGTTGTTAGCTCAAGCGAAGCCCAGAGCCCGTGTCCCGGATGATAGAGGAAAAGTGGCCGTTTCTAATGCTGGGAATAGAAACTGCTAGCAGGTGATGAGATGAGGAAGAAAGAAAGTGGATTGTAAAGATACCTGACTTTAAAAAAAAAATAAGAAATGAAACTGATTTATTTGACTAAAAGGCCAGCAATGGCATAAATGTTAAAAGGCCATTTGTTTTTCCATATCACAAAATGCGAATCACTAAATTTGCAATTTGAATGCTTTATGGTACTCTAAAAATTCTGAATTCTTTAGTCTGTCCTTTTTCTCTTCCAAAAAAGCTATTTGAAAAGCTCACATTAGAATATTTTATAACTCTTTTATCCCTCCTGAACATCTGTGAACTGGAAAGAATATAGTATATTACAGAAACAATCCATTTAAAGAAAAACAATTAAAATGAAAACTACTTCCATCTCTGTGGTATAAAAAACTCTAATTCTCTCCCCTTTGCAATTTTATTACCAGTCTGACATGATATAGTCGCAGCTTCACTTACACACAATGTTAATTTCACTCATACTCTACTTAATCTTCAAAACACTGCAGAATAACATTTTTCTTTAGTAATTTATCATTTACTGTGATAAGGCAATGTGTTTAGAGGATGTTAGAGGGTTTTTTTTTTAAAGTCTGCATTTATCTCAATCCTGAAATGTGCTCAGAATGCTATTAAAATATATCATTTATACACTTTCACATTTAACTATATTAACTATACCTTAACTAGACATTTATTAAGAGCAGCATATTTATTTCCCATTCAGGACTTTTTAAATCTGTGGAGTCAGCTCTATGGAAATGAGCAATTTTTGCCAGCCTTACACTGTGTAATAGGTTAAACTGAGCAGAAACCCCAGGGCTCCATTGTAGTGGGGTACACAATTGCATATCTTTCTGGGCTTCCTTAAATAGTTTACTGATGCAGGACTTCTGATTCCACTGGCTGCCAGTGATATGCTCTGAGTTCTAAATAAGTTCATGTCAGCTCTCATTCATTCATTCATCATTTATTGACTATCTCCCATGCACAGAGCTTAAAAGATAAACACATCCCAATTCAAGATCCTTCCTTTGAGGTTAATATGAATACATAAACTCCTCTTGTTAATTTTATTTCTATTTATATCAAAATATAACATACACACATAGCTTAGAAAGTATATTTTCAAGTATAGAGTTTAAAATGAAACATCAAGTCCCTGCTCTGCTCTTCATTACCCTTAATCCTGCTTTCCAAGGGCCACTAATTTCAACTTCTAGCCTCTTCTTTTTGTTTTGACTGCTTTAATTTTTTTTTCAGTTTAGATAATATCTGTTGACTACCAACTAAGGAAGAAATTGGTTTTATTTTCTTGTATTACCCCCCATATCAAATACTTGCCCTCCCTCTCAATCTCCCAGTATGGTATTATGATAAATAAGTAAATATTATTCATACTTAAACCATAGTAAGCAACTGTAATTCCATTTACTTTTCTGTATAGCTTTTTGTTTTCCTTGAAAATGATAATGGCTTTGTTTTGTTATTCTAGAACTAATTGAATCCTAATGCTCTCACAAAACTGCAAAATCTCTTCTCCAGATATTCAGACACACTAGGCTGTCTATTAGTTGCTGCTGCCGCTGCTTCTTTAAGACATCAACCTTGGAGTCTTTTGTCTTCCTGCTACCAACTGGACTGGTTGCTCCGTCAGCCTGTTCACTACCTGTCAGTGTAGGATTTCCCTTTTCCCTCACCCTGGAAATTTCTTTTAACCTGTTTTCTCAATCCTAGTTCCCCACCTTTTTTTTTTCTAGACCACGCCTCTGTTTTAGTGGAGTATATCCTCAAGTATCTTTCTGAGAAAGGTACATGGGAGGAAGTATAAGATACTACTTCCATATTGTGAGACTTTCTAGGGAACCATGGCACCAACAACCTGTTTCTCACTGGCTCTCCCCCTGGGGGCCTATGTTTCAGCTTTCCCAGTTTTGTAAAATAATGAAGATTATCAGCCATCAGAATTTTGCTGAAATATCTCATAAGCTCAGTTTCTCTCTCTCTCTCTCTGTACTGGGGATTGAACTCAGGACCCCATGAATGATAGGCAAGCACTCTACCACTGAGCTATATCCCCAGTCTTCACCTTCTTTCTCTCTTAGTTCTTGTGAGTTCATGCCCTTTATATTCTTCCGACATGTCTTGAGGGAACAGATATAAACACACATGTTCTACTGACCATATTTAGCCTGAAGTATAATAATTTCCTTTGATAATTCTAGGATTTAGTCCTACAAATATGTCTATTTATTCTTTTGGTTACTTAACTATTCAGAGAGAACCTATTATATCCAGACATTATTCTATACCCTAGAGATACTGTACCAAACAAAAGGACAGAATTCCCTATGTTTACATTCTAGAGAAGGGAAATATGAACAATAAACAAAATAATAACAAAAATATAGATATCATACAAAGTGATGATGAATTTTATGGAAAAAATAAAGCTCCAGTGGGAACAGATTTTATTTACATTTGAATAGAATGGACAGAGAAGCTATTCCTCATCTTCTTTTTTCCTTTTGTGGTGCTGAGAATTGATCCCAGGTATGCTCTACCATTGAGCTATACTCACCGCCTTTTTAAAGTTTGATTTTGAGACAAGGCCTTACTAAGTTGCCCAGACCTCAAACTTGTAATCCTTCTGCCTTAGTTTCCCACATAGCCAGGATTACAGGCATGACCACCATGCCTGACTCTTCATCTTTTTTTTTTTAATTTAAAATATTTTTTTTAGTTGTAGATGGACATGATAGTTGTTGTTGTTGTTGTTGCTATTGTTGTTGTTGTTTATTTTTATGTGGTGCTGAGCACACATGATAGGCAAGTGCTCTACCACTGAGCTACAGCCCCAGCCCTCTTCATCTTCTTTTCAAAACCCTCTCAGAAAACATGCTTTTCTGGGTTGGGTGGTGTTTTATTTATTTATTTTTTAGTGGGGGGAGGTGTCCAGGGGATTGGGCTCGACCACTGAGCCACATCTCCAGCCCTACTGTGTATTTTATTTAGAGACAGGGTCTCACTGAATTGCTTAGCACCTCGCTTTTGCTGAGGCTGGCTTTGAACTCGAGATCTTGCAGAGCTGCTAGGATTATAGGCGTGCACACTTTGCCTGGCTCTGGGGGTTCTTTTCCCTTTCAAAAACATGAGTATTTCCACCTCAGAACATTATTCAAACATGTATAAGGTTAACTCCTCCTTACTGTTAGATTTCCTCCGTAATGCCAGTGCCTCAGACTTCAGTGCCCTGCAGTGTTCCCGTCATTTTCTGTCACCTCCCCATACCATCATTTCCATGGTATTTGCCACTTTTTAATTTACTGTGTTCTTTTACTTGCTTACGTGGTTTTTTGAATTGGATTTTTTTTTTTTTTTGTATTTATTTGTTCTCCTCCAGTGTCCAGCTGTTCAAGGGATAGATGGACAAATACTTTGGGCAAATCTCAGAGTATCTGAAATTACTTTAAATTGATTCTTTTAAAATATTCTCCTTTCAGCTTATTCTTTAATTTCACTTAAGTCTTGCTTTTAATTACAAAGAGGCTGGTGGGGGAAAAAACATCAAAATATTGAGAATTAGCACTTCTTACATATTTTTAACTGCATTTCGCTCTTCAGAAAGTTTTGCAATCTTTGTTTCATTCGCTAATTTTACCCATATAAAGCGGCTGTGAGCCTATCTCCCATGACTTAGTTGAATGTAGTAAGTTTTCAAAGGAAAAATTCCAATTCATTAGGATTTGAAACCCCATTTCTTTAATAAGAAAAATCTCAGTTTTCTTCCTTGGTGTTTACTGCATTATCACTTTGTTCAGGGTTGATGGGGAGGGAGGTGGATGGGGAAGACCTCTGACTGCTAATATCACCCTTTTATGGCCGGAGCCAGACGAGGAGGGAGAAAGAAATGGCAGCCACAGCTACAAGAACTTGAGCCAGAGATCAATTGAAGCGCTGAGCCCTCACTGAAACAATGACACTCTAAGGGGCACATGAGAATTTGATGGATGATCCTAAGGGTCAAATAAAAATAAATGAACCCAGGCAGTGCACCAGTGCACGGAGGAACCAGCAGACAACAGAGAATGAAACAAAAAATCCCCATAGGAAACTTTGTGTAGCTGCTGCCCAAAGGAGCAAAAGGGGAAAGAAGGAAAGAACACATGAGGCTCTTGAGCCTCCAATGACTCCTGAGCATGGAGCTCAAGTTGGCTTCTTGGATGAAGCCATCATTGTTGGTTCAGCCTCAACCTTTTTAGAGAGAAAAATTAAGTTGTTGTGAAATCATTTAAAATGTTTATGCTTCTTATTATATCCCTCTATTTTGGGGGGAGGAAGGGGACTTGGGGTAAAGCTTTATATAGAGAAGCAAAATGGATCTTGGGGACTCACCTGGCCAAGACCTCCTTTGTTCCAGGTGAGAAAATGAGGCAAAGTTAACTTGGCAAGCTTAGCCCCACAGTCTGCAGCTCTCCCACTAGACAGGATAGGTCTGATTTACCAAAGGTATCCCTACTGTGTAGCAGTCACTTGGTCCAGTACACTATAAGTGCTCAACAACACATGCGCTGTTTGTTTGGGTTACTCTTCATTGGCCATCTTGCAAAGGGCTGCCCGATTCCCTCTAAGTCATTATTTCTAGTACACAATATAATAATGGGTATGATTAGGGGAACGAATGTCTACAGTGTTACAACTGGGGATTTAAGGAAATGTCTCCTACCAGTCAGAAAGAGAGAGCCCTCTAGGGCAAGAAGGTACCCCACCACACACTGGGCCCCCATGGTAGCACAGTACCCCTCATGAGAGCTGCTCATCCACAGAGCTTGAAGTTCATTACCTGAGTTATTGGTGATTCCTCTTTTTCTTCTGTTAACTAAAATTCATGTTTCTAAAACCTAAGGTGTTATCATATATGCTTAATATAGAGTTTTGAGAGATGATCTGACCACATCTAAGAGAATCAAGCATTGGCCATGTTAAGTAACTTTCTTGAGACCACGCAGAAGTCCAGATTCAAACTAAGATTCTCTCTGAGTTCTTACCCTCTCCTTACCCCATATTTCTGCTAGAGAGAATTCAGTAAGATTGAAAAAATAATTAGGACCAAGCAAGTGGCTTTGGGGTCAGAAGAAAGATTTACCGACCCATTGTAGAGGCTGGTCTTCAGAATTGACAAGATCTGTACTGAGCTTTTCTTGGCTGTCTCTCTGACCATATATATCACTATGTAATCTATACAGTGGTGTTTTAACAGACAGAGCTCTTACCTGTAATAATTTTCTTTGAACTCATATGCTCTAAGAAATGCCAATAAACTCAGTTGAAGTAATTTCTCACCCACAGCACATGCATTTGTGCAGAAGGACCCTAGATCTTATGAACAATAGAAGAACATCCAGCAAAGCCCACGTAAAGTAGCCATTACATGCAAAATGGACATTTGAAAAAGAAAACATTTGACCCTTCCATTGATTGAGCTTTCCTTCAAAGTGCCCTTCAGGGAGTACTGAACTGGTTGCCAGGAAACAGAGATTCTTTTCTGGAATCAATTCTTGCCATTCTAAGTGACCCTGAGTATGTCACTTATTCGAATCTTGGTTCCTAACTTACAGTGAGGGCTCTTCTCCCTTTCAGGCTTCCTCATCAAGGTCAAGAAATTCAGAATGCATGTGTAAAATATTATGGATATATGAAGTGACAATTTTTTAAAACCGTACCTTTCAATGAAGTTATTTTCAAATACCATGCCACTTAAAAGGTTCTGAGTGATTGCAGTTGAATTTCCTATAACATATTGTCCATCCTGGTCCTGTGTAAGTGTGAGTCCTCCTGCAATGTTAGAATATAAACTTGGTGTGATACGTTTTGTGATCTGGAGTTCTGGAACAAGCTGGGGTGAGCTGATCCAAGTCCTAACCCAGCTTTCATGGCTTGCCAGCTCTGTGATGGAGGGCAGGTGGCTTCACCCCAGGATATGTTTCTCTACTTGTAGCTTGAGAGCATTAGGAGAGATGATTTCAAAAATCTCTTGTAACTTGCTTTTATTCTGAAATTGTATCATCTCTTCCTGATCACCCACAAAAGCATACAAAGCCAGAGTCCCAAGTATTTTGTAGTTCAGCAAGGGAACCGAAAAACAAACAGTACACTGATACATAAATAGCATAATTATACATTGTGATATGTACCATGAAGAACTGATCTACTGGTACTGATGGAGTTTAATGGGGGTGGAAGAATCATAGTACTCAGGGAAGGTGTGAAGGGCAAGAAGTCTTTCTAATTTGCCTCATTTTCCACCGCAGGGTGTCAGAATATACTGTCTGAAGCTGACCAAAGAAGAGTTTTCAATAGACTATTAAAAGTTACTGAAGTTATCATTAGAATAACAAAAACCAGAATGTCAATCTTAAAAATCAGTAGAAGATAATTACATTCATTCAACATAGAACATAAAATGAGAAACTCTAAGCCATTTATCAAAAAATATTAAAAAAGGATAAAATAATAAATCATAAAATAAGATTATAGAACTAATAGATCAAAACCGGTTTATTGTTAAATGAAAATGAGGAACCCCCTCGTCCCTTTCTTTTTTTGGTACTGGGGATGAAACTCAGGGGCACTCAACAAATGAACCACATCCCCAGCCATAGTTTTATATTTTATTTAGAGACAGGGTCTCCTGAGTTGCTTAGCAGCCTCACTTTTGCTGAAGCTGGCATTGAACTTGAGATCCTCTGGGATTATAGGTGTGAGCCACGGCACCAGCACCAAACACCCCTGTCTAAAAGAAAAAGACTTGGGACTGGGGATGTGGCTCAAGCGGTAGCGCGCTCGCCTGGTGTGCGTGCAGCCCAGGTTCGATCCTCAGCACTACATACCAACAAAGATGTTGTGTCCGCCAATAACTGAAAAATAAATATTGAAATTCTCTCTTTCTCCTCTCTCCCTCTCTCACTCTCTCTTAAAAGAAAATAAAAAAATAAAAGAAAAAGACTCAAATTGGATAAAAATTATAATTCAGCCATGTAACACACTAAGAAATATATGTGTAATAAAATTATTTAGGAAGGTTTCAAGTAGAAGTAGAAGCGAAGACAAGGAAATTAAATGCAAGTAACAAAATAGCAAAGATAACAATATCCATATAAAGTTCAAGACAAAACTAAATAAAACAAAGATGAACACTTAGTGATCAACATACAATTTGGTGAAGTTTCGAGTAACAAATGGCATTGCTTCCAAATGCATAAAAGAAAAACTGCAGTAATCACAAAGAGATAGACAACAAGGCTGGGAAAATTAAAACCACTTTTTTTTCAGTCTGTAACAGACCAAGGAGGCAAAAAATAAGTGTGGCCAGTGGAAATATAAATATCAGAATTAAGATGTGTGTGTGTGTGTGTGTGTGTATTTTTACATGTGTGTGTACGTAAATGCTGAATAGTCATTTAACATCTGTTTTTAAATTTTTATACAACTTTCAACAAAATATTATTGATGGATGCTTCCATAATATATTAACTCAATAAAATAACATGATCATTATCCAAAGCTTGAATCATGCTGAGTAATGGAAACCCTGGAAACCTTCCTCAAATCGGGAGCAAAGCCAGATGTCTGCCATCCCCACTGCTATTTGACAGTATTCACAATGTGTTAACCATCACAATAGAACAAGGAAAAGAAGGGATCACATGGAGAGAATGTGAGTGAAATTATCATTTGCAGATTATAGGAAAAAAATTCAATAAAAAATATTGTGGGTGGTGAAACAACTTTTAAAGTTGATAGGTATGAAAATAAGATTCAGAAATATATATTTTTTAAAAAAAAAGCAAAATGGGGAAAATATTCACTCATAATAAGGGACAAAAATACCTAGAAATGAACTTAAGAAATATTTAAATTATGTATGAAGAAAACTTCAAAATGCTATTAAAAGACACAAAAGAAAACCTAGTAATGGAAATGCTACCCTGTTATTGGATGGGAAGACTTAATTATAAAAAAGTCAATCTCCCTAAATTAATCTACAAATTTAATACAATCTCAACAGAATACCAACATGATCCTTTTCAATCTCAGGCAGACTGACTTTCAATTTTCTAGGAGAAAGTAAACATGCAAATATATCTAGAAAAATCAGGAAAAAAAAGAGTAATGGATACCAAATATTAAAATATATTAAAGGGACTCCATGTCTTATAATGAGAGTCTGGCAGATGAATAGACTGATCAATGGAATGAACATAGCTTTCACAAATAATATGCTCAAGTTCAAATGAAAATAGTTTATTACAAAATTGACAATGTGCATTCATAAAGAAAAAGTGGGTTATTCTGTAAGCAGTGTTGGGACAAGTGGAGAACCATTGGAAAAGAAAGTAAAGTTACCAGTAGTTCCTCTTTCTGTATACCAAACTAGACATTAAAAAGGAATCACAAAACCATAAACTATAGAAATTCTATAAGAAAACAAGTGCTTCTTTTTTTTTTAAGAGAGAGAGAGAGGAGAAAGAGAGAGAGAGAGAGAGAGAGAGAGAGAGAGAGAGAGAGAATTTTCCAACATTTATTTTCTAGTTCTCGGCGGACACAACATCTTTGTTGGTATGTGGTGCTGAGGATCGAACCCGGGCCGCACGCATGCCAGGCGAGCGCGCTACCGCTTGAGCCACATCCCCAGCCCAAACAAGTGCTTCTTTAAAACATAATAATCTTGGATCGGGGAACCCTTTGACATAAAACCTAGAAGGCACTAAGAAAAAAATCATGATTAAGTTTAAGTACATAAAAATTAAAAATTGCATCATGACATTAAACACTTAAAACACTAACAAAGAAGAAATGATGGACTGGGGGAAAATACTTAAAATTTGTACAACAGCATTGACAACAGATATGATAGACCAAGGGTAATTCCTGATATATGAAAATGGCCTAAAAAACTTTAGAAAAGAGTTCAACACCTGTAGAAAAATGGTTATAAAGAATATGAACAGCTGGGCATGGTGGTGCATGCCTGTAATCCCAGTGGCTTGGGAGGCTGAGGCAGGAAGATCACAAGTTTGAGGCCAGCCTCAACAATTTAGTGAGGCCCTAAGCAATTTAGTGAGACCCTGTCTCAAAAAAAAAAAAAGGACTGGGGATGTGGTTCAGCGGTTAAGCACCCTTGAGTTTGATGCTTGGTAAAAAAAAGAAGAAGAAGAAGAAGAAGAAAAAGAATATAAATACACTTCAAAGAAAAGAAACACAATTGGTACTTAACATTCATAAAGGAAAAATGTAAATTATAGGTCTGAAATTGTCATCAGGCAAAAATTAACAAATTCTATAACACACTATAGAGGTTGGTGTTGGGGGAAACATTGGCATTCTTAAATATTGTTGAAAGAAATGAAAATTGGTATAATAAGTAATCTTTCCAAATTAAAAATACTCAAATCTTTGGCTCTGCAAACCAAAGCTTGGTTTGGAAATCTTATATTTGCCAATATAATTAAAGATGTATTCATAACACTATCCAAAAGTACAAAACTGAAGATATTCAAGAGATTCTAAATAGAGAACTTATTAAATAATTTATGGTGTGTCTTTAGAAAGAAGGGTATATTCTGGTGTGTGAAAAGACCCCAGTTATGTCATTAAGTTAAAAAAACATCATCAACAGCAAAGTGTGTGGGTGTGGGTGTGGGTATTGTGTACAGATATACACATGGAAATTTTCTGGTAAATACATGTGCTGCTATTGTTGCAGGTTAATTCTACGAAAACAGCTCAGGAGCCTGGGATGGAGAGAAGACTCATTTTTCATTGTGTATATATCAATGATATATACCTATATCACTCTATGTGTTATTTGAGTAAGTATTAAATGTTAATTTTTAAAATATCACAACAAAAAGAAAAAGTACACTCAGAAATGATTTTACCTGTGACCTGAAATATATGAAAATCTGTTCTACCATGGACAGTGGTTAGTCATTCTCCATTTCCACAGAAAAGATCTTCTCTAACAAGAGGAATAGTAGATTTAAAATTGAACATATATTTGGAACTGGAGAAAAAGAATAACTTCCTGGTGGAATTGGAGAAAAGTTATACAAATCCTCTAAAGGGCTTTGGAAAGAGGAGGTGTTGGGAGTGACTGGATAGGGGGAACCCTGGTGGCATAGGGAGGCCTCCTTCCTCCCCAGAAGGCTGTGACCCTCTTCCCAGGAGCAACACCTTTCTGCTGGCTGACAGTTTCATGAGAATTTTACCCAAGGCGTTCACACCAGTAGGAAATCCTGTTAGATTTCTAAGTGCCCGTTAGTTAGAAGTTCTCTGGAACCATGAAGACATGACACTGTGTAAGGCTTTTTGGGGCTTCCTGGTGCTCCACTGTTGAATATCCAGTGCAAAGAGAGGCCCACGGGGAGCTTCTCCTGTACATCAGAGCAAGACCCTTGAGCTTCTCATAGTTGATAAACTTCAAACCCAACCACTCTCCTACTGCGTGATCCAGCCTTAAGGGTAAAAAATGGAATTGCTTCCATGGATGAATGACCTAGTACCCTTCAGTGATTGATAGAGCATATTTACAGTAAATAAACCAAGCCAGAGTAGGAAAGAAACCACCAGATCTGGGTCACTGGTGGTTTCTTTCTGCATATTCCATTATTCATCTCCTAGGTCAATGGTTCTCAAAGGTAGATCCTAGACCAGAAGCATTAGCATCAACTGGAAATTTTTTAGCAATGCAAAGGATCAGGTCCCACAGCAGGCATAAATGCTGGTTTGGAAAATCCTGGGGTGTGGCTCAGCAATCCATACTTGAACAAGCTCCCAATGGGATTCTGAGGAGCTCAAGTTTGAGAACCACTGACTTAGTCTTCTGGAAGAAGGCCACTGTCTTATTCACAACCCAGTTGTGCCAGGACAGGGTGGTAAGTTGCAGACAAGCCAATGAAAGTGCCCAGAGACCGCATGGAGGACATATGATGTATTGAGAGAAAGCTTGCAAGAGATCAGTGACTGCTCCAAGAAGAATTCAGAGGCCCCAGGCTTACAGATAGCACTTCTGTTCCTTGTGGTGCTTCCTCTCTCTCGTGGTATTTTGTTCAGTGGTTACCGGTTGGATGAGTGACATGTATTTTTCCACAGTTCTCTCTGTTCTGTGCCCATCCCTATACCGAGACAGGTTTTATATATTAGGCTGCAGAAGCAGTGACATCATTGGCATTAGCTGGCTTAGTTTGCTTATATGACCAGCATCCCAAGGAGCAGCTGTCCTGGCTACATGCAAGAAAGTAGCTTTCTTAAGGATAACAGAACTTAGCCTAGGTCCCAGTGTGCATAAGAGAAAGCCAGTGTCCTTCAAGATAATATGAATCTGGACACTCCAGCCCAAGTTTGCTCTCATTGTTCCCTTAACTTGGTGGTTTGGGGCAACAAAAAGGGGATATTCAGGGACACAGCATTTCACTGTCCCCATCTGCTTGAGTGACAACACAGCCACTGATGGGAATAAGCACTGGCTTGCCTCTGCAATCTTATCTGCAAGAGAACCCAAGATGACAACTGAATGTCTCTAGACAAGATTTTAAATTTCAACCTATAGGTGCCTCTTCAGCCTTGGCTGCTAATGGAGTGCCTGCCTCCCCTCAGATGAACATCATCTGATCATGGTTTGCTCATAAAGGACATCCCAGTTCCAGTATGTAGAGTGACACATTCCAGAATGTCAAGGAAAGCAAGATTGACCCTATGTCTTCAAGCCATGATACTGGAAATCGACCTACCATCCCAAATACATGCCAGGGAGTGTAGGGCATTAAATCTCACGGTTAATACTGGAAACTTTAAGGGTCAAAAACCTCCTAATAATGAATTCTTTCTTAAGTAAAAATCATGGAATGTTTGACCCCATGTCAGATTGCAAATTGCTTCTTCCACTTCCTTAGCCCAAGGATGGGGCTGACTCACCAAGGAGGGAGGGAGATGCTGGGAGAGGAAGCCAGAGTCAAGGTGGGGCCCACACCACTCTGACTCTCAGCTTCCTGTTGTGAGTGTTAGAAAATGTCCTTATTGTTGAGATCACCTTGACTTGGATTTTCTGTCATTTGACACTGAAACACCCTACTGACCAAGTGAAAATCATTATCCCTTAACATATACGGGGCATTATGGTTTAATTGAGAGGTGTCCCCCAAAATCTCATGTGTGAGACAATGCAAGAAGGTTCAGAGGAAAACTGATTACATTATGAAAGCCCCAGCCCAATCAGGAATTAATCCCCTGATGGGGTTAACTGAGTAGTAACTGAAGGTGGGTAAGGTGTCTCTGGAGGTGGGTCCATGGGCCTATGCCTTTGGGGTATATATTTTGTATCTGGTGAGTAGAGTCTCTCTGCTTCCTGATCATCATGTGAGCTGCTTCCTTCCACCAGACACTCTTCCACCATGATGACCAGCCTCACCTCTATCCCGGAGGAATGAAGCCAGCTGTCTATGAACTGAGACCCCTGAAACTGTGAACAACCCAAATAAACGACAATTGCTCTGGTTAAGTCTTTTAGTCACAGCAAGAAAAGAAAAAAGCTGACTAAAACATGGGGAAACTGAGGCACAGAAAAGTTTGTGAATGTGCTAGTAAATGGCAGAAGTCCAAGTGCAAGTTCATTCTGGGTCTGTGCTCCCCCACCCGGGAGCACAAAATTGAGGATGTTTCCTGGGCGCAGGGTGTGGGGTGCAGAGATGAAGAACAACACAAACAGAGTATTGGAGTGCTCCAGGCAACACCATATTTAAAACTTAAAAAAAATACACCATAATTTTGTCCAATGGGCCCAGATGGGAGGACAAGAGACAGGGATATTAGAAAGAAGACATTATGGGGAAGAGAGATGACCATAATTATAGAAAAATAAAGAAGACAATAAAAATGTGTTTTCTAGCATTAGGGCAAAACTCTATCCTCTACGAAAAGTTACTAAGCCCCTTCCTTGCTTTTCTAAAGGCATTTTTATTAGTTTGCTGTTGAAGTGTGCAGCAAGATGGGCCCATGTTCTTCCTGGAACCACTGAACGCCAGTTGTCCAGTTTTCTCACCCAGTGGCTCAATATTGCTGCTGCAGAACACTGACTGCACCCCAGCTCTGCATGACACACGCCACCTTTTTGCATTGGAAATTTGCTGCCCAAAATCTACTCAGGAAACTTACTCAGGTAGGGTGGATAGGGATGGGGACATCATCCATAATGCCCTCACTTTGAGTAGCCCAGAAAGACCCCCCCCCCCCCGAGAGCTGTGCTGTCTCTGTCTCTGTAATGAGAAAAACTGGCTTGTTTTGAGTCTGCAAATCTCCCCTCCTCCATCCCATCTAGTCAAGTTGCAAATCAGTGTTGCTTGGTGGATAGCAAATCAAGTTTCAAGGTTATAGGCAATAGAGAAAGGAGGAAGGTAAATGAGAAATCATTTATCAACACCATATTTAAAACTTAAAAAAAAAAACAAACCTCAGGTCAAAAATGTAACACTGTCTTTTAACTATATTTCTCACTGTTGTTGGCAGAATCTCAGGGTGATGTGAGATTTAAAATGTCATTTTCAATGGGTTTGGGGATTTGAAGTCAAGGGGATCATAATGTTCTTGATTGCAAAGTTTAAGGCATTTTTCCCCTTTCCACTGAAGGGGATCAAGTGGCTCATTTTTCAACATGAAGCCACCAACAACTTTGGGAGCTGCTGGGTGGGCCTGGCTCCCTAATCCATACCTCTAGTTTTTCAATTGATCACCTTTTAAATTGGACACATATGTCCAGCTTAACAAGGAATTAGTGTTTGGAGGAGTTAGTGGTGTCTGGGAAGAGATGCAAGAATATGAAATCACACTGTGAGGTTGCAGGAGTCGGGGTGGTGGGCAGCTAGTGGTCCCAGACCTCTGATGTGAAACTCAGTCTGTGCCAGGCATCCCATTCTCCTTCCTCAGAGGTGAACAAGCCCAGGTCAGAGATACCAAGGAAATTGCCCAGGATCAAACAGCAGGGTTTTTGTTTGTTTGTTTGTTTGTTTACCCCCTGGCACTGGGAATTGAACCCAGAAGTGCTTAACCACTGAGCCACATCTCCAGTTCCCCACCCCCCTTTTAAAAAAATTTTATCTAGAGATATGGTCTTGCTGAGTTGCTTAGTGCCTCACTAAGTTGTTGAGACTAGCTTTGAATTCAATTCTCCTGCCTTAGCCTCCTGATCGGCCGTGTGCTACCATGCCAGGCCAAACAGCAGATTTAGATTCCTACGTAACTAAATGTTGAAATGACGAAGTGAGTGTAATAAAAAAAAAAGATGCATGGAAAGGACCCTCTCCTCATCTCTCACTACTTTAGCCACTAAAAAGCCCTGACCTGGCCACCAGTGCTTGCTGATGTTCTGTAGAGGGGACTGGACCACACAATCCTGATCTGTGTGTCATGTGCACAGCAGGGGAAGCTGGCCACCTTACCTCACATCACCATATCCCAAGAGAGGGGCCCCACATACATAGCTGGCTCCCTCCAGCCTGCCCAGGTTGGTGTACACACTAGCAGCACTTACACGTTACTTTCCTAGTATAGCACAGCCATAGTTTGTAGCTGTGACATTGAAGGATCTACCCCACTTCCTCTGTCTCCCATCAAGCCACTTCCTCCCCCAGAGACTAGACACAGGCTCCCTGCTCCATGTCCAACTGTTCCACATAGTCCACAATCTTTGAACTCTAGGCTATTTATTTTCTAACCTCCACCAACTCAACAGCATCCTCTTGCCCTCTGCTGCTGCCAGGGCCCAGAAAAATGTGGTAGAGGGACAATGGTTGCCTGTGGCCTTCGATGAATGGAAGAACCTCCTGCCTTTAGCAACCACCTGCCTTTCCAAATCAAGTCTCTTTCAGTGTAAGCAAATGGACTTTTCCAGTACAAATCCCCAAGTGCCTTGTGGGGAAGTGTGAAAAGTGCTCAGTAGGGCTATTTTAGGCCACTGGAACACAATTTTTTTTTTCTACCATTAACACTACCATTAAAAATAGCAATGGTTCTTTGAGAATCTCTGTTCTTAGTAAATGGAGCTGTTTCATTTAATATTATTGCAGTAGATTTCATCCTGGCCCTTGAAAATTTGCTTTCAATGTTCAATTGGAAAATACTTCTGGCAGCAATATGTTAAGCCTTCATTTGAGCTACGAGACTGATGAGGATGTGGAGTTGGAGACGTTACAACTTCTGCTACTGTCACTTGTCTTCTTCCTCTGAATTTCTCTTCATTGAATGTCTGACATTTTATCACTTTCTCTGGTACTCATTGAGGAAGTCATACATCCGTTGGGCTTAGCTGTTAGTGTATGTGCTACTTATATTTGTCTTTTTACTTTCTTCCATTTGGGATACTGATTGAATAATAGGGCACTGCACAAAGGACTTTTTCCTCAATTAATAAATGTCCACTATTCAGAATATTTTTTTAAGCAACAGGGTATGCCCCCTGGGTGGCACATCAGAACAAAGGGAAGGTAGTATGACACTGCCCTAGTGCTCTGCATGCCATCCCTAGGCTCATTCATAAGCCAAGATGAGGCTTTCCCATGTCTGCCATCCCCTTGCCATGGCAGACTTGTGCTGGCCGAGAGAAGTCAAGACAGCCTCATAGTCTTCTAAGGGTCACCTGTCTTTCCTGACACTATTTTGCTTTTCCTAGATGCTGTATCCCTGGCCAATCAGAAATTCATATAAGCTCCTACAGGGAGTCAAAGCTGTAAAATGGAGATTCAAGTAAAAGTGCCTCCAAAACCACTAACCTCTTTGTACTTGCAGCCAAAGTTTTTGGATTCTAAGAACAAATTTATAATCCATTTGTCCTTCATGTGTGGACTATGGTTCCCCAGAGGCTTAATCAGAGTGAAAAAGACTCATTTACCCCATCAACTTCTTGGCCTCTGGGACTCAGTTCTTGCCTGTCAGCTAATAGGAGATTAAAATTTCCACATATTCCCTAAAATCACCTTGAAGGCAGAAAAGACAAGACAACCACAAACTTAGTTGCAACAACTATTTAATGCAGGGAAGCTACTGTAGCAGGCTCATGAGCTTCAGTGAGCTATGGGTGACTCTAAAAACTAATGGAGATATATATGACAACAGAGTGTATTTTGACATATTATACATATATGGGGTATAATTTATTTTAATTAGGATGCTTTTTTTTGGTACCAGGGTTTAAACTCAGGGACACTTGACCACTGAGCCATATCCTGAGCCCTATTTTGTATTTTATTTAGAGACAGGGTCTCACTGAGTTGCTCAGTGGCCTGCCATAGCTGAGGCTGGCTTTGAACTTGCAATCCTCCTGCCTCAGCCTCCTGAGCCACTGAGATTGTAGGCATGCGCTATCCGACCCAGCTAGGATCCCATTCTTGTGGTTGAATATGATGTGGAATTACACTGGTCAAGTATTCCTATATGAAGGTAGGAATGTTACGTCTGATTCATTCTACCTTTTTTTCCTATTCCCATCCTCCCTCCCTCTCCTTCATTTCCTTTTGTCTAATCCAATGAACTTCTGTACTTCCCCTCCACACCCTCCCTTGTATATCCCAAATAAATAAAAAACAAAAACTGGGGATGATGGGGATGCCTTTGAGCTTCCTGACTCAGGGTCTCCAAGTAAGTGGGTGGAAAGTGCATCCTGAGGGTGCTCCATAGAACTGTAAAATGAAACATGATGTTGAAGGGTAACTTAAGGAGGGTAGCAAAAACAAGAGGTGGGCTATCAGAGTGGAGGTCCAGCTGCTGAAACCAAGTGCAGGCCGGCAGGCCGGGGCTCCTTTTTATGGGCTGCATGAAACAAAAGACATCCAACCCATTGCTGTATTCATTGTCTAGCTCAGAGCCACAGTAATCTTCCAATAATAAGAAACCAAAGGTGGAGACATTTCCAGCCGTTTATGGAATGTGCGGCCCCAACCCTCTCAATTTAAGGGAGGCCTGAAGCTACTGAACAGGCAGCTGTTAATCTGCGTGCTTACTGAAGAACAGTAAAACCATCAACCCCCAGGTCCAGCTTAGCAGGGGGCAGGAAGCAGCCACTGACTTGATCTCTGGGAAATTGTAGAAGAAAAAGTCCTGGCTTGGAACCTGGGTTAAAAAAGCAGGCTGGGCAGCACACCTCTCTTTTCCCCCCCCTTTTAAGACTTCCATGCAGCAGGTGGTGGAAACATGAATGAGGAAAGGAGCACGCTATGAGAATCTCCTCAGAGCATCCTTGGGAACTGCTGATAATTGGGAGGGATGTTCTGGAACAGATCGTTTTTAAAATAACTTTGTGATTTTTTTTGTGATTTGCTTAATTAAAGGAGAGAAGTCAGGGAGAAAATGCTCTAATTATGTTCACCAACATGGGAAAGTCAGGTGACCTCTTTTATAGAGATGAGAAAGTACACAAACCAAAGAAAGTGTCTGCACTTATAGGATCCCATTCACTCACTATTTATTGAGCATCTATGAACCAGTCCCTTTACCAGGGATGGTGAGGAGCCAATAGAGGGTGAGGCAAGGCCACTGCCCGCAAGAACCTGCAATCTTGGAGAATAGAGACAAAGCCCAATGGGTAAATACAGGATATTCCAGGAAAGCTCCAGAAAGGGACACTACCCAATTTGGGGAACTGGGGAAGGCTCCCCAGAAAAGAGGAGATGCCTTGTAGACATATGGCTAGGGAACATTTGGAGCAAAGAAGAGTTTACAGAGTAAGGAATAGCAGGTATCTTGTTTTCTTGTCTCTAGGAAAGAGAGACAGAATGCTCTGCCTAGAACTGTTCTGGAATTTCAGGGACAATGGTGAAAATAATTTTTTATTTTAGCTCTATAGCCTAAGCTCCATCAGTTCCTTTTAGGAACTCTGCATTTTAAAAGCTTTTGAAATAGATTCAGTTGATCATTTTGACTTTAGTTTGACTTTATTTTGATTAGTTTACATAAATTAACCTGAAGGTGATTTGAAATAATAGGAAAATGTGATGTACTGATTACACTGAGAAATGTAATAGCAACCTCAAGAAAAACTGTGGGCTAGCTGGGCACAGTAGTGCACACCTGTATTCTTATCTCCTCTGGAGGCTGAGGCAGGAGGATCATAGGTTTGAGGCCAGACTGTGCAACTAAGTAACCTTCTGTCTTAAAATAGAATTATTAAAAGGTTTGGAGATGTAGCTCAGTGGTAAAGTGCTTGCTTACTTGCCTAACATAATTTTTTGAGACTTGGTTTGTCTAAGAAAACTACCCTCTTGTTATTAAACATCCTCATGCTTATGAAATTCTTTCTTATATTAGATGAATATCCCATAAATCCACTGATTCTTGTTTTTTCTTTTTTCTGGTAAAAAGTGAGGGTCATTAATAACAAGAAGGAAGTTTATAGAGGCTAAGAGTCTTCTAGATCCTTTCTCTATGTAAAAAATCCAACATCACTTCTGGTTCCCTATGATCAAAGGAAGTAAGGCTGCATTCCATCAACTATTGGTCCTCTGTCTATCTTTAGAAGCATAGGGACAAGCCCCAGAGCAGGGGAGACCCTAGTAAAACAGTGCCAAATGATAACCTGGCATACCTACTATGTCACCTTTGGCAGTCCTGGACAACTTCAAATGAAGTTAGAAAAAAATGTGACTTCCACAGCAATGGAGACAAACTGTGAGTCTTGACTATCCAATCTAGAGGTTACCTAAGGCTTTTCTCCCCTGGCTGCTGATAAAAAGCCCTCCCTGCTATTTCATTCAAAATTCCCAGGGGCAAGGAGAGCTGAAGATGCTCCACTGTTTTGGGGCACAGGCTCTGGGAACCTTGGATGGGTTACAGGTAACTCACAAGATAACAATCTTCTTATGCCACAGCATGAGCGGGGCACCGTAGATGATAAAGATGAAAACCACTTCAGGGTTTGGAACACTGGTCCTCAAACTTGAATCTTCTGAAGGGTTGGTACAGGGTGTTGGGCCCACACCCAGAATTTCTGGAATGAAGATCCAGAATTTACATTTCTAACCAGCTGCTAGATATTGTTCTTGGGCTGGCCTGGGAACTTACAGAGACCCACCATTTCAGAGTAACCCCCTGAGCATTACCCAAGAGGCACTTGCCCAGTAGCAGTAGCTACAGATCATGCTGTGCCCTTGGCCTGCACCAAGGCCTGTCGAGCCACTGGAGAAGTTCATGTCCCATGTACAGTACTGGCAGACAAATGGAGACAGAGCTGGGCTTCCGAATGGTGCATCTGGAGAAACAGTTTCTTTGTATACACCACATTCTGTCCATTTGTACCTGAAGTTCCTTCATAGCAGCTTCTAGACTAGGTTAATGATGCCTGCTCTAACGTTCCATACACACATTAGAACATTTTCATTATTTTCAAAAAACTGCTATGAAAATCTTCAAATGTATTTGAAACTTAATTTCATTAACAAAAGAAAGGTCAATGTTATATTTTTCAGTGAAAGTAAAGGAAGTCTTTTTTTTTTTAACAGATTTGCAGAAAGTGTTTGACTATAGTCAAAATGCTTTAAAATTTTTTTTTATTACCTACATAGAGGATAAAGTTTTCCCCTTGTGACTATAAGGAATTTGAGATCATCACTAAAAGAAGTCTCAATTGGGAGTTGGTATAGTCATTTCAAATATAAAACCTGAAATTGAAAAATATAAGTAAGCTCAGGTTTCTAATCTTAAAACTTGAAAAGGTTTTATTTGGATGTTTTATGAATGTTTAATGACTTTTTTAGTACTTTGTATTTTATTTTTCTTATCATAATTACATAATAAAGAAAAAGTAGTGATTATTTTCACTAAGCTCTATATTAAAGCTCCTTTTACCCCAGGGTGCCATCCAAATATTAGAATTTTTCACATGTGCTGTGTTAAGGAAAACTCTAGAAGGCTTTCCCTTAAAGAGGATGATAGATTCTATTGGAGGCTGAGACAGCAAAAATCCCCCAACTTCTCTCTTGTTAACTGAACTTACATCTGATTCAGATGTTGGGAAGGCCTGTGCTTCAGAGGAAGCCACATTTTCCCCCAGCCCCATGCCAACTGTGAAATTCCATTCTCCTTGCCAATCATAGGGTTTGAAATAGGAAACTGATATGATGCAGTCCATGAGCCAATGAGGGAACATTTTAGAACTGAACAAACAAGGACTGTGGCTGTGGCTAAGTGGTAGAGCGCTTGCCTAGCATGTGTAAGGCACTGGGTTCGTTCCTCAGCATGACATACAAATAAACAAATAAAATAGGGGTATTTTGTCCATCTACAACTAAGACAAAATGTTAAAAAAAAAAACAACAACAAGGATTGAGCAGACAAAGGAACTTTGGAAAATGTTTTTCCTCTTCAATAAGGACAAAGGAAAGGACACTCTTTTAGTACTTGAACATTGTCAAGTGAGTCTCTGATAGTTGGAGCAGCTGCAGTTCATACTGTGACCAAAAGGAATTAATCTTGATGACAACCCCAACATGTTGGGGATGGCAGAGCATAAAGGCAGAAAGGACACTGGACCCTGGTGATCATAGAGCCCTCAATTAACATTCTCTAGACCTTGTATAACTGAACTTTTTGGTATAGGATAATGAATTTCCTTCTTGTCTAAGTCATTTATATCTAGGTTTTCTATTACTTGCATCTAAAAATATTCTCACTGGTGATACACAGTGGGTTTGGTGGTCAAACTTTGCAATGCCAAATTGCCTATTAGATGATAGTCCCAATTGACACTGTGGAGAACAGGAGGATGTCCATTTCCCTCACCCATGTTTAGTTGTTATAATTCTTTGCCAATGTGATAGGCAACGTTTAATCTGAGGGAGATAGGACTGCCCATCTGACCTGGGGAGAGCTGCTCCAAGGATTCCAGCCCCCTGGCTACAGCCCTGGGCCTCTGCCTTAATCAAAGTCAGTCTGTCTGTTGATTCAAGCAGGCCTGGTAGAATCTCTGCTTCCCAGTGCTTAACTCTAACCACAAGTTGTGCCTAAACGTAACTTGCATTTAAAAGGAACACATTCTTTAATTTAAACTTTTCATAGATGACCACCAACCCACTTCTAACTACAGTTATTTTAACTGTATTTGTGGTTACAACCATGCATTATATAATGAAAATGAGTTGAGAGTGATCAACTAATGTGTACCCTCCATCCTGAGCATTATGGGGTTCAGGATACACTAAACAACCCAAAATATGGTATCTGGGTAGGTTGAATATTTTGAGCCGAAGGAGTTTGGAAACAGCATGTATGGGAAGAGCTTTCTGATTTTCTCCTGAAGCAGGTCACAGACCCTCATGTGAAAGGTCCCTCCCTCCATCCCCAGAAGAAAAGGGCAGCCTTACCTTGGAGACACAGGGATGCCGAGGGACACCTAAAGGAAAAGACCTTAAGTTTCCACCAGCTTATAACATTTAGCTCAGAGCTTTTCCTGTAATATTTCTCTACAACTCTCCACTCTTCATCAAACCTCCCATGAAATCACCAGGTTTCAATGCTTCTTCATTTCCTAGTGAAGGTTCCCATGTGACATACAACTGAACAGCAAATAAATTTGTATGCTTTTCTCTACCATCTGTATTTATTACAGAGGCTCCACCTGAAGAGTCTAGATGTATTGAAGGAACCTGTCTGTTCCCTCCCCTACCTACCACTTGTTGAGATGGGAGACTGTGCATTTGCTGTGTGAGACAGGCAGAGAGCGCGTGAGCTGGGAGAGACTTGGGGATGGATAGAGAGAAGGGCACACACACAGCCACACAGGGACTGTCCTGTGAGAAGCGGTGTGTCTATCCCAGCATTCCTGAGACCAGATTAGGTGGGCAGGTGTGATCACAGCAAACTTTGTCCCTGGACATCACAGGCTTTGGGTGAAGGTATGAGAGGCATAAAATAAGGCCCTGTAGCCCAGCTGTTCAGGGCTCTCACCAATTTATTCATTCAAGTAGGCTTGGCACCAGCTTGACTCAATAACAACAATATGTACTTTTTGAACACTCACCATGTACCTACGGCTCTTTCAACTATTTATTTTGTACAACAGGAAGATTTCACTGTCTTCATTTTTTAAACACACAAAATTGAGGCACAAATGTTACTGTCTAGGGTCACACACCAACATGAGGCCTCAGGACTAGCTGAACCAAAGTCTTATTGTGGGACCCACAGCCCTACACCCCACATGGCAGAGCTTTGCTAGCCAGCAACTCCGAGGCCTGACTTTCTGAAGACTAAAAAAGGCAACAGGCCTAAGTAGCTCATTTGAAACTTGTCAAAAGAATTAATTCAATGTGTAATTTTAGCTCTGCTAAATCATAGGAAGCAAAAATATTCTGGGCATTTTCTAATTATCACTAGGTCTTTGAATTTGTTTTTTACTGTTTACTTTTGCTCTAGAAGAGATAATAAGAGGTAATATGTGTTCAGGATAGAAATTTTGGAAGTATAAGAGCTCTCTATTAGTATTGCTATAATTTGTAAGAAAGATAAATTTATCCAATCTGACTGCAGTGGTGACAGGAGCTGTCTGTAGCTACATTCTTACCATTTCCACTTTATTATCTGCTCTGGTCGTGTATGTTCTTAGTAGTAAAAAATACATTACTACTTAGGGCTGGGGTTGTGGCTCAGTAGTTAGAGTGCTTGCCTAGCACGTGTGAGGTACTGGGTTT
This sequence comes from Spermophilus citellus, assembly GCF_964194105.1. NCBI lineage: Eukaryota > Metazoa > Chordata > Mammalia > Rodentia > Sciuridae > Spermophilus > Spermophilus citellus. Next base: position 144,728,138 of record NC_138184.1, read on the forward strand.
AATCCCCAGCACCACATAAAAATAAATAAATAAATAAATAAATAAATAAATAAATAAATAAATAAATAAAAGTATTGTATCCATCTACAATTACAAGTATTTTTAAAAGTGCATTACTACAGAAAGCCACTTGGTGTCTATGATATGTATTGTTAGGAGAAGATGGGAGAATGTGGGAGACATGGTTGAAAATAATATAGCACACAAAGCAAATCTGCCAACAGAAAAATGGGCAAAGAGCCATGAACTTCCAACTTACAGAGTCACACAAAGATTCATAAACATGAAAACATGTCAACCTTACTATTAAGCAAAGCAAAGCATTGCGGACACTTTTGTGCCTATCTCTGGTCAAATATTGGCAAATATGATAATATTTGATATTGGAGAGGATCCAAGGAGACAGGATCCCCCTTCACATCTGCCAGGAGAGAAAGTTGAACCATATTTTTGGAAATACAGTGTAGACCAGGAGGCTTAAAGAAGTTCTAACCCTTACCCTTCCCTAAGAGAGAGCTCTTCTCCAAGAGTCAGAGGAGATCAGGGGGCATACAAATGGTTGTTCATAGCAATATAAATTTATAAGGGTAAAAATATGAGAAACAACTTAAAAGTCCAAGAGATAGGGAAAGAAATTATGGAATACCTGCCACATGTAGAACTGAGCTATCACAAAAGAATTTGAAGGCCATTTAATATCAGGAGTGGGGAGGCAGAATAAAAAACTTAGAATAAACTAATAAGATTTATATACAAAGAAAAAAATTTTAGGAAAATGTGTTGAAATACTAACAGAAGTTACCTTTGAATTACTACTTCACTTAACATGAAAATTTTAACTTTTTTTCTGGACTTCTATATAACAAAAAACATATTGGGAAAAAATAAACATTTAAAAATTTCTAGCCAGGCACACCTGTAATCCCAGCAGCTTGGGAGTCTGAGGAAGGAAGACCTTGAGTTCAAAGCCAGCCTCAGCAAAAGCAAGGTGCTAAGCAACTCAGGCCCTGTCTCTAAACAAAATATAAAATAGAGCTGGGGATATGGTTCAGTGGTTGAGTGCCCCTGAATTCAATCCCTCGTACCAAAAAAAAAAAAAAAAAAAAAAAAAAAAAAAAAAATCTAGTGGTATCTAGAAGCAAGAAGATCTAATACATCCCTAAGACATCCTTGACCTTAAAACATCCTTGGAGAATTCCCAGTCTTTAACTAACTCTTCTCCTTGGGAACTGTTAATAATTATTATGACAACTGCTAATATTTCTTGATCAATTACTATGAGTGAGTCATTATGCTAAGTACTGTGCATTTAATATTGCACTTAATCCCTATAGCAGCCCAATAAGATGGGCACTAGAATTATTCCTGCTTTATAGAAAATGAGACTATGACTTTGAGACATCGGTGATTCATTTAGGGCCATTCAGAAATGAAAGCAGAATTAAACCAGTTTTGATTCCAGCAAACCAAGACTGAATGCAGAGCAAAAAACCAACAAACAATTTTATTTATGCACTCTCAGTTTTTCTTAATTCTACCTTTAGGCTCTGCCCCTCTGATTAAAACAATTCTTAATATCCAAACCATCAGCTTACAATATTCTAAGCTCTTTGGATGAAAATCACTATTGAGAACTACAGAATAGAGAAAGTAAATAGTGATAGAAATTTTCGTTCTGTCACTTTAAGAGCTGAGCCATCAAGTTTGACTTCAGGAGTGTGAGACCTGTGTAGTCGCATAGGGCCCCATGCTTAAAAGGTCTCTATGCTTGATTTAATGTTCTGCTGCCACTGTCTTACAATTCTTAATAATTTTTCAACAAGGAGTCCACATTTTCATTTTGCACAGAGCCCTGCAAATTATGTCACCCAGTCCTGCTAGTCACACGTGAATAAGTAAGTCTCAGACCTCATTTAAAAAGACACAGTGTTTGGGGTTTGCAGTTGTGTTCCTTGCTTTTTATTACTACCCAGGCCCAACGCCTATAGAGAAAGTATTTTCCATTGCCTAAACGTGTGCTCCGGTTGAAAACACGCAATGTTATTAAAGGAGGCTATGCACCCACCCCCTCCTTAGCATCTCCAGTGGGCACCAGAGTCAACCCTGCCCTCCCAGCATGTGTTCCCACACTATGGGATCTGGTTCATCAGACCCTGGTGCATATGGTCAGGCCAGATTTAGCAGCCACAGCCTGGTGAGCATCACCTGCTGCACACCAGGGATACTCCAGACAAAAATGTAAAATCTCCCTAGTATGTACTGTTTGAGAGGGACATTGTCAGGGAGGGAAGATGGAATTGTGTTAGCTATACAGCCCCACTCTTCAATAAGGTAGTGGCTGGGACAGTAGTTTAGTGTAAGGAAAACACATTGCTGGTAAATTAACCTGTGCTCATCTGGGAATAAATGGTCTATCAAACCTCACTTCAGGGAAACAGTGAATCTCATTGACCTCCCCTCTTGGAATTGCACAGGATTCTGTGCAACTAACTTCTCTGTGCACTTCCCTTTAAAATTGGGGTCTAGTACAACATGAAGTTAGAGGTCAGGAGTGAGGGCTTCTGTCAAACCCTAGGGGTGAGTCAAGCCCTTGTGCCTCTAAGAATCCAGGGTCTAGACAGGGCCAAACAGGAGTCCTGTGGGACAGCAGGGATGTCACCAGGGGAATATAATAAGGAAATGCATAAGGCACAATGAATTGACAGAATTGAGCTGTCAGTTGCTTCCTCTGATCAAACTTTAAAAGCCTTTTTTTTCCCTACCTTGTCCTACATCAGGATTTTCTCAAATTCATTGCCTACCAAAATCCTATAACTTACAGGATTCTATGGATTCTCCCAAAGCACCCATTCTTACCTCTTTCTTCTTACAAGAATTCTGATTTTGTTCTGGTACATTTACTCCTCTGAATATTCAATGTGTCCCAAGATTGGCTCTGATTCAACTAAGCCAATCAAAGTAATCCCATGGTTCTTACCAGTCATTCATTGAGGATGTCATGTTCTTCAGTTTGGGAGAAGAAAAAGGGTTGTTGGAAGTTTCTAGAACAGTTCTAATCAGATTCTCTTACCTTTAAGGGAATGAGCTAGGAAACACACAGCCTCCATTGCTCCTAACTGCCATTTTTCAGTCATGAAGAAAGTCAGCCTGAAGCCAAAGTCAGCTCCCCAAAGAGCTCAGAGCAGAAAGAACTGCCAGGAAGAGTTAAAGCCTAGATGCAGCTGAGCCTGAAACTCACCCACTCTAGACTTCCCATATACAAACCAGTGCAATTCCTGATCACTGGAGTTGGCCTTTCCAAGGACTGCAGGAAAAGTGCAAAATGGACCTTCACACTAGAGTCAATATGAGAGTCTGAAGAATTGAGAGCCCTGGCTCGTGCCTAATTATTTAATGTATTAAATCACTTGGTGCAAATCCCAACTTCCTCAAACCTCACTTTTCTTATTTTGTAAAACTGGCCATTGTAATGCCTGTCCTCTTTACTTTGGGAAATACCACAAGATTGAAAAGATAAAAGGTATGAAGGCCTTTTGAAAAATACAATTGTTATACACGTATGAGGTACTATTGCTCTTCGAGTAAATAAATTTAAAGTCTGTCCAAGAAATCTGTTTATTTGCCTGTGTAGATGTATAATGAATAACACAGAACTGGTTTTAGTGTTCCTACGTTCCTGCTTCCTTCCCCAAACATACTTAGCATCTCATAGATATGTGGGAGACAGTGATAGAGCTTTCTAGAATAATTCTTCTCCCTATTCAGCAGATTCCCAAAATACCAAACAAAAGGATTCAGTAATTTTTTAAAAGCTTCTCATTTAAGCCCCTCCTGTTCTGCTTTCAGAACAGGAATTGGAGATGTGGTACTTAAAAGGCTTTTGGGGGTTGGAAAGAAAATTGTCTAATCCTGGAACAGACGCATGGGGTACATTTATCCTCCTAAAAGGTAAATGAAATTGTCAAAGGCATGTAATGGATTGGCAGAATTTTAAATGGAAACTGTGTGTTTTCAGAAATGCACTAACTTGTGATCATTCATGGCAGAGAGAAATTAAACTCAAGTGAGGAAAAGAAAAAACCTGGCCTGTGAGACCTTACACGGATGCAAAATGAGGAGCCTCGAGAATCTGGGAGACCAACTGGTCAATTAAGTACCACGTAAAGATTTCCAATTTTCTTGTAGTAAATTATTTATTTAGCTCTTCCATACCATCAATATATTTTACAAGTTTAATACCCAAATTATAGCTGGCCCACCCATTTATGGCCCCATAAATGAGCCCTGACTTACCAATGTGAATTCTTGTTCCTGGCAGTGTCAGACTTAGATTGGATTTGGATCTATTGCTTTTATCCTTATCAGGCATTTCGAAGCTGATATTTTATTGCTATATTTAAAATGGAAAGTGCTTTAATATAGACTTGGGAGGGAGCACCACTGATTCCTACCCCAATATGTCATTTCCTGACTTTACATCCTACCATCATCTAGGCTAAAGGGTTGGAAGTCCACACAGAATCCTTCTCTGCTATAAGATCTCCCCCCACCCAGGGAATTTTCTCCAAGGAAAGTGAGTGATTATAAAAAATCTTAAGAGTAGCTGGAGCTTTCAGTAGTAAAACTGACAAGCAATTTCCATGCCTATATACTTTGTAAGTCAAGTGAATAATAAAGAATATAAATGAAACACATCTCTCCATTTCTTAAGTTTGAAAGTGAGTGCGAATGTCAAGCCTTGTTCTTCAAGGTTTGGATTTTATAAAATACATAGAACAAACCAATAAATTAACAGAAAAGAAGACTAACAAATCAAGTCTGAAGAACAGCTTCCACTTACAGTTATAAAAAGTTTTATAGCTCTGAGATTAGTAAATCCCACAGAGTTATAAATATGAAAACGAAAATGTACAATATGAGTAATGCACCCCAAATTATAATACCTAATTGTGGTTTTTAGGCCTTCGAGAAAAGTCACCGAAATGTGATTTTTAAAACTTTTTATATTACCTTGTTGTTTTACATTTACATTGTCTTGTTTTTTAATGGTTTTTATGAGATATTTTTAATAGACTATAAAATAACCAACTTCAACCTGAGATTCATAGGAGCCAAACAAGTTCCATATAAAGAACAGAGGGGACATGAGAGCTCAGCCCTTGAACTAGTCCTGGGAGAAGAAGCCAAGGACAGGAGCGACTGGTCTGGTACCAAAAACGGGCCTACCTCATGGAAATATACTCAGGTAAAGTACTTTGGAAGAGAAACATGGCTTTTGTACTAAAGGAAATAATTAAGAAAAAAGAAGGTATTGTCTCATCAAGGAACTTGGAGTTGTTTTAAAAATATGTAATTGAGAGGTTTAACAATTCTAGCTATACCCCTCCAGCGCCAGCACCATCCCTACACACCTTTCCCTAGGCCAACTGCATAATCTGGGGAGGTTGGTACAAAATAGAAAGTGGGGCTCCTTATATTAAAAGGAAAGAGAGCTGGGTGCCATGGTGCAGCTACATAATCCCAGTGGCTCAGGAGGCTGAGGCAGGAGGATTGCAAGTTCAAAGCCAGCCTCAACAACTTAGGGAGGCCCTCGTCAATTTGGAAAGATCCTGTCTCAAAATTTAAAAATTAATTAAGGAAAAAGGGGGTGTGGGAGAACCTCAGTAGTTGAGCACCCCTGGGTTCAATCCTTGGTACCAAAAAAAAAAAAAAAAAAAAGAAAAGAAAAGAAAAAAAAGGCAAAGAGAAATGTCATTAAATGATAAAGCATTTTCCTTTCTATCCTGGTCTCTCTACTTGGTGTAGCATGTTCATATTTGCGACATGATGTTATTATAAATAAAGGGAAATTAAAAATTTAAATTATTAGCATGAATTTTACCATTTATTCTTACATTGTGCAATGTTGCTTTTAAAATGCAAATATAAGAGCATTTAACTTACTCCACAATTCCTGCTTCATACACCAGGCATATATATCTGGGATTGAACTCAGGGGCACTGGACCACGGAGCCACATCCCCAGCTCTATTTTGTATTTTATTTAGAGACAGGGTCTCATTGAGTTGCTTAGTACCTTGCTTTTGCTGAGGCTGGCTTTGAATTTGTGATCCTCCTGCCTCAGGCTCCTGAGTCGTTGGGATTATAGGTGTGCACCACCATGCCCAGTGATTTCTCTCACTTCTTGATAAGTGCACATTCTGCCAGCATCTGCCTGGGTTTATGATAAGTCAGGAGGGTCTGAAAGCAGAAGGAACTGTGGTTAGGCCTTTTTCTCCCTCCTCCTGTCATCATTTTCAGCCTAAGTGGCAGCTACTTGAGGGAAGTGCCGTGAATAAGATAGGAAACTCTAGGGTTCCTTGGTTGCTGTGTTGCTTAGAATTCCACTACTTCTTTCTGCCTTCCAAGCAAATTCTGGAAAGCAAGTTTTTGAATGGAAAGTATGGAAAAGCATGACTTCTGGGGCTCTCAGTTCCCCCTAGTGTAGGTGTAACACACTTACCTTGTACAGGTGGCCTTCCATATCATAGGTTCTGCATTCTCAAATTCAACCAATCATGGATCCAAAAAAAATGGAGAAAAGCCAAATTATGTCTATGCTGAACAGGTACAGACTTCTTTCTTGTCATGAAGTTCTAAACAATACAGTAACAGCTATTGATTCACACAGCATTCAAACTGTATTAGTGTAAGTATTCTAGACATGATTTAAAGTACACAGAAGGTTGTGTGTAGGTTATATGCAAATACAACATCGCATTGTATTAGGGATTTGAGCATCCTCAGTTTCTGGTATCTATGAGAGTCCCTGGAATCAATCTCCCATGGACACTGAGCAACAACTGTACTCATTTTGAGTCTTGTTCAATTTCCACGTATTGTGGGTCCATCTGAATTTTGTGTTATTCAGGTATCGTGAGAAAATTTGTTTCCTTAACAGCAAACACGAATATTTCAGGTATCACTTCCTGTACAAGTTCAGTGTCCCATTTGATGTCATGCACAAAACACATGTTCCAAAATAAGATTAGGAAGAACCTCAAGAGTCCTAAACCAAATGTGGGCCTTCTAAGCTCCAGGTTCCATGCCATCACACCTGTCCATTTCTGCCCAGCTCCTACCTGGAGGGAGTCGCAGTAGAGGAAACAGTCACCAATCCTGTTAAACTCTTCTCTGTTCAGACACCTGAGTCTTGTACTGCCACAAGTGCACTTTGGGAAATCCCTGCAGACAGGCTTCTCTTCTCTTCCCTTTTCCAATCTTCCATCCCCTCCTTCTCCCTTTTCTCCTCTTCCTCTTCCTCATCCTTTGCCTTTTACATATTCCATCCCAACCTGCCCCAGTTTGTTCTATATTTTGAGGAAATGCAAAATAGCTCCTCTTCTCGTTGGAGAGTAGTAAAAGAGACAATATTCCCATTTGCTTGTACTTTCCCCTTTTTCTCTTAAAACAGTGGTTAGTCTCCATACAATACAGTAAACCTCAGTGAAGTTCACTGTTGTCAAATTTTAAGTATATACATGGGAAAGAATAGAAATTTCATTTTATTGTATTACCTGGGCATAACTTTAGGGTGGGAAGGAAGCTATTTTTAAAAACAATTATGGGTTGGCAATTTTTAAATTGTGATGTACAATGCTACTTTCTAAAGAAAGAATCCATGTATAAAAAAAATCACAGGTTTTGGATAAAAATCCATGTGTTTCCACATACAGTGTAACTTGCTACTTGATTCTAGAGGGGAAAGTGACTAGGTGCTGGAATGGGAAGAAAATGGAGGCGAGTATATTGAGATTGCTGAAATGATCCTGAAACATGGACCAGTATTTGGGAATTTTTTTTCTTCACTGAAGAATGATGATTGAAGTGGGAAGAAAAGACCTTTTTTCCATCTTTTGTTGGTCTTCCCTTTCTCTTTCCAGCACAGCAATCCTAGAGTTTCCAAGTTTGTAAACTACTTAATGAAGAAACAAAACCACAAAGAGGATTGTTTTGGTCTAAATATCTCTTTTTCTTGTTTGGAACCAGTGTAGAAATATATCTCCCCTCTGCCCCCGCTCTCTTTTTTAATTTTTTGACTGCTGGGGATTGAACCCAGGTTCTCACGCATGCTAGCAAGTGCTCTGCCATTGAGCTACATCTCCAACCCGTAATATTTTCAATTAGCTGTAAATTGGTAGATGTCCAAATTAGGAGGAGGTAAAGGTAGATGACCCTCACACACACACACACACACACACACACACACACACTGGGGCTTTTTGAAGCTTCAGAATGACATCCTAACAGAGTCTGCTAACCAAACCCCTTCCCTCTGAGATTTAAGATCAAAGAGCCCCATGTCCTGGTTCCCAGATTTAAGCAGCAACCTTGCAGCAAGTGAATAAAAGGCTCCTCGTCCTCTTCTGAGAGTCTAGTTTTCTTCAGTACTTAACAGGTTCAATATGTTGCTCAGAGCACAAGGTCGTCCTTCTGCAGAGGTTAGGAAACTCTCAGGCCATACTTTACTATGCTGATAACTTGGTGGCGGCCAAGAGCACATTCCTCACTTTGTTCATAATCCCCATTAATTAGCCCTTGAATGTGGCCAAATTCCAAGTAAAATCATTTTATTTGGCCCTACTTACACCTTTCCTGGAACTCTAAATGGACATCATTCTTCCCCGCTGGGCCGGGCTGCTGAGCTGCTTTCTTGGAGCTGGGGGGCAGCCTGTTGTGGTCCGCAGGTGGTAGTACTTCAGGGAAGGAAGCAGGAGGCCCTGACAGGTAAATATTTAATAATCACAGGGACACAGAGACATGCTTTTTTCCTTCATATCCTTTGGGAGCTGAGTACTTTGCAGTAAAAGGAGCCCCTCAAAACATAAAACACATCCAGAATAGGCAATCCACAAGACAGAAGGTGGATTCATGGTTGCCTAGAGATGGGGGCAGCGAGCAAATGGGGATGATTACCCAATGGATGGGGAGTGTTCTTCTCGGGTGAGGACAAAGTTTTGAAACTAGAGAGAGATAGTGTTGGCACAGCATTGCACATGTACTAAATGCCATGGAATGGACCACTTTAAAATGGTTAAATGTTATTTGAATTTCACTTCCACTTAAAAAAAAATAAACCATTGTTCTTATAGATTTCACTCTTCATTCTATATTCAATTATTTTACAAGACATGTATATATATACATGTCTTGTATGTATATGTGTGTAAGTGTGTATGTGTGTGTGTTTGTTTATTTATTTATGTATTTATTTATTTATACCAGGAATTGAACCCAGGGGTGCTTAACCACTAAGCCACATCCTCAACTCTTTTTTATATTTTATTTAGAGACAGGGTCTCCCTGAGTTACTACGTGCCTCATTAAGTTTCTGAGGCTGGCTTTGAACTCGAAGTCCTCCTGCCTCAGCCTCCCAAACCACTGGGATTACAGGCTTGTGCCACCCCTCCCCGCCACTTTTCATTTTTATATTGAGACAGGGTATCACTAAATTGTTTAGGGCCTTGCTAAATTGCTTAGGTTGCCTTGAACTTCTCGTCCTCCTGCCTATACCTCCCGAGCCTCTGGGATTATAGGTATGCACAATTATACTGAGCTTGAGGAATATATTTTGAGAGAAAATTCACATTATCACCTCAGTCCATAAGAAGAGAGTTTAATAATTAGCCAATGAGTCTGTTCAATATTCAAGATGAAAGGATGGTCTTTGGGGTTCCTGAAGAAGCTTCATCTCATCTTCCCTAAGCAGAGACTGTGAAGATGGCTTTGTGTGGATGAGGTTGTATTTTCACACAGTCAGAACCATGCACTTTAGGCTGGAGATGCCGGAAGCAATGACAGCACAGAGAGCTTGTGAGCCTCCTCTCTCAGAGTTGTTTTGCAAAGGACTCTGGCTGCTGAGGGGATACCTCTGTTGGCTGGAATGACAGGGTCCAGTATGAAATCCAGTGCTCTGGCTCCCAGTTGCTCACCCACCTGCCTTGCTCAACTTGAAAAGATCAGGCAGCAGACATGGGTGACCCCTCCATCCCTGCAGTGTGAGATAGGCTCACAAGACCCACAGGGTTCGACTTGTACTGCAGGTGCTGCATGAAGCAGTAATTAAAGAAATGTAGAAGTCACACATGCCAGACTATTACACAATCCAGCCCTGGCGGGGGCTTACATATACCCATTTATGAATGTTCCACCCCGTCAAATGCATACAAAACAGAACTGCTAGGGTATGAGCTAATTGATTTGATCAATGTTCCTAGTTCTCTCCATAACCTTAGTTTTAAAAAAATAACCAAGGCATGTCTATATTTTAAAAGTGTATATTCTGTTTGACTCTTTCTTGTCACACCAATTGTGACAAATGCACAACCAGTTGGCTCGATGCCCCCATTGCAATGAGCTTCTGAGTCTCCATAAACCCTTATTTATTAACTCAGGACTGCCCAGCTGTCTTTTCTAAGTTGTAGCTCTGCCCAATATATAATTACTGCTGAATTGTTGGTTTGTTTTTCAGTAAAAACATATAGCATAAATAAAATTTAGAAAACCTTTCAATGCTTTTTGTAATGTCATTTGGAATATAAACTCCAGAGAGTTTAAATGCCAATTGCCTCATTTTAGAAATGGAACCCAGATTTCTCCAAAATCCCCTCTCGTGGGTTAGTTATGGTGTAAGACTAGAATCCAGACCTCTGGTGCTACTGTATCATTGGTTTTGATCCATTTCTTTGCTCCTCTTCACTTAAGAAGCTTCAAAGCCAAAGAATGATGCAATTCCAGAAATATACCATGATATCACTCTTAAAATTATTTTTCCACACAGAGTATTAGTGAAACAAAACAAAACCAAACAGTACCTTAGAAATCTACATCACGTCTCACACATGTGTCTCCCCTGACAGTAGGCAAACCCAGCCAGCCGGGCCCTTGCTGAAATCTTAAAACAAACCAGGCCAATTCAGAGGTCTAGACAGGTCCCAGACAGGGCTTCCCGAAGCTTTGAAATGCTGCTTTAGAACTGGGTAATTTAGAGGCAATTTAACCCAGAAACCAAACTGACATTCAGCACATTTATTTTGAAAACATTTTTAAAGCATCTGCTCACCCCTTTAAAATACAATTTTGTGTTTTACTTGAGGTAGGCCAACTGGAATTGCAATGAAGAAGGAGCAGTCTCACCAAGTTTTCATAAATTCTAAACTGAGAAAAGCAAGGCCTCCTTCTTAGACACTGTCCCCCAGGATCCAGGAGAAACTTGCTTTATCAAAACATATCTCAAAATTCACGTTTCACTTTTACATTGTTTTCGCAGCAATTGAGGGGTTGTACTTTTTAAATCAATGTTCACAGGTCCCAGAGTTCCAGGAATAATTCTGATCAAAATTTTTGTTCAAGGCAGCCAAATTATTCATCTATGCAAAAACATCCTTGGTGCAGAGCTTGCAGTTAGTAGGTACTTACTAATTTTTCATTTTAGTGAAAAAAAAAAAGAGTGCTCTCCAGAAAGCTCTGTTTTAGGGTGTGTGGACTGTACCATAATTGTTTCTATAAAGCAACTAGGAGACATAGTTAGGGTGCCAGAAATCTCATCATACTCTCAGTGCTGCATATCAGGTGGAAGTCCCAGTATATGAAGCAACTGTGTCTGTTTTACTCACTTTCATTTGTGGATGCTGTTCTACATTGAGAGGATTTTCCCCCTAAGGAATGACAGTGTTTTATATGAAAGTTCAACTCATGGAATCTAAGAGATTGAGAGCATGCTGCCTACGTCACTGTGGGGGTCAATCTGAGGTCCTTAAAGTTGACATCTTCAGAAAGCACAGTCACTCCCAACAATTGGTGATTAGGAGACTTATTGTTAATTACCTTAAAATACAACTGTAGGAAACAGCACCTGTCTTTGACAGGTTCTGCAACCTCTGGGTTCCTTCTTTTAATCCTTACTAGTCATTTTAAATTCAGCTTTTTAAAAGTCTTAGTCCAGTTGCCCTTCGGGAACAATAAAGTGGCAATTAGGTATGACAAAGGCGTGGAATAGACACAATTACTTATTGCCATAGTAAAAGAAAAAAGATGGCTCTATGAACCTATCAAACCACTCTGCAAAATGGAATGGGCTGCTGGACCTTATAAAAATATATCCAAATATTTGCAGAATGTATTTTTGGCTACCTCCCTATAGAGATATTAAACCATTTTCTTTTATCGGAGAATTTACTACCATTACATTTTATATTAATTTAACGACTTTGATCAGGCAATCATCATTTATTTGCCTAAATTACCCGTCCCTTAGTACTTCATCGGCAAAGAGAAATATTTCACAGAACATGAGGCAAAGCCTCTAATTACTATTAGAGCATAATTTAAAGTAACTTCAACAGGTAGTGTAATTTTGACCGATTGAGTTACTAATTTGGAGAATCAATTATCTCCTGGACCCTTTTAATTTCCTGCCTTGTTTAATTGGCAGTGGCTGTCCAATTACACATCTGGCATAGTGGGAATATTTTGCATCTGCAGATCTTCAGCCAATCAGCCAACTGAACCTGGTTGAACAGGTCAATGTTTCATGGGTTTGAAGGTTTGATACATTGTAAGATTGTTTGTATCGAATTATTCATAAATTTTGTATGTATCCTTCTTCCATCATTCATCTTAAAATCACAAAATTTTAAAGCAATTTTATTCACATAACATATTTTATTTTTTATTTCCCTTGGTCCTAATTCTGAAAGATATTCAGTTTCAAAAAAAGAAATCAAACAAAACTATCTGCTGGATGCAAAAACAGAAACTAAGTTTTCTTATCTAATATGCCTATGCTGCAAGGTAAAACTAGCATAATATACTACTAATGATGTTGTAAATTATATAAATCTTTGGAAAGTAACAGAGTCATACAGTTCATAAATTGTCATGCATTTGATCCAGTAATGCCACTTCTAGAGTTTTATATTAAGGAAATAATTTCATAGAAGGGGAAAAAAATCTATATTCCAAGGACGTTCTTTCCAAGGCTGACTTTGACAGTAATGAACAGCAACAATAATAAAAGCACTAACAAAAGCTGAAACAAAAAATGTCTAACTATGGAGAAATATTCAAATATGCTATGTTAATAAATAAAATATCATGTAGCCATTTACCATGGAAATTTTTGATGATGCAGAAATAAAGAAAATGTTTATAATGTTAAATGAAAATACAAAAACTCTCCAATGGGACCATGGTAACAAGGTAGAGTGGAACACCCATGTGGCTCATATAAAAAAAAAGTGCAGTAAATGCTATAATCTTGTCCCACAAAACTGAAGTGCCTTGGGAGCTACAGAGAAGGTACTTTCCCATCCATTCAGGAGACTGCAGAGGTGGCTGTATAATTGGCATTCAAGAGTTCCAGAAAATAGATGGGATTTCTATAGAGGAAAAAGTTGTGCACCAAGACAAAGATGTGCTCTATTGAGGACCATCAAGAGTTCTGTCTGGCCCAGCACAGTGGCATACTCCTGTAATCCCAGTGGTTTGGGATACTGGGGCAGGAGGATCATGAGTTCAAAGCCAGCCTTGGCAACTTAGCAAGGCCCTAAGCAATTCAGCAAGATCCTGTGTCTAGAAAAAAAAAAAAAGTGGGGGAGGGTCATGCTGGGGATGTTGCTCAGTGGTTAAATGCCTCTGAGTTCAATTCCTGGTACAAAAAAAAAGAAAAGAAAAGAAAAGAAAAAAGTTCTATTTGGCTCGAAAGTGTCACATTGGCCAGAAGAAAGCCAACGACTTGCTGTAGAAGTCTAAAGATTTCAAGGCTTCTTTCTGAAAGCTATTTTAGAATTGAGAGAGGCCATATGATACAATCTGAAAGAGAACAGGAGGAAACTAAATTTGGAACCTGCCCCTGCCACCTGCTATGATCTTGGGCAGGTTATTCCGACATTTCCAACCCTGGTTTCCTATATTTAATGGAAGCAGGAAGACCTGCTTCTTGGGGTTGTTGTGGGAAGTGGAGATAGTATGTACAAAGTACTTGGCACCTAACAGCTACCACGTAGGTTGTACTTGTTATTAAGAAGAGTCATCTGTTATCGAAGAGGAAGATGGATGAAGGCAGGGAGGAGAAAGCACAGTAAACCACTTCATACCAGAAGCAATGAAGCCAGGAGAAAGGTGATGTTGGTGGCTGATGGAAACCTGAAGTGAGTTGAGGGTCACCATGGAAGAGGAACCCATAGGCTGGGCCTAGGTGGATCCAAGCTCGGTAATGGGTGAAGCTTATATAATGAGGGGGCTTTCTAAAATAAAATAAAATATTAAGCCCAAAGTTAATATTTATTTAGAAAGAGAGAAGAAATAAATGAGAAACATGACAAATACCACTAATGTCACTAAAATACCTATATTTCTAATGAACTTCCTGAAAAACTCTATAATTCTTATTTTTACACACTTTTGGCTATATACTCTTTACTTATTTCTTATAGGACAAATATTTTGTGACATCATTTTCTAAAGAGAAAATAGATAATTTCATCTTTTCTCTGGTGTGGTTGATCCAAATGTACTTTCTCTTATAGACAGTTTAGAACAGTTTCTTATGACTCACAACTCATTATTGGTGACATTGTGTAACTTTTTAAGACTGTTTTCAAATTGAGGAACATTTCTATCAAGTTTCTTTTCTGTGTGAGTCATTATAGATAGGCTTACTATTTATAGTCCTCCTACAGGTTACAAACACAGGCTAAAAATTTTTTATTTTCATTATTCTCATTTTTTCAAAAGTATAATACATAAACTATACTGTAGGGTATACTCCTGATAGGACAGAACCGGTATGCTGACCAGGAGTCAATAAGTGAATCCTCTGCTTACAATTCTACCTGCCCAAGAACAGAAAGAACATTCCACAGACAGCTCAGCAGACTCACATCTTGTTCCTCCTCCACATCTACACAGCACGATACACTTCTGGCCTTGCTTCTGTAGGGTAGGATATCAGGTAAGTCAGCACAGTAGGCTGAAGGAGAATACTGGAAGCTATCCCCTACCCTGGGACAACAAGCAATAATGAAATATAAACCAGAAGTGTCTCCAAAACACATGACTGCATGCCATTGGAACAATAATGTATCCCCAACTCAATTCAACATTGATTCCGCCTAATCTTCAAACTGGCATTTGACAAGAGGGAAAGTGTGGCTGGGGAAAGGCCAGAGTGGAAAAAGACATGGGCTCAAACATCTTAATATTCACATTTTTCAAAACCTACCATCTTGTGAACATGTTACAGTGCTTTACTTCCCAGGCGGAACCCTGGAAACAGCCTGTGCACAAGAAGGGCTCCAAAGCTTTGGCTTCATCTGCTTCATGGTTAAGCTGTTTCTTTCAGCGATGATTGGATATACTAAGTGGTCAGAAGAACAAGAAGTAAGGTAAAGGGGAAATTATGGTGCAAGAAAGAAAAATCAAGGAACAGGGTTAGTTTTGTTATGTTATGAGATGGATAGAGAAGAATATGTAGTAAGTCATAAGTATGGTGGGTTTAAGATGCCTGTGGGGTGTCATCTGCCAAAGACGTCATCCAGGAAAAATCATTTAAATGGATCTGTGTGCAATTCTCTGAGGAACCAAAAGTATTTCTCTTGACCCCTCAACTTGTATCTACAATATTAGTTTTAATTCTTGATCCTTCCATCAATTCTTGACTTGGCCATTCTGTTTCACCAAAAGCAAATTTTCTTGCACTGATAGTTTTGTACAACAACAACATGAACCCTGCAGTCTGAGATGACGGTGGTTGGAGTGTGGAGAAGGAACTTGACGTTGAGCTTCAGTAAAACTGCCAAGTCCTACTTTCGATTCTCTGTCTTAAATAATTCAAAAGTCCTTCAGTGTTTTAAAAGGGTCCTATGACAGAGAACCAGCAGGAATCTCCATTTACTGTTCTCTTTCTGTCAATTCTCCTAGCTTGGAATAAAAATAAAGGAGATGATAGATAGTTCACTTATTATCTTGGTATTCATTTAGACCATTTTGTCTGCAGTGAAAACAGAGTAATCAGAGGATGAATCAACAATGAGAGCCATTGTGGCTTCTGTACCTGACTGTAAATTCATGCTGTTGAGGCTGACATTGCTTGACAGACTATTTTTCATGGATATTACCTTTGCTATCTTTTTGTGTCTTCATCTATGGATAGTTAATGCATCTTCTGTTATCATTCCATGTAGCAATTGTGGTTATCCAGTAACATTACAATGATGTAAGAAATTAAATATTAATAGGCAATTTATAAAACAGTTGAAATTTTACATTCCAATATATAAAATTGAAAAATGGAACATGCAAAAGCCTATAAGGGGGTTTCTCGCTGTGTGTGTAAATCAGAAGCTCTCAGGATCCTTTTAATGTCGCCCGAGGAATAACAAAAGTTAAAACCTAAAAGTCTCCAGTGGAAGCTGGGTAGCACCAGCTGGCATGAAAAGAAAAAGCAAGACAATCTTTGTTTTGCCCTTTAGGAAACAACAACAACAAAACACTTAACCAACTGATTTCAACTAAGAAGACGATGATAAAAAAAATTAATTGGGGCAGAAAAATAATCTGAACCAAACATTAAAAATAATTTTCATGGCAGTTGATAATGCTTGTTTTTTAAAACCACTTCCATTTTATTGTTTCATCTCTGAGGGAGTTACGTATCTCATCATGGCTCCCAGATTCATCTAGGTCAGACATCAGCAGTTTTACAATGCAAGGAGATATCTATTGTGGCAAAATCCTGGCCTCACTAAATGTAAGGTCCTAATCTCACCCACAAAACCTACTGCTTTGGAATTGACTGTTATGCAGCCAAAAATGCTGGTTGGGCCTTTTGTTTTCCAGCCATTATGCCAGGTTATCCAGTAACAATACAGACACTGAGGGCCTGACTTAAGGGGGTGGTTATAGGAAGGGAGAGATGGGTAGATGTTGAGAGTCCCAGTAACTACTGCTATGTTACAGTGTGCCACAAACTCAGTAACTAAAACAACAAACATGCCATCATTCCAGTGGGTCAGGAATCTGGAGAGGGTTCAGCTAGGGTAGGGTCTATAGCTGTAGGCAGGTGGTGCAGGTAAAGCAGCTGGACGCCTCAGCATGGCACCTCTCCATGTGCTAGTTTGGGCCTCCCCACTACATGGAGGCCTCATGGCTCAGAACACTAAGCACAAATGTTCCAAAGAGCCAGGCAGATGCAGGATCACTATTTATGGGTTAGCCTTGGAACTCACGTGGTGTCATGGTCATGAAACTAGGAGTCTAACAGTCACAGAAGTCTAGTTTTCAGGGAAAGAGACATACCCACCTATCTATGGGAGTGGCAAAGAATTTGTGGCTGTATTTTAAAAACCACCACAATAAAGAATGCAAATTGGCAAAACTTGGTGATTGGATGTGGGGAGTGAGGGTACAAAGTGGAAGATGACTTCCCCATTGGTCATGTGGGTACAGAATGTTACTGACCAAGATGTATAGATCTGGAGGAAGAGCAGGTTTGATAAGAAAGGGGTAAACTTAGTAAACAGCAAAGATGAGAGGGCCCCAGCAGAAAATAGGGCTGAGACAAACCTGGAGTCACTGGTGCCTAGGTAAGCTTAGGCTTCAATGGGATTTTGGAGGAACAGCATGGAACTCAAGAATAGAAGACAGTGGCCGGGCATGGTGGTACATGCCTGTAATCGCAGCTGCTTGGTAGGCCAAGGCAGGAGGATCATGAGTTCTGGGAGGCTAAGGCAGGAGGATCATGAATTCAAAGCTAGCCTCAGCAATGGCGAGGCACTAAGAAACTCAGTGAGACCCTGTCTCTCAATAAAATACAAAATAGAGGTGGGGATGTGACTCGGTGGTCGAATGCTGGAGTTCAATCCCTGGCACACCCCTCCCCAAAAAATGGAAGACGTGCACCAAAACAATACCTTTTTGAAGTTGTTTGAGTGTCCTGAATCACTGCAGAGTCTGTATTGATGCCAACAAGATAAAATGTGACTGACTCAGTGTAAGAGAGGAACTCATCCTTGGTAGGTGAGTGGATATTGAGTAGGACTGGCAGCTGGAGGGCTTCTACCATGACAGTGGAGAAGAACTGAGCCAGAGCTGTCCATCATCAGGCCCCTGCTCTTCCCCACCACATCCCTCCCTCCTTAGGTGTGCTCCCTTTTCGTGGGACCCCCTGATGCTCTGCACCCAGCTGCTACTCATCAGTGCCCAGGTCCCCAGCTCTTTGTTTCTTCTGAATTTATGGGTTTTCTCCAGCTCCATCCTTCTACACGTTTCTCCCCCTTTCTCTTCCATTCTAAGTTTCTGGGCTTCTGCCACTCCCATTTCTCTCCTGTCTCCTTCATGAGGTCTAGAATGAAGCTAATGCTCCTCTCTGCCCTTCTGACAGAAGGAAACAGACTACTCCTATGAACTTGCATTTTCTATGCCATTTCTACTGGCCTGCCTTATCCTTTTTAAAAATATCCAGGTTTCCTCCCTTCCAGAAAAGGAAACAGAATCATTCTTAGATTCCTTTTGGCTTATGTTATTATTATTATTTTTTAATGTCTGGGACTGAATCATTTACCCTTGAATTAAACTTGACTTTTCCAGATCTTCATTATATCACTTGACATTTTCTAATATTGAACCCAATATAAAAGCTAGGTCACCTGACCCTTTGATCCTAGCAGATATGTAAAGATTAACTTGAAAACATGGAGTTTCTTAGGCACAAATATGAACACATTTGGTTTACTGAGCCACACGTTGGGAAGACAGGCATTGTTATGATTCCTGTTTCTACCAATGAAGGAATGGAGGCTAAGATAGTTCAAGTCACCTGCTTAAAACACACTGGTAGTAAAGGAAGTAGCCCAAATTCAAACCCAGGTCTCCTGCTGTGACACCATGACACACTGCTTCTCAGAGGCCTGTTAGAGATGACTTCCATTACAGTGAAACATTCAGAATAATTTGTAGGTGACAGAATTGCATGTAATGGAAATAGACATTCTGAAGAATCAATATTAAATCAAGAGGCTATCGGCTGGATGGTATTATGATCTTGGCCCCAGTGAAGACATTCATTTGCAGAATTGCTTATTTATTGTTATTAATATTATTTTCAATTTATAAACATCATTGACACCTTTGTTATAATAATTTTTCCTAGGACAGCTATGTTTGGGAAATTTCTCTGGAATTCGCAGCTTATTCATTACTAATGGAGTCCTGGCTTTTATTTTAATCATGTTTCCAGACATGGAAGGAAAAACTGAGAACATTCCATAATCTTCCAGATTCTTGTGGCCAACTTTTTATCCCATTATTAAAATAATTTCTTCCTGAGAAAGGCACCATGGACCCTGAAAGAGGACTCCCCTGGCTGTGAAGGGAGGTGGAAGTACTTCTGCCTCTTTGCCCTAGGTCTTTCCTGGCCCTACCTTCTTTAAACACACAGCTCACTCAGGACCTCCTTTGATTTACACTGCTGCAGCTCAACTGTTTTGAAAAGCTGATGTTGTGGAATCCTTAAGTCATCTGTGACCTAGGTCACTAAAGACAGGAGCAATTTAGTAAAAGTATTAATTGAAACTCTCCTGACAAGCCCTACTCCTTCAGATGAAGTTGCACATCAAACCCACACAGGCCGCCGGCTCTTCTGAGCAGGCTGAGATTTTCAATATCTCATAAACAGGCCCCTCAATCACTACAATCTAATAAGGCTATAATCATCATTGACACTATAATGATTAA
This sequence comes from Spermophilus citellus, assembly GCF_964194105.1. Lineage (NCBI taxonomy): Eukaryota > Metazoa > Chordata > Mammalia > Rodentia > Sciuridae > Spermophilus > Spermophilus citellus. The sequence goes on from NC_138184.1 coordinate 144,747,911, forward strand.
AATGAATAAAACCCATTAAGAAAAGTCATGTTGAGTTATTAAAAGTTTCGCTCTGCGTGATATGTAATCTTTTATCCATTTTTTATGATGAAATCTGTAACCATCTATCCACAAAAGACCATTAATTTACTGCTCTGTGGATGTTACCATGCTCTTTAGTTTAACAGCTTATCATTGATTTCTTGAGGGAGATATTATATTTGGAGAAATACACATGGAACAAAAGCCCGAATGTTGCTGTAAATTTCCCACTGACAGGATGATCAAAGTATTGGGGCCTGGTTAGCCACACAGGGCTGGCGAACCAGTTTTCTAGAGTAGAGAGAGCCCCTCCGGCTACCAGGAGGCAACTTCATGTCTTCAGGCATCACAAATGCCTCTAAGGAAAGGTCATGTGTACCGCAGGGGGTGGGGGTGGGGGAGAAACAATAAAATGTCCATTAACTGGAGCCTAGTTAACTGGCTTATTGGCATCTATTAGAAACAAATTGCAAACAAAACTGATCCTATTATAAACTTCTCCTCATCCCCTCTGTCAAGGGCAGTCTCTGATTGGCTCACAAGGGGCCCCAGCAAATACAACGTTGTCAGATGGCTCCTTTATTTGCCAAAAGATTGGGTTTCTGCCAGTGGCGGGCTCCAGCCCCGTCTAGCAGAGGACTACAAAGTTGGGAGGGATACACGGCCCCATCCAACGGAAAGCACTGGAAAGACGACTAATGTACTCCTGCCACATACTTTCAGCAGGGACTTTTTCCCCCTAAGAAAACAGCAATTAAAAAAAAAAAAAAAGAGAGAGAGAGAGATCTGAATGGAAGAATGTGTACACAGAGTGCTGAGCTGAGTGGTGGAGGAGACCGATGCTTAATGTGTACTTTTTCTCATAATAAACTCTGCTCTAGTATCTTTACTGCTCATCTCCTATTTAATCTTATTAACAGTAAAACCTAAAAAGAGTCTGTGAAGCTAAGGAGAGGGTGTTGTCTTGGAAGGCAGTCTCCGTTTTTCCTGAAATGATTCATAAATCTGTTCGCCAGCCTTCCTCAGCTGCCCCTTGCTGAACGGACCTGCCAAGGTTCTCCTACAAGTAAGGGCAGGCCCTACGCAAGCAAGCAAAAATAGGTGGCTTAGGTTTTATCAGATTTCCTAATTTTCCAGGTTTGCTTCCCTCATTGAGATCCTGCTGGGCTTTTTTTTTCCTTTTCTTCTTCTTCTTCTTCACTTTATCTAAATAACATTAGGTTATAAACGTCATTCCATAACATACCATCTCTTTGACTAAGGGAAGCCTGCCTTTACCAAAATAATCAAATGTTCTTTATGGCCCTCCCTCTTAAAAGAAAACAGCAAATTCCATTTATAAGGTTGAAGTATAGTTCAAAGCGCAGCCAGCAGACATCGATTTTTATCAATCTTTGGAGAGTTCATTTAAGTCTACACCATTTCATCATGTAAGACAAAATGGTTGCTAAATGAAATTAAAAGGCAAATTCACCGAGAATAAAAAAGGAAATAATTCTTTATACAATACATCATTAACCTGTGGAAATAACTGCTGCGGAACATGATGGAGGCTAACGGCTTGGTAAAAATTTCTAAATGATTTAAAGCTTCTACAGATAAGACCTGCATTCGCGATTGTCAGCTCTGTCAACCTCACATTTCTGTACGCACCCTCTTCCCACAGACAGGATGTCTTACACTAAGGTGGGGAGACAGGCAGCAGTGTGGGTGAATGACATGTCCTGCCATCTCAGACCTTCATCTCACCTTATAGGTATGATGTCTTTGTGGTTCAAGGGGAAAAGAGGATTGGGGGAACTATTTGTCCTTTTCCAAGTGGCAGGTCTTTATTCCTCCTCCCTCTTGGGGGAATCAATCAAGATTTAGTGCAGCACAAATGGTCATTTGACTATGTCTAAAGGTCTGCAAGAGAATTACAAAATCACTTAAGCATTCTGATATAAAGGACTATTTAGAAGAAAACTCTGTGTGGCGGGGGGGGGGGGGGGTGAGGGGGGAAGGGGGTACATAACATAAAGTAAAATAAATAAGCCAGAGTAGGGTAAAAAGAAATAAGGAAGAACTCACTTCAGTACATCAAAGAAGTCTTCTTCGAGTATATCTTCAGAGAAAGTGAAATTGACTGTTAAAATACCTATAAAAATTTTAAAGACATTCATGAATTTTAATTTATCATCATGGTATTAAAAATATAGCCTCTTCTAATCATGGAGGCACCAAGAATTTTGTAACATGAAAGTTTTCCTGCTGGTAATTTGAGCCTTTAATTAATTATAACCTTTTAGAACAGGGCTGTTTAACTGCCAAAAAAAAAAAAAAAAAAAAAAGGTTACATAGAAATGATGAAAAAATCAGACTCGCTGCAGATTTTCAGCGAAGCCGCAAGTTGGTGAGCCACAGCTCTCCATTGATGAGTCAGCACTTCTGTGATTACAGGTGGAGAGAGCAATAAAATCTTGCTGAGTTTAGTTCTTGAAATTATATGGTTTCATAAATAGTATAATGTTGTTCTCAGCAGGTAAATGTTATATTTTAATGACATCCGTATTATAACACATACAAATTCTCAAGTTCAAGGTCGACAGAGCCTTCTATAATACAGTGTAGCTAGAGCCCTGCACTGAGGCTGCAGATGAATAATTCAGGCTCCCAAGACAAGAGGGTGTGGGAAAGAAACTGAGATCACAGTAACTTTTTAATTAGGAAAAAAGTGTTCTTCTGGAGGTACAGGAAATGTGTGTGGGTTTGAGCTGTTCAGTGCAATAACAGACCCGAATGAGAACTCCACTGTAATGAAGGGGTGAACCTGTTGTAGATGAAGAGCTTTGGTTTCCAGCCTGAATTATGTTAAAGTACAAGTCAACATGCTCCTTAATTAGTCTCAGGCCAGCATACTCCTGTTCACCTGATCACCTTTAAGCCCAGAATTTGAAAGGACAGGTAATACATTTGTACATCTAAACTCCCTCCTGAACTTATTAACTTTAAAAAAAAGTTGGAGGGACTAAGTTTGTGTGGGTCGTTCATAAATCAGCTTTATTTCATTGAAAACATATTCATTAGCTATAATCCTCCCAGCTGTTTACCTTTAGGGCCTCTGGAGTCCCTGACCAAGACTGGTGCGGATATTTCATTTTTATAAATGGCACGTTATTGTTCCTCTTTTAAAATATCTCTCTACAACATGGCAACTACAATTAATATAAGTATTGTACACTTGAAAATTACTTAGTGAGTTTAAATGTACTCACACACACAAAAGTAAGTGAAGTGGTGGATCTGTTAATTAGCTTGATTTAGCCATTGTCCAATGCATACATATGTCAAAACATTCTGTCTCAGTATCAAAAAAAAAAAAAAATCACACACACAAAAATACACCTTACTGTATAGCACAAACACACAAAAAAATGTCAATTAAAATGAACTAATGAATTAGTTAAAATATCTCTCGTGTACAGACAACTTAATAGTTTACAAAGCACTTTCCCTGGCACCAAATTTTATTTAAACCTCACAGCAAACTTTGAGGTAGATAACATCTCCATTTTACAGATGATGAAACCAAGGCTCCATAAAGCTGATTCATTACCTAAGGTCAAACCTGTCATTGTTGAAGTCAAGGAACAAGTTTAGGTCTTCTATCTTGCAAATCTACTCCTTGCCCTACCACCCCAAACTTCATGTTAGGAATGTGGAATAGCACATGATGTTCAGGAGCCATCTTTTTTTTACTTCTCTTTTTTTTATTGGTTGTTCAAAACATTACGAAACTCTTGACATATCATATTTCATACATTCGATTCAAGTGGGTTATGAACTCCCATTTTTACCCAAATACAGATTGCAGAATCACATCGGTTACACATCCACATTTTTACATAATGCCATATTAGTAACTGTTGTATTCTGCTACCTTTCCTATCCTCTACTATCCCCCCTCCCCTCCCATCTTCTCTCTCTACCCCATCTGTTGTAATTTAATTCTTTTCCTTGTTTTTTTTCCCTTCCCCCTCACAACCTCTTTTATGTAATTTTGTATAACAATGAGGGTCTCCTTCCATTTCCATGCAATTTCCTTTTTCTCTCCCTTCCCTCCCACCTCATGTCTCTGTTTAATGTTGATCTTTTCCTTCTGCTCTTCCTCCCTGCTCTGTTCTTAGTTGCTCTCATTATATCAAAGAAGACATTTGGCATTTGTTTTTTAGGGATTGGCTAGCTTCACTTAGCATAATCTGCTCTAAGCCATCCATTTCCCTGCAAATTCCATGATTTTGTCATTTTTTAGTGCTGCATAATACTTCATTATGTATAAATGCCACATTTTTTTTTATCCATTCATCTATTGAAGGGCATCTGGGTTGGTTCCACAGTCTAGCTTTTGTGAATTGTGCTGCTATGAACATCGATGTGGCAGTATCCCTGTAGTACGCTCTTTTAAGGTCTTCCGGGAATAGTCCGAGAAGGGCAATAGCTGGGTCAAATGGTGGTTCCATTCCCAGCTTTCCCAGGAATCTCCATACTGCTTTCCAAATTGGCCGCACCAATTTGCAGTCCCACCAGCAATGTGCAAGAGTACCCTTTTCCCCACATCCTCGCCAGCACTTGTTGTTGTTTGACTTCAGAATGGCTGCCAATCTTACTGGAGTGAGATGGTATCTTAGGGTGGTTTTGATTTGCATTTCTCTGACTGCTAGAGATGGTGAGCATTTTTTCATGTACTTGTTGATTGATTGTATGTCCTCCTCTGAGAAGTGTCTGTTCAGGTCCTTGGCCCATTTGTTGATTGGGTTATTTGTTATCTTATTGTTTAATTTTTTGAGTTCTTTGTATACTCTGGATATTAGGGCTCTATCTGAAGTGTGAGGAGTAAAAATTTTTTCCCAGGATGTAGGCTCCCTATTTACCTCTCTTATTGTTTCTCTTGCTGAGAAAAAACTTTTTAGTTTGAGTAAGTCCCATTTGTTGATTCTAGTTATTAACTCTTGGGCTATGGGCATCCTATTAAGGAATTTGGAGCCCGACCCCACTATATGTAGATCAGAGCCAACTTTTTCTTCTATCAGGTGCAGAGTCTCTGATTTGATATCAAGCTCTTTTTTTTTTTTTTTTTTTTTTTGCTGTCATAGAAAATGATGAATTAAACAGAATTTATTTCCAAGATCTTCAAAAATTATTACAAACATTAAGTATCCTTCTAAAAGTATCCCAAATTAAATCAAAGGCACATCATCAAAGTCAAACCCTTGTGACATGAAGAATTCTTTTAGGTCATAACATTTTCACATTACTTTGTTTTCAATCATTTGCAATGTTCTGTATGTAGGTCCTACTTTAAACATTTTTTTAAAGGCATGAAATAATGTAGTATCTTTTTAAAAGTGCAACCACAACTATAAAGTAAAGGAACTTAAAAAGAGATCAAATCTGCTTCATACATAAAATGGGACAACCTAATATATATCATAACATGAATCTTTCTAAACAACACCTCTTGTGTTAAATAAAACAATCTTATTTAGAAAAAATCAAGGCATCATTTGATTAGTAAAGTCTATTCTTCCCCCACAATTTTATACTTTCTTGTCTTCATTTAGTAATTGTAAATTTATGATAGAACAAATTTTATTATAGTATAAAAATCTTAGGAACAACAAATTACAAATACTCCAGTTTTTTAATAAACAAAAGTGTTTTCCTTCCTAAAATGTAAACATCCAGTTAATTAAACATACATGATATTCTAGTATAGCAACACCAGTAACTCACTTATTAAAGAGGTGTATTTTGGTATATTTGGTGGTAAGGTTTTTATCTTAATACAAAGCACTTTTTCAGAAGAACCAAGCCATTATTACTTAAAACAATTCTATTTCTTCACTCAGTTTCCTTATTTGAGTAGAAAATCATTAATTTCTGTAGAATTTTGGCTGTAAGATCAGGACACTGGAAAGGTCTGAAATATCTCAGTCATTTGGCTAAAGAAAAGTGTTTTCTTGAGACTTGGAGTCAGTCATTCATTACTTTGTGCTCGAAGGCATTTCTCAACAAACTTCTTCCAGTATAAACATCATGTAGAACATATCATTTGAAATATGTTAGCCCAAAAAGACTAAATCTAGGTCCTTTTCCTCTTAAAAAATAATAATGAAGGAGCTGGAGTCGCGGTTCAGTGGTAGAGTGCTTGCCTGGCATGTGTGAGGCCCTGGGTTCGATCAAGTCTTCAGAGTAAAATGCAGGATCTGGGCTCTTGGAAGGGGTTGCTTCTGGCTGGAACTCCAACCAGCAGAGCATCCTTACAGGCATTCTGCATGCAGTACTGCTGAAGCTCTGCTACAGCCTGAGAGACCTTGATCCTCTCCACGCTGGCCTCCAGCTTGAGCTGCTCCACCAGGTGCTGCAGGGCAATCACGCTGGCCCCAGAAGACATGGCGGCGGCAGCGCTGGCTCCGAGGGCGACTGACTGATATCAAGCTCTTTGATCCATTTTGAGTTTACTTTTGTGCATGGCGAGAGAAAGGGATTCAGTTTCATTTTGTTGCATATGGATTTCCAGTTTTCCCAGCACCATTTGTTGAAGATGCTATCCTTCCTCCATTGCATGCTTTTAGCCCCTTTATCAAATATAAGAAAGTTGTAATTTTGTGGATTGGTCTCTGTGTCCTCTATTCTGTACCATTGGTCCACCCGCCTGTTTTGGTACCAGTACCATGCTGTTTTTGTTACTATTGCTTTGTAGTACAGTTTGAAATCTGGTATCGCTATACCGCCTGATTCACACTTCCTGCTTAGAATTGCTTTTACTATTCTGGGTCTTTTGTTTTTCCATATGAATTTCATGATTGCTTTATCTATTTCTACAAGAAATGCCATTGGGATTTTGATTGGCATTGCATTAAACCTGTAGAGAACTTTGGGTAATATCGCCATTTTGATGATGTTAGTTCTTCATTCAGGAGCCATCTTTAAGCCATGGCATGATAGTTCATTATTGTGAATCTTTTAATGAATTGTGTTTTTTTACTGGTAGGAATATCATGGAAGAAAGTGCTATAAGAACTGCTATTCATTTGTTCCTGCCATCCTGAGATGAACAGCAAGTTGGGGAGTAGCAGGCCTGAGAGGTTGTCTATCCAACAGTTATCTCATCTGCCTTTCTTGGCTAAGAGAACCCTGTCCCTACCTTCCTTTGTGCAATTAGTGGGTAAATGAGTTGATCAAACCAATCAAGGTATAGTATCTTCTGCCAGTTCAGGAAAGAGCATGTGACGTTTACCAATGAGTTTCTGCCCAATAAAACTCAAGGAAAGTCTATGGGGGCTTTCTCAGGCAGATTTCCTTGGTTTTAAAGGGGTACCCATTAAGAAATACCCCCTCTTCTTTAATGAGTGATGTCATCTTGACTTGGGATAAGCCAGTCTCAGGAAAAAGTCAACTGGGAAGGACAGAAGCCGGGTCCTTGATAATAAGTTGATGGAGTCACCAACCTTGGAGCATCCTTCAAGACTTCCTGCTATATATATTAAAAAAAATAAGATTTGTTTATTTTTCAAGACAGTTGGTTTGTGGTTTCCTGCTACTTGCCAAATATCTAACAGAAAATCTGTCCAGGTAAACATTTGACACATATCTCAATTCATACTTTTAAATGTATGCTACAACCAGGTGAAGGTAGCTTAAATTGTCTAATACTATAGGATACTATCATATGTGTGAAATGCTTCAGCTTTAGATCTGAAAGCACCTGAAGGACCCAATATAAAATCATGTCTTTGTTTTTTAAAGAGAGAGAGAGAGAGAGAAGAGAGAGAGAGAGAGAGAGAGAGAGAGAGAGAGAGAGAGAGAGAGAGAGAGAGAATTTTTTAAATATTTATTTTTCAGTTTTCGGTGGACACAACTTTATTTTTTATTTTTATGTGGTGCTGAGGATCGAACCCAGCGCCCCACGCATGCCAGGTGAGCGCGTTACCATTTGAGCCACATCCCCAGCCCATGTCTTTATTTTAATAACAATGTATGATTATAAGTTTGGAGATCAGAATAATGAGAAAGTTATAAACCTACTAACTGAACACTTTAGCTAATAAATGTAGTCTTAAAAAAAATGCAATTTCCAATGGAGAAAATTCTTACATGGATGGACCAAGCTATCATCTTCCAACATCACAAGGATGTTTGTGATAACTCACGGGGTCCCCCAAATGACACTTAAGATGAGCCAGGCTCAAAAACACATCAGGACTTATAGTCACACTGAGAAAAACTCTCTACTTACTGAGTCTTCCTTGAAAGATGTAGTAATATAAAGGAAAGCAATGTAAGCCATATTTCAAAGAGAGAATAACCAAAAGATAAAATAAAAATGAGATGGTTACACATCTGAGTTCCAAATATCCCCATATATGTCATAATAATACCAATGAAGAACACCTTGAATCAGGAATGCTTGGGTTACACAATTTGCTATCAACAAAATCTCAGAAAATTCAGTTACTTTGAGATAAAGGTAATTTTCTCTAGCTCCTGCATAATCTGGATCAGCATTTCTCTGGACTAGTAGATATTAACAGATGTATGTGCTCCCTACCACACAAAAAAAGTAGGGGGTGGTCCTGGTTTGGGTCCCATGGAAATAGGGCTTGAGTCAAGGATTAAAGTGCAGTTTACTTAGAAGATAATCCCAGGAAACACTAGCAGAGGAGTGGGGAAGTGAGGTGGGGAGGGGAAGGGAGCCCATACCAGGTGCTTCATCAAACCAGCTACCACCCTCAGCAACTCCAACTCAGCCCTCCCAGGAACTCTGGCAAGGGTGGAGGAACATGCCTCAGTTTCCTAACTGAGAAGCAACTGAGGAATTTATCAACTAACTCCCTATGCATGTTCAGTTGAGCACCACTGTGGGGGCATTAACTCTCTCGTTCTTTCCCTTATCTGACTGTAGGCTGAAGTATTTGCATAGCCCCACCACCACCACCACCACCACCACCACCACTACCAAAAGGAAAAACACCTTCAGGCAAAGAATTGTGGGTGCTTGTAGAAAGCAACCTTCAACATGTGGAATGTGTGCTGAAAGGATGTGGGTGTGGGGTAGCCCCACTGCCTTTCTTATCCTCCCACTTGGTCATTCAGAGTACATTTTACGTTTTGCCATGTTGACGGCCCTGAGAAGACCTACCTAAGAAATTTGTGTAAGCTGGATTGATTTGAATTAGTACCTCAAGAGTATATCTAGTAGTTGGGCCAGGTGGTGCACGCCTGTAATCCCAGCAACTTGGGAGGCTGAGACAGGAGGATCTCAAGGTCAGTCTGGGAAACTTAGTACAGTAAGTTTCACTTTGGGAAAAGCTTCTTTAGATGAATGAATAATCATCATACACAATAGGTCAACTATGACACTCACACCTTTCTAAATGGAAACAATCCCCACCCCCCATGGTGGCCCAACTCCCACTTCCATTCCAGGCTGTCTTAAGTCATGTTTAGCTAGCAAATTGTCCACTCTGAGTCAAGGACTGACTCTTGATCCATGAGTACTTGCAGATCAGGAGAGATTCACGTTGTTCACACAAAAGATGAGCTGGCATTATTCCTTAGTGGTTTCATTTCAGAAACATGGAGAAATATAGGCTATTAGCAGGAGGAATAGAAGCATCAAAGATGTCTAAAGGGAAACCATGAAATAGCACTCGAGTACTGTGGGGCATCCTGGCTAGCTGAAATAATGAGGGTACCAAAACTATGAGAAACCAGAAACTCCGATTCATTGAAAGGTAAAACAGAAGAAAAGAACAAGTACCACGGAGCCAGCTGCAATCAGAAATGAAGAACAGATATCCTGATTGCTGAATCAAGCCACTGATGGAACTCTAAGGAAGGGTCCATAAACTCCTATTGCTCTGGCCATTAGGGCCATCCTAGATCCAGAAATGCCCTCCAGTTCTGGACCTCATGAGGTCAGGCCTTATTTTAGCTATATTCTTGGAATTTCATGAAGATCCGTGTTAATACTCACATAAACTTTTTCTCAAGTAGATCACTTTTGTTGACAACTGAACAGGTTTTGTCAATCAGTGGTCCATTAGGGCTTGTTGACAGGTCAAATAGGCAATATCTGTGACAAGGTTTCGACAGACCAGGAAGAGAGAAACAAGAAAGGGATGCCAAGGAGTCCTCTATTGAAAATGGGGGATTCTTGAAAATCTGTGAAATGGTGATATTTCTGCTTTTCATCTGGGTGCTGGGAAATGTCTACCCTGGTTCTGAATAAAAGCGAAGATCACTGGGTTCAAAAGTGGTCTAAGAAAATGTTATCTGGCCCATTCCTCATTTCTCCTCTTTCTACTCAACAACTTGAGCTTCAAGTCCTAGAGTAGAAAATAACATAAATTGGAAAAGGAAGGCTTGAGAGTCAGCCAGAAAATAAAACAGGTCAGGAGATAGGAGGTGGGTGGAGAAGATGATCCCCATCACCTTGGGCCTATGTGGATTTCTCACTGTTTGTTCCCCCGAATGGTGAAGATTCTAATAGAAACTTCCTTTGAAACAGCCTAATGGAAAGAAGTCGGTTTCAACACCAGCACCACCCCTTTCACTGTGTGACATAGAGGACAAATTACTCAATTCCGTGGGCCCCGGTTCCCTCATTTGTAAAATGAGAAGAACAACACATAATCTACAGCATTATTTTAATGACTAAATACAATGCCTGAAACATAATAAATTATACATTTATTCTTCTCCCTCTTAGAAAAGGGAAGGAAGTTACTGGACATCGGTATTGTCTATGCTTCTCTAAATCAGCTTTATTTACTTGTAACTTACTTCTAATCAGGGCGGGAGAGAATTGGAGAATTTCATACAGCCCTCTTCCCTGCATAGTACACACCACATACAGCTTTCCACAATCATGATCCTCAGATGCTGGAGGGGCGGTGGATAGCACTCTCCTTGTTTTACAGGTGAGGAACCTGGATTCAAGAGAGGTTTTGCAACTGGCCCAGGTCACACAGCTAGTGGACAGCGGAGGAGGGAGTAAGAACCTGGGTCCCAGACTTCCACGAGTGTTTGTCCCATCAGAACTTCTTGGGATTTCTTTTTTAACCTCAAATCAAATTCTCTATTCAAGATAAAGTACATCTCCCCAAAATGTCTGCTGTTTTCATTTTGTTTCTCTCCATGGGTAAATCCAAAAACACTTTTCCCTGTAGATCCTGCAGGGCTCTGCTGGTCTCCCAGCCTCCCCAACCTCCTTAACTGGCCTCTCTCTCTGTGCTTTCCCTGCGATGTTGTAGTTATCTTTTCCTTGGGACTACACTCATCGGAGGCCCATCCTAAATCCAGTTCTTCAGTAAGTGTTGGTTGGATGAATTCTTAAATGTATGGACATGGAAATTCGAATTCATTGGGTTAGATTAGAACACCTCAAATGTTAAGGTAAACAAGAGGGCCCTTGGTTGATTTCTTAATTGAGGGCGTGTAAATTACAGCTTAACAAACTAATGATCTCCAAGAACAATGGTCTACCCTAGCCGTTCCCTACAATTGAGACATAGTGGAAAATGCTGCAGATCTATTAGCCTAGGGATGTGGACAGTCGCTGCCCAGTGTTCCCCATTGGTAAAGAGGGTTCATACCTTAGATTATTTTAAGCTTATCCTTAGTTCTAGAATAGAAAAAAATACATATTCTATGTATTGAATTAAGCCCCAACTGTGCTTTGGGCTGTAAACTTCACTGTTGTTCTCAGATCAGATCTCAAAAAAATCATCCCGATTAACACATGATGTGTTTTCCCACAGACTCCCCCCTGAAATATCAGCCACAAAAATAAAGGCCTTTTGCTATCTTAGAGCAAAATGAACATCATTTTCCCTCTTTTCAGAATCGCTATTTTGATTTAAAAACACATAAACAGCCAGCTTAGTGGTGCCCGCCTATATACCAACAACTCAGGAGAATCACAAGTTTAAGGCCAGGCTCAGCCACTTAGTAAGGCCCTTTCTCAAAATAAAAAGGGCTGGGATGTAGCTCAGTGGTAAAGAGCTACTGGGCTAAATCTCTACTACTACTACTACTACTACTAATAATAATAATAATAGAAACACATGAACATTAGAGACTTTATATTAATTTGTTCATTTATTCTGTTCAAGTTTACTAAGCACCTGCTCAGTGAACAGTGCAGCATTTGACTCCCCAAGAAAGTCAATAAAATCTGGTCAATGATACTGACAGATCTCTGCATTAAGAAAACAATGATTCTGGAGAGTTCAGGAACCCTGGTGTCAGTGATCTTTCTGTTCTGATTATTCATGAGTGCTTTCAGGTGTAGGAAGGAAAGCGAACTCCACTGAACCAGTATTTTGCTTTCAAGAGTATGAAACAAAATCATTGCAAAAACATAGTATTCTCAAGCAAGGTGATGGCTCTTTAGGAGGGAGAGGGGAGTTCTCTTTTTAAAATTATTTGCAAACTATTGTGACAATAATAGAGCTGTACATAAGAAGACCTGGAAATATATCCTCTCACCATAGGACTTTTTATAAGGTGCCCCGATGCCTGTATTCAAGTAAGAGAATGCCTGTGGGTTTCCCTTTATTATTTTCAAGACCAATGCTAAGTTGAGTTGGAGTGTAAGAATCAAAGCAGGGGAATTATTTCAGCATACATACTTAATGGGTGAAATCTTAGAATACCAAGCAGCTCAAGAAATAGGAGTTTTTGTAGATGCTATTGAACCATGAGGCAGTTAATGAGTGAAGAAATGTCTTTGGAATTGAGAGGGGAAAAAAGTAATAAGATTTCCATTTCTCTAGGGCATAGCTGGGGGAACTGATTAAACTAAAACTCGGGAAAAATCTACTTAACATAGGTGTAGTTATCGATGATCCATCACTAGTTGTTTGAAACCAGTCACTGTCTTCTGTAATAATCTTAAAAAAGTGACCCATCCCTGGTGACTCAGATCTAGTGGAAGTTAAACTAGAAAAACCTAGTGAGCATGAGTGAATAGAGGTAGTGACAATGGCAGCCTGCCTTAATTTCACATCCTATGTGATTTTATCATCATTACATCTATGTCCTACATCACATTGGAAATTAAACATCTGTTATGTTTGCTCCATGTGTTGTATGTGAGACAGACATACAGGCAGATGATTGTGGGTATGTATTACCTATAATGACATTATATATAACATATATTACATTTCAAGAGAGACAGAGCATCCCACAGTGCAATGTTGAAAAAATTTCCAAGAATTTACTTGAAGACTTGGATACCACAACTTTAAAGGAATGTAAAAGAATGCAAAATTTTGAGCAAAAGTCAAACACAAAAGATAGCCTAAAATTCCACTTATGCAAAATACAACAACAGGACAACCCAACCCATGATGTTAGAACAGGACACTGTCCTGGAGGGAGTGATGACCGAAAGAAAGGCAGGGCAGTGGGACTCCCGGTTGCTGGTCACCATCTTTTCTTCGTGTGCTGCTACATGAGCATGCTCAGCCTGTAAAACTCATCCAGCTGCAGCCTTGACATCTGCACACTCTGGTCAGTGGGTCAGAAGCAGATGTGAGGTGAAGTTAGGAGAGCAAAAGCTGAATTGGAGAATCACCTCTCTGAGAAGGAGAAGTGGGGAGCAGGCTTGGGCAGGAAGAGCAGTCAGACCATGGCGCAGGGCTGGCAAATCCTCTGCCAGCTCATGGGGAGCTCCACAGCAGAAATGGCTCATTGGAGAAGTTCCAAGACAGATACGATTGATTAGGCCCTGGTAACAAAATCTTGCTCAAACATTGAGGGGGCCACTTTGAGAAGAGTATCCTCACCTCAGAAGCCAAGTGAACCTGAAGTTGTTAACACTAACAGGCCAAATATGTTAGGTATCAATATGCCAAATATGGTTAGGTATCAATCCTCTAGGATTGACTCCAAGATTAACTTGTGGTAAAAAGGTCACACAATTTTGACATTATTATTTGTCTAGCTTGTTCCTTAGTTATTTTAAAACGCTTTTGTAAAGTATTAGCATTGACATGGAACCTTTTATGAAAATTTATAGCTTCTTCTAGTGTAGAGAAAATATGTATGTCATGTGTAGTTTTATCTGCTAAATCATTGCCCAAACTAAGGGCTCCAGGCAATCCTGTATGTGCCCTGATATGTCCTATAAAGAATGGATCTTTTCTGTCCCAGATTAAACTTTGTATAGTGGAAAACAAAGAGAAAACAGTAGAAGAAGGGGAAATCCTACCAGCATCTTCAAGGGATATTATAGCATTAACTATATACTGACTATCAGAAAATAAATTAAATACAGAATCTTTAAACATCACAAAAGCTTGTAATACTGCATTAAGCTCTACCTTTTGAGCTGATTGTTTGGGTACTAAAAATGTAAAAGTTTGATCAGGTGTAACTATTGCTGCTGTACCATTATTTGACCCATCAGTGAATATATTTGGAGCATTCATGATAGGTGTTTTTCTTGTCATTTTTGGAAAAATTACAGGATGCAATGACCAAAAAGACAATAAAGGATTAGATGGTAAGTGGTTATCAAATGAAACATTAGATTTGCACATGATTATTGCCCAAGTATTTAACTCATTAGCTAATTCATCAATTTGATTCATAGTATATGGAGTAATAATTTTATTGGGAGAAATTCCAAATACTCCCTTTGCTGTTTTTATTCCTTTGAGTATTAATTGTCCTACAGCCTCAGGATACCTAGTAAGAGTAGTGTTAGGAGAATAAGATACATGTATCCATAATAATGGACCTTCTTGCCAAAATACTCCTGTAGGAATATTTTTTGTTGGTAGTACAATAAATAATAAAGGCAAACTTATATCAATTCTATCCAAATGCATATTAGGATATCAAATGAAGGTCCCGATTCTCCTGTTGGACCTTCATGATTTAGTGCGGGGATAGTACATGCAAAACGTGGACTATCCTCGGGATGAATTGGAATTGAAAAAAAAACAATCTTTAATATCTAAAACTAAAACATACCAAGTTTTTGGCAAAGCAGACAATTGAGGAATTCCCGATTGAGCAGGTCCCATAATGACCATTTCATTATTAATGGCTCTTAAGTCTTGCAATAATCTCCATTTACCAGATTTCTTTTTGATGACAAAAATGGGAGTATTATGGGGAGATACAGAAGGTTGCATATGTCCTTCCGCTAATTGTTGTTTGACCAGATCATGGGCTACTTGTATCTTTTCTTTAGTCAAGGGCCACTGAGGAACCCATACTGGTCTTTCTGATTTCCATGTAATTTTTATTGTCTCAGTGGCCCTTTGTGAAAATCCAACCCATGTCTGTCTGTTCCTTGATCTATTTGTTTTGGTGCTGCTATACCTTGTTCTTGTTTTTCTAATCTTTTTCCTTTCCTAAAACCTTGTCTAGCCATAATAGTGGGTGCATTTTGATTGATGTTATTTGTTAATGTCAAACCTAATTGATCTAAGACATCTTGTCCCCATAAATTTACGGGAAGATGATCCAATACATATGGCTGTATAGTTCCTTCACATCCTTCAGAATCCTTCCAATCTAATACCATTGCGCTTCTATCGGGATTAGTTGCCACTCCTAGGCCTCGAAGCGTTTGAGTGGCTTGTTGTAATGGCCAATGTTTTGGCCATTCTTGACGAGAGATGATGCTAAGGTCTGCACCTGTATCCAGTAGCCCATTAAATTCATGTCCTTGAATATTTAGTTTTAGCATGGGGCGAGAATCTAAATTTAAAGAAAGCATAGCCCAATCTACACCTGTGGAGCCTAATCCCTTGGAACCTCTTTCTACAGCATGACTGGAAAATTTATCATGTAGGCTTGGTATTATTAGTAACTGTGCTATTCTATCTCCTGGTGAAATTACTGATATACCCTTTGGAGAACTGGCTATAATTTTTATTTCACCTTCATAATCGGGATCAATTACCCCAGGACTTATCAAAAGTCCTTTTAGAGTAGAAGAGCTGCGTCCCAATAATAAGCCTACTGTTCCTTTGGGAAGAGGTCCTTTTACCCCTGTGGGAATGATTTGAACTCCCATCTCTGGAGTTAGTACTGATCTGGCGGAGGCGCAGATGTCCAACCCTGCGCTCCCTCTGGTTTGTCTGAAAAGGGATCTGATGGACAATGTGTCCTGGTCACTACCCTGATGGGGTTGCTGGGTTCCTCCAGTGCTCTGTATATTTGTGGTTTGGGGCCCTGGAGCATTGGGGCCCCCTGTCCATTTTTTGGCAATGGAGCCCGATGCCTTTGTCCATGATATTGTGGATAAACACCTTGTCCTTGTTCGTTTTTTGATAATGGAGTACCCTCTATGGTGGTTTGAGAACGGCATTCATTAGCCCAATGTAATGGAGTACCCTCTATGGTGGTTTGAGAACGGCATTCATTAGCCCAATGTCTCCCTCTACGGCATCGTGGGCAAATACCCGGTATTCTACTCCTTTGATACCTAGTTTTGTTAAACCCTCCTCCTATGGGGCAATTCCTTTTAAAATGTCCTGTTTGTTGAGAATTGTAGCATGTTCTTGGCCTGGTATATAAAGCCTGTTTTACTACAGCTGCCACAATTTGCCCTTGTTCATTAATGTCTCTGGCATCTAAAGCCTGTTTTACTGCAGCTGCCATGACTTGCTCTTGTTCATTAATGTCTCTACATAATTTAATATATGTGTTTAAATCTTCCTGTTTCCATGGTCTAATGATATCTCTGCACCAACGATTCGCTTGGTCATAAGCCAGTTGTTTTATTAATGGCATTGCTTGTTCTGTATTCCCAAAAACTCTGGTAGCTGTTTGAATAAGCCTATCTACAAATTCAGCGTAAGGTTCATTAGCTCCTTGTATTATCTTAGATAATTGACCTTGTAAACCTCCATGTCCTTGTAAAGTCTTCCATGCCTTAACTGCATCTACAGCAATTTGTGAGTATACGCCAGGATCATATGCAATTTGTTGCTGCCGATCCTCATAAGGTCCCTTTCCTAACAACATATCTAGATTTCTCTGAGAATAACCAGCTGCTGCATTTCGCCTAGCCGTCTCCTTGCAAAATTCCTCATTGGCAACCTTCCATAACAGGTATTGTCCTTCATTTAGCACAGCTTTACAAATATTAGCCCAATCTGCTGGCGTCATGTTTAAGTTGGTAATGGATTCGACCAAGCTTACAGTGAAGGGTGCTTGGGGACCATAGGTTGTTACAGCCTCTTTTAGCTCCTTCACTGTTTTGAAATTTAAACCCTGGTAAATTCGCTACCCTCCTACCTCAAATACAGGGCATACTTGAGATCCTGTCTCAGGATCCCAACTATCAACTGCGGGGGTTGGGAGCCTCCTAGCATATGGAGGTGGTGCTGTTGATTGGACACTTATGCCCTCTGGTGATAGAATGCTGTTAGTAGCAGTCTCCTGTAGAGGTGGTGCTGTTGGTTGGACACTTACTCTCTCTGATAGAAAGGTGTTATTAGCAGTCTCCTGTTGTAACTTTTCCCCTGATGGCTTTTTCTGCTCTAAACTTCCTTCCTCTGTCTCACTAGCTTGAAAGACCTTCTCTTTTACTTGAATCTTTTCCTCTTTCTGACTAACTTGAGAGACCTTCTCTTTTACTTGAATCAATATGTCTTCTCCTTCCTCTACCTTTGTCTGAATTGAAGGCTTTGGACTAAACAAACCAGATACGAGTGTCCACAATGGCAATGTGCCAACTGGCAGAGTCCCTGGGTTGTTCTTTTCTATTCTTTTTAAATCTTCACCATGATGGTTCCATTGTGATATATCTAACAACTCCTCCTTAAAAAGCCATGGGCTACATTGTTGTATTGTATCAACGTATGCCCTGACTGTTCTTGATTTTACTGAGATGCCTCCTTCCTCTAACAATTTACTTAACAGTCTTTCGGTTTGTTTTTTACTAATTGATGATCCCGTATTTCTGCTATAATACAACCCAACAAGATGACGCCAAACAAAACCGAGACAGAATGAAATAAAAATGGAACCATACAATATCATTATATCAACCTTTCTATCCTCCTGAAATGTCCATCCGTCCTTTCTCCCTATCTGTTCCTCAGACGCAAATAGTTTTTCCTCAGATGTGAGCGTTTTTTCTTCCTTCTCACTCATCTCCAGGGACAGGCAAGTTAAAACAAAAATGAAGCAAAACAAAAGAGGAATCTTAGAATGGCTACCCATCCTCTCGCCCTGCCCTCAGGGGCGAGCAGTTTACTTACCCTCAGTGGCTCCCCGTGCGGGCCACCAAATGCCGCAGTCTGGCTGGGCACAATTCAGGAGCCACTTGTCAAAAGAAACAAACTTTATTTTTAGAACTACAAACGCCAAACAAAACAGCTCCTCAGGAAAAAACCCTCAGAGCCCAACTGCCACCACCGGCTTCCCACAAGCCTCTCACCCCCACACAACCCTCACCACCTCCCACAATCCTCCTGTTCTTGAGGCTGATTGGCTGGGTCGCATGGGCGGAGCCAAAGAAGTCCCCCAATGAGCAGCTCCGTGGAGGAGCCAATCAGCTAGATGTTGCTGGGGCCGCTGTGAGCCAATCATCAGCTGGCAGTCTGAAGGGCAGGGAAACAGCCCAATGAACATCACCGCAGAGGAGCCAATCAGCTAGATGTTGCTGGGGCTGCTGTGAGCCAATCATCAGCCGGCAGCTGGAAGTTTGCTGGTAGCTGGAAGTTTGCTGGGGCCCCTTTGGCTGTGGCTCTCAACAACGACTGATTAGGCCCTGGTAACAAAATCTTGCTCAAACGTTGAGGGGGCCACTTTGAGAAGAGTATCCTCACCTCAGAAGCCAAGTGAACCTGAAGTTGTTAACACTAACAGGCCGTCAGGTGATCATATTCTTTGCAAATGGGTAATGAAGTCTTTCTTAAAGGGGGTTCAAGTGGCATGTGGATTCATATAGTAAGAAGTGAACTGTGGTTATATTTTACCTATTGATGACATATATATAATATATATACTATTAGTTCAGGAAGTGGATTGCAGGTATATATTACCTATAATGACATCATATATAACATATATTACATTTCAAGAAATGTTTTTAAGTAAAAAGAAAGTGCCATATACTCCAGGTGTTCTCAACATCTACTTGCACAGATCCCCAGTGTTATACAAGTTAAATAAATGGAAATAAGTGGATTTTTTCCTTTTCTTACATTTTGACAGAATAAAAAGGCTAACATAATGCATCTTTTCTCGATAAGTTTTTATCTCATAAATGCTTCTTAAATCTTTCACAGACTACCACATGTCTGTATAGGAACAAGATGAAGTCTGATTTAGCAGAAAGTTACATATTTTATCACATCAATTTGTCAAGATATTTTACGGCGCACCATAAAGTCCAAGTGTCCCAACATACAAACAAGTTTGAAGACCAACTAAGCTTTTTGGAAAAAAAAAAAAGAAACTAGAACAGTGAGGAACCCACAAAAGATTGAGGCCATAATCACCAACCACTGGGGAGCAAATGGCCCAGCCTCAAAGTATACAAGCTGTCACTGTGCTGTGTGTCTCCTGTGTGTCCTGGATCTTGTATAGTGTGTGGTTCCTAACTTGTTAAGTTCTCTAGTTATTCCTTTAGGCTCACGTGGATTGAACCTGTTGCTTAGTCTCTTCATGTGCATATCCATCTGCCTGTCCTGTGACCACAGACACCTAAGCCTAGAAATTAGTTGCACCCTCTGGATTCCAACACACACACACACACACACACACACACACACACACACACCTTCCTAATTATCCTTTCTGAATCTTCCCACTTATAATCTCTTACCTCATATCAGACTTTCTGACTGATCCACTAATCTGATCTTGTTCCCAGACCAGAGGACTCTAGGCTCCCCCTATCCTATAGCCAGCCACCCTGGTGCTAAAATATGTTATATACAGGAGTATTTTTAGAAGTTCATAATAGAGCCAAGTGTATGTAGCCAGGAGGATGTATGTTAAGTCCTCCTGAGAATAGGATGAAATAGCAATCATTTGAGGGTTGTGTCGTTAGAAATAACTTAGTGTACAATAAAAAGTGATCAAATAGTCTCTTACCTACAAGTGTAATAACCAATAAAATTTCAGTACTAAAAAATCCAATAAACAATTCATAAATGACCACTAGCAGGAGACATTTATTGTTTTAGTGGCAGAGTCCCATCTCCCTTGTTTGGAAAGAGCATCCTGTTTGCTTTTAGGGTCTTACCTTCCCACCAGAGTAAGCAACTTTGGTGGGTTTGTGAACCAAGGCACCCTTGCATTTCCAAGTCCAGATGAGAACATGTGGTCCACACTAAACCAATCAGGCTGCTGGGATTTTGCATCTTAAGCACAGTGCAAAATGGCAGGAAAAGAAATTATTAGAAATCTATTACAACAAGGTATGTATCCTGACAAAATGGCCCAATAGTTCCATCTCCTTCACCTTGGATGCTACTGTTCTTTCTTGACCTAGCTTTAAAAGGAAAAGAATAGTTTTCAGCAAAAAACATTTTAATGAACTCCCACGAAAGGAATGGCATGCATATAAGACAAGGCCTACAATCACCTCAGTCTACTCCCTGGAGAGAGCTTCTAGGCTGTGGTAAATCCACAAAGAACTCAAAGATCCTGGACTGGAGAGAGCAGGAGATATAGAGAGGCCAAGGCAGTTAGAGTGGCAGAGAAGAGAAACTGCACAGGTTTATTGAGGGGTCACCCTCAAATCTTTACCAAAGTACCACTTAATGCACGTGGGTGAGGAAAACACCTGAGACTGGGAAAAAAGTACTGAAAGTACTCCAGAAAGCATTCAGTCCCAGGAATAGTCACCGTCCCCAACCAGAGTATGGAAGCTAAGAAGCACAGCAGGTCAGGTAGACTGCTCAGAGTGGGGCAAAAACTCCAGTCTAAACTGAAGCTCTAGTTTGGCCTTTAAGAGATTGAAAATAGGGGCTGGGGATGTGGCTCAAGCAGTAACACGCTCACCTGGCATGTGTGTGGTCCAGGTTCAATCCTCAGCACCACATACAAACAAAGATGTTGTGTCAGCCGAAAACTAAAAAATAAATATTAAAAAAATTCTCTCTCTTTTTTTTAAAAAAAGAGATTGAAAATATGACTGAAATTATGAGATGGTTCTATGTGACTTACTAGCATCCCAGAACAAAACTCAAGAATATATTTAGGAACTAGCACCCAAGAAGAAAATATGTAATCTTTGGGATCAAAATAGAAACTAGTAGGCACATAAATGAGCAGGAGAATACGACCCATAGTGAAGATAAAAACTATTCAATAGAAACTGACCCAGAGATGACTCAATTGAGAGAATTTTAGACAAGGATGTTAGAAACAGTTGTAACTGGATTATGTATATTCAAGAAACTGGAGAAGAGACTGAAAATGGAAAACTAGTAGATTTCGGGGGTGGAGAATGAAGGAACTTTGGATTGTGCAGAAAGGAGTGAGGAGAGGGGAAGGGAGGGGTTGTGGGAATGGGAAAGATGGTAGGATAAGACGGACATAATTATCCTTATATACATGTATGATTACACTACCAGTGTGACTCCATACCATGTTCAGCAAGAGGAAAAAGTTGTGCTCCATTTGTGTACAATGTGTCAAAATGCATTCTACTGTCATGCATAACTAATTAGAACAAATTTTTTTAAGTTTAAAAAAATTTTTTAAAGGAACAATGCATAATATGTAAAAAAAAATTACAAACCAGGAGAATCTGAATTAAGTCTATACTTTAGTTAATAGAACTGTCCCAATGCTAGTTTTTTAGTTTTGATAAATGCACCATGATAATGTATATTAACATTGAAGTAAACTGGGCACAGGATATATGGGAACATTATACTTATCTTTGAAACTAAGAAATAAGTCTAACATTATTTGAGAATAAATTTTTTAAAAGGGACAACACAAGGTCGTGTACCAAGAAAAGAAGATCTAAATCAGATTTCTAGAGATGAAAACTACAACATCTCAGATTATAAGTATATAGTATAAATATCCTGGATGTGATTAACAGCAGATTGGACACTGCAGAAGAAAGAATTCACAGTCTTGAAGCTATTTAAATAAATAAGAGCTATTTAAAATGAAACACAGAGAGAAAAATATTTTAAAAAAGAAAAGAACAACAGTGACAACTTTCTGAGTCTAATATACATGTAACTAGAGTCTCTGAAGATGTGAAGGGGCAGAAAAAAATGTTTGAAGAAATGATAGATAAAAGTTTTCCCAATATCATTGCCCACAGCTCTAAGAAGATCAACAAACCGCAGGCACAAGAATCATGAAAAATACTACAGCTAGGCACTTCCTAAGCAAATTGCATAAAATAAGTGATAAAGAGAAAAAGTCTTAAAATCACTCAGAGAATGTACATAAATATAAGAAACTTTTATCAAGAACCTACTATGGGGCTGGGATTGTGGCTCAGTGGTAGAGTGCAGATTTTAGAAGTGAATCTTCTGTCATCATCTATTTCCTAAAAATATATCCACCTATCTGTTTCTAGAAAGCACACTTTGTACACAACACTGTGATGAGGAGTGGCCTCCAGGCCTTTGCTGCCAATCAACAGAGGATTCTAGCATGCTGCTTGGTGTCTATTTGGATTACACCAGCACAAAGCCTGGGCAGGGCCTTTTCCTTAGCACTCCGTTCTAGTTCCTCTACTCCTCTCCTTTGCTATTGGAGTGTGCCTCCCTTCAAAAAGAACAACACCCAAACTTGAACCAAGAGGATTTTCTGCTCACTTTGGTTGTCCCACAACTCATTATTCCACTACAGACCCAGCTGCCATATATTTAAATCATCCAAGGCATTAGCTGGGGATGGATTTATCCTGAAGTTTTCATAACAGAGATGGCCACAAGGGATAGAGGGCTTTTAAATGTCCCCTCTTCTGCACGCAAGTGATAACTTCACTCTTTGGTGAGCCCCTGCTGCTTTACTATTATGCTCACTGAGAGGGAAATATTACAGATGAACATAAAGTTTTAATATTTTGGATGTTGGATTGCACACCAGGTAGTTGTATCTTTTTTTTAACATTAATGTATTCTAAGATCAGTTATATTTAATGCTCCTGGTTCCAGCTGGTCCCCATGCCAAATGCAAAAGAAAAAAAAAAAACTTGTAGAATATCCAAATAGTCTGAGTTAAAAGGAAACATTTTGCTCAAACTTCCACCCAGAATAATTATCCTTTCTATTGCATTCTTAACAGCACCAACTTTCTCAATTAAATGGGCATATTAGCTGATTTATGTAAACAGCTAATCCAGGATCTGGAGAGAAGATTGCAAATCAAGGACTATCACAAGTAACAGAAAAGCAGGATCACAACAAAGAGATTGTCAGGAGCAAGGCCATTATAAAGAGCTGTGTAGACTGTGCCCTGCACAATTCAAAAGTTACAATAATTGGTGTCCCTGAAATGTACAGTGTAAAACCTACACAAATTCCATAGCAGCCCTAAGCAAAAGTGAAATAGAAACAACCCATAGCAAGGAGGTTGAATATATATATATGATTAGGAACTCAAGCAAACAACCTGGGTAAAAAAAGTCAAAACCAAGAATAAATTTTTGATTTTGGATGATGAATATAGGCATCCACATTAAGAAGGTAAATCTGAAGCTAAGCATAGTGGCACACACCTGTCATCCCTGAGGATTGGGAGGCTGAGGCAGGAGGATCAAAAGTTCAAGAGCAGCCTTAGTAACTTAGCAAGGCCCTAAACAACTTAGCGAGACCCTGTCTCAAAAATTGAAAGTGGTGGGTGGCAGGGCTGGGGATGTGGCTCAGTGGTAAAGGGCCCCTAGTTCAATTCCCAGCTCTGCCCCCACCACCAAAAAAAAAAAAGAAAGAAAGAAAAATAAAGAAGGTAACTCTGCCTCATCCTAGCTCATCAAGCCTTTGACATGTACTTACACTTACTTAATTGTAGCTTTCATTACTCAACTTCATTACTCAACCTAGACCTGTGGTCATCCACAACCGTAATATTTTCTTCCTTTTCTCTCTCAGGTCTCCACTGTGGTACCTCTAACAATGACATCTCTCCAATAGGAATACAAGGCCTTAAAAGTGGTTGTCTGTGCCTATTCTTGTCACTATAACAAAATAACTAACACTAGGGAATTTATAAAGAGTAGAAATATATGCTGGGCAGTTCTTTTTTTTTTTTTTTGAGAGCCACAAATTTAATGATCTTTTGTATTTTCAGTCAGATTTGAATAGATTTATCCTTGACATGGGGTTTCCTACAGCATTCACTTTTCATTATAATACTTCTAAGTACTAAAAAGATTAAAGTGTTTGGGTCATTATTTCTTTTTTTTTTCTTTTTTTATTGGTTGTTCAATACATTACATAGTTCTTGATATATCATATTTCACACTTTGATTCAAGTGGGTTATGAACTCCCATTTTTACCCCGTATACAGATTGCAGAATCACATCAGTTACACTTCCATTGATTTACATATTGACATACTCATGTCTGTTGTATTCTGCTGCCTTTCCTATCCTCTACTATCCCCCTCCCCTCTCCTCCCCTCCCCTCTTCTCTCTCTACCCCCTCTACTGTAATTCATTTCTCCCCCTTGTATTATTTTTCCCTTTCCCCTCACTTCCTCTTGTATGTAATTTTGTATAACCCTGAGGGTTTCCTTCCATTTCCATGCAATTTCCCTTCTCTCTCCCTTTCCCTCCTACCTCTCATCCCTGTTTAATGTTAGTCTTCTTCTCATGCTCTTCTTCCCTACTCTGTTCTTAGTTACTCATATGGAAAAATAAAAGACCCAGAATAGCAAAAGCAATGCTAAGCAGGAAGTGTGAATCAGGAGGTATAGAGATACCAGATTTCAAACTGTACTACAGAGCAATAGTAACAAAAACAGCATGGTACTGGTACCAAAACAGGCAGGTGGACCAATGGTACAGAATAGAGGACACAGAAACCAATCCACAAAACTACAACTTTCTTATATTCGATAAAGGGGCTAAAAGCATGCAATGGAGGAAGGATAGCATCTTCAACAAATGGTGCTGGGAAAACTGGAAATCCATATGCAACAAAATGAAACTGAATCCCTTTCTCTCGCCATGCACAAAAGTTAACTCAAAATGGATCAAGGAGCTTGATATCAAATCAGAGACACGGCATCTGATAGAAGAAAAAGTTGGCTACGACCTACATACTGTGGGGTCAGGCTCCAAATTCCTCAATAGGACACCCATAGCACAAGATTTAATATCTAGAATCAACAAATGGGACTTACTCAAACTAAAAAGTTTTTTCTCAGCAAAAGAAACAATAAGAGAGGTAAATAGGGAGCCTACATCATGGGAACAAATCTTTACTCCTCACACTTCAGATAGAGCCCTAATATCCAGAGTATATAAAGAACTCAAAAAATTAGACAATAAGATAACAAATAACCCAATCAACAAATGGGCCAAGGACCTGAACAGACACTTCTCAGAGGAGGACATACAATCAATCAACAAGTACATGAAAAAATGCTCACCATCTCTAGCAGTCAGAGAAATGCAAATCAAAACCACCCTAAGATACCATCTCACTCCAGTAAGATTGGCAGCCATTATGAAGTCAAACAACAAGTGCTGGCGAGGATGTGGGGAAAAGGGTACACTTGTACATTGTTGGTGGGACTGCAAATTGGTGCAGCCAATTTGGAAAGCAGTATGGAGATTTCTTGGAAAGCTGGGAATGGAACCACCATTTGACCCAGCTATTCCCCTTCTGGGTCTATTCCCTAAAGACCTAAAAAGAGCATGCTACAGGGACACTGCTACATCGATGTTCATAGCAGCACAATTCACAATAGCAAGACTGTGGAAGCAATCTAGATGCCCTTCAATAGACGAATGGATAAAAAAAAATGTGGCATTTATACACAATGGAGTATTACTCTGCATTAAAAAATGACAAAATTATAGAATTTGGAGGGAAATGGATGGCATTAGAGCAGATTATGCTAAGTGAAGCTAGCCAATCCCTAAAAAACAAATGCCAAATGTCTTCTTTGATATAAGGAGAGTAGCTGGGCAGTTCTGTAGGCTAGAAAGTTCAAGGTCAAGGTGCAGGCAGATTTGGTGTCTATAAGGGTCCAGTCTCTGATTCCCAGATGACTTTTTATACTGCATCTTTGGGGGAGGGGGAGAACACTGTGTTCTCACATGGCAGAAGGGATACGAGGGCAAAGCCTAGTTCATTCCCTCCAGCACTCTCATAGGATCGTTCATCCTGCTTTTTTGTGTGCTCCAATCCTCAAAGCCCAACCTCTTAATCCTGCTGCACTTGGGATTAAGTTCCAACATGAATTTGGGGGGAACACAAACATTCAAACCATAGCAGCAAGCACACAAGAATAAAACAGAGCAAAGCAATTCTGCTTCTAGGAATGTTCTCAAAGGAAATAGTCATCAGTATTATTAATAACAGTGATAATAGGAAACAACAGAGATGTCCAACAACAGCAAATTGTTTAAATAATCTGCTATAGTTGTACAACACAGTACTAGATGGTAGTTTTTAATTATTATTACAAGACCAGAGCTGCAATGGCTTATGAATCTGATTATGGATCAGAAAATTCCAAAATTATAATGTACATAAAATCTTAATGATGTGGAAGGATGTTTATTATTTGAGGATATATCTGAAAACAAGATTACAAAACAGCATGACTACAACCATTTTTAAAATTCTACCTAGATATCAGAAAGACTTGAGCAATAATATGGTAAAATATTTGCAATAGTTATTGCTGATTTTTAACAACCTTTACTTGTGAAATTATTTTTTTCCAACTTCAAAAGAAATAATGCTATCATTATATAAAAGTGGGGGTTTAAAAGTCCAAAGAAAAATAAAATTATCCATAATCTTATCATCCAGGAAAAAAAATACTAATACTTTGGGGCATATATTTTTTAATGTTTTGACATTCAAAAATGTTTTTTTTATTATTATAAAACTAATACATGTTCAGTTTTGAAAATACAGATAAACAAAAAAGAAAAATATTTACTGAATGATTTCTGTTTTCTTTCATTGGCTTATTTTTATCCTACAAATTTTCAGCAATGAATATAAATTGTTTTGGAATGAAAAATAAAATATGAACTGATCTTGTTTCTCCTATTTCCTCAACATCATCTGAATTACAGGAATTCAGAAAAGAAAATCACTCGGTGTTAATGACTGATAATGGCTTAATATATACCCTTCTCCCAGTTTAGCTGGGGCTTTCTGTAATTTTTCTTTCTTACTAGGAAGGGCATTGGCCTGAAACCTACAGAAACACACAAAGCTGTGGAGGAGAAATCAGGAATTGAGGCCAAGCAGGACTGAAGTCCTTAGCAACCTGCAGAGCTGCAGGCTGGTCTTAAAGCGAGGCTTTAATATATAAATTGAGATGGGAACTCAACACTTCAGGACCAGGTAGGGGCTGGTGTTGCTTGCCAAAGGTCTGACCATAAGATACAGAAGTAAAGTGAGTTAAGCCTTCAAAAATAGCTGCCTGGTCCAGTGGAGGTGACCAGGAAACAGAGAGGGCAACAATCCTAAGGAATCTAGGGAATCTTCTAACTTAGGATGTCCAGGCAAGAATGCAATGCAGAATCAAGGCAGAATCCCATCCCATGGTTAAGGGAAAGCATAGGAGAGTGTTCTGGATACAGTGGTACCCAGAGCTTATCCTGGACCCCTGGATCCAGGACTTGACTGGATATGAAAACATTTATCCAGTCATGGATTTGTTAATCAAGTATTGATCAAGCTACTGACTAACATCACACAAAGGAACACAGAGACAGACTGTGAGGTAAAGCACCTAGGGTACAAAGTTTAGAATGGGGAGAGATTGACAGGGAAGAATTTTCTAAGGAAGTGAGATTTAATCTGAGAACCAAAGGCTGAACAGGAATTAGGCAGATAAAGATTGGGACAGAAAGCATGTCAAACAGAGAAAGCAGCTTAGACAAGAAGTCTCAGGGCAAACAAAAGCCTGTATATCAGCTCCGACAGGTTACGGCTGGACACCCAAGCCTGAGTCACACACCCCACCTGACCCATCCCACCCCCACCCTGTGGCTTGGAGTACAGACCTCAGCTTGGCACACTGATGGCCCCAGCTGTGAGAAGCTGAGATCAGAGCTACACTATGATTTTTCAGGGACCAGATACTTTTTACCTTCATGGGCTATATTTCTTCTGTTAAAAAAAAATTAAGTTAAATTATATTTTATGACTGAGATGATAAAATGATGAATATAGCCCAGGCTATATTATATTCATTTTTTTCTTCTGATTTTAAAAGAATTAAAACATTTTTTGTGAGCTTCTAAAAGTACTATGGATCTTGGGCTCCTTGCTTGCCCTGATAATTGGCCATGACTAAGGAAGGCAGAGGCCGAGGAAGTCAAGATGGGCCTGACCCATCAGCCCAAAGGAGTGAGTATAGATAAATTGCTAGAAGATCTGCAAGGCTGTTGGGAGATATTTGGGCCCTGTTGGAAGTTTTTGTTAGCTTTCAAATAACAAATAATTACATCATGTATTAGTGTTCTTCACTTTCATTTCTATTTGCATTTTGTATTTTACAGACATAAAACATGTCCACACTCAATTTGAGCAAATGGGGTATGGACTACTCACCTAACTCACTAAGCCAGCTAAGGTTAAAGCAAATGTCCAACTTCCTAGTTCTCCCTGGAAGCCAAGTGGTAGCTGGCAAGATCGTGGGTCTCAAAGTCACAGTAGTCCTAAGTTCGCTATCCCCCGTCTCATGAATACTAGTGGTATGACTTTGAGAAAGTCACTCAAATTTTCTGATTCTCAATTTTCTCCTCTGTAAAACATTGACCCCCAAATATACTCACAAGACATAAATGAAATAGTAGACATAAAGTATAAGTACAGCTCAAAAATAGTTTACAATTCAAAAATTGTTTTAAAGAGTGGTGAAGAGGGATAGAGTTCAGACACTATCAAAACTGGAGAATCTACTGCTTATAGGTGGCAGCTGAATAGGGTGTGTGTGTGTGTGTGTGTGTGAGAGAGAGAGAGAGAGAGAGAGAGAGAGAGAGAGAGAGAGAGAGAGAGAAACTTTTCAGCTCTGTAACAAAATACCTGAGAAGAACTTGAAAAAAGAGAAAGGTTTGTTTGGGCTCACAGCCTTGGAAATTTCAGTCCATGGTTGGTTGACCCCACTTTTGGGCCTGTGGCAAGGCAGCACATCCCTGTGGGAAACTGTGGCAGGGAACCCTATTTACCTCATGGCCAGGAAGCAAAAGAAGGAGGAAGCGACTAGAGGGAGGGGATGACTCGAGGTGGGCATCTCAAAGTCACCTTCAAAGGCACACTCCCAGTGACCTAAAACCTCCCACTAGGTCTGACCTCTTCATGTTTCTCCACCTACCCAAAGGGCCAAGCTGGGGAATTACACCCTTACCAGACAGGCCTTTATGTGCAGGTTTTAGAAAAAAAGACAGGTAAAGAAGAGAAATCGAGTGGCGCTTAAACATCTCTGTCCATGTGTCCTTGGAAGAGCTAAGGTCCAGGCCAATAGGAGCTGAGTGTGTGGGCCAGCATCCTTGGGTGTTGGCCAGGGTGTAAATGGATTTGGGTCTTCTGTAATCTTTGGAGGCTTTCAATGGCTGCAGATGAAAATGAATTCTGAACTTCTCTGAGTAGATTTCATGAACTATGTCTGGTAAATTACCAATAAAACTTAACTGAGTTCATCTCATATCTGGGGACCCTTAAAGCCGTGATCATAAAACTTGACTGATGAAAGACTTTCTTATTGATTGCAATCATTATTGGCTCAGCCCGCCCGGCAGAAAGCAAATATGCATTATAACCCTTGAAAAAACACACTTCAGAACCATGCCAATTTTATGAGACAAGCCTCAGAGATGAAAGCATGCATTCAGTGTCCCATTAGGATCTTTCAGGAGGCTTGCTTCAACTAGGAAGATCTCGACAATCCAGAAAAATCCAGAGAAGCAGTCTGCTATGATTCATGCAACCTGGCAATGACCATGTGGTCTGATTAGAAAGTTGCTCCCAAGCCCAAGCGGCCTAATTTGCTATTTTATTCTATATTAAAATTTCGCTTCTATTAACTCAGCACACCAACTATTGATCTGAAAATAAAATTAATTCTTGCTCTCACATAACAAAGAAGAATTGCAGTTTAGAATGAAATAAATTCTCATACTCAATTGCATAATAGAAATCATTATGTTTCCTTATTACAAAGGTACCTAATTAGCAAAGATTTTTATCTCCCCTGATATCATGGAAGGGGGAAGGGGGCAATCACTATTCTGAGCACATAGCTGTCCCTTAGGTGCATCAAAATTTGCATCGTGCAAATTCCTTTTGAGACAAAGCCTTAGAATGAAGCAGAATATAGATTTGGCATGAGGTTTTGAAAGGAAAAGGATAAAGAGATGTATTAAGTGGAACTTGTGTTCTTCAGGAACCAGCCAGAGAATTCTTTAGTCTCCCGGATATACTCCATAATTTTTCACTCTGCCTAACATAAAAACATTCTTTAGAATTATCAGCATAATAAACATAATAATTTGTATATTTTTTCCTTCTGCTCTAGAGGTCCCTATGGCACATCAAAACTTTAAAATACCCAGGTGCATTGGCACATGCCTGTAATCCTGTGACATGGGAGGCTGAGGCAGGAGGATTGCAAGTTTGAGACCAATCTCAGTAACTTAGGTCCTAAGTGTCTTAGCGAGACCCTGCCTCAAAATAAAAAACAAAAAGGCTGGGGATGGAGTTCAGTAATAAAGCTCCCGTGGGTTCAATCCCCAGTACAAACCAACCAACCAACCAACCTTTCAAGATATACTAAATGTAATACCAGAAGCTATGGTATAGTTATATTTATACATAAAGTAAATTTTAATTAAATGACAACATCCAATGTTGCTAAAGATGTGGCAAAGTTTGTTTTCTTGTGCACTACTGGTTGCATGGTAAATTGTTACTACCCACTTGGAAAACAAGTAATGTTTATCATTAGTCTTATAAAAGTTTAGTACTCTTTCACCCAGTGATTCCACTTCTAGAACTTTATTCCATTATATCACCACAAAACAGGGGAAAGGGCTATGTGTGAAGATGGTCTTTGAAGTACCACTTTTGGAAAGTAAACACTGAAATTGACCTACTTTGGGAATGTCAGTAGTTATAGGCAAAAAATTCATATACTTACCTGGTAACACTTGAGAAATGTCAGAAATTTTCTCTTACTTAATCTACTATGATAACCTGAAATATTACCAAGTAAGGTTAGAAGCATTCTATCTAGGAGTTTACAATTCAAATGCAATTCTTGAAATAAGAAAGGAAGGAAGGAAAGAAGGAAGGAAGAAAGAAAGATGAAAACATCCCTAAACAGCAAGATGGGAAACAAAAATCTAGCTTTAATGTGATTACATTTAATATTAATAAATGAAATGTATATCAAAATATCTCAAACAAATTTATACAACAAAAAATGCTAGTGAACTAAACATTACAATTAAAATACAGTGACTATTAGACTAGGAGTGTGTGTGTGTGTGTGTGTGTGTTGTGTCTGTGTTGTGTGTGCATGTATGTTGTGTTACTGGGGACCAAACCAGGGCTCTACACATGCTTAGCATATGCTTTACAACTGAGCTACAGCCCCAGCCCAGACTTAACGTTTTAAAAAAAATGACTCAATGACTCAACTAGATACTTGGCACTTACAGGAAACATAATATATACAATGAGCCAGAGATGTTGAAAATAAAAGCATAGAAAAGATATTATGCAAATTCTAATCATAAGAAAGCTGGTGTGGCTGTGTTATCAGACAAAGCAGACCTGAAGATAGGAATCTTATCAAAGATAAAGAGAAACATTTCATTGCCGCAGTCTGGCTGGGCACAAAATAACCGAACCACCACACACCTTGTAGATTCAAACAGCAACTCTTTATTCTTGAACTGTCACCCGGCACTCTACACACACGTTCTGGGAAAATCCACCTCCACAGGGCTCTGCATCCCAAATACTCTCTGAATCCCACGAGAACTCAAGGAGCGGGCATCTGAGGCAGCAGGATATGTCCTATTCCCAGCAGGATCCACCTTAAACCTGGAACTGCCCTATTCCCAGCAGGATCCACGCCCTAAACCTGGAACCGCCCTGGTCCTTGAGCAGGGTCACCTTTCTCAAACATTCATGCAATGTCACTGCAAATGACCTGGGTCCAAGGCAAGCCCATTTTCACAATGGAGAGTCCTCCCTCTAAGCAACATTGGGTAGGCTGACAAAGAAATTGCCATGCGTCATTCCTACTTGGCTATGGCTTTCAGCATTTCGTAATGATAAAAGAAGCAGAAAGACATAATAATCCTAAATTCATATATACCTATTGACATAAATTTCAAGTTACAGAAAGCAAAATTGATAGAACTGAAGGAGAAATAAATAAACCTACAATCATGGCTAGATGATAGTCTTTGAATCAGGATGCATTGTTGATAGCTTAGCATGTAATCATCTCTGAGTTGCTTATAACCTGCACCTGAAGGGAAGGGTTGCAGGTTAAGTTCCCTTTGATCCTGGAAGAAAGTGAAGAACAGGCCTTAGATTGACTGATATGCCAGTGTTATAGTTAAAGCTTCATCCCAGGATTTCATAAACTGACTTCCAGACCACTCATGTATAATCAAATCAACCCTTTATTGAAGCACACCGGTGGCTGCTGACCAGAACATAAAGCTGATCCCCTGATCAGCCCCGAACAATTGCAAGGGCGCTCCTTATAAGCCTGAAAACCGCAAAAGGGATGTTCGGGGGTCTAGCCAATGCAAGCAAGCCAGGTTACAGAAGCGGGACAGTGCAGTCAAGTGGTAGGAAGCCTAACCAATCACAGCCCAGTCACCCCAGTTACAAAAACAGAACCCCATTACCCTAGTTACAGAAACAATGCCCCATTAGGTAGTTCCATGTACTTAAAGGTTTCTATAACAAAAGGAAAAGAACATCTTGCCCCAGTCATGACCCTTCTACTTGGCATGGTTGCTTGACAGGATGAAGTCAAAAAACAAAATGGAGTCACATTTGCTCCTACTATCACACCAGTGAGAAAATTTGGTCAGAGTTGGGGCAAGAGAATAGTTTTAGGGCCTCAGGGGAGAAAAAAAACAAAAAAGAAGAACAGGTAACATGGAAAGGGTGATAGGAAGATTTAAATGGTATGAAAAAGAGTAGGACTCCAGTTTGCCCATTTTAACACTTACTGAGGAATCCTGGGAATGTAAC
Organism: Spermophilus citellus; assembly: GCF_964194105.1. Lineage (NCBI taxonomy): Eukaryota > Metazoa > Chordata > Mammalia > Rodentia > Sciuridae > Spermophilus > Spermophilus citellus. The sequence continues at coordinate 144,781,355 of NC_138184.1, forward strand.
TAAATCTAATACTATATTTTGACACTTAGAAAAATGAAGAAAAGAGCTGGCACAGTAATCCCAGGGTCTCAGGAGACTAAGGCAGGAGGATAAGAAGTTTGAGGCCAGCTGAGCAATCTTGTCTCAAAAAATAAAAGAGGATTAGGAGTGCAGCTCAGGGCTAGAGCACCCTTGGATTCAATCCCCAGTACTGGAGAAAAGAAAAGAAAAATGAAGAAAAAAAAACATATACCTTATAGGTTGATATGGAGATACAACCAGCAATACAATACCTGCCCTTTCCAGTTTCCTGATATTAACCAATGCATTCAAGTTTCCTGCAAAGAATTAGGAAGTGATCCAAGGACTCAAATCATATGGAAGGAGGAACACAACTTGCCTAGTTCTGAGAAAGTATGACAAACTCACCCTCTAGGAATATCTCCTGGCCATTGTTTCCTTTGGGAAAGTGAAAAGAGCTCCATGTTGGTCCTGAATGTCCTTCCTTAGAATCCATACTAGTGTTCTGTCTTCTTACCTACATGCATGCCTGAAGGAATTTGCTAGAATTTTAACGACCAAGACCCTTCAGTGGTCATCAGTTCATTGACTGACCTCCAGACAAGACCTCATATAAAATTTCCCTGAAGGACATATTTCTCTTCAAAATTTTCAGAGAATGCTAAATCCACCCTCACTTTCTTTGAAGTACATTTTATAATCTCCTTGTTCAGCAGGAAATACTTCCTATCTCAACTAAATATCTGTGGAACAAGCTCGAGTCCTGTATATTTTTTCCTTCTGCTCTAGAGGTTCCTATGGCACATCAAAACTTTAAAATACCCAGGTGCATTGGCACATGCCTGTAATCCCATGATATGGGAGGCTGAGGCAGGAGGATTGCAAGTTTGAGACCAATCTCAGTAACTTAGGTCCTAAGTGACTTGTACTGGGCTTTAGATTTAGGGGAGGGAGAGATTTTACATGTGTGGACAAGTGGCATTTATTCCTGGTCTTAAATAATAGAGTTTTGGCCCGTGTGAAGCAAGGATGGAGAATGGATCAAAGGCTGATGAGGGAAATGTGAGGTCTTTGGGGAAGAATAGGTGATTGTCAGGGCAATGGGGACACAGTAGGGAGGAGAGAAGAAAAGGTGACTCCATATTGTGGCGGCTCCCACATACCTGGAAAAAGACCTAGTTTTGTTTGGTAGCTAATGAGCAATGAGATAATTAACAAATTTGCAGAAATGAGGACAGAGCTGAATTTTCGGACCATCAACCTAGTAGAGATGGGTGAGCTGAGAGGAAGAGTAGGGATGAGAGGTGAAAGGTCAGTTAAAAAGTCCTTATTGGGCTGGGGATGTGGCTCAAGCTGTAGCACGCTCGCTTGGCATGCGTGCGGCCCAGGTTCGATCCTCAGCACCACATACAAAACAAAGATATGTTGTGTCCGCTGATAACTAAAAAATAAAAATAAAATAAAATAAAAAGTCCTTATCGTTCAGGTGAGAGTTCCAGAAGGGCTGAGGGTCAGTCAAAGCATTGGCAATGGAGACAAGAGCCAGTGTGAGGCCCCAAGGACAGAAAGAGTTCAGATTCATCTTCATGTGCAGACCCTGGCTCACAAGATCTATTTCTTAAATCAGAACTGCTGTTGAGTGGCAATTTGATGATAAAGAGATGAGGAAGAAAGAGAAATCAAATTGAAAAATGATCAGAGAGAAAAAGAAAATATAATAGATAATAATTAAACGTAGAGAACTTTATCTCAAGACTCAGTCCAAAAGTCCCCAACTCAAGGCTCTTACCATCACTATTTGCTAAATAACCGTAAACACATGTCCAGTTGATGATGGATCACACTGTATCTTTGTATCTGAGAGACCTCCCTTTGATTGATCCTTGTTATGGTTTATATATTAAGTGTCCCCCAAAAGCTCACGTGTGAGACAATGAAAGAACATTCAGAAGTGAAATGATTGGGTTATGACAGCCTTAACCCAATCAGTGAATTAATCCCTTGACAGCAATTAATTGAGTGGTAACTATAAACTGGTAAGGTGTGGCTGGAGGAGGTGGGTCCCTAGGGATGTGCCTTTGAGGTATATATTTGGTGAACTGAGCTTAGTTTCTCTCTCTTTCTCTCTTCCTCCCTCCTTCCTGATCATCATGTGAGCTGCTTCCTCCATGATGTTCTGCCTCACCTCAAGCCCTGACAAATGGAGCCAGCTGTCTATGGGCTGAGACCCCTGAAACTGTGAGCCCCAAACCTTTCCTCCTCTAAAATTGTTCTTGTCAAGTCTTTTAGTCACAGCAGTAAAAATGCTGACTAAAACAATCCTATTATCCCAAAGAGATGCCAACCAGGCCAAATAAAAGGAAATCCAGAGAAGTGAATTTTGAGCCTGTTGCCCCCAATAAACCAGCATTGTTGAGGATCTGCTATGTACCAGACACTGTGTTAAGCACTTCAGGTGAATTATCTCATCATTTGCTCCACTACCCTAAAAATAGATGCTGCTATTCTGTTTTAACAGATGAAGAAACTGAGGTTAAGAGTGACAAAGTCAGGCTTTGAGCACAGGTGGATTGACTCCAGAGCCTGATCTGTCTTCTCCAGCACACTGTGCCACTTTCTAAGGAAGGAAATGCACCACAATTAAAATCTGAAGCATGCCTAATAATCCCAGCAGCTTGGGAGACTGAGGCAGGAGGATCACACGTTCAAAGCCAGCCTTAGCAAAATCCAGGCACTAAGCAACTCAGTGAGGCTCTGTCTCTAAATAAAATACAAAATAAGACTGGGGGGTGTGGCTCAGTGGCCGAGTGCCCCTGAGTTCAATCCCTGATACAAAAAAAAAAAAAAAAAAGCACAAGTGCTTGCTGAGGGATGCTTTTCTGCCATTAACTTCAAAATAAACATCAAATTGGCAGAGAAGCAACTCTAACATTCCTAGTCAGGTCTTTCCCTTCAAAAGTACACTAGGGAGGTGTAAAACTGCCCTTTCCTCCTGAAGGAGGGGGGTGAAGTGAGTCCCACCTGCCACACTAGTAGCCAGGACAGTATGGATCAGTGAACCAGTTTGGGGTTTTGTTGTAAGGAACATAAGTGCATAGAGAGCACACTGAGGTACAGAAGATTTAATAGAAAGATCTGGAACAACTGAAGGACCAGGATGGGGGTTGCTCCAGGTTCTAAGGACAGGCTCTTCAGGGCGCCTCTTGTCTGAAGAAACCAGTAAGAGCCATCTTTGTTTACAGGCTCCCTTCAAGGTGCAGATTCCCCAGAGAGAACATCTGCCTGTCACCATCCTCTTATCTAGGGGATGGCAGAGTCCTCCCACCAAGAAAGTCCCCCATACAGGAGAAGGAACAGCCCCAAAGAATTTGGCTCTGTTACTGGAAGAGACAGAAATGAATGAACAGCCAAACGCAGCAGGTGCCATTACACTGCTGGAGGCCAGTTTCCTGGGCTGGAGAGGTGACCAGGCATATGGGAGCGATCAGCCCCAGCCTTACAGTACTAACAAGCAGTTGAAAAAGTGACTCTCCCTGCTGCCCCAGCAGACTAGATTTAGTTATAATCATATGTTACGGTATCATTAGGCAAGTAGCATGTGAAATCAGCTAGGAACATTTCATTTTAAACTTTGCTGATTTTTCAAATTTGCTTTGCATTCTTGGTAATGATTTCTTGCCCTATTTTTATGCCTCTTCAGATAAAGTACCATCATACATGATGTTAGCCCCATTAGACATGAAGCAAGCATAATTTATGATTAGCATCAGGGTTATGGTGCATTAAAAATAGGAAAGGAAATTATTTCCAAAGACCTTTTCAAAGCCTTGGAAGTTGGGGTTTAAAATTGTCAGACTTTTGCTTTCTTCGTGCCACAGGGTGGTGAGGACTGCGGAGGCAAAGCGGGTTGACTGCTCAGGAGTCTCTTGCTCTTAGTACTACAGAGAAGTGCACAGATACTTCCTAGACTCCACCATAGAAGGTTCGGGCCCTGGTGGAGTTCATCAATATTTGAGGAGTTGAAAAAGAGGGAGGCTGTCATTATCTGGGTTTGAACCTTATGGAAAGGCCAGGGGGATCAGGCATGGTAAAAGGAATTTCAGGATAGCTCAGGTACAGACCGGCAGGCAGATGACCAAGAAGAGACTTAACTAGGTGAGTGCAATATTGTACTTCATCAGCAGGTTCTAAGGACAGGTTCTAAGGTTCTAAGGACAGTCTCTTCAGGGCGCCTCTTGTCTGAAGAAATCAGTAAGAGCCATCTTTGTTTACAGGCTCCCTTCAAGATTCAGATTCCCCAGAGAGAACATTTGCATGTCACCATCCTCTTATCTAGGGGATGGCAGAGTCCTCCCACCAAGAAAGTCCCCCATACAGCAATAATACTCAAGTGCATCCATTGTTTTTTCTCTCTCCCTCCATCCCATCTGTTCTTCCTCCCTCCTCCTCCTCCTTTTCCACCTTCCTTCCCTTTTTTTCCTTCTTCCTTCTAATTTTATTTCTCTCTCTTATTCTGTTTCTCTCCAATCCCCCTACTCTTTCTTCTTTCTTTTTCCCAGCAAACTGTCTAAACCTTTCTCCATGCTAACAAGAATGGCACAAAGATGCTTCAGGGAAGGTTGTATTGAAATGGAGGTGGGAACAGGTAGAAGAGTAAAGTTGAAGGCGGGGAAGGAAATCAACTTTACATTCCCAAATTATAAAGTCACTTTAAGATTTGCATTAACTAGGAGTCAGGGGCCCCATTAAATAAAAACTTCCAATCTAATAATCTTCAAGTTATAAGCAATCTAGCACTTGTTTAAAAAAAATCTAGAAATAAGGTTTTTATTCCGCGCTTATGCAGATTTAACTGACCATCCTGAAAACGGACACCTTAGATGTGGCTGCCATCGACAAATGTCGTTCCAGTTGACTGAGAGGCCGAGGAAGCTGGGAAGGAATAACTAAAGTATGGGCGGGGAAATAGTCATATTTTATATGTTCCTACTTTACACCCTTCACAACTGGCTGATTCTGACCACTGGAGGGCATTTCTCCTACTTTTACAGATATTTCTTGACCAATGCATTCTATAGATCTTCCTTCTCATCTTCCTTCTCATTCTTGGCTTTTTTAAACCTCCTTGGGCTAGGATGCTTCATACAAGGAAATTTTTCTTTCTCCTTGATCTGCAGCTAGAAATCATAGCTAACAGTGGTTAAGAGCCATAAGTTAAGAAAAAGGTTTTATTACCGTCCCCACTTTTCAAACAGAAAGTATAGGCTCTGAGAAGTTAAATAACCTTCACAAAGTCATGTAGTGACTAATTGATAGAGCCTGAACTTGAGCTCAGCAGTCGGATTCTAGAACCTTTCTTAGCTGCCACCCTCTGCTTCCTCTAGCTAACTGCATTCCCCCTAATTAGAAAGTCTAATCTGTCCATCCTCAAGAGCCAAGAACTTCAAGTTGAGTATGGGTACCAGATTGTGTATAATCTTTGCTATCAAGAAACCTCAAGCCCAAGGTGAACTCTATAGGGTCTGTGCAGAGAAAGTGATGGGACAATTCTAAGGTACATGTGTGACCTCAATGGGAAAAGAGACTCAAGGAGGCCAATCCACAAGCCTAAGAAGTAGGAGCATTCATAGCCAAAAATTTTCAGATAGTAGAGAGATTTTAATCTGAAAATTCATCCGAAGGGCCTTCAAAATAAGTATTTAAATTGTTCAAATAAATGCAAGAGTACAGTTCATAAAACAGGAACACAAGAACAGGATTGGTGGTGTAGTTTAGAGGTGGAGCATTTGTTTAGCATACATGAGGCCCTGATTTCAATCCTTAGCCCTGAAAAATTAAATAAATAAATAAATCTAGCATAATCCTTTGGGGAATAAAAAAATGAGATATTCCAGAAATAAGCAAATATTTTCACTAAAAGAATATTTTTTTAAACTTAGCAGATAGGTTAAATGAAAGATTAAACATAGTTTAAGAAGAGAATTATAGAATTCCTAGGTAAATCAAGGAAATATCAGAACAGAAAACAAACTAAAGATATGGAAAATATGAAAGAGAAGTTAAGAGACAGAGAAAATAGATTGAAATTTTCTGGAAAGACCAGACAATGGTAGAAAATCTATTCTCAAAGACACCTTGATTCAGAGTTTTCCAAATGATTTAAAATTTCTCATATTGAAAAAGTGCATTGACTTCTCATCAAGCCAAATTAAAACAAACCTATAAGCAACACTGTAGACCCTGAACAAATGGAAAATTCTTAAATTATGCTAGAGATAAATAGGAATCATCATCATCATCAACAACAACAACACCTAAAACTATAATCAGACTGACCATGAATTTCTCACGAACAACACATGTCAAAAGAAAATGGAATAAAACATTTGAAGTGCTGAGGAAAAACAATAGCTAGCCAAAAAAAAAAAAAAAAAAAAAAAATTCTACATTCCATGTAAAGCCATGGAAGCTCTGAACATTCCTACTTCTTCCTAGGCACAGAGAATGACTATATTTCCCAACTTCCCTTGAGGCAATGCAATTTAGATTTCTGACCAACATGATGTAATGGAAGTGAAGGGTTTGTCTGAGGAAAAAGTAAAAAAAAACAAAATAAAAATAAATAATTTCAATAGTCAATGCTTTCCCTAGGAAAGACTCAAATATGGCAGAACCATCAAATGCAAGGAGCCAGTATCTCTAAGTCTGTGCTTGGAAGAAAACCACTCAAGGGAGTCACCAGGACACATAGTAGATGGAGACATGAATGAGAACTTCATTTTAATTGTGTTAAGCCTCAGAGATATAATGATCAAGGTGATGGAGACGAAAAGACAGGGTTACTGGCATAGTGGAACAATCTGCAGACTCATCTGAATCTTGAGATAGCAGCCAGAGTGCTATGTATCCTAATATACCAGATAATCAATCATTCAAGAATAAACATAAGCTGGAAACAGTGATGTACACCTGTCGTCCCCACTACCTGAGGCAGGAAGATGTCTTGGACCTAGGAGTTTGCAGCCTATCTCAAGAAAACAAAAAATAATAATAAAGGTAAAATGTGACAGCTGTGTGTGTGTGTGTGTGTGTGTGTTGTTCTGGGGATCGAACTCAGGACCTCCTGCATGCCTGCATGCTAGGCAAACATTCTACCACTGAGTCACACCCCCAACCCAGATCCTTTCTGAAAGAACTACTAACAAATATATCTCGGGAGAAAAGGAAATTAATCTATGAGAAAGGTATGGGAAGCTAGTAGCAATCAAGAGCCAAGACATAAGTTGTATATCTAACTAAATCTAAATAAATATTAACTTATAATAATAAGGTAGAAACAAAATGTTTTATTAGAATGCATAAAAAGGAATGTGGAAGGAAGTGATGAATACCTAGTTTCTTGTATTATTTAGGACATGGATAAAAATATTGATTACCTTTAGACTTTGTTGGCACAACAGTAAAAATGAATGTTTAGAATTGTGGGAGGGGGATATGGATTACAGGTTCCAGGCCAGCCTGAGCAACTTAGCAAGACCCTGTCTCAAAATAAAGTAAACAGAACTGGGAATGTAGCTCAGTGGTAGAACACCATGTGCAAGATCCTGAGTTCAGTTCCTAAATTACTATTTTTTTAAATGCATTTGAAATTTAAGTTTTATCTCTGAGAGAACACAAAGTGAGGTAGAGACCAATATGACCCAGTGTTTCTAAGTCCCAGGGTGCCCTCACAACTATTTCTCTGGTTTTTCTCTAGGGGTATCTTCTATACAGGTAACCTGGCTCAATGAACATTGATGAGAAAATACAGTAATCAGGAATGGGGGAAAGGGAGAAAAAAGGTCAGTGGGCCAAACAAAGAAATGTCTAGATTGCAAGAGAACATGGCAGCTGCCTGAGAGACAATTTCATTTGTTACACAAATAGAACCATGGCCCAACTGTTTTAAATAGGTGCTCTTTACCCAAATCCTGATAGAGACCTCTGGCTAACGTATCATAGTAATCACTCTGTAAAAAGCAAAGAACAATGTGGCAGCTGCTCAAAATGTTAAACATAAAATTTACATATGACCCAGGAATTCACTCTTAGATATGTATCCAAGAGAAATGAAAACATACATCCATACAAAAACTTGTCTTCAAATGTTTACAATATCATATTTGAAAATAGTTAAAAAGTATAAGCATCTCAAATGTTCATCAACTGATAAATGGATAAACAAAATATGGTAAATTCCATGTGATGAAACATTTTACAGTCATAAAAAAGGAATGGAGTACTGATACATGCTACAACATGAATGAACCTTGAACACATGCTAAGCGAAGGAAGCCAGACACAAAGACCACATATTGCATTATTCCATTTATATGACATGTCCGGAATAAGCAAGTCTACAGCAATGGAAAGTAGCTTAGCAGTATGGAGATTCCTCAGAAAACTTGGAATGGAACTACTATTTGATCCAGTCATCCCTCTCCTCAGTTTATACCCAAAGGACTTAAAATCAGCATACTACAGTGACACAGCCACATCAATGTTTACAGCAGCTCAATTCACAATAACTAAACTATGGAACCAACCTAGATGCCCTTCAACAGATGACTGGATAAAGAAAATGTGGTACATATACAAAATGGAATATTACTCAGCCTTAAAGAAGAATGAAATTATGACATTTGCAGGTAAATGAAGGGACTGGAGAATATTATGCTAAGTGAAATAAGCCATTCCCAAAGAAACAAAGGCCAAATGTTTTCTCTGATATGTGGATGCTAATTCACAATGATGTGTGTGTGTGTGTGTGTGTGTGTGTGAAGAATAGAGATGTTTTGGATGAGGCAGAGGGGAGTGAAGGGAGGAGCGGGGGATGGAGGTAGGAATGATAGTAGAATGAATTGGATATTATTATTCTATGGGCATATATGATTACATGACCTGTGTAATTCTACATCACGTACAACCAGAAGAATGAGAAGTTATACTCCATTTATTTGAATGTCCAAATGCATTCTACTGTCAAGTATAACTAATATTTTACAAATAATATATATAAAGAAAGTATCTCAGTAGTTTCCAAGTATCAAGAGGGAGTGGAAACCATGGGGAATAACTGTTAATGTGTAGAGCTTCTTTTGGGGGTGATGAACATGCTCTAAAATTATATTTTGGTGATGGTTGCACAACTCTGTGAATAATACTAAGAACCTAATAACTTGTACACTTGAAATGGGTGAGCTGTATGGATTATGAATCGTATTCCAAAAAGGTGTTTTTTAAAAAAGTACCTAGACTGTCTCCCATCAAAAAAAAAAAAAAAGTTACCAAAGATTTGAGAACAACTTGCCAAAAAGAAATAAAAATAGCTTGTTTTCAAACTTAAACAACATTAGTAGTTTTCTTCGGGCTTATTTTAAAATGTATATTAAAATAAATGAAGATTAACATTAAACAAAGACATGAGGTGGGAGGGAAAGGGAGAGAAAAGGGAAATTGCATGGAAATGGAGGGAGACCCTCATTGTTATACAAAATTACATATAAGAGGTTGTGAGGGGAATGGGAAAATAAACAAGGAGGGAAATGAATTACAGTAGATGGGGTAGAGAGAGAAGATGGGAGGGGAGGGGAGGGGGGATAGTTGAGGATAGGAAAGGCAGCAGAATACAACAATTACTAATATGGCATTATGTAAAAATGTGGATGTGTAACCGATGTGATTCTGCAATCTGTATTTGGGGTAAAAATGGGAGTTCATAACCCACTTGAATCTAATGTATGAAATATGATATGTCAAGAGCTTTGTAATGTTTTGAACAACCAATACAAAAATAAATGTAATGTGTACTAAAGAGAGAGAGAGAGAGAGAGAGAGAGAGAGAGAGAGAGAGACTTAGACCAGTAGACGCCCCTCTTTCCCGCAGGCCCTAACTATCGGTTATCGGAGACCTGTCCTTTGTCGCAGGAGTCCATGGCTGTGAAGATAAAGGATTGCAAACGTCAGGGGCCACGGGCACAGATGACCACTGTGCAGTTACCTCTATTCTTCTCTCTCTCTCTCTCTCTCTCTCTCTCTCTCTCTCTCTCTCACACACACACACACACACACACACACACACACCCCATTGTGAATTAGCATCCACATATCAGAGACAACATTCAGCCTTTGGTTCTTTGGGATTGGCTTATTCCACTTAGCATAATATTCTCCAGTTCCATTCATTCACCTGCAAATGTCAAACCTCCCTAGGGGTTTGATGCGAACGCCCCAAACCTGAGGCCAGACAGGCGACCCTCTGCGGCTCTGGGGGACCCACGGGCCACGCTGCTTGTGAAACCCGAGGAGGCCGGCAGCGCTGGCAGCAAGCGCATTCTGGACACCATATATTTTAACTGTGAAAGCTCAAGTCAAGTCATAAACCTACATTTCCACAGATCCCAGACAAAAATAAACACAGACTCTCATTTCTAATCCTTCCCTCGCTCTCCCCCAAGTGCTGATCAGATCGCGGGCCCTGCGAAGGGACGAGTGCGGCCCCTCCCACGGGCTTTCCTCTCGAGGTACGGGTTCTGCCCACTCAGATGCACGATCCAGCTGTTCTTCTGTCAGCTGCAACCTTTTTGGAACTACGGAGAGAAAAGCAAGGTTTAATCATTGTGCCCCGAACGTGTCCCTCCCAAAGGAGAAGAGGTTCTTTTGTGTGTCCCCCCAAGATAATGGCTTCTTTCAACCAGTAGTGATCTGTCATTCTAATTCTCTGTTTACAATTTTGAAGGTTGGTATGTATTTTATCTTTAAGGTCTTAAAAAAAATCCAGCCTTTTTGGCTAACGTGAAATGTCATACATTGAGGCCTGATAAGTTGAAAGCTAAATGTTTTAAGACCGCTAAGGTAATAATCACTAAGTGCTTAATTTCAAAACACCATTCATTTGGTCTGATAGGATGAAGGGTCCATCCCGGAGTCACACCCTGGCACCAGGCCAGATTTTTTTCTTCTCCACCCCGAAACCAATCCTTGGGTCTATTGTACATGTGGACTCTCAAGGCAACTAACTGTCTCTGGGTCTCCCAGTTCTGCCTTTCAGAATTGCTGGAGGCCAAGCAGGGCACTTTTTATCCCTCAGGGCACTTTTCTTCCTCTGCATGCAAAGCCAGGGGACTCATCCCCCATTGGAGTTCCAGGTCACTCCCAGTACATTTGGGGCTACGCAATGAACTTCTCCTGCCTGGGTCCTCTGCTGCAGGCAGAGCTGGAAATGCTGCCTAGGAGAGCTCTGAGAGATTCTTGTTCAAAAGTCAAGGTCTAACCTCTCTGTGTCCACAGGGATCCCCCTGCACCCACAGGCTGGCCAATTTCCAAGGTATGCCAATTCTCAGCCTTGTCCTAGAGGGAACCAACTTAATTTATATCATAAAGAAAAGAAGGCTTGTCACATAATCCAAAGTAATCAAATGACATATGGACTTAAGTCGATGAATAAGTAGCTCCTATGCAGGAATCAAGACAGGCAGCCCTGCTGACGGCCCAAAGCTGCTGGAGTCTGGATAGAATCTGAATTCAAATTTAACTGGCAAATCAAGTTTTTCTTGGTTAAACAACTGTAGAAGCAATGGCCAGTATTTATGAGGCTGAGGATCTCTAAGTTTCAATTCAACCACAAGGAAGATCAATGCACACAGGAAGGCAAAAGTCCTCCTAGACAGAAAAGCTAGGATCATAATGCACATAAGCCTAAATGAGAAAATGAAGTGGTTGAATGGATATCTAGCAGGCCAACTTTGGTTTAAAAAAACGGACAATAAATATATACTCCTACTTGCTTGACTTTGCATAAAGAAACTCTGGAAGGACACATGAATAATCAAAAATTGATGGCTGGTTTAATGGTAGAGAACTGGAAAGAGAGTCTAGGAGTGACAGCTGGACTTTTCACTATATGTCTTTCATATTTATATATGAGTAATTATAATTAATTAATATATATTAATATAATTAATATATTGTATGTGTATGTATGTACCTACAATTCTTTAACCATGTGTGAGGAAATGCTCTAGGAGGTTATCAGGAAACAAAACTGCTCCCTCAAAGAGCTTTTATTCTTGTGCAAGAAGATAAATGTAAACATAAAAACAAGTACATTAGATGGTCATAAAAAAAGAACAGTAGCAGGAGGATTGCAAGTTCAAAGCCAGTCTCAGCAAAAGGGAGATGCTAAGCAACTCGGTGAGACCCTGTCTCTAAATAAAATACAAAATAGGGAGGGGGATGTGGCCCAATGATTGAGTGCCCCTGAGTTCAATCCCTGGTACAAAAAAAAAAAAAAAAAAAAGGAAGAAAGAAAGAAAAAAGAAAAAGAAAAGAAAAGGAAAGTAGAGGAGGTGAGGTCATTGGAAGAAAACAGTCTGCAGTATTAAAAAAGAGCCAGAATAGACTCAAGGGTCAGATCTGCATTAAGACTTGAAGGAAGGATGGGTAGAAATTAGTTTGGGGGAGAAAAGTGTGCCAGGCAGAGGGAACAGCTATAGTAGTGAGAGCAGTTTAGTCCCCTAAGGGACATCTAGCACTGTATGAATGCATGTTTGAGCGTCACAGCTGCACGGGATGCTATGGCATCTGGTGGGTAGGGGCCAGGGATGCTGCCTAACATCCTACAGTGCAATGCACAGGACAGCTTCCCACAAGAAAGAATTGCCCAGAAAGTCAGTTAAGTGCCACTGAAGACCCTGAGGAGGGCGGATGCTGGGTATGTTCAAGTTACCAGGAGGCTGTAAGAGATGGAAACTGTCCTGCTTCTACCTTCCTAGGATTGCTGAGCGCTGCAGGGAAATCATACAGAGCAAGCACTCATTCTCACTGGCAGCGCCTCCAAACACATGAGAGCAAAGAGCACGGTTTCCCTAGGAGTTCCCTCTCAAGGCTACCTCTCCAACAGGTTCATGCTTCCTGTGGTCTCCCACAGGAGTATTAATTCTTCTTTTATTTCTCCACTCCATCCCCAGCCCCCTTACGTTGTGTAGCTTCACAGAGATTGGGGAAACTACCGTTGCTTAGCATTTTATTCTGATTTCAATTAAGGGTGGAGAAAAATTCAAAAAAAGAATATTACCTTGCCAATAGGTTCTCCTTCCTTTTCAAAAAGAATGGGGCTAGGCTGTAGCTCTAGTATGGGTAAGGTCCGGGGGCCTGATCCCCATCACTGGAAAAAAAGAAAAAAGCCCTCAAAAAGGATGAGTCAGTGAGAGGTCTGCAGAGGGCTCAAAGCAGAAGGGAACATGTAAGTCACTTGTGTCTGTCAACTCAGCCCATGAGCAGACTCTGGGCACCTCCTGGAATTTCCTTTTCCTGTCCCCTTTTATACGGTTTCCTCTTCTCCACTACCTGGTAAATGCCCTATCAACATTTGTTGAACTGAACTCTTGCTAAACAGTACTGACCAAGGTGGGGACTTTTCTCAGCATTTCTGGGGCCAAAGTACATAGTACCAGGCAGGAGAATGTGAGGTATTTTTAAGGATGACAGGTTCAACTTCACTGGAGTACCATTCAGGTTTGGGGGAACAGTGAACAATAAAATGGGAAGCTCAAGTGAAATAATATTTAATAAACGGTGTGGTTATAAAATTAATATATAAGTCAACAGATGTCAGACACTTTAACATAAATTATACTTTTAGTTCTCTCAGCATTTCTATGAGGTTGATATTGTTGAGGTGATATTGTTGTTATCCCCCTCATTTTACCGCTATAGAAATTGGGCTCAGGACACTTCAATAACTGGCTTAGGACTCAAAGCTGGTAAAAATTAGTGTTGCCAGGATTTAAACCCAGGCTGCCATGGCACCAAAGCGTGTTAAGGACTGCCATATGTGCGGCACACACATCTGCTTTAGATAGCTTAGTGGTTATAAGAGGCTGCATTTTTTAAGTGTCTTAGCCACATTCCCAGCCCTATTTTGTGTTTTATTTAGAGACAGGATCTCACTGAATTGCTTAGTGCCTCTCTAAGTTGCTAGGCTAGTTTTGAACTCTCAATCCTCCTGCCTCAGCCTCCCTAGCCACTGGGACTATAGGCATGTGCCATCATGCCCAGCATAAAATAGATTTTTAATTGGTTATTAAATATAAAATTTAATTGAAACAGTCTTTTAGATCTTTTGTTGAATGGAAAAAGAAAGGTATAGAACCATGTGGATAGGATAATTACATATATGTCTTACCATTACATAGTATGTATGTGTTAATATGCTTACCATGTATGTATGTTTATAAATGCATGGAAAAAATCTCTGTAAGGATATGTAGTCCCTTCCCCTCTAGGACGGAAAACTGAGAAATGGAGCCAGAAAAGGGAGAGGACACATTTTTCATCGTATATTCTTTCCTGCTTTGAATGTTTTCAGTATGTATTATACATTTTACTTTTATCAAAAGTCATTTTAGGGTCTGGCATGTAGCTCAGTGGTAGAGCTCTTATCTAGCATGTGCAAGGCCCCAAGTTCATCACACACAAAAAAAGCAATTTTAAAAATTATAAACCCAGTTATCAAGAATACAAACAATAATAAGTATTGGCGAGGGTGTGGGGGAAAAGGCACACTCATACATTGCTGGTGGGACTGCAAATTGGTGCAACCACTCTGGAAAGCAGTATGGTGATTCCTTAGAAAACTTGGAATGAAACCACCATTTGACCCAGATATCCCACTCCTCATTCTGTACCCAAAGGACTTCAAATCAGCATACTATAGTAACACAGCCATATCAATGTTTATAGCAGCTCAATTCACAATAGCTAAACTGTGGAACCAACCTAGATGCCCTTCAATAGATAAATGGATAAGAAAATTGGTATATATACACAGTGGAACATTACTCAGCATTAAAAGAGAATAAAATTATGACATTTGCAGGTAAATGGATGGAATTAGAGAATATCATGGTAAGTAAAATAAGCCAATCCCCAAAAACCAAAGGCTGAATGTTCTCTCTGATAAGTGGATGCTGATCCATAATGGAAGGTGGGGAGGGAAATGGAGGAACTTCGACTAGGCAAAGGGGAGGTAGTAGAGGGTCAGGAAAAACAGTGGAATGCAATGGACATTATTATCCTAGGTACATCAATGACTGTACATATGGTGTGACGATACATTATTACAATCAGAGAAATGAAAAGTGGTGCTGCAATTGTGTACAATGAATCAAAATGCATTCTGTTGTCATATATATATATATATATATATATATATATAATTAAATATATATATGTACATATATACATATATAATTAATTATAAAATTTAAATAAACTTAATTAAAAATTATAAACCAACAAATGATTGTTAATGTCATGGCAAATAAAGCTCAATGTATAATACATGAAGAAATTCTCACCCACATACGCAGGGAGATGTTCATAGCCTGGTTATAGTAGAGAAAATGAAAAAAAAAATAACGTATAGCATAATTATTTATTAGAATAATTATGTTAAAGTGAATGAACTCCTTTTACATATATCTGTGTGAATAAAACTCAGTAACATATTGAAAGTTTTTAAATTGTAAAGCAACCCATTAAGTGTACTATGCCATATTATAGATATAACACCCAAAATAATTCTATATATAATATTAGACACACACATTCATGGTTAAAGTGCAGAAATATTCAAGAGAAAAATACTTCGCAGTCCCCCCATGACAGTGGCTACCTAATATAAGGGGGCAGGGAGAGAGAAGGGGTGAGAAGGTGAGGCAGGGGCTGACTGTACTGTCATCAGAATTTCAAAAAATCTCCCAGAAGCTTGTGTGTTAAAGGTTTTAGGCTTCAATCATGGTACCATTGAGAAGTAGTGGAATCTCCAGGTGTGGGCCCTACAGGCAGGTCTTCAGGTCACTGGGGGCAAGTGACCTTGAAAGGGATAGAGGGACCCAGCACTGTCTTTATTTCTCTCTTTTGCATCCTGTCTGCCACCATGTGAGTGGCTTTGGTTGGCCAGGTGCTCCCACCTTGCTGTGCCATCTTGCCAAAGCAATGGGAACAATTCACCATGGACCAAAACCTCCAAAACTGTGAGCCAAAATAAGTCTTTTCTCATTATAAATTGGTCAGATAGTGACCCAAAGCTGACTAACTGTGTCTGTAAAACTGTCCATAGCTCAAATCTTAAGCAGCATCTGTGAAGTTGGAAAGGAAGGGTTGTTCTTACCTCTGAATCCTGTTCTTTTGTTGATGTTTTGTTTTGCCATATTGGGAATCAAACCCAGGGACTCATGCATGCTAGGCAAGCACTGATAAAATGAACTACATCTCCAGTCCTTTTTATCTCTTTTTTGTTTGTTTGTTTGTTTTTGATACTGGATATTGAACCCAGGGGCTCTTAACCACTGAGCCACATCCTCACCCCTTTTTAACATTGTATTTGGAGACAGGGTCTTGCTGAGTTGCTCAGGGCCTCACTAAGTTGTTGAGACTGGCTTTGAACTCTTGATCCTCCTTCCTCAGCCTCCGAGCCTCTGGGGTTACAGGTGTGCGCCACAGAGCCTGGCCTTTTTATTTTATTTTTTTTTATTTCAAGGCAGAGTCTTGCTAAATTGCCCAGACTGGCCTTGAAGTTGGGATTCTCCTGCCTCAGGGCCCTGGATAGCTGAGATAACAGGTGTGCACCACCCCGTTTTGAATGAACACCTGTTTGGTTTGCCCAGCATCAGATGAGTAACCTGTGGGTGTGACAGTGTAGTGCATCACAGGATTCAGTTTGGACACCTGGGAGGGCACTCTGTCACTTTAAGAAAGATATTTAACCTGAAGGGACCTCAATTTCTCCATCATCAAAATGGAACTAGTTGAAGATCCAAGGAATGAATAAATGAAAAATGCTTAACACAAAACCTAGCATATAATATGCGCTCAGGAAACATTAGCCATTAATATTAGTCAGCCATGAACCAAACCATGAGTGCCTTCCTGCCCTCTTCCTTCCGAGAGCTGAGCTCATTTTCTAAGAAAAAGCCCCAGGGGCCTGGTGTGCAGGACAGTGACCTTCCCAGGTAGAAAGCTCATTCTTTTCAGAGGCCATATCTAGGCACCACCTTCAAGGAAGCCTGTTTTAAGAAGGGAAACTGGGGCTGGGGAAGTGGCTCAAGTGGTAGCGCGCTCGCCTGGCATGCGGGTGGCCCAGGTTCGATCCTCAGCACCACATACCAACAAAGATGTTGTGTCCGCCGAGAACTAAAAAATAAAAAAAAAATAAGTAATATTAAAAAAAAAAAAGAAGGGAAACTGTCCCCATGTATCCCAGTTGGCAGTGAGAAGTGAAGGCTGGCAGATCATGGCCTCAGGTCATTCAAACATCTCTAAAGAGTCATCAGAAACAATATCAAACAGCTCCTCTGTGAGCTTGAGCACGCATCTTTTTAATAAGGGGAATGATTTCACCTCTGCTTTTAAATTGATTTCTTCACTTAAGTGCTAATAGGAATTTAGGGCAACCTGGTGTGATATTTTCTTCCTGGGGTTCCTAAGCCTCTGGAGGCTGTGGATACTTGGAAAGAGAAGATAATCATAGCATCTAAAACCACATCATAGCATCCCGTCGTAGGCAGCTTCTGTGGCCTGGATCTAGGTCACTTAAAGACAAAGCTAGGTACAAGAAAAAGTGACTCTTGGGAATCCACGATCTGGCAACCACCAGCTGCTGATAGTCCCTCTGCACCAGGCGCTGTGCTGATCATTTTGGATGAATTATCTCACGCAATGCTCAGAATCTCTGTGAAGAAACAGAAAAGAATCACTAGGTGACTTGCCTGAGGTCTGAGAGCCAGTATGTAACAGAGCATAGCTCTGCCACAAACTGGCTGAGAGTCCTTGGGCAGGCTACCACGCCTCTCTGGGTCTTCACCTGTTAGGTGAAAGGTGGGCTGGATGACTTCAAAGGACCCCTCTGACACTTAGATTTCATGTTTCTGTGAGATTCAGTCCCCTCCCAGCTTGCCAGTAAAACCATAGCTTTCAAAATCAAGCCTTTTGTAATACCGGCTGCCTAAAAGAGGTAGTCTCCTTCTTAATACTGAATAAAACTTTAAGTGTTGTGATCAGAAAACTCCAAGGGCTCTGTATGGTCAGCTCTACAAGGAATTTGTGTTCAGGGGCTATTTTGGGGGGCAGTTGGGAGAGAGAAGGGGCAGAGCAGGGCCCATGCAGGAGAAGCTGAGGTTCTAGTTACTGGAAAATCATGTAAGTATCTCCTGCTTAAAGTCCTCAGTTCCACTAAACCAGGACCTCTGAAAAGCAAACTTGTGACCTTCTGCTGGGAATACTAAATGAGCCCCCGAGGTCTTTAGAAATATGGGACTTACAAATAAGGCCAAATATTTCACCTCTGATTCCGATGAAAGGTTTATGAGTCCCGGGAATAGTTCAAGCACGACGTGTCTGGATTGAATATTTGGTGTGCACTTAACACCAGCGGGTTTCAGAGGCTTCGTGTTTCACAACCAAACTTTGGCAGAACTGTGTTAGTTACCTGATACCCATGGTAGGGGACATTTTCTCACTTCTCTGTGCCATAAATAGTGCAGGCTCCTGTCTGTGGTGTATGAGAGTTAATTAGGCACATTAAGCTTCAGAGATTTGCCGGCATTGCTGTCCCTTGACCTTGTTACCATAGAAAACAAGGCTAAGAAGATGATGACATGCAGCAGACCAGGGTTCTGACAGGGTGACCGGTGGGAGGAGGGTTCCGGGAAAATGCGATGGAGGTGCTCCAGGAGCTGGAGATGTGGCTGGTCATGATCCTATTTCAGAGATGAGTCCCTTTCGCTCTGACACGCTGACTGAGCCTTGGTCTTAGGATAGAGCATGAAAATAGAGATACGTGAGGACCCAGCCAGAAATGAAATCCCCTGAATCTCAGAAAAGATTCAGTTCTGTCTGGAGATAAAAGAACGTTGCAGGCACTGATGTGTTCTCCAATCACTTCTTCGCCAGTGCGTGTCTTTAGGACACAGACAGCAGGAATGAAAGGCAGGTAGCAAGAAGCAGGACAGATTCTAAAAGAATGACCTTGAGGACCGGGGCACATCGCAGCCTGCTAAGCACTTTCTCCTGCAAGGAGCACCTGACCAAGCCCTGGAAGGAAAGATGGGTACCTGGGACTTTCCAATGCAAGAGTAGTGATGTCCGCTACCCCTGGCTGCTTTCAGTCACATTCAGTTGGCATTTATTAAGTACCTACTGTATGTAAGAAACTGAGAAAGATAGAGATGAATAAGACAGTACAGCCTTGGAGTTAAAGTGAAGCATGGAAGGGGCGGGGCAGGGGCGGGGTCCTGCTACTGGGGGACGGGGCCCCAAGGAGTTTGAGTCCTTCCTCCCAGAAGGAGGTTGGCAGGACCCAAGTGTGTGAGCACAGGAGGGAAGGTGACAATGGGAAGGAACGCATATTGGGATAAAGAATGGGGAAGCACATGTGCAACTTTGACCCCTGACAGAGTCAGGATGGCATGTCTGGGGAGGACCAGGATTGTGGGAGAATGACAAGTTTCTGTGCTTATTTTCCAACCCCCCCCCCTTAGAGGTTTCTTTCTGACTTGCTCTCCATTTTTTCAAGAAGTTGGCTTTTTTGTTGTTGTTGTTGTTGTCCTGGGGATTGAACCCAGGGCCTTGTGCATGCAAGACAAGTGCTCTACCAACTGAGCTGTAGCCCAAATTTTCAAAATCAAAACATTTCCCAGAAGCCGGAGACTGCATATGAAATCACTCTGAAATGAACACTACTTTCAGAAAGCAGAAGCCAAGGGAATGGAAGGAAGAAGCAGACGCTGCTCTGATTTCCTCGGGCGTGGGCATAGAGACAGAGTCCACGCTCCCTTGTAGATTTATGCCCTCAGACGTGCAGGCTGACCCGTCTGCCACCCTAGGTCTCATTCTTGTTGAACCGAGCCCTGGCGTCGGTCAACGGCTCAGTCACGGAAGACACTAGCTCCCAGCCAAGGAGAGCTTTCCACACCAGGAAGCCTGGAATTTTCTTAAGCACCAGCTTCACCCCAGATCTAACTGGTGGCTGCACCCTGATGAGCACTCAGAGGTCCCCATGAGAGGAGGAGGTAGGTGCCTTCCCTGCAGAGACCCAGATCAGCCTAGGCTGGCTGCTGCCTTTGAACCAAAAATGTGCTGCCTGTGTGGGGTTCCCAGGAGCACTCTGTCCCATATTAGTATCAAATC
The DNA here is from genome assembly GCF_964194105.1 of Spermophilus citellus. Classification (NCBI taxonomy): domain Eukaryota; kingdom Metazoa; phylum Chordata; class Mammalia; order Rodentia; family Sciuridae; genus Spermophilus; species Spermophilus citellus. Next base: position 144,801,584 of record NC_138184.1, read on the forward strand.
ATGCCAGTGTCCAATTATATCTGCATCAGCACTTGCTCATGTTCAGAGATCTTCTGTATCTAGTATCTTCCCTGCTCCCCACCATGCCCCTGGGAAACTGGCAGGGCAGATGTGGTCATTCAAATTTGGAAAATGAAACCCATGTTATAGGATTTACCCAAAGTTACATTGGGGCTATAGCTTGGCAGTAAAGTACTTGTCTAGCATGTGGGAGGCCCTGACTTCAATCCCTAGCACTGTGAAAGAAAGGAAGAAAGGAAGAAAGGAAGAAAGGAAGAAAGGAAGAAAGGAAGAAAGAAAGAAAGAAAGAAAGAAAGAAAGAAAGAAAGAAAGAAAGAAATGCCATTGTATCATGACATTTTTCAGTAGTTGACCAACCACAGTCTGAGCTATGGATAAAACACAGCCTGTCACATGATTCTGTAAATAAAGATTTATCTGGGACTGGGGTTGTAGCTCAGTGGTAGAGCGCATGTGGAAGGCACTGGGTTCGATCTCAGCACCATATAAAAATAAAAAAAATAAAGGTATTGTGTCCATCTACAACTACAAAAAATATATTTTAAAAAAAAAGCTTTATCTGACAGGCATGCCCATTCATTCCGGTATTACCCATGGCAGCTTCCACAGCGCAGAGTTGAATAGCTCCACAGAGACTATATAGCCCAGAAAGCCTGAACTATTTACCGTCCAGCTCTTTACATAAAAATCTTACTGACCTCTGTTCTAAAGTCTTATGGTTTTATTTTAGAAATGAAAATAACTGGGGTTGGGGGCTGTAGCTTCATGGTAGAGCGCTTGCCTTCCATGTGAGAGGCACAGACTTCAATCCTCAGCACCACATAAAAATAAATGAAGATATTGTGTCTATCTATAACTGAAAAAAAATTTAAAGAAAGAAATGAAAATAACTGGGGCTGGGGTTATAGCTCAGCAGTAGAGCACTTGCCTCACACGTGTGAGACGCTGGGTTCGATCCTCAGCACCACATACAAATAAATAAAATAAATAAAGATATTGTTTCCATCTTTAAAAAAATCTTTTTAAAAAAGAAAGAAAATAACCTGTTATTAACTTATTAATAGGACTGGCCACACTCTGGCCACAGGCCTATCATCTCTTGAAAAAAAGGAAACGTGCCACTTATTTGCCAGGAGGACTCAAAAATACTTTTATCTTTCTGAGCTTCAGTTTCATCTGCCAAAGGGCACAGTAATGGTGCCACCATTCCACTCTACTCAGGCTGTTCTAACAAAACACAGACTGGGCGGCTTCTACAGCAGACATTTCCCTCTCCCTGTTCTGGCTGGAAAACAATTCAGGCTCTGCAGAGCTCATTCCTGGCTTGGAGATGGTTACCTTCTGACCATGCACTCACATGGAGGAAGATGCTCTTTGCTATCTCTTCTTATAAGGATGGGAATCCTATCTTAATCACCTGGGAAGGCCAAATACAGTTATTGAGAGTTTAGGCTTCAACATATGAATCAGCAGAAGAAGGAGAGGAGAAAAATTCAGTCCATAGCATTACATCTCAATCTTTTTCTAAAGGTTAAAGTAATTCACATAGAAATATTATCTTAAAGTCTATCATTTAATGTGAGTTCAATAACAATAAGAAATATTACCTTTTTACATAAGAAAATAGGACACAGCGTTTGAAATCAGAGAACTTCTTTATTTGATCTTGAGCAGGTCATTTGGCTATTCTGGCTTCTATTTCCTAATCTGTGATATAGAATTGTGGAAAACCTGAGTAATAGTTCCCTTAACATACAGACTTATTTGTTTTATTTATTTAGTGTGTTGGCTTCCATCTTCTTGCTTGTCATCTCATGACTGCAAAATCACTGCAGTACCTCCAGCCATTTCAACTTCATGTCACACAAGCAGAAAGTAGAAGTAAAGGCAAGGGACAAGCCAGCTGTATTTGTTCCTTTTTTACTGGAAAACAAAAATTTCTCCAAAAGCTGTATGCAACAGACAGCCACTTATGTCTCACTAGTCACAATAGTGTCACAGGAATACCTCTAACTGGAAAATAACCAGGGAAAAGGAGTTTGTGGCAGTGTCTGCCATAAAATAGAAATGTTTAGGGTTTTTTTCCCCTCAGTACTGAGCCCAGGGGTGTTCTACCACTGAGCTAATCCCCAATCCTTTTTATTTTTTATTTTGAAACAACGTCCAAGTTGCTCAGGCTGGCCCTCCATCTTGTGATGATTCTGCCCTCCTGAGTCACTGGGATTTCAGGTATGTGCCACTGTGCCCAGCAAGTAGAAAGATTTTTTTAAAGTAAAAATCAATATTTATAACTTACATTATTGTGACTGCAGTAGAGATAACAAGGCAGCCTTACTGTGGGGACACCAAGACTGTCACAGACAACCTCCAGCAAGGGAATCTTGATCCACAAAGAGGACCAAGAACTGACTTGGGAAAGAGAAAAAAAGACATTTCTAGCGGACAAATCTGAAAAAGTACACAAATGCTACAGTGTGTGGGGGGGTGGGGTGTGTGGGGGGGTGGCAGTGGGGGTTGGGGGGGTGGTCCCCAGGAGGCCAGCTTCCCACTTTCTGTTCACCTGCCTCTCTTGCATAGTATTCACAGGGACAACTCCAGCAGCCACAATGGGAACTCACACTGGGCTTCATATCCCTCCCCAAGCCCTGAGCTGGTGCCTGCTCCTTCCCCAAATGCTAAAAAGCTTTTTAATGAGAGGGCAGGTGACTAGCTCTCAGTCAAAGGCTGGTCCCCACAAAGGAAGGATCAAGGTCACAGAAGGCAAAGGAAGCTTTATTTAAAGCACAGCATCTAGGCAGGGAATCATGCCACAGGAGACAAGAGGCCTAGATACTGCTGCAGACATTCCGAAAATCTACCATCAAAGGAGCTAACGAGGGGGTGGCCAACCCCGTGTTTTTTAGGAGCATTGTCATAAAAGATCAACACCCGCTCTTCTGCCTACTATAGAAAGCATACAGAGGCCCAAGACTTGTTTTCTCCAGGACGTTTCAGACAAATATTTTAAAATTCAGATTTGGTCAAGCTGGTTTAACTAGGAAAGCCTCGTTGGAAAAATATGCTAATAAGTCATTAGAGTGCACTCATATCATGCCATATGGTCCGCTGGAAGCATAAAACACGGGCTCTATTCTTTGGGCAGGGTGGGTTGATAAAAGAGAACCCTGGGGAGAAGATGGCTGGTCCATCACCCTCACTCCACACGCTAACTCTTATTCTAGGGGCTTCTGCATTTTGACCAGGCTTGGTACCAGGTCTGAGAAAACCATTACAGACAATACCTTAGTGTAAAATCCAAGCGGCAGAAATGGGTTTTATGACCTCAATTTCTGGGGTGGTTTGTGCTTTGCTAGCCATTAATAGGGGATATCATGTACATTTATATTTTTATATATATAATTATATTTAAGTTCCATATCTATTATTATGTTTAAAATCATTATTTAAAAATAAGGTCTATTTGGGAGGGGGGCCTATGATAGGTAAACAGAATATATATTGAGAGTAAGTGTTCGGAGACTGTCTTTAATATTCAAGTCAGGCCTAGGGAGATGCACTTGATTTAGAAACTAAACTTGGCAGTTTGGGCGTCTAATTGCATTGTGGCCTGTGGACGGCATCTGAGGAAATATGCAGATGTATGCAGAAACCCAGTGATCAATCCCTGGCCGAGGCATTACTCCAAGCCCATCCCACAACCTGGCAATTCAGAGGACAGACAGCCTCAGCATCATCAGAAATACCGTCCAAGTTAAGAGAATTGTGTTTCAACCCTGTGTGAATAAAGAAAACATGTACTTAGGAACTTCAGGGCAGGGACTCTGTTCCTTTTTTTTGTTTGTTTGTTTGTTTTTCATGTATCAGGGATTGAGCCCAAGGGCGCTTCACCACCTAGCCACATCCCCAGCACTTTTTTATTTTTATTTTTTTTATTTTGAGACAGGGTCTGGCTAAGTTGCTTAGGGCCTTGCTGAGTTGCTGAGGCTGGCTTTGAACTTGCAATCCTCCTGCCTCAGCCTCCCAAATCACAGAGATTACAGGCAAGAGCCACTGTGCCCAGCTTTTTTTTTTTTTTTTTTTTTTGCTTTTATTAAAAGTGTAAAATTCATTTCAAGTCCTGAGCACTCAGGTGCGTGATACATAAAACAAACATGTCTTTCACATGTCTCTCCTTGCTCTTCTCGAGGGGATTGGGTTTTGTTGTTGTTGTCAGGTTGTTGAGTTTTGGTTTTGCTGTTGTTTCTTTCGTTTATTTGGAAGTAAGATCCTCTCTCTTAGTCTGTGGAAGCAAAAGATGAAAAAGAAAGAGAGAAAGGAAGTGGGCAAGGTGGGAGAAGGAGAGAGGGAGAGGGCCCAGCACTCCGCAGGTGGTAGAAACTAGTTTCCGGATAAAGGCCCAGTGTGGCAGGCCTTCCTAGGAGGTCTGTTGGGCCAAATCTGGTGGCTACAGGGAGGATGAACTTAAATCAGGATTAAGACTGAGATCCTCTAGTTTCCCACAACCAGGCAGATATCAATTATGTGTACTAATAAATCATGTAGGCCTACTGCTGATCAATTAAGAAGTATGACTCTGATTTTTTTTTACCTCCATCATTATAATTCCTAAGCGATGCCTATGTAGTCACCTGGTTATAATAATCATCATCTATTACACTTCCCAAGATGTATTGTTAAGTGAAAAAGCAAGTGGTGAGACATTGTCTGATATGGTGTCATTTCATTATAATTATTTTTAATCACTCTATATTGGTTTTGTTTTGTGTGTCTGTCTGTTTGAGTCTTTTCCTGAGTATAAATAGGACACATGCACAAACAAATTCAAACACAGAACAGGTTAGCACTAATTGTCAGCTCCCCTAATCCCCTCCTGCTGTCATTTCCAGAATCCACTGAAGGTAACAGTTTAGCAGATTCGCTTCCAGGCCGTGGTCTCTGTCTGGGGGGATTTCTGCTAGACATTTTTGAGATGGAGGGTGTGTGTGTGTGTGTGTGTGTGTGTGTGTGTGTGTGTGTTAACAAATGTGATGCTCCTCTCTGGAACAAAAAAAAAAAATAAGAGTATTTCATTTAAAAAAGAAAAAATTTCTTTTTTTTTTTTAAAGAGAGAGTGAGAGAGGAGAGAGAGTGAGAGAGAGAGAGAGAGAGAATTTTTAATATTTATTTTTTTTAGTTCTCGGCGGACACAACATCTTTGTTGGTATGTGGTGCTGAGGATCAAACCTGGGCCGCACGCATGCGAGGCGAGCGCGCTACCGCTTGAGCCACATCCCCAGCCCCAAAGAAAAAATTTCTATCTCGTCCTTTTTTGGAAAAGGGGGCAGTGCAAAGAAATAAACAACTTTTACTGTTTATGGAAGTATCTATGAATGGTTCTGGGTAATTCTAACCCCTCTGATAACCCCAAGAGTTTGGCTGGACATTCCGAAATCACAGAAACTTTAAGCTTTCTTCATAACGAGGTGCCTGGGAATCAGAACAAACCAGGAATCAAAATATTATCAGCAGACCCCTCCTCAGGGGTGGCACTCCCTGTGGCTGCGCTCACCCACACCCTGGTCACTGAATGCTAGGGATTCCAACAGCTGCCACCCATCTAACTGCCCCAGGAGCGTCCAGCACACCAACGTTCAGGTGAGTTCCTCTCACCCTTCCCAACCTCCATCATGACCGATTCTTTCCATAGGTGGCTGTCAGGTTAGTCTTAGAAGGTGACAGAAAGAGACGGTCAGAACACAGGTTTGAGGGCTGGGGATGTGGCTCAAGCGGTAGCGCGCTCACCTGGCATGCACGGGGCACTGGGTTCGATCCTCAGCACCACATAAAAATAAAGATGTTGTGTCTGCTGAAAACTAAAAAATAAATATTAAATTCAAATTCTCTCTCTCTCTCTCTCCCTCTCTCTCTCAAAAAAAAAAAAAAAAAAAAAAAAAAACCAAAACCAAACACAGCTTTGAAAACAGAGCAACTCAGCAGCACCAACTCCAATGCCCCTGTATGCCAAGCAGGAGAGTGACTTCAGTGAGATAAACCGTAAACCAGTAGATAAGCACATTCTGTGGCTCCTCCTGAAAATACACCTAAAATACCACCTCTAAGCATCCTCGCCAAGAATCTGACTTGAAATCTGAGCAAGCTGATTATCATTATCAGTTTACAGGAAATCAAAGGAGAGAGAAACACATTACACAAAACCAGGGGGAAATCTGCAAAGTTCAGAATGCAAAAAAAAAATACTAAGGACAAAACCTGGGGATTTTGCAACAGATAAATTCAATAATAATAATAATAAGGCAAAGGGACTTTTTCAACAAAAACAGACTTAAGACACATGGCAATCTGTTTCAATGTACAGACCTTATTTAGATGGTGATTAAAACAGAAGAAATGATCTACATTTTTTTTTCTACTGGGGAATGAACCCAGGGGCCCTTAACCACTGAGCCACATCCTTTTTATTTTTTTCTTTTGAGACAGGATCTCACTAAGTTTGGTTAGGGCCTCGCTAAATTGCTGAGCCTGGCTTTGAACTCACGATCCTCCTGCCTCAGCCTCACAAGCTGCTGGGATTATAGGCATGTGCCATGGTGCCTGGCAAGAAATGTTGTACTTTTAATTTATGAGACAACCAAGAACATGTGAACAATGACTGGCTATTTGATGATGTTGCTGTGAAGGAATTATTATTCATTTAGGCATATTGATAGTGGTGTGGTTTAAGAGTTCATATTCTTTAAAGATACACACTAAAATATTTGTGAGTGAAGTGAGATAACAACTGGGTTTCCAAGGAACTGGAATGTTAGAGTCTGTAAACAAGTCTGAATGGCGCCTGGCATTTTGCCAGAGGGAGTGGTTTGTGAAGTAACGCCAGCAAGCCTTTAAGTGTGGAGATTCCTTATTGGTTGACTGCTGTATCTAGTTTATGCTAATTAAGATAAGCTGTGTGGAATGTATAAATACCTCTGTTGTCCTACAATAAACGGCTCCTACTCCTGCTGTATCAATCTACACAAGTTCCTCATCACCCCCCCCCCCCCCCCGGGTTACTTTGCTGCAGCCGGACTGCGGCACTGGAGATGAAACAAGATTGATCGTAATTGATAATTGCCGAAGCCAGATAATGGATACATGGAGGGTGGATCATACTATTTCTCTTCCTTTAATTCTTTGAAATTTTCCAATTTTCTTAAGATAAACTTTTTTTTTTAATCCCATAACTTCCTACATTCTGGGCTGGGTGGTTTGCATCCTCCAGGTATCATTTAACATGTTCCTGTGTTCTCTGGTACCTTGGGAAGGATTAGTAGTGTTGGGAGACTTGACACATAAAAGTTCTATTTTTGGCAAGAATACTTCATAGGTGATGTTTATGCTTTTATCAGGAGACATATAATGCCCACAATAAAAAGGTTTTAAAAAGTTAGTTTTCCCAACTGAAAAATGGAGATGCTTCCTGGAGAGGTGATTCTGAGGTTAAATTATTTATGTAAGGGAAGGACCAGGCACAGAGCTGGCAGTTACGGGTTCTTTATAATTGTCAGATGTCTTTCCTGAACCCCTCAAAACCTCTCAAATAATTTCCACTACCTATTGAATCAGCTTTAAGTAAACCTAAAATTCCAGCACTGAGGATGCAGTTCAGTAATAGAGCACCTGCCTCATTCATCCCCAGCACTTGGGAAAAAAAATACACATCTTCAACAATCTATTTCTAATCTACATTTCTTTCTGGTTTTAGCTCCTTCTTCTGAGACACACACACACACACACACACACACACACACTCTGCTTTTTTTTTGGTACCGGGGTTTAAACCCTGGGGCGTTTTACCACTGAGCCCCATCCCCAGTCGTTTCTGGTTTTTGAGACAGTGTCTCACTGAGTTGCTTAGGACCTCACTAAGTTGCTGAGGCTGGCCTTGAACTTATGATCCTCCTGCCTCAGCCTCCTGAGTCAATGGGATTACAGGCATGTGTGCCACCACACCCAGCAAACACTGCATTCTTTAACCCCATGTCTTTGCCATCCTATTCCCCCACTTGTGATGTCCTCATTGCTTCCTCTCTGCTGTCCTTCAGGTTTCAGCTCAGGTCCCAGCTCCTTCAGAGGACCACCATGATCACAGCCTTGTGATGATGCATCCCTTAGCACTACCTTGAGTCTCCTTCTGCACCCAGGTGCATTAACCCACCAAATGCATTACTTCCCAGGAAGGATGGTGCAGGTGTTAGCTTTGCATCAACAAGGACAATTTAGAGGAGGGAAAGTTTATTTTGGCTCAGGGTTTCAGAGATTCAGCCCATAGTGGGGCGACCCCATTGCTCTGGGCCTAAGGTGGAGCAGAACACCAGGCAGAAAGACCTGAGCAGAGCAGTTCAGGACATGGCAGTCGGGAGCAGAGAGAGAAGAAGGGGCTGCAGGAAGATGCCCCTTCTGCCCACAGTCACTACCCTCTCAGTCCCATGCAAACTAGGATGGTCAGGTTACAGCTCCCACCTCTGCTCGTTTCACTTCTGAACATTCTGGGACTGGCATAGGAGCTTTTGGGGGACACCTCACACCCAAAACATCACGAGCCTTCTTGCTTCCCGCTCAGCACCGTCCGCGGCACACACAGGGCCAAGGTGTCCGCCAGGTGGGAAGAATGGAATAGTGCCCAAGAAATGGCTCCCACCTAGAACAGGAGAGGGCAAAGCCGACCCGGCACATCCGAACAAGCTCGATTTGGGGATGGAGAGGCTTCTATTTCACCTGAAAGAGAAAACATTTGCCAATATTTTCATCCTTGTTTTGCTGATCTCATTTCAGATTCCACAAATGAATTCAAGAATTGTCCAGGCCCGCATATTACATAATTTATGGACAAAGGGCTGGAGGGCAGAATCTGATGAAATCTAAAAACCAAGTAGCAAGTTCAAGTGTCTGAACACACTGTTTTAGATCACTAGCTGCCATCTCCATACACTAAAACACACATGTGGGTCCCTATGGACTTCAGACACAAACTTTTCGATTCAGAGAGCTACTTCTGATCTAGCAAGATGTGCTGAAACCCATCTAAAGTTGGCTCTTTAAAAGTAGTCATGACTGGGCTGGGGATGTGGCTCAAGCAGTGATCGCCTGGCATGCGTGAGGCCCAGGTTCAATCCTCAGCACCATATACAAACAAAGATGTTGTGTCCACCGAAAACTAAAAAAATAAATATTAAAAAATTCTCTCTCTCTCTCTCTCTCTCTCTCTCTCTCTCTCTCTCTCTCTCTCTTAAAAAAAAAAAAAGTAGTCATAACTGCCAGGCATGGTGGCATACGCTTGTAATCCCTCCCCAGTGGCCTGGGAAGGCTGAGGCAGGAGGATTGCAAGTTCAAAGCCAGCCTCAGAATTAGTGAGGCACTAGGCAATTCAGTGAGACCTTGTCTGTAAATAAAATACAAAATAGGGCTGGGGATGTGGCTCAGTGGTCGAGTGCTCCTGAGTTCAATCCCCAGTACCCCCCAAAAGAGTAATCATGTCTGCTTAAGTCAGAGGTGACACAGGGACCCTGGAATTTTCTGTGGTCAAGGAATAAAGAAAACTACCTTCTTTCCTTTTCTTCCAAGACCTCAGCAAGGTCTCTAGGCAGACGGCAGATGCCTGACCCTGAAGTCTCTATAGCTCTTTGCCACATAATGATGAAAATCCGCTCTGTAAGATGAGCGTGTCTCTCTCACCACTGGGTTTTGCCTGTAGCTGCTTTTACCTACTCACAGGAGACATCCGCAGTCGGCTACACAGTGCTTCATTTACCTTGTGCAACTCTCATGAAGCCCAGCCAAGGGCTGGAGGGCAGAATCTGATGATGGTGCAAGTCAGTCCTTACCCTAAGAAGAGAGCATGTGCAAAGTTTTACATATTTTCCATGTATGTTTCTGAAATAGCATTTAAATACCTAGCTTCCTCCCTCACCCTCCTGCCAAACCTACTCCTTCCCATTCAGGAATAATGACATGCCATTTCTTTAAAGCATGAAACACTCCAAAAGCACATCATGTTCCTTCAGAGGACATGCTATGTCCCTGTTCTCATGCTGTATTAATCCACCAACATCCCTGCTGGGAACAATGGGCAAGCCACATGGTCTGTCTTTGTGAGTATGTTGGACAATCTTGAGTGACTTTTTTTTTTTTTTTTTTTTTGATACCAGGGATTGAACCCAGGAGCACTCAACCACTGAGCCACATTCCCAGCCCTATTTTGTATATTATTTAGAGACAGGGTCTCACTGAGTTGCTTAGTGCCTCACTAAGTTGCTGAGGCTGGCTTTGAACTTGTGATCCTTCTGGATCAGTCTCCCAGGCCACTGGATTACACACGTGTGCCACCACACCAGGCTCGAGTGGCTCTTAATGCGGCGGATATCGTTTTTTCAGGGTGAGGAAAGCATGCCATTTTATAGAACATGTTGAAAAGAGGCTCATGGATCCCAGGACTTCAAAAGCAAGGCTGGAAATCAAGTAATAAAGACTTGGGGCATGTTCCAGGGGAGCCAATAAGGGACCCCCTGACTGTCTCTTGCTCTGGGCTTGACCCCTTTCACTCCCCTACACAGACCAGGAGGAGTATGTTGATAGCCACAGTCAGTTATTTACAGAGTGACAAACAAGGCACAATTCCCAAAGTCACTTGCTGCTGTGCCCAATTCTCTGCCTTTAAAAACTCTCCTTCCTTCCTTAGACCCTTAATTCAAAAGGTTCATCTTTATTCCTGCAGCCAGGTTTTCACTGCAGTTCCAAAACAAAATCATCCTCATGTCCCCCATTATCTTAACTGCCCACATCTGATAATTTTCCTAATTGGCATTACACATGTTTAAGTCTCTCTAATTATTTAATGATGGTTACCAGGTAATCCATAATAGCAATTACATATCTGAACTGTCACGGACTATTGGACAAATATGTAATGGGGCATTTTAAAAGCATTTAAAATGTAATGCTAATTAGAAAGATTAGCAGATATGATACTTACCACAATAGGGAACATGTTGGAATTTTTGTTGCAAAAAGCAAAAAAAAAAAGTGTTTATTAGGACTATTAAGACTTACAGTCTGTGAATGTAAGAATGAAATCAGAGGATAATATGGAGAATTATCTGGAGCCAGAGAGATTTAATGCAATGTTCTCATTCATTACTTCCCCACTTATTAGACTAGTATCAATTAATTACCTATTGTGTTTTCCTAAGTGTTAAGTGCTATTATCAAAAAATTATGGAAGAGTATGTTGCTTGCTCCAACCCTTGGAAAGCCTGAAATCTGGCTGAAGAGTTGGGTCATGGAAAAATGGAGTCACCAGAGACCCACTAACAAACTTGCAATTAATATTCCCATTATAGATACGGTCTGTAAAGACATACATTATTCATAGCACCTTGGACACAGGACAAAGATTCCTGGATGAGACAAATTTCAAGAAAGTTCCTGAAAGGGGCAGAGGTTCAAAATAGATATATATTGACAGAAAGCCAAAGAGAGGATCATAAATTAAGCCAAGTGAGAGCCTACAGTCAAAAAAGCTTAGGAAAGGCTGGGTCAGGTAGCACATGCCTGTAATTCCAGTGGCTCGGGAGACTGAGGCAGGAGGATCTCGAGTTCAAAGCCAGCCTCAGCAAAAGTGAGGTGCTAAGCAAATCAGTGAGACTCTGCCTCTAAATAAAATACAAAATAGGGCTGGGGATGTGGCTCAGTCGTTGAGTAACACTGAGTTCAATCCCCAGTCGCCCCCCCCTCCAAAAAAAAAATGCTCAGGAAAGGTCACTAGGCTTGGCATCAAAGAACTTTAGTTCAAATCCAGGCTCTGCCTCTTCCTAGATTTTTGACCTTGAACAAGACAACCTCTTTGACTCTAATTTTTCTCATTATCAAAATAAGTATATAAAAACCATTCCATGAGTTGATTATAAAGATTAAATTAATGTAAGTGTATAAAAACATCATGTTTTAGCAAAGTGTTGGACATAGAAGGCTCACAGATGATTTTTGAATGACTAAGAACAAAGGTGCATCCAGAAGTCAAAGCAAGGCGTGTGCGGTTGAAGACTAACAAGATCTTGAGCTTGTAGGAGCAAAGCTGGTGATTCTGGTAGAATGCCTTGAACTTCAAGCTGGATCACTCAGGTTTGTTTAAAGCAGCTGTCAGGATCCATCATGGGTTCTTAAAAAGGGGGCATGGGAAAGTAGCCTGAGTCTCGTCCTGACAACTATGGAGAGATTGGACGGACAAAGAAAGGATCTGCCAGTGTTTGGAACCTGAAAGGTTCTTGAAGGATTTAGATATGAGGAGATAAAACATAAGCAAATGGAGTGGCCCATCAAAAGACAGAGAAAGAGACAACAAAGAGATCAGAGTTGGAGTTGGAGTTGAAGTATGGAAGTCATGTGCATAAAGTCAGGACTTAGCACTATCTCCCTAGCTCAAGCAGCAACTCTTACCTAGATCCCACAAGAGCTTCAAGGTTAGTTAGAAATGCTTTCAGCTACAGGTAGCAATTTAGGTCACAGTGGCTTAAATAACAAAGGAAATTAATTATTTCTAATTTTAAAAGTCTGGACAGGGTGGTTCCAGAGTTTTTCTAGTGGTTCCAAGTCTGAGTCTCTGTTATTATCTTGACTTTTTCCTCCTGGTCACTAGTTCAAAGGCAGAAAGCAAGAGTGCTTGACTGTAGAAGAAACTCAGCACTATCTGGCTCTCTATCTGTTCCTCTCATCAAGAAACATGGTATCTTGGGCTGGGGATGTGGCTCAAGCGGTAGTGCGCTCGCCTGGCATGCGTGTGGCCCGGGTTCGATCCTCAGCACCACATACCAACAAAGATGTTGTGTCCACCGAGAACTAAAAAATAAATATTAAAAATGCTCTCTCTCTCTCATTCTCTCTCTCAAAAAAAAAAAAAAAAAAAAACATGGTATCTTTTCCAGAGGTTTCCAACAGACTTGTTTTATGGCCAGAGGTCTGATCTGGGTCACATGGCCACCTCTAGCTGCTAAGGAGCTTGAGAAAGTAAAAACTAGGCTTCCAGACATATGGCGGGAGGAGCAAAAGGGTTGGGGATAACTTTAAGGAGCCAACCGGCAGTACCTTCCACAGCTTACTAACTAGTTCCTTGCTTCCAGACTTGTGCATTCTCTGTATGGCACCCAAAGATTTTTTTTTTTACAATGTCCTCTGACCTTCTTGTTCCCCTACTTTGCGCTATTCAAAAATTCCCATCTACTTAGATGGAGTTTCAACTTCACACTTAGCTCTTGGGGCCTGCACTCCCTGTGTGTCCTCTCTCTTCCTCTGTCTCTGCTTCTCCAGCCCATCTCCTGCCCTGCACTACCTCATGACCTTCTGTTAGTTCCTCCTCAAGGTCTCTGCACCTGTTTCCCATTTGGGGTTTATTTCCCCTCCCTGTCTTACCCAGCAGCTCCTTCTCATACTGCAGGTCTCAACTCCTTAGAGGAATCTCAGACCCTGCCATGTCAAGGTCTTCTGGACCCAAACCCCACTATTCTCTTCAACTAGACCTTGTTTATTTCCTAGGTTGTACTTACCGCAATCCTGAAGTTCAGTTGTTAGAGTCTGTAAACAAGTCAGGATGGCGCCTGGTATTTTGCCAGGGGGAGTGGTTTGTGAGGTGGCGCCAGCGCACCATTAAGTGTGGAGATTCCTTATTGGTTGACTGCTGTATCTAGTTTATGTTAATTAAGGTAAGCTGTGTGGAATGTATATATACCCCTCCTGTCCTACAATAAACGGCTCCCACTCCTGCTGTATCAATCTACACAAGTTGTTCTCCCCCACCCCCCAGGTTATTTTGCTGCAGCCAGACTGCGGCATTCAGTTATCACAATCGGCCTTTGTTTTATTTGTTATTTTCTTATTGTCCCCCCACCACTAGAATGTCAGCGCCAGAGACAGGGATAGATAGACCTCACCTTCTTGTTCACTCTATGACACTTCTTAGGGCAGCATCAGGCACATAGTAAGTGCTCAATAAATGTTTGCTGAATGGATGAGTGAATAAGCACATCACCAAGAACTGTGAAGTGCCCTGTCTTACTCAGTGACAGGTGGAAGAACCAGTGAAAGAGACAGAATAAGAGTGATCTGATCGGAGAAAAACCAGAGGGGTATGGTGTCTTGTAGGACAGAGAAAGAAGGCATCAGGGCGGGGGCAGCATTTACCAACATCAGATACCAATAAAAAATGTCAAGGAGAAGGAAGAGTTTAAGATACTAGTGAGTTTGAGTAGGAGGGGACCAGGGGCGACTTGGGCATCTGTTCTACCTCTGGACTGACTGAGGCACATCAGAATCCACGTGAGGACGTCGGAGCCCCAAAGGCAAGTGGCTGTCTTTCCCTCTTGGTCCAAGGGACGCTATGTGGTCCCATTTTTACACTTCAGTTTCCCAATTATGAAACAGCCAGATAAATTCCTTAAGTCTTCTTCCTATCCTGGTGGAATACCTTGAATATCAAATATCAGATATGAAATAATTTAAGCATCCAGGATGCCAAAAAGAAAGTATTTTAATAATCATCCAAGAGACAGATGTATATTTTGAAAAGAACCACAAATCCACATGTTTATTCACAAGAATAACCAGTCCCTTCATATCATTCAATCATCTTTACCATGTAAAGATCAACTCTGCTTATTACAACCTTCATACGTAAGTGTTATCCATAGGCTGGCAGAGAAGCCACACAAGCTAGTTTTGAAGGAGGAGACTCAAGAATAATTGGCCCATAAACTTTTATCTTTTCATTTAACTGTCCTGTGATGTGATTGAAGCCGTTACTAGAGGGAGAAGGGACAATTCTGAGTCACAGCTTCTGGATCATATTAGAATGAAATTGGGTGACATTCAGGAAGGAGCATGCCAGGACAGTGAGAAACCTCCCTGTGGCAGTCCTTCCCAAGTTATTCTCACAGGTTCATGTGCCCTTATGCCCACTATGTGCTCACGAATTCTAAAATATTATCCCACATGCTTCTATAATATGAACAAAAATAAATGCCTTACCTTCAGCTCTTCTTCAGAATAGGATTTATTTAAACATCACCAAAATTGTTTCTTGTGAATACCCCAGTAAAGAGGGAAAAGGCAGAGATATATATATATATATTTAATTACCAAATACCTTATTTAGTCTAACCCAGGGGATGAGAGCAGAGGAGAATATGAAGGAAAGTAAAATTCCAAAGATTTCATATTGGAGAACAAGGATCAGAGAAATAGGCATGTGAAAGTCCCCTAAAAGATCTCATTTCTGGCCTGATGTGGTGATGCTCCCTTGCTATCTCAGAATGACACAAGTTTGAGGCCAATATGACAACTTAGTGAGACCTTCTCTCAAAATAAAAAAACACAGCAAGGGTTGGGGATGTAACTCAGTGGTAAAGCGCCAACCCACTTAGGATGTGGGAGGCCCTGAGTTTGATCCCCTGCAATACATACACACACACACACACACACACACACACACACACACACACACACAATCTCTTTTCTGGATTCTGGAGTTGAAGGAAATCAGGGTGAGATTTAACATCTTATCCCCAGATAGAGCAGGCATCTTGAATGTGTGTGTGTGTGTGTGTGTGTGTGTTTTGCTGGGGATCAAACCCAGGATCTTATGCATGGTAGGCAAGTACTCTACCATGGAGTACACCCCCAGCCGCCTAGTTACATGTTTTAAGTGCACATATAGTTGTACCTCAGTGTCTGTGGGGGACTGGTGTCAGGACTCCAAGAGATACCAAAATTCTCAGATGCTCAAGTCCTTTATATAAAATGGTATTTGCATAAATCCTAAACATGTCTTCTGCAATACTTTAAACCATCTGTAGATTATCTATAATGAATGCCTAATACATTGTAAATGCTATAATACAATGTAAATAACTGTTATACTGTATTATTTAGGAAATAATGACAAGAAAAATCTGTACAGTTTTAATACAATTTTTTTTCTGAATATTTTCAATCCATGGTTCATTGACTCCATGAATGTAGAATCCATGAAGATAGAGGGTCAATTGTATATAAATATGCATTATATTTATGTTAGAATAGGATACTAAGAAATTCTTAACTATGATTATGGGGGAGACCCAGAGATTGAGAAGTGAACTTCTGCCTTTCACTTTTGGAACAGGTTGACTTTATACTATAAGTAGTATCTCCATAAAGGTATAAAAGAACACATGTCCTTTCACCCCAAGATCCCATTTCTAGGAAGTTAGTCAACCATCCAATACTATAACTGCTTGCATGTGAAAAGATAATGGTGTGATGAGCATCTTTGTAAATAGGTTTTCAATAGGAAAACAAACAACCAAAAATGAGACACTACCAAAATATCACCAGTAGTAAACTGTTTAAGTAAATATTGGTACAGTCTTACGATGGCATATAATGCAGCCATCAAAAAGAATGAAAGCCATCTATATGCACAGAAGTAGAAAGATGAAGTTCAAGACTGTTTATTGAAACATGAAAGTTGCAGAACAGTGTACTAATCACATTTGTAGTGTTTTTTAAAGGACATATGCACATATGACAGTGAATATTGCCGGCAGGAAACTTTAAATGTTACTGGGTAGTAGAACCAAGAGTTGGAAAGTAAGGAAATGGGCTTCTGTTTTCCCCTCATATAGTTTTGTGTGGTTTAATTTTTTTCTATAAATGTATATCACTTTTTTTTAAAGAGAGAGTGAGAGAGAGAGAATTTTTTTTTTAATATTTATTTTTTAGTTCTCGGTGGACACAACATCTTTGTTGGTATGTGGTGCTGAGGATCGAACCCGGGCCGCACGCATGCCAGGCGAGCGCGCTACCACTTGAGCCACATCCCCAGCCCTGTATATCACTTTTATAATTCAAATCATTTAACCTTTTAAAGTGTAAGAAATACAGATGTGTTAAGTGCTTAAGCATATGTGCTACTGTACATTAAAAAAAATATCAGATGGGACCTGGGGTGTAGCAATAGGTTTAATCCCCAACACTACACTACACACACACACACACACACACACACACACACACACAAAGTTACTGGGTAGCATCTTTGTTAAATAATTTGTACTTAACTGTCAAGAATCCTTAGCATTTTGGAATACTTTTTGCATCTTCTGTAACTAATTACTCAACACTAATTGTTTCTCCCAGAAAATGTATGGTCCTGTTAGGAATCATAATTGTGCAGTACATGTACCACATTGGATAAAATCCCTGTCTTCTGAAATCTTCAATATTCTGCAAAGCATTTGAGAAACATTTAAACTGTAATATATAACAATGAGAAAATCAATTTAATGTGCTATGTGTAAAGTATAGCATTTTGAAAATCTATTGCTAAGCAGTTCATCAATTGCAATGATGTAAATCAAATCTTTGAATAATAAGGATAATTACAAAATCTTCCTGGGTCTGTTATAAGCACATTTTTATATAAAAAGTGAGCATCTGTTAATATAGCAATGTTACCCACATCTTCAAGAATTCAATTTCTTAGTATCTATTATAAACTATTTGCAACATCTCTCTTTTGCAAGTCTGTTAGATTCTACAGACCTTGCTCATGTCTCTCCCCAGTGGAACACTTATCTTCTGTGATGAGAGGTAAATGTCATTAATGCTAGAGGAAATGTTCTAAGCACAGAAATGGAAGAGTTCTATAATGGCATATTAAGCACAATACTCAGAATAGATATAAATCTTCAGAAAATTAGGTTCTCTCATCTAGTTAGTTTCCAGGAATCTTTTTATGTCATCACAAATACAGAGCACACACATAAGCTTCCTTCCTTCTTTTCACTAAAACACCTGCTTTTGCTCTCATGAGAGAGGAGACAATGCTCAAGCCATACCTAGAATTTAGTTTTATATGCTATTATATAACCCTACTAAGCACCTACAGAGATCAACTGACCACTCAAAAACCTTTATAAATAGAAACTGCTCCTCAAAATAAGATGGCTGTAATAAGCAATTATTTGGAGACAAGCTCTATAGATTGGAGTTCAAATTCCAAGTTTCTCATTTTCTGCTACCAGAACTTTTAAAGAAGTCACAGGGATTTTTCTAAGCATCACTTTTCTTGTTTGCCAAAGTGAAATGATAATGATGCCTATCTCTTATCAAAATCATTCAATAACTATTTGCTGAGTCTCCTCCAATTAGAGCAAGGCTAATTGGAGGAGGAGATGATATCCTGGCGAACAGGAAGTAGGGTCTATACTCAGCTGCTTTGTGCCATTACTGAGAACAGATGTGGCAGATTATAGCCATGAGGGTTTTCAGTGCCAGCAGCGAAGAGCTGAATTCCAATCCTGGCTTCCACCTCCAACAGCACTCAAAAGCCTCAGGTCCTCATCTGGAAAATGGGAAAAAGTAATCTTTCTTACTTTATGAACTGTGAGGATTAGTATTAAGCAAAATACGGCAGGTAACCAGTTAGAAGAGTATCTGTCACCTGGTAAGTACTCAGTAAATGTTGGTTATGTTTCAATAACTAAATTACATCAATGGGAAGGAATGATATTGGGGATGAACTCTAATCCCAGCACAGATTAGAAGCCCTTCCTTGCAGGATCTGAAATTGTGGATAGTCTTTGTTATGGTTTGGATAGGAAGTTTCCTCTGAAAAGCTCGTGTGTTGGAAATATGGTATCCAACATAGCAACCAATGCTCAGAGGGGAAATGATAGGATTTGGAGAGTTGTGACTTTGTCAGTGGATTAATCCACTTAATGGGTCAATAATTTGAGTGGATTACTGGGTGGTAGCTGTAGGCAGGTGGGACATGGCTGGAGGAAGTAGATGGGGCAGGGGAGGGCATGCCCTCAGGAATTTTATTTTTGTCCCTGGCTCCTCACTCTCACTGTGCCTCCCAGCTGCCATAAGCTGGAAGCTTTCCTCTGTCATGTCCTTCCACCATGACGTTCTGCTCACCTCAAGCCCAGAGGAATGGAGTCAATGAACTGTGGACTGACTCTCTGAAACTCTGAAACCAAAATAAACTGTTCCTTCTCTAAGTTGTTCTTGGCAGGTATTTTGGTCACAGTAACAAAAAGCTGACTAAGACAGTCTTCAAGCCCCACATTTTGTTGCCTTGAGCAATGCTCTGGCTCCTGCTGTGTATACTTAATAGAAACATGGAAATTGAAAAAAAAAAAAAAAAGCCCTCCATCCTCTACAGGCTTTGGAGACACTCAAACCTCACCTTTACAAGGACTGTCCAATCCATTGCAAAAAGAAAAGCCAAAATACCTTGCCCCCCCCAAGTAACATATTAACATCACCCACACCTCCAGAGAAAGTGCTTTTCTGGAGCAATGGGGAAGATATGGTGCAAATTTACTGCCACTTAGAAAACTATTGGGAGTCATGGATTTTTACTCTTGTAGAAATTATGTTCTCCTCAGGAAAAAAAAAAAATGCAGATTGAGCTGTGGGATGTACTCAGTGGTACAGCATGTACAAGACCCTGGGCTCAATCCCCAGCAGTCAAAGGAAAAAAAATTGCACGTGCCTATATGTATTAGCAATTTCATATATAATTCCAGAAAATTCAGGTGCTCCCTGAAGCCCACTCATAATTAGCTTCAACCTAAAATATAATTATACTTATGCCAAAATACAGATTTTTAATTGATCCAAAATAAAATGTTTAAATTTGGGAAGGAGCATGCCAAAATATGGGGGGTTTACTTCATTTTTGTCTGATTTCATCATTTCCTTTAATGAGCTGATATTACTCTATGATTTTTTAAATGTAGGGATACAAATAGTCTCACATACAACACAGAAGAAAATGATTCAGTTTTTATCTGAATTGAATCTGAAAGCTGGAACTAGATTGAAAAACAAAAATTCTTACTCAATATTTGGAAATATGTAGGTGAGACTGTTGATAAGAGGCAAGGTGGAATTCAAGAGAAACTGCCAGGAAGCGGCTGAAGAGTTCAATAACTTTTACTAGACAGGGGAAGACTTCTGGAAGAGGGAACATTAAGTCCCTGAGGATGAGTGTCTCTGATAATCAGTGTTCATAGAACAAAGTAACCACAAAAATGGGGCCTGATGTCACATCACCAGCTCCAGTACTGAAAATGGTCAGCACCGGGAAAGTCTGTATGGGCAAAGGAGGAACCCAGCACTCACCTGAGATCCCAGGGTTGCAGAGCTTAGCTGGGTTGTGAGTCAGAATCAGTCAGAAGGACAAGGAGGTCAGGCTGTCCTTCAAGAGCAAAGCAAATCAGAACATGCATTTAGCCCAGCTCAGTGGTACACGCCTGTAAACTCAGTGGTTCAGAAGGCTGAGGCAGGAGGACCGTAAGTTCAAAGCCAGCCTCAGCAACTTAGTGAGGCGCTAAGCAACTAATATTTTAACAAAATAAAATATTAAAAAGGGATGGGAATATGACCCAGTGTTTAAGTGCCTCTGAGTTCAATCCCTGGTACTCCCCCACCCCAAAACAAGGAGAGACCAGAACATGCATTTACTCATGTCACTCACTGCCTTGTGACAGTGCCACCAAGATGCAGGCTCAGCCAGGTAAAATATCAGCCATAATCAGCTGCTGAAAGACAGGCTTAGAAAATCTGAGTAAACCAACCACCAAATGAAGGTAGGTACCATTGCCCAGAGTTTTATGACAAAATTATTTTCCCAGTGATACTCAGAGTATCTCATTGACCATTTGGTCCTCATTACAATCCTTCTAGATATTAACAGAACGCATGGCACTTCTCAGCCTTCCCCACTCAGTGTTCTGCTGGTGGAGGCTGAACTTTGATCCATGAAGATCTGAGGAAGTAGCTCAAAAACAGCCCACCAGAGCCGGGGCTTTTCTTTGAAGTTTTTGTGTTCTAAGAGTTGGCTCTTAAAATCATATGAATTTCACATTCTGGCCCATAGGATATCTGTTCGTTCATTCAAAAATCATTATTCCTAAATTTTCTAACAGAATGAATGTTGGAACATTTCTGCTTACTTGAGAAGTAAAGAGGCATTTTTTTTCTTTCTCCATTTTATAAACGAGGGCTGCACAGCTGTTTTGTGGGAGACCCAGGGCTCAGCACGGATTTCATTCCAAATTGGCCGCATCCTTTTCTATGATTATGTGTGGCAACTCAGAAGGCAGAGGAAGGGGGAGGTACAGGACTTCTTGGTTGAAAGTTGATAGCCAGAAAATGGGAAGGTGATGAGGGGTTCGTTGAAAGCTTTTAGAGGACTGTATCATAATCAGTCAAGTCCCGGAGAGCTGCCGAACTCTCTTTAAATGTAAAATGGAGTCAATGACATCTGCCTCACAGGGCTATTGTTAGGGTTTGAACAAGTGATCTCTGGGAGCTGTTTGCCCAGTGCCTGACCCCTGGTAGGTCTTCATTAACTAGACGATGGCCTTAGTTATCCTTGGCCAAGTGAAAATCTCTGCCTGTACCTCTCTTAAGACCTTAAAGTGAACATTTCCCCAACCAAATTTATCACTCTGTTGCTTCCCCTATCACCCAGAGACCCTATATCCCCTTCCTGAGTGGTCTCAGTTAATGGCTCCATCACCTATCCAAGTGAGATCTTCAAACACATCCTTCTTCCCTCCCTTCTTCTAACCGACCACACTCTCCCAATAAACTTCCCAAGAATCTAGTTGTTTTATCTCCCATCTGTTCTGTCCTCTCAGTCCTGTTGCTACAGCCTCTTTCACCTCTCTCCCAGACAATCTCAGTAGTGCCTAACAGCCAGGCATGATGGTGCACACCTGTAATCCCAGCTACTTGGCAGACTGAGGCAGGAAGATAGCAAGTTCAAGACCAGTCTCAGCAACTTAGCAAGACCCTATCTCAAAATAAAAAATAAAAAGGGCTGGGGATGTAGTTCAGTGGTACTGGTTTCCCAAGACCACAAAGAAAAATAAAGCCTCCTAACTGATTTCTGTCTGTTCTCCACACTACTGGTAAACTAACTGTCCTGAAATTACCTGAATGAAAACTTTACACAATCACACATTTTCTTCTGTAAAAAGAAAAATTCTCTTGACAGTCTGGTCCCAGTGCACTTTCACAACTTCTCAACTTCTAAGCATAGACACACACACACACACACACACACACACACACACACACAGCCCAGCCCTACAGACCCTTTCAATACTTCTCCTGGGATCTAGAATATTCCTTTTAATGTTACTGGGAAATATTTGCTCGTCCTTCAAAACCCAGCAGAAATGCCTACTCTTGGAGGAGCTTTCCCAACCCTCAAACATTCCCATCTTGCCTGGGGCATCAACTTACTGTTTCCCCACAGCCACTACTTCCCCATTCCAATCTGTCCTCCGCAGAGTCCAGAATATTCTTTTTCAATGAAACTCTGGTCCTGGGTCAGGCTCTCTCACCAACTTACTGAAGATATCACAAATTTGGTGAAAGACATAAACCTAGAAATTCCAGAAGGACAGAAACGAGGAGTAGCTCAGTGGCAGAGTGCATGGCTAGCAGTCATGAGGCCCTGGAGTTGATCTCCTGCACAGGTGGAAAAAAAAATACACACAAAGAAAAACAAAAAGAAAAGCAAATCCCAAATAGCATAAAACCAAGGACTTCTGCACCCAGATCCATTGTAATCAAAATGCAGGAAACCGAAGACAAAGAAAATATCTTGAAATAGTAGCTACAGGGGAATGACAATCTGAATGATTACAGATTTCTCATCAGTAACCATGGAGGTATGCTGGAAGTGAAATAAATAAATAAATAAATAAATAAATAAATAAATAAATATTGTGTATATGTGTGTGTGTGTGTGTGTGTGCGCGCACGTGTGTGTTTTAAAGTGTTGAAAGGAAAGAACCAAGATTTTTATATCATCAAAACCAAAGTGAAATATATACTAAGAAGAAGAAAAATTAAGCAAATCTATTGACAGCAGATCAGCTAGAATTGCTAAAGTAATTCCCTACAGAAGAGAAAGAGCAAAAGGAAGTTTGGAACAACAGAAATAAAGAGAAATGATAGCACAGCAGACAATTACTCTCCTCTTGAGTTCTTTAAAATATGTAAAATTTCTACATTCTAACTTGACTATGAAAGGTTAAGTATGTATATTGTAAATAGAGCAACCACTAAAATGCTACATAAATAGATATAGTTAAAGACAAAAATAAGAAAAAAATAGATAAAAAATGCAATATTCAAAAATCTTCAAATAACTTAAAAGAAAGTAGAAAGGGAAAAAGAAAAACATGGAGAAAAAATGTATAGGAAGGGAGAAAAGAAAAGCACACACAAAAAAGAGACTATATAGAAAAAAATTTACATGGCATACATAAGTCTAAGCTTATCAATAACTGTATTAAATGAAAATGGTCTTAAAAAAATTAAAAGAGATTTTCCAAATAGATTTTTTTTTTTTTTAGCAATACTGGGGATTGAACCCAGGGCACTAGGCATGCTAGGCAAATGCTCTACCACTGAGCTGCACTCCCAGCTCAAAATAGATTTTTTTTTAAAGACACAGCCTAATGCCCTATACTCAATAGATAAGAAATTCAGTTCAAATATAATGATCAGTGTACAATCAGTGACTTGAAAAATTGTGCTCTATATGTGTGATATGAAATGAATTGCATTCTGCCATTGTGTATAACAAATTAGAATAAATAAATAATTTAATAAAAAATCTGACAAAAGCCTTAAAAATAAATAAATAATGATAAGCTGGGCAAGGTGGCACACACCTATAATCTCTACAGCTTTGGAGGCTGAGGCAGGAGGACCTCAACTTCAAAGCCAACCTCAGCAACTTAGCCAAACCCTGCTCACAAGAAAATTTAGAGGGTGGGAGCATGGTACTCTAGGATGTAGCTCAGTGGTTAAGCATCCCTGGGTTCAATCTCTGGTACCAAAAATAAGTAAATAAATAAATAAAATGATAAGGGTAAGTGGAAGGAGAAAAAAAACAAAGCAAAAACATGAAAACACTACTGAATAAAAAAGATAGAACTGGAGTAGAAATATTAATATCAGAAAAGCATACTTTTTCTGATATTAATAGACACATTATATAGTGACAAAAGAGTCAATTCACATACAAAACATCACACGCCTAAATAGATTGCACAGAACTACCGAAATAGATAAAGAGGGCTTGAGGGTATAGCTCAGTGATAGAGCACATGCCCAGCATGCACTAGACTCTGGGCTCCATCTCCAGTACACCAAAATAAAAAAATAATAATATGCTATATAGCAAAAACTGATAGTACTAATAGGAGAAATAGTTACATTCACAATTCTACTTGGAAGTTTTGATGCTCCTCATTCAATAATTGATCAATTAAGTGGACATCACCAATCAATTGAACCTATTTGACATTTTCTCCCCTGAACAACAAGAGGATATACATTGTATTCAAATGCATGTGAAATAGTCTTAGGACCCCTAACTTGGGTCATAAAGCAAACCTTAATAACTTTAAAAAAATTAAGATCATAAAAGTATGGGGCTGGGGTTGTGGCTTAGTGGTGGAGTGCTTGCCTAACACATAAGAGGC
Source organism: Spermophilus citellus (assembly GCF_964194105.1). Classification (NCBI taxonomy): domain Eukaryota; kingdom Metazoa; phylum Chordata; class Mammalia; order Rodentia; family Sciuridae; genus Spermophilus; species Spermophilus citellus. The sequence continues at coordinate 144,826,195 of NC_138184.1, forward strand.
ACTGGGTTCGATCCTCAGCACCACATAGAAATAAATAAATAAATAAATGTATTGTGTCAAATTGCAACTAAAAAATTTTTTTAAATCATAAAAGTATGTTCTTTGACCAAAATGGAATGAAAGTAGAAATCAATAATATAAGGATAACTAAAAAATTAGACAAACGTTTCTAAGTATTTCATGAGTCATAGAAGAAGTCTCAGGGGACTTTTCAAAATACTATGAAATAAATAAAAATGAAAATACAACAAACCAAAACTTGTGGAAGCTGGACATGGTGGTGCAGGCCTATAATCCTAGGTACTGGGAGACTAAGGCAAGAGGATCCTAAGTTCAGGGTCAGCCTTTGAAATTTCGTGAGATCTTTTCTTAAAATAAAATAAATGGGCTAAAGGGGCTGAGATAAGGCTCAGTAAAATGCTTGCCTAGCATGCTCAAAGCCCTGGGTTCCATCCCCAGCAGCTTAGCGTGCACAAAAGAAACAAAACAAAACAAAATGACCTTATGGAACACAGCTAAAGTAGTGCTTCAAAGAAAATCTATAAGGGTGAGGATGAAGGTCAGTAACAAGAGTGCTTGCCTAGAATGTATGAGGCCCTGGGTTCAATTGCCTGGACTGAATAAATAAATAAATAAATAGCATTAAAGATTCGTACAAGCAAAGAAAAATCTCCAGTAAATTCTTTTATCTAAAGACAGTAGGGAAGGGCTGGGGATGTGGCTCAAGAGGAAGCGCGATCGCCTTGCATGCGTGCGGCCCGGGTTCGATCCTCAGCACCACATACAAACTAAGATGTTGTGTCCACCAAGAACTAAAAAATAAATATTAAAAATTCTCTCTCTCTCTCTCTCTCTCTCTCTCTCTCTCTCTCTCTCTCTCTCCTCTCTCACTCTCTCTTTAAAAAAAAAAGACAGTAGGGGAAAAGAAAGAGCAAAATAAACTCAACGCAAGAACAACAAAGAAAATAATATAGGTAAGAGCACAAATCAATAATATTAAAATCAGGAGAATAGAAAAAATTAATTAATCCAAATACTGGTTCTTTGGTGGTGGGGGGATCAGTAAAACAGATAAACTTCTAGCAAAAATGACAAAGAAAAAAAATAACAAAGGAGACATAGATGACCAAAAACAAGAATTAAAAAGGGGGTCCTACTACAGGGGCTACTGGCATAAAAAGGATCCTAAGGGAATATTATGAATAAACCAATGCACATAAATTCTATGACTTGGATAAAATGTAAATAGAAATTTAAGGTTTGGGGGGTATAGTTCAGTGGTACAACTCTTGCCTAGCAATACAAGTTCCTGGGTTCAATCCCCAGCACCCCCCCTCAAAAAATTAATTATAATAATAAACTGAAATAATATTTAAAATTGCTTTAAAATGTGTATGAATCTGAAAAAAATATAGACAGTATCTGTATCTTCAACACTATAAAATGCTGATGTCAAAAATTAAGGAAAGCATCTGAGCACGGAGGAGCATGCCTGTAATCTCAGCAGTTCGGGAGGCTGAGGCAGGAGGATCACAAGTTCAAAGCCAACCTCAGGAACTTAGCAAGGCCCTAAGCAACTCAATGAGACCCTGTCTCTAAATAAAATATAAAAAGGGCTGGGATGTGGCTCAGTAGTTAAGTACCCCTGGATTCAATCCTTGATATAAAAAAAAAAAATCAAGAAAGGCTACTTAGGAGCCTAAAGCAAGAGGATCAATTGAATTGAGGCACTGAGGCCAGTCTGGACAACATAAAAAGAGAATGTCTTCAAAAGCAGAGCTTTAAAATGCTCAGAATACTCTGACCTTTGTTTTAGTAATATATTTATGATATTACTTTCTTATCACTTTATTTCCCTTTGAATAAGTATCCTTAAATGTGCAGTCCTTTTGTGTAAGTCATTGTTGATTTTTAAATCATTGCATTTTAGGGGCTAAAAGCATGCAATGGAGGAAGGATAGCATCTTCAACAAATGGTGTTGGGAAAACTGGAAATCCATATGCAACAAAATGAAACTGAATCCCTTTCTCTCGCCATGCACAAAAGTTAACTCAAAATGGATCAAGGAGCTCGATATTAAATCAGAGACACGGCGTCTGATAGAAGAAAAAGTCGGCTATGATCTACATACTGTGGGGTCGGGCTCCAAATTCCTCAATAGGACGCCCATAGCGCAAGAGTTAACAACTAGAATCAACAAATGGGACTTACTCAAACTAAAAAGTTTTCTCTCAACAAAAGAAACAATAAGAGAGATAAACAGGGAGCCTACATCCTGGGAACAAATCTTTACTCCACACACTTCAGATAGAGCCCTAATATCCAGAGTATACAAAGAACTCAAAAAATTAGATAATAAGATAACAAATAACCCAATCAACAAATGGGCCAAGGACCTGAACAGACACTTCTCAGAGGAGGACATACAATCAATTAACAAGTACATGAAAAAATGCTCAACATTGCTAGCAGTCAGAGAAATGCAAATCAAAACCACCCTAAGATACCATCTCACTCCAGTAAGATTGGCAGCCATTAAGAAGTCCAACAACAACAAGTGCTGGCGAGGATGCGGGGAAATGGGTACACTTGTTCATTGTTGGTGGGACTGCAAAATGGTGCAGCCAATTTGGAAAGCAGTATGGAGATTTCTTGGAAAGCTGGGAATGGAACCACCATTTGACCCAGCTATTCCCCTTCTCGGTCTATTCCCTAAAGACCTAACAAGAGCATGCTACAGGGACACTGCTACATCGATGTTCATAGCAGCACAATTCACGATAGCAAGATTGTGGAACCAACCTAGAAGCCCTTCAATAGATGAATGGATTAAAAAATGTGGCATTTATACACAATGGAGTATTACTCTGCAATAAGAAATGACAAAATCATAAAATTTGGAGGGAAATGGATGGCATTAGAGCAGATTATGCTAAGCGAAGCTAGCCAATCCTTAAAAAACAAATGCCAAATGTCTTCTTTGATATAAGGGGAGTAACCAAGGACAGGGTAGAGACGAAGAGCTTGAGAAGAAGATTAACATTAAACAGGGATGAGAGGTGGGAGGGAAAGGGAGAGAGAAGGGAAATTGCATGGAATTGGAAGGTGAGCCTCAGGGTTATACACAATTACATATAAGAGGAAAGGAGGGGTAGGAGAAAAATTATATAAGTGGAAGAAACGATTTATAGTAGAGGGGGTGGAGAGAGAGACGGGGAGGGGAGGGGAGGGGAGGGGGGATAGTGGAGAATGGGATAGACAGCAGAATACATCAGTCACTAGAAAGGCAATTTGTAAATCAATGGAAATGTAACTGATGTGACACAGCAATCTGTATACGGGGTAAAAATGGGAGTTCATAACCCACTTGAATCAATCTGTGAAATATGGTATATTAAGAACTATGTAATGTTTTGAACAACCAACAATAAAATAAAAAAAAAAAGAGAATGTCTTCAAAAGTAAATTAATTAATTAACTAATTAATTAATTGATTAAAGATCTAAATTATATATTTATTCCTGTGGAAAGTTCCACTGAATAAAGAAGTTGATTTCTCTCCAAATTGACCTATAGATTAAATATAATTCCAATCAAAATGCCAGAACTCTTTTTATAATAATAGACAAGCTGATTATAACATTTTAATGAAAATATAAAGAAATTAAAAGAGCCAAAACAGTTATCAATAAATCAATAAAGTTGGCAGAACCGCATGGTCCAATTTTAAGACTTAACATAAACCTATAGTAAGCAAGACAGTGTGGTATTGGTAAGAAATAGACAGAAGATCAATAAAACAGAACAGAGAGTCAGAAATAGTGCCACACAATTGGGGGTTCATAACCCACTTCAATCTAATGTATGAAATATGATATGTCAAGAGCTTTGTAATGTTGTGAACAACCAATAAAAAAAAAAGAAATAGTGCCACACAAATATAGTCAATTGATATTTCAACAGAAATGAAAATGAAGAAGGACAGTCCTTTCAACCAATGGTATTCAAACAACCGGACCAAAAGAAAAAGAAGAAAGACCTAAACATCACATTTTGTAAAACAAATTAACTCAACATGGATGTCATATAATATCAAATATGAAAGCTCAAAACTGTTAGGAGAAAATCTTTGTGATCTAGGGTTAGAACAAAGAATGCTTAGATATTCATAAAAGAAAAAATGGACAATTTTGAATTTATCAGACATAAAAATGTTTGCTCTGGGGACTTCATTGTTAAGAGAATGAGAGAGGTAGAGAGAAATTGGTCAAAGGATAAAAAGTAAGATAAAAGGAAAAGACAATCTATAGACACAGGAAGAAAAAAATGTGTAAATCACATATCCAACAAAGGATTTGGATCCAGATTACATGAAGCACTCTCGAAACTCAATCATTAAGGGGAAAAATTTTTAAATGAGCAAAAAGTGATGTGAACAGACACATCATTAAAGAGGATGCACAGATGGCAAATAAACACCTGAAATTATTGCTAACATCATTAGCCATTAGTAATATGGAAATTAAAACCATAATAATATGCCACTGTCTACCTATTAGAATGGCTGTAATTTAAAAGAAAAAATTTAATTGCCAATATCAAGTTCTGATAAAAATATGGATCACCACAACTTTCCTATACTGCTGATAGGGATTTACAATTTTATAGCCATTCTGTAAAATGGTTTAGCATTATTCTTATAAAGTTAAAAATACATTTGCCATAAACCCAGCAAAACAATAGGTGAGTACTTACCCTAAAAGTAAAACTTAGGTTCATATAAAAATGTATACACAAATGCTTATAGTAGCTTTTTTCACAATTACCAAAAACCTGAAAAAAAAAATCCCAATCATGCTTTCATTGGCAAATGGGTAAACAAACAGGTGCATCTATTGGTGGAATATTACTCAGCAATAAAAAGGAATGAGCTATCAGTACACACAACTTGGATAAATCTCAAATTCATTATGCTGAGTAAAAGAAACCAGTCTCAGAAGGTTGTGTACTCTCTGATCCTTATGCTTCCCTTCATATGATGCTCAAAACAATGAAACTATATTGAGGAAGAAACAAATGAATGGTTGCTAGGCATCAGGGCGGAGAACAGTGAGACTAAAGAGGGTGATATGGAGTTTCAAGGGGTGGTGAGATTTTTCTGATGGTAGTGGTGGTTACATGAATCTATACATGTGTTAAATTTTTTAAAAGGTTGACTTAATTAATATATTAAGTTTTTTTATTGTAAAGCTTTTTTTTTTTTTTTTTTAGAAGTAAAGAAATGATCCAAAGGAAAAAAACCAAAGGTCTGGACTTGAGGAAACTAGAATGGGACAAGGAAGGAAGGGAAGTCATGAGCAGAAGAGGGTGATCAGCCTAGAAACAACTCTGAACTTATGGGATATATGGGAAACCAGGTGCAGTGACGCACACCAGTAATCCCAATGGCTCTGGAGGTTGAGGCAGGAGGATCAAGAGTTCAAAGCTAGCCTCAGCAACTTAGCGAGGCCCTAAACAACCCAGTGAGATCCTGTCTCTAAATAAAATACAAAAAAAAAAAAAAAGGGCTAGGGATGTGGCTCAGTGGTTGAGTGCCCTGGATTCAATCCCCCATACAAAAACAACAACAAGAACAACAACAACACACACACACACACAAAAATAATAATAACAAAAAAAACCAGAAAGCAGATTTCTAAGCCTCACCTCTGATCTGAATAAAAATCTGGGAGATAAGCCAGAATCTTCATATTAACATGCATGATCCCCAAGGAGTATTAAAACATGCTCAATTAAAAAAAAAAAGTTTATTTGTTCTCTTTAGGTATATATGAAGTAGAGTGAATTTTGACATATTATACATGCATAGAGTATAACTTATTCTAATTAGGATCCCATTCTTGTGGTTGTACATGATGTGGAGATTCACTGGTCACATATTCACATATGAACATAGGAAAGTTATCTCCCATTCATTCTCCTGTCTTTCCTACTGAAACATGCTCAACTTTGGGAAGCCCTATTCCGGAAGGTAGTTCCAAGTACTTGGTGAACCACTGAATATTTCATCACCTCTGCCTTCTACAACCTCCCCCACCATGTTGATGAGACACATGGGATTCCCCGGCAACTTTCCATATATATAGCCATCCAGTTGAACATTTGCCTTGAATTTCAAATGGGAAACACACCTCTTTTGGGCTTACATTTCTGGGTCTAGCTGAGCCAATCAGTCAACAGCTTACGGGAGCTGAGACAGCCCACCCAGGTAAATTTTAAGACTTACTACAAAGGATGAAGACAGGGCTGAAGGAACCAGCCTTGTGATTATTCTAACTGCTCTTTCCTTTCCCGGCTTTAAAGTCACTAACTCACCCTCTTCTGGCCTCCATTTCTTTCTCTATGCAAGCCTCAGTCCCTTCTAGCCATCATGTCCATAAATTCATGATCCAGATCAGCTGTGCTCTGAAGAGAGTGCAGAGAAGTCCAGTCTGGAATCTTCTGGGACCCCCAAAACTATAGAAATGTTAATGGCCTTCAAGTGCCAATTCATGTCCAGGCCAGACTTTGTCCAGGTACAACCAGGACAAGTTTGTGCTGGACACGGTGGTGCACAACTGTAATCCCAAAGACTCTGGAAGTGGAAGCAGGAGGATTACAAGTTCAAGGGTAGCCTCAGAGATTCAATCTCAAAATAAGAAACAAAAAGGGCAAGAGATGTGGCTCAGTGCCCCTGGGTTCAGTCCCCACTACCAAAACAACAACAACAACAACAACAAAAAACACACACACAAAATCTGGACAAGTTTTGGGGTAGGGTAGGGGGCAGTGTGGATAGGGAGGGTGAATCTAGGGCTGCTCTCTAGCATTCAAACTGTCCTAAAGTTCTGATATCACTGAGAAGAAGGTCATCTAAGGCGAGTGCTTTTCCAACAGTGAGTCAACACCTTCTTGTGTGTAAGAAATGTAGTGAGCTACAACCAACACGCAATGGAAAAGAGACCATCGGAGTGCATGAGCAAGGGTAAATATTGTTTTAGCATGCTTTTATTTCTGTGTGTGTGTGTGGGTGTGTGTGTGTGAAGAGTTATGTTATTGTAAGAAACATTAAAAGAGTTTGAAAAATGCTGCTCTAACAGCGTATGGAGGGGAAGGATAAGGAAGGAGAGGTATCTTTCCAAGGCAAAAATAACCCCAACAGAAAATGAGGGACAGAGAAGGATTGGGAGTGCTCCCGTGGTTCAAATCCCCAACCTGATTCTCTGACAACCATCTCAGAATCCTTGAGCAAAGGAAAGACAGCAAGGCCTCTCACGTCCAGAAAATGGCCCTGGCCTCTTCCCTGAGCTCCCGGGCACTGGCTCAAGTCCATAGCTTGGTTTTTCTGCGTTTTCTGTGCCAAATTACTCACTGTGCTGAACCAACCAGGCTTCTAAATTCCTGGCACCAGCACCTTGTCTCACAGAGCCCAGGTGACTCCATTTGCAATTCTCATTCCAGGCAGATTCTAGGCCTACATCTGGGTGGGGGAATAATCCCCCGCTGAGGCTGTCTGCATTTCAAAGCGTCCTACCTTATCTTCAGGTGAGGGAGGATGTGTTCCTAATTACTCAGTCTTTGGGGGAAGGCCAGAAGCCTGTGGTTTTGCTATCAGTTTAACATTCATTATGACACAGGAGCTAGGTAGCTATTCCGCCACAAAAAAAAAGGCCCTGTGGTTTAAGAAGTTAATTTTTACACGTGGCTAATAAATAGTAAAGGGGATCTGAACAGTAAAGGAGTTTGCCTGATTTTAAAATGTAAACCCTTTCTACCACCTCAGGGGGCCTTTTTAATACTGAGTAAGCAACCCCACTTCTTATGGACTGGATCTACTTCCCTTTGAGCAATTTTATTTATTTACTTACTTTTTTTTTTTTTTTTGGTATTGGGGATTGAACACAGGGGCAATTTATTACTGAGCCACATCCCCAACACTTTTTTATTTTATTTTATTTATTTATTTATTTATTTATTTATTTATTTATTTATTTATTTATTTATTTGAGACAGGGTCTTACTCAGTTACTTAGGGCTCTCGCTAAATTGCTGAAGCTGGCCTTGAATTTTTGATCCTCCTGTTTCAGCCTCCTGAGCTGCTGGGATTACAGGCATGCACCATCATGCCTGGAACTTTGAACTGTTTTAAGGTGTTCAAACTGCTCTGCCAGCAGAAGACCTCAAATTACCTTCTGGAGCAAATAGCAAAACCAGTGTTTCTGTTTGCGCAGAATTTACAGTGAACTGGAATAATTGGTGAGTGTTATTTAATAGCAATGAAAAATCATATAGGATGATTGCTCATTTGACCAGCTTCTTTGAAGAGATTGTAGAAAAAAATCAAATATACAGAGACTGAACATAGAGAATAATTCTTGATGTGAATACTGGAATTCTAAATCTGGATTCGGGGTATGTGTCAGATCAAAATAGTTAATGTAAGAACATATTTCCGGAATAATAACAGGAATTATTAGCAGAATATGATTCAAAACACACAATTTCTTTCCATAAAGCTTTTCATGCCACCACCAAGTACAGAAAATTAAGTCAACTTATATCAACCTTTCATATGTTTACAACTCATACAAATAAGATACTTGAAGTGAGAAGGTGCTTTTTATGATCTATTTGAAACCATCTAGCACTTCTACATGAATGCTCGTTTTAATTCGGTTCATTTTAATTCAGTTCATTTTTAGCTTCTGAGTTCAGTCAATTTTCTCTGAGATAAGTTACACTGAAGAAGCTTGAATTTCCACCTTTACAAAATCATATATATTGACCTACTATACTAAGTAACTGATAAATATAGTTTTGGAAATCAATTATCCTCACCGGGTCCATAGAGCACTGTCTCTGTGCCTTTCACTATGTGTTTCATGACTCGACATGATGAGAAGTAAGACTTGGTCTAAAGAAAGAGGTAAAAGGCAGAGGGTCTACAGCAAGCAAAATGTGAGGCTATCTCAGATACTCCTTCTCCCAAGAATATATTGCTTTGTCCTGAAATTGGAATAATCAACTTTGAAGGATGGAAGAAATAAAGACAGAACTTGTTCTAAGCCATGTGCATTAGCCGATAACCAGGGCAACTTCCTTGAAGCAATGAGATTGGTCATCAGTGGGCACCATTCCACAAAGCATGCAAACACAATTTGTCTAAAAATTATGTTGTGGAAAAAGGACCAAACTAACTATGTCATTGGGACTTAACTCCACAGGTAAGGAGAAAAATTCAGAGATCCACAATTTATCACTGAAGAAAGGAATCTATCTCAGAATAATCACTCATGTAAAGTATGATTCAACCACTAAGCCAACCTATACCACACATCCAAAAATGCATACTACATATAAGGTGTAGTAGCTCCACTGGGCACATGCATACATAAGGTCTTGGATTCAATCCCCAGCACTAAAAGTGCGTGGATATACAGTTAAATTCACAACAATCACTTTTTTAAAATTTTGTTTTGTGGGGCTGGGGTTGTGGCTCAGAGTTGAGTGTTGCCTAGTATGTGTGAGGCACTGGGTTTGATTCTCAGTACTGCATATAAATAAGTAAAGGTCCATCAACAACTAATAAAATATTTTTTTTAATTGTTTTGTTTGGGAATGTGGCTCAGGCGGTAGCGTGCTCGTCTGGCATGCGTGCGGCCCGGGTTCCAGCCTCAGCACCACATACCAACAAAGATGTTGTGTCCGCCGAGAACTAAAAAATAAATATTAAAAAATTCTCTCTCTCTCTCTCTCCTCTCTCACTCTCTCTTTTAAAAAAAATTGTTTTGTTTGGGGTTTTGTAGGTTTTGTTTTTTGTTTTTTGGTACTGGGGATTGAACTCAAGGGCACTTAGCCACTGAGTCATATCCCTAGCTTATATAATATATATAATTTAGACATAGGGTCTCACTTGAGTTGCTTAGGGTCTTGCTAAGATGCTGAGGCAGGCTTTGAACTCACGATCCTGCTGCCTCGGCCTCTGGAAATGCTGGGATTACAGGCGTGCGCCCAGCAACAACAACAATTTCTTTTTAATCCAAGTCTCAATTATCTATCAGCTGAAACTGGCTCTTGAAAGACCACTAATGACCTTTAAAATGTTTTGTGAAACTCATCCTAGTAGAGACTTTGATTTGAAGAGTGCTCTTGGTTTTGAACAATCAATAAAAAAAAAAAAAAAAAGTGCTCTTGGGTTGTATTGGGAGAGGAATTGCAAAAGGGTCCCTGAATCTTGAGTCACTGAGGGAAGGAATAAAGAATGCAAAATTTTAGAAAGGAAAAGTTTGGAGTATAGGTGATACACTTTTCCCACATAGTTCAGGAAATTGGCCCAAGCCCCTATGACCCCACACACATAAAACCCACAAAATTCCCTCTTGTTGCTTCTCAAACTTCTACATCCTTTCAAATCGAGGAGAGACCATTTTGTAATATCAACCACAGGATGTTCCAATCAATGCCCACCCTCCAGGAAAATTGGATTTCTACATGAAAATTAAGAAATTGGACGATTTTATCACACCACATACAAAAGTCAACTCAAAATGGATAAAAGATCAAAATGTAAAACCTGAAATCATAAAACTGATGAAAGAGAACTTGAGGAAAACCTCCTTGACATTGGCCTTAACAATGATTTTTTGGATGTTATTCAAAAAGCTCAGGCAATGAAAATAAAAAGAAATAAATGGGGCTATTTCAAACTAAAACACTGTTATTCAGCAAAAGAAGCAATCAACAAAATTAAAAGACAACCTACAGACTGGGAAAAAACATACTGTAAATCACAAATCTGGCCAGGTGTGGTGACACAAGCCTATAATCCTAGTGGCTCAGGAGGCTGAGACAGGAGGATCCCAAGTTCAAAGCCAGCCTCAGCAAAAGTGAGGCTCTAGGGGCTGGGGATGTGGCTCAAGCAGTATCATGCTTGCCTGGCATGCGTGGGGCGCTGGGTTCGATCCTCAGCACCACATACAAAAAAAATAAATAAATAAAGATGTTGTGTCCACCGAAAACTAAAAAAAAAAAAAAAAAAAAAAAAGTGAGGCTCTAGCAACTCAGTGAGTCCCTGTCTCTAAATAAAATACAAAATGCTGAGGGCCATTGCCAAGTAGGAATGACGCATCGAAATTTCCTTGCCAGCGTACCCCATGTTAAATGGACTTGCCTTGGAATTTCGCTGTTGACATTGCATGTAAGGTGACCTTGCTCAAGGACCAGGGTGGATCCGGGTTTAGAGCTGATCAGGTTTGAGGAAGTATCCCGGTCCTTGGGTTTAGGGCATTCCCGGTTTAAGACAATATGGGTTTTAGGGAAGTTGGAGGTTGAAGATTATTGCTGCTGGAAATAGGGCATTCCTGCTACCTGAGCTCCCGTTGAGTTCTCGTGAGATTCAGAAAGTATTGGAAAAGAAAGCCTCGTGGAGTAGGTGAATTGGGCGGCAGCAGAACTGGGATTTCCCCAGAACGTGTGTAGAGGCCGGTGTGAGTTTGGGAATAAAGAATTGCTGTTTGAATCTACAAGGTGTGTGGTGGCTCGTGATTCTGTGCCCAGCCAAGACTGCGGCAACAAAATAGGGCTGGGGATGTGGCTCAGTGGTCAAGTGCCCCTGAGTTCAATTCCCCATACCCCCCAAAAAAGGGAATAAATCACATATCTGATAAGAGGTTAATATTTGAAATTTATAAAGTCTTACAACTCAATAGCAGGAAAAACAAATAACATGATTTAAAAATTGGCAAAGGACCTGAACAGACATTTCTCCAAAGAAGACATAAAAATGGTCAATAAGTGTATGAAAATGTGTTCAACATCACTAAACATCAGGGAAATGCAAATTTAAAACAGTAAGAGATATCTTATCCGACACCCTTAAGGATGACTATTATCAAAAAGACATGAGACATAAAATGTTGGCAAAATGTGGAGAAAAAGGAACCCTCGTGCACTGTTGGTGGGAATGTAGGTTGGTAGAGCCAGATGGAAAATAGTATGGAGGTTCCCAAAGAAATGAAAAATAGAACTACCATACCACCCAGAAATTTCTCTTCTGGATAAATGTAAAGATGAAATCACCACCTCATAAAAGGTGTCTGCCATCCCAGGTTCACTGCAGCAATATTCATCCTAGCCAAGACACATAAACAGCCTACGTGGATAACCTGATTGGGGAAATATGGTGAAACCAGTTCAGACCTTTTGTCACATCTTAACTAAAGTCCTATTAAGGATAAAATAAGGGTGAGATCTCACCAGGACAAAATAATAATTCAAGTTTATTAAGAGTCCAGGACTGAGGTATTCTTCAGTTTAGTCTAAGGTGTGATCAGTGACTTTGACCAGTGAGGTCACCTCCAAGTGACTGGAAGCATGTACACTTTATACCATGAGATAAATCCAAATGTGGGTCTCCATCACCTACATGGTGTTTCCTCTTTCCACCAGCCAGTTTTATGATTTGAGATTTTTCAGTTATATTCAACTCTTTTTTTCTTTGTCTTCTTTAGTCTAATTGTCCCAGCAAATGCAAACTTTAGCTATGGAATCAGGCCAAAGACCTCCTTACCAAGATGTCTCTGGTTAATCTCAGCAGCTCAGGAAGCCGAGGCAGGAGGGTCATAAGTTCAAGCCAGCCTCAGCAACTTAGCAAGGCCCTAAGCAACTCAGTGAGACCTGGTCTCTAAACAAAATATAAAAAGGACTAGGGATGTGGTCAGTGGTTAAGCACCCCTGGGTTCAATCCCCAGTACAAAAAAAAAAAAAAAAATGTCTCTGGTACTTCAAGAATTACTATGTATGCATTGAACTAAGCCTATTTCTTTAAAAACAAACAAAACAACAACAACAACAAACCCACTTTTTTCCAATAGAAAAAATATCACGATAGCTCAGAAGCTGACCTACTCAGGCAGTACTAAGAACACTTTCCTGGATTTCTAGAAAATCTCAGGAGGTGCAGATCGTCCACAGTCACCCACCCCCAAAGCCTATCTCTTTATCTTGAACAATCCTAATCCCAAAAGCACCTGGCCCTTATGGTCATCTAGATAATAGAAATTAGTGGGCTCCCCAAATGCTCCCCGAATGCCCCCCACCAAGGCTGCAACCTGAGCTCCTTTATGGTACTTCCTTCCTGGGAGTTCAGTGGGGTAACATGTAGGTGAAAGTAGCCTGACTGCCTTGTTTTTTTCAACACTAGCTTTCCACTAACTTCAGTTGCTGACCCCAAAGATATTCAACTGGAATGTCCACTTCTAATAAAGTTCCTGGAGCAACTGTTAAGAAATGCAACTTTGGCCTATGGATCTGGTCGTCATAGTTAGTCCAAGTGAAATATGAAAAGCATCCTAAGGTCACCCAACCTTGCCACCAAAATAAAATGAGACTAGAAGTGGTAAATTTCCTGTGTAACATCCTGCGTCTTCTCTAAGTTCAAAGTAGTGATAAAAGGTCCATTTTTTTTTGTTTAAATTTTTTTTTAGAGAATTTTAATATTTATTTTTTTTAGTTTTCAGCAGACACAACATCTTTGTTTGTATGTGGTGCTGAGGATCAAACCCGGGCCGCACGCATGGCAGGCGAGCACTGCTACCACTTGAGCCACATCCCCAGCCCAAGGTCCATTAAAAAAAAAAAAAAAAAAAAACGTCCATTTTAGCTGGAGAAAGATAAAAGATGCTTAAGCAGTTTGGTTAGCCCATCTTAAGGGTCCTTCCTGGCTCAGAAATGTCAGAGTACCTGTAGTATTCCCAAACTACCAAAACTTGGGCTAGTCAGCAGATAATCTCAGTGAACCATGAATAATCAAAGATTTTTTTTCCCTGTTAATCTAAGTTCTAGTTCAATTACAATCAATAGCATTTACTGAGTATCTACTAGGTGCCAGGACATGCTTCCTTCCTTAGTGGTTCTCAATTTTTACTGTGCATCAGGATCATCTTAGGCAGCTTGGAAAACTACAAATGTCCAGTCTATCAATTCCAATATTTGGACTCAATTCATTGAGGGTAGGATGTGTTCTAAAATCTCCCCAGATGATTCTAATGTGTAGCAACATTGAACCTTCCATGTCCAAATCCACCTCCATTACCATCACCAGTGTGCCCCAGTTCTGTGACAACCAACAGGCAGGATTTACATAAGTAGCTTCTACTTCCCTTTACTCCAAAGAAGGTAAGTACTTAGAACTGAATCCTTCTCTCAGTCTAAGGGGCAAATGGATGATGGGATTAAGGGGTTAGAAAAGGGGTTAGAAAAAGATCAAAGAAGAAGGAAGGGAATTATAGTGGTTTATGCATATAATCTTATTTAATCACAATTATTACCCCAAGATAAGGACACTGAAGCTCAACCAGATTAAATAGTTTGCCAGGGGCTGGGGATGTGGCTCAAGCGGTAGCGCGCTCGCCTGGCATGCGTGCGACCCGGGTTCGATCCTCAGCACCACATACCAACAAAGATATTGTGTCCGCCGAGAACTAAAATAAATAAATAAATAAATTCTCTCTCTCTCTCTCTCTCTCCCTCTCTCTCTCCCCCTTTCCTCTCTCTTAAAAAATAAATAAATAAATAAATAGTTTGCCAGATCGCTCAGCCAGTAAGCAGCAAAACAAGACTCTCCCTGAAAAACCTAGATTCTGTCCATGTTACCTCCTCATTCTGCAAGTCTAACTTCAAGTTTCCCGCTCCATATGCGTAACTCACGGATGTGAATCATTGTCACTATCAGTAGAGATGTAAATCTGGATGCTAAGGATCATTCCCCCACAAATCCTATCTTTATGCAATCAATGTGCAGCGGAAGATTCTGGTCACAGTTATCCTACTTCATCTTAAATACTATCTGAGTAAGGATTAGGTTTTGCTCCATGGGACAGAAAATCCAAAGTAAGAGTGATTCAATTTAGATAGAAATTTATTTATTTCCAGAAATCCAGAGGTAGGTAGTCCAGGAGGATTCCACAGTGTTGTGAACCCAGACTCCTTCTATCTTAGCGTTCCATTCTGCTGGATACTTGGCTCCCTCCTGGCTGCCATTTCTGAGTCAGTTTTTAGCCTAGTTGCTAGCTAGATCAGGCAAGGCTGGGAACCCTAACCCAATATCTGACATAGTAGCCTTCCCAGCACTATATCCATGCCATATTATCTTCCATGACTCTAGCTGAAGCCTTAGCTTCTTGGTAAAGAGAAGTTGGCAGCTGAGGCAGAATATAGCAGAAAGAGTCAATGATACAAAGTGAAACTACTTGGATTTGAATCCCAGATTCTCCCTGTTTAGTAGCTATGTGACCTTACTCGGATTTTTTTCCTTATCTCTAAAATAGAGATAATGACTTTTGTTTCAGGCTGTGGTGAGAAGTATGACAATGGATGTGGAACTATTAATAAAAAAAAAAAGTGAAAGATAAAATTCTCCTCCCTGGGGGCTGAGGTTGTACCTTAGTGGTAGCAAGATTGTCTCATACTTATGAGGCACTGGTTTGATTCTTGGTACCATAAATAAATGAATAAATGTATTGTGTCCATTTACAACTTGAAAAAAATTTTTTTTCCTCCCTCCTTTACCTCGTCTCTATACACCATTCCCCTAGGATTTTTAAGCTAGCAAGAAATGTAGTTAAATGACTCACCAGGGAGGAACTAAACCCTGCCAATAACCACATGAGTGAGCCTGGAACCATATCATTCCCAGCTGAACCTTTGGATAAGACCACAGTCCAAGCAGACTAAACTTGGCTAGAGACAACCAGCTAAGCTACACCATATTCCAATGATAATGTCCATTGATTTAAGTAGCCAATTCTGTGATAACAGCACTATATAACCACCACAAGCCTGTTGGTATCATCTCCATGTTGCAGATGAGGAAATTGAGGCTCAGATAGATTTAGAAACTTTCAAGCCTACATAGTTTGTAAAGTACAGAATGGAAATTCCAACTCAGGAACTTTTTTATTTTTATTTCAGGAATTTATTTATTTATTTATTTATTTTAGGAACTTTTTTATTTCAGGAATTTATTTATTTAATCCAGAATCCATGCTTTTGTGCTACTCAAATAGACTATGTTTTAATAAATAGGTGTCAACACACTTATATTTACATTTTATAAAATATAAAACTTCTGAAGCTAAAAAATAACAGAAATTGAGTCATATTTCAAACTCTATTTTGCCAGGTTCTCTGACAAAGTGAATGTACTCCCTACCATAGAACACCCAGACTAGAGCTGTCACCATGAACAAGTTCTTTTCAGACAAAGCACAAAATTGGTTGTAAGAGATTCCAAATACAATTGAGCCACATTAGCACCAAATTGGAGGAGAAAGAAGATATTATGTAAACTTTAGTCTTCTATTGACCATAAGAGGTGCTCAATAAATATGTATTGATTCATTTATTATGCAAAGTGCTCATGAAACACCCACCAATAAGATACATATATATACATATACATGCATATATATATATATATATATATATATATATATATGTGGGGTGTGTGTGTGTGTGTGTGTGTACTGGTGATGATATATATGTATATATACATGTATATGTGTGTGTATATGTGTATGTGTGTGGGGTCCAGGTGTACTGGGGAGCTAATCCATGAGCACTTTACTATGGATTCACATCCCCAAACCTTTTTATTTTGAGACAGAACCTCACTAAATTGCAAAAGCTGCCCTTGAACTTTGGATCCTCCTGTCTCAGCCTCCTGAGTAGCTGGGATTATAGGCATACAGCACTGTATTCTCTGAAGTTATAATCTTTAAAAATAGACACATAGAGCTGGGCATAGTGATGTATGCCTGTAACCCCAGCAACTCAGGAGGCTCAGGCAGAAGAATTGCAAGTTTGAGGCCAGCCTCGGCAATTTAGCAAGGTCCTAAGTAACTTAGTGAGATCCTGTCTCAAAAGAAAAACTGTTTTTTAAAAAAAGGACTGAGGAGGGGCTGGGGATGTGGCTCAAGCGGTAGCGCGCTCGCCTGGTGTGCCTGCGGCCCGGGTTCGATCCTCAGCACCACATACTAACAAAGATGTTGTGTCCGCCGAGAACTAAAAAATAAATATTAAAAATTCTCTCTCTCTCTCTCTCTCTCTCTCTCTCTCTCTCTCTCTCTCTTAAAGAAAAAAAAGAAAAAAAATTAAAAAAAAAAGGACTGAGGATATTGCTCAGTGGCTAAGCACCCCTGGATTCAATCTCTGGTACAAAAAAAAAAAAAAAAAAAATAGACACATAGATCTGGTGTGCAGCTCAGTGGTCACAGCACTTGCCTAGCATGCACAAAGCCCTGGGTTCAATCCCCAGAACTGAAAAAACAAACAGACAAACAAAAGACACATGAGTGTTTAGTCCATTCTGCTTCATACACCAGCTGCTTTTATCTAGAACCCACTTTTGATTACTAGTAACTCATAGAGAAACATGCTTTCCATCTGCCCTCTGCCACCCCACTACACAATAAAGTCAGCTTTAGTGGAGTGAAAGTAATTGCAAACTCTGGGGTCAGACTAATCTACTGGCCTTGTGACACAGGTCAGAGTCATAAACTCTCTGGGTCTCAGTTTCCCCATCTGTAAAATTAGAATGAAAATCGGGGCTGGGGATGTGGCTCAAGCGGTAGCGCGCTCGCCTGGCATGCGTGTGGCCCGGGTTCGATCCTCAGCACCACATACCAACAAAGATGTTGTGTCCGCCGAGAACTAAAAAATAAATATTAAAATTCTCTCTCTCTCTTTCTCTCTCTCCCTCTCTCACTCTCTCTTTAAAAAATAAATAAATAAATAAATAAATTTAAAAAAAAAAAAAATCGTACTCCCCTCAAAAGGCTGTTGTATTCTATAGAAAGCACAGGACAGTGAATGAGTTGTGGCAAGTATTCAATAAATGTTAGCTGTTAGATTTTACTACCCAGCACCACAAATCTGGCCTCTGGACTTTCCAAATAAAGACACAGAAATGTAGGAGCCCCAGTTGTTTCTGATATGAAGAAAGTTCAGGGAAATACATGTCTACTGCCTTCTTTGAGACCAGATGTCCACCTGTCAGAAGCTGGGAGAGTCCCAGCCTAGCATCTGAGTTCCCTGTTTGGTGGGAAAATTCAAAGTGATATAAGGGGAAATTCTAAATGTTGAAACAACATATAAATAAAAATTGGTAACATTAGATGCATATGTCCCAGGCCTTTTAGACAAATTCTAAAACCTGGACTCTTTGTCCACTTTCACATCACTGGGAACCCAGGCAGGGTCTGCTCTTTGCCCTCCTGCACAATCTTTATATCAAGGAACGACCTCTGCATGGTTTGTCCTCACTGGCATCCTGGCCATCTCACCAAGTTCTTTATTTCTTTTATCAACTCCTTTACATTTCATTCTACCGTTTCTCTATCTTACACACACATACCCATTGTATTGTCTCTCCATCGAGTGTTTCTTCCTTGTCTTACTTTACAGAACATCAGATTTTGGGGGATGATGGGAAAATATGAATCGACAGTTGGCTTTTACCATTAAAAACACACACGGCACAGTGACTGGCACAAAGCAAGCCCTCAGATATTTGTGATATAAAATCATCCTTGATTGATTTCAGGGTGGATGAAGACAGAGCATGGGACAAACTATTAGTTCCCCAAGTCTGGTGAGGAGCTGGAAGAAACATGATGTACACATCATTATACAATGTCTACCTCAAGTCCATCTCCTATTTTATGCAAGAAAAAAGAACCCAGAACTGGGTACAGTTTTGCACACCTATAATCCCAGCAACTCCAGGGGCTGAGGCAGGAAGATCACAAGTCTGAGGTCAGCCTGGGCAACTTAACAAGACCCTGACTTAAATCTGTTTGTCTATATTTTACTGAGGGCATATATTAATTTTTATTATATATAATTTACATTATGTAAATTTTATAAATACTTTTTATATTTATATATAAAATAAGTAATTTATATTGTATCCAGGGACACTTTACCACTGAGCTACATCCTCAGTCCTTTTTATTCTGAGACAGGGTCTCTCTAAGTTGCTGAGGGTCTCACTAAATTGCTGAGGCTGGCCTTGGACTGGCGATCCTCTTGCCTCAGCCTCCTGAGTTGCTGGGATTTTGGGCTTGCACCACTGCACCTAGCTCAAATTTTTAAATAAATAAATAAATAATAAAAGGCTGGGAATATAACTCAGTGGTAGAATGGCCTCAAAAGCTGGGGAAATAATGGAGTACAGATTATACAGCTACTGAGGAACCAAGACCAGCTAAAAGCCACATCTCTGCCTTCCAGTCTATCCCAGTGCTATTCACATATAGTGCAAATGCCCCTTACTTCCCAGAGGTATGTCTCTGTAAGGACTGGGAGGCTGTAGATGGTCACCCCCTCCTCAAAAGGGGGCCTTAGTGCTCCATTTCTGATCTCCAGCAGACCACTTCAAGGATTTGCTATCCAGATCTCACTGGGGCTGTCTCTTATTTGGATTTTCTCTTTAACACGTCTAGGAATTGGGTCTCTGCTGACTTAATGGCAGAACACCCCGAAGAGGATGAGTAGGCCTTCTCTCCTCCTCCACCTCACTGTTTCAGGCAGCTCTTTATTCCCACCTTCCTCCAGGCTCCAGCGAGTCCAGCGGCTCCCGCACAGGTCTCTGCTAGGAGGCACGGCTCCCAGCGCCTTGATGAGGCGTGTTTAATCTTCCACCCAGATTATTTAACCTCCGCATCCTTGTTAACAAACAGCCATTATTAACGAGATGGGAGACCACATGGGGTGGGCTTCTGCAGACAATGCGAGCTCCCTTGGCTTTTCTGTAAGCAAATTCATAATCCTCAGCGACTCAGCTGCCCCAACTCTCTTGCATAGAAAACTGAGCAGAACTCAGAGAGCTGGTGTCAGAGAGTGGTCTGGACTCCTTCTCCAAGACCCCAGAGGTTGGAGAATGCATCTTTTACAAGACAGGGATGCCTCTATCCCTTTCTTCCCTGCCTCCCCTGCTCGTTCACTCTCCCAAGGGGTTGCTACAGTACGTTATAAATTTTACCTTTCCAGTGTGTAGGAAAGGCGAAGGGAGGCTGTGTCCCAGCTCCGAGCCTGCCTGTCCCTGAGGACACCAATTAAAGGCACTAATTGGACAGCAATACATCAAAGTCGCTCCCGGGAGTAGGTCCTCAGAGCACCAGGAATCCTTTAGCTGGGCTTTTGTTTCAAATAAATACAGAAACACGGAGGAAGGAAGGGGGAAAAACACCTCCACGAAGACGGGAGCATCGCGCGTGTTGTACCGCGCGGACGACTCCTGTACCTCTGTGTTGGCTGGAAGCCCCTGCTCTCACTCCTTTCTTCTTCCATGCTGAGCACGTCAAATGATCTTTCCTACCTTTCTGCTCCGAGGCCACCTCACTTACTCTCCCCAAAGAGCGCAGCCTAGAAAAGCTCCCAGAGCCTATGTAGATGAGGCGAACAGTCATACCCAAGCTCCCCGGTACCGATTAGGGAGAAACAACCCCCTCTCCCCGCGCGCACCGTTACAGTCTTTCCCTAAACGGGCTGAGGAAGGAGAAGTAGACGCCGCAGACAGGCACCTGTCGCAGGCCATCTCGACTGCATTGGGTCCGCGAGAGGCTCCTGGATGCCTGCCAGAAGAAGGCGACCAAGGAAAGGAGACTAGCCTCACCAGGGAGGAATTATTTCAAGACAAGGGTGGGGCGCCCCGCTACAAGACTCTTCTTTGGGAGAACTAGACACGGCTCACAGCCCGAGGGTACAAAGGAAGGGAAGGGGCTTGAACCCCGAAGGAAGGGAAGCAACTCCCAGCGCGCTACCCGGTCCTGGGACGCAAGAGTGAGGGGGCCTGTGGAAATGGAGCCCCTCTTCGCCATTAGATTAGAAGGACACCAAGTTTAAGAGGAGAGTGATCCTACAGAGTCCATATCCATCAGCAGCCCCCGCCCTGTACGCACAACGAGGCTTCCCCACCTCCATCAACAGGGCCCCTAGCATCCTGTCGCCACCTGACAGTGGTGATCAAACACAGGCTGGAATCCTGAGTTCCGCACAAAGAGGCACTGGGACCCGGGCACAAACTGGGACTCCCTAGGGTCAGTTGTCCCCTGGGCACTGTTTTCAGGATGCCCATCCCGGGTCACATAGGGTTACCGCCAGCGGGAGGGAATCCAGAACCTGAAACAAGCTGAGTGCAGACTATCCCAGGGTTACCACCGAAGCCTTGGCGCACGCGCCCAGCCAGACTTGGCCTCACCTGGGCCTTAGAGAGGTCACAAGTGGATAGCAAGCGTCCCTCTCCTCCCGAACCTGCTGGCTTCCCAGAGTAGCCAGATTGGAATGGCTGCTTTTGATCCCATTTGTTACCAACCCTGGCATTTGTTTTCCATTTTATAAACGCTACCCTTTAAGTAATTGTCCCTGTTAACAGCCTATACCTTTCAGCAGCCCTCACTGCGCTATAAATAATCTCGATGAAGATGCAAGGATATGACTTTCACAAGATTGGACAATTGATTCAATCTGTGACCCGCGATCGCGAATAATATTGGAAGGCTATTTAAACAGATGAAGGCCTAAATTGTCTTGCTTGTATCTGAATTAATTTCTCATTCATCATCATTATGAAGTGATTGGTCTATTCAAGCTCTTCAGCCTGCTGGAACGGAGCGGGATTTAAATGAGATTGTAACACAATTTAAATGCTTGCCGACTTTAACGAGGCCAATTGAGCAGCTGCAATAAATACAAATATTTTTCTAAACAGCCTTGTTTTAAATAATTACTTAATGCTTTCATGTTATTTTTAAGTGGCAATCTTTCTCCTGCTCCTGCTCAGAATATCGCATACTTATTTGCTGAGAAGACCATTTTGGAAACGACTTTGTGTTTTTGTTTGTTTTGTAGATGGTAGGGTTCATTTTGCGGCTGGGTTTTGTTTTGTTTTTTCTTAGGATCAACATTTCTAGAGTCCCATAAGCTGGCACAAATGGTGAGCTGGACCTTCGTTTTACCCCATTGCAGTCTAATGTGCCTGACCCTGCAGAGTAGGGGAGGAGCTGAGTGACTGATGGAAGAAATTTGTCGATGCATCTAGTCACTTATCCAGGCCTGTTTTAGCTGGGTTCTGCAAACGAATCTATGCAATTGCACTTACAAATGACACCCTGAAGAGTGGCACCGTTTCTGATTTGTCCTGATGACTGTCATCATCTTGAACAAATCAGGATTCCAGCAAATCCCAAAGGCATCCCTTAGAAAGTTCAATCTTTGAGCAGTTTGGCTCACCTGCAAGTTGACAGGAGTGGTGGGGATGGGCTGAGGATTTCTTTGTTAGGGAACTGCACAGAAAGAGAACTCCCCCTAAAAGAATGGTTTGGGAGATGGGAGAATGGAGGAGATAATTAAAAGAAATTTTTTGTCTTGACGTCCTTTACACACACACACACAGGGGGAGAGAGAGAGAGAGAGAGAGAGAGAGAGAGAGAGAGAGAGAGAGACTCCCACTTCTCCCTTTACCACTCAGGGGTGATGGTGCATGGAGAGGATACTAAGAAAGCAAAGCTCTTCTCACTTGGAGAATGCTATCCAACCAGACATCTTCAGCAACTGTCCTCTATGACACCCATGCTCTCCGGTGGACATATGGCGACGGGTGTTTCCCCGTTTGGGGAATAATGGAAGCAATCAAGCGGGAAAAACGTAGGGAACAAAAGAATCTTTTAAACTTTCATGAAAGCGTTGGGGGTGGGGGGAACCACTGTAAGCTCCCATTTGGGGTGGCTGTCAATGGCTGTGTCCCTTTTGAAGGGCTCAGGTGAGAGTGTGCATCCTGAATCTCTTCTCTCTTTGCTTCAAATAAGGAAGTGGACTTCATGCCTGAGGTTTTTGGGTGCAGGACTGCAGCCTTTAGGTGAAGTCAACATAGTCACTAGAAAAACCATTCGTGGGACATACCATGAGATCAAACTGCAGGCTAAGAAAAAAAAATGGGATAAGGATGGAAGAACCAAGTGATTTGCTATGTAACTGGGCAATTTAATGCCAGAGTTAGGGAGCTGCCTGCTGGAATCATTTCGTCTTGAGGGCTCTCCCGAGCTCATCCGCTTTATCCTGTTGTTTAAAATGAGCATTATCCCAAACATATGCAATGCAATCAGTTTGGTCACACTTACAAGAACACGCTTTAATAAGGCAATCAATCACAGGCTAACAAGCGGGCGACGGCCCCAGCCCTGCACAAACTCGGGCTGCGGAGCTGCTAGTCTTGCCGGCCTAGGTTAACCCCGGCTGGGCACTGGATGTCATTCCCAAGCCACACCAGCCTGGCGAGGATTGAGGAGTTGTGGGAAAATGTGGGTGGAGAATGAAGTGTCAGAGTTAGCTGATGGTGATCTCAGACACTGAGACCCTAAACGGGTGAGCAACGAGGAAGAAGGAACCTGAAGCACATACTGCATTGTCACTATTGAGCTGTGCAAGAACTGGAAACTCTGTTTTTACACCTGAAAGATGGGATCCAGGTGAGGCACAGCTAAGAGGACACACTCCTGAAGGTGGAAAAGCAAAAACAATACTCAGTCACAGACCCTGTTGCCTGGTCTCAGCCTTCTCATATAACAGAGAGAGATTGTGGCTGTGGATGGGGCAGTTCCTTCTTCAGGGTTATCTCTCACTCTACCCGCCAAGATGGGCGTGTCAGGCCAGATGGAGATGCCTGGTGCGGGTGGGCTAAGAAAGATGGGGGGGGGAGAGGAGGTAAACAAGTGTAAAAAGTGGTGCCTAACGCCAAACCGCAAACCTTGGCAAAAGGGAAATTTCATTATGAAGTAATGAGTAATTCCTCCTGGCAAGATGTATTGTTATATCTTCCACTTCAATTTGGAGGAAGAGAGGCTCAATTACCCAGAAAATACAGTCAATTAAAGGCTGCTGATTGGACACGAGGCCGGATCATCGATCTTGTACTTTCCAATATCGCTGCAGACACCTCATTTTCCCTCCCTATTAACTGAAAATACGCCTGGCATTAAGGCAACCCTCAGCCCATTTACCTGTCGCAAGCAATCTCTGCCCAACGCAGAGCAACCGCGAAATTTGCAAGGATTTGGCACTTGGGAGCTTCAGGCTGCCAAGGGAGCTGCGCGGGGTGGGGCGCGGTTGGGGGTGCAGATGCTGGAAACCTCTGCTCAAGGCTTCACTGGGGAGGGCCAGAGCCACTGTATGCAGGACTGACTCTGGAGCCCCAGGAGCGAGGAGGAAGGTTGAGGAGCCCCCATCTGCCACCAAAGTCATGACAGAGATAACCCTCTGCATCCATGCTCTCTAGGTTTCCTGTAGGCACCCTCTCTCCCCTGCTTGAGTGAGACTCCAAGTGTAGCCAGCTTGACTCTGGTGGGAGTGGAGGGTTGGTAAGCCCTGCCTGTCCCCCAATTGTCCCATAATTGCACCATCCAGATGACTTATAGTCTGAGGATGATTCAGACATCAAGACCACCCCATCCCTCCTGTAGCCTTGTCCCTACCTTCAGAGGCAGACCCTGTCTTCCAGCAAATGAAGCTCTCTGCAGTACTCACATGCACTGCCATTGCCCCACTTGCCTCACCTTGTGTTGGGTGGAAGCAGGTCACAGGGAGACTGCAGCATGGGGCCCTCATTCCTCAAAGAATTGAAGCAACTGGAGAAGGACCCATCCATTAGAAGTAAGCCCCAGGTGTGCTCAGCACTTTGGGGATCAGCCTGCCATGGAGGGCCCCCAGCATTCTTGGAATCAAGTAAACATGCACCCCAGGGCTGCTAGAAACCTGCCTTCACCCCTCTGCAAACAGTTTCTGTTTGGAGTCACCAATGCCCCACAGAAGCTTAGAAGACTTATTTGTGAACCCTTCTCCTTCCCTACCCAAGCCCATAGTGACTGAACTAGCAATTCAAAAAGAGTCAGTGTGCTACATGATACAAAAAAAGAAAAAAGAAAAAAAAAGTTGCATGCTAAGTGAGAATCATGTCTAGCTTTTATTGCAATATGGTTAACAAATCATAACAACAGAGTCTTTGGGCTTTAAAGGAAAATCCCAAACCAAACCAATTTCATTCCCTATAGGGAGAACCACTTCCTCCCAGTGGGGGGTGAAGCTTGCATTGGAAAGTAAAAGTTCTTCTCTACCTCAAAAACCAGCTGCAAGAATGAGTGTGAGAGTGAGGGTTCTGGAGTGGATCCCAAATAAACCCTGGTGAAGGTTAGAGACAGGAACACCTTTTAGGGACAGAAGGCTCCCGGTTGTTATCTAAAAGTCAAGCCCTATGGCAACTTTGGAGAAAATGAGAGGATGTAAAATGCCAAATGCAAAGGGATTGGCCAGAAAGCTCCTGGTTACATGAAGGTGAACAGGTAATGGATGAAAATAACTTCTAATTTGCCATCAGAAACCGAGGAAGGTGAAGTCCCCACTCCCTAAGCTCTTCCCTGGGTGCCTTGTTAACGGCTCAGCTCTGGGCTTGGTAGCCAGCCCATGGTGATCATTATTATACATACATTCAACATTCAAAAACCCTCCTTGCACACATCACTTGCTAATCAGTGTGTGGGGGTTCTGGGAGAAGAGGCTTGGCCTCATAGAAGCTGCCCAGGGGCCCTGGGGCATCTGCAGCTTCCCTGCCAACGTCAAACAAAAACGGGGAGGGGGGCGGCGCTGGGCTAGAGTTTCAAGTTGAGATGTGTCAGAAAGCAGGGGAATGAGGAGAGATCAGGTGCTGGTAGGAACCAGAAAATGCTGCGTATCTGAGGCTCCAGGAGGGTGTGAAACCTCCAGATTCCGTTCCAAGGGCATGGTTCTCCCTGGCAGTAAATCATCTCTCACTCCCTCTCCCCTAAAAGACTGGTGTGTTGCCATCCTCAAACCCCTTGCTATGCCTTGGAAAAGCTGGTGAAGATTAATCTCTACCTGCTCTGCATACACAGCATTTTGTTCAAAGAGACAGCAATTTCCCCTTCCAGTGCTTAGCCTTGGCAGAAGAGAGAGGGCCCAGGTGAGGAAGGAGTGCGATATGGGGGCGATGCAAAGGGTCCGGATACGCTGTTGCTGCTAAGTTTTGTTTAGCTGTTGAGCCATGGCCTCAACCTCGGTCAAAGGTAGTGGTAGCGGTGAAAAACAGCAAAGAGAGGCCACCCTAAAGGAAGCTCTCCTAATCTCTCCTTTCCTGTCCCCCCTCTGCTCCTCAAACACGCCAGCCACTGCCGCTTCCTGGGCGTCCCCATCCTAGAGGCCTAGTCCCGCTTGTCGTTCGCGGCCCTCTCCTTTCCCCTCAGTTTCTTGGGGACAGGAGAGGCACTGGCTGAGTCCCCGGGAGGGGGCCCCCACGGGCGTCCTGGAGCTGGCAGCCCGCGGGCGACCCCTTATCTGGTGAGGGGCACCTCCTCCCTCTGGTCCAAAGCGACAGAGGAAGCCTTGCTCAGCACCGAGGGAGCGAAGGTGAGGAAGGAGTCCGAGCGGGAGGTGGAGGCACAAGTGAAGTCCGACGCGGCGGCAGCCCTGGGAGCGAGCCCGTTGGCCGGACCGCTGTGGCAGGCAAGGCAGGAGCAGGGGCCGCCGGCCGTGGCGCCCAGTCCGTGCGCTGGGCCCGGGTACAGAGGCGGATGGCGGAAGGCGCACAGCAGTTCGGGCCGCGGGTAGGGCTGCGAGAGCACGCGGAACGTGTCAAGCGGGCGCAGGGGGCCGCTGAAGGGAGAGGCGGCGGCGGAGGCAGCGGATGCGGCGCCTAGACCCACGGGCGAGTAGTACGGCAGCGGCAGGTGCGATGGGAAGGGGTAGGGCAGACCGCCCGCGGCCGCAGCGTGGCTCATCATGTACGTATAGAAGGCGGGGTCAGCTGGGTGAGGCCACGTCATGGCCAGCCGCTGCCGCTTGTCCTTCATGCGTCGATTCTGGAACCACACCTGCGGAGAGGAACGGAGCAGGTTCGGCGGCTGGACTAGGCCCAGGGCCATCAGCCCAGAAATCCCCCCACTCTGGGGGACTAAGTCCACAGCTCAAAGAAGAGAGAAAACAAACCAGCTGGGCCAGGTCGGGCCCATCACCACCACCTGAAGTTAGAGTCTTTTCTTAGTAAGGTCAGGGAGTGACTCCAGTCCCTGTCCCTCCTTCCCTCTGTCCACGTGGTCAGGACCCCCAAAGTGTCAGAATTGGCGTGGGTATGCAAGTAGGGAGGGGACTAGAACTAGAACTCCATCCCCCTTTCGTTTGGGGCACTTCCTTGCCACTCGCACAGGTATCCCATCTCTGTGATCTATTTGGCTAGGAAAAGCACCGAATCAACCTCGTGGCAGCGGTGTCTACAAAGGGACTGTCAGGATAAATCTGCGCTCACTAGCCTGGGAGATCCCAGGTCCAGATTTCAGGCATGCGACTTAGGGAGTGGGCAATGGGTATTTCCTTCCCGCTAAATGGGTGCACGCCCGCCTCGCGCGTCCTGACTGCGCATACCTTGATAGTGGTTTCTGGCAGGTTTAAGGCGGCTGCCAGCTCGCATCTCCTCGGCCTCGATACGTAGTTCTCCCGGTAGAATTCTTTCTCCAGCCGCGCAATCTGCTCTCGGGTGAAGGCGGTGCGGTAACGGCGCATCTGGTCACTGGCGCTGCAGGCCAGGGTGCCTGGCGAGCCGCCCCCACCCCCGCCGCCGCCGCCGCCGGGACCGTTGCTCTTGGGGGCCTCGCTGCCGCTGTTCGGACTGCCGGCCAGTGCCTCGGAGCTGGGCCCTGCGCAGGGATCCCAGAGTACACACGTGTATACACAGAGACACAACAGACACACAAACGCTGCTGACGTGGGAATGTAAAGAGGCAAGTTGAAAACGGACACCCCCACCCCAGGCCACCTCAGTCACTGCCCCCGGTGGGATGGGGTGGGGACACTCCAGGAGGGAGGACAGGGGCTTGCCATTGGGATAGAGAACATAGAGAGCTTTGGGAAGGCCTGGTCTGGCTACTGTTTGGAAAGCCTGGGTCTGAGGCATGCTAGGTACAGAGGCTCCCAGCCACCCTCACCATCTGCCCCCTGGGCACAGGCAAGGTACATTCCCATTGGCAGGAGTGGGCAAAAGTGTGCACATCTGGCAGGCAAATGAGTTGAGATGCACCTCTGTGCTGGAATGTTGTGAACTCTGGGACTTGGTGCATTGTAGGATGCTGGGCATGCAGTTTCCTTGCTCTTGTGTGCCAGGATGCCAGAATAGGTGTGGAAATGTGTACCAGGCTGCACATATTACAGATGTGCTATGTTTGACTGGAACACAGGTTGTTTTGAGGGTATATTATAGTATGGAGTCTGGGTTGATTAAATGATAAGAGGGGATGAGGTGGGGGTAGTTACTCAAGATAGTTGTCTGCCAGGGCTAAGAAGTAGTATCTATCCTCCCAGGCTCTTCCTACTATTCCCACAGCTTTGTGGAGAAGTGTCTGCTGATGGGCTCTCCCTCTCAGTTTTCTACCCATCTCAGGCCCAGGAATTGTTAGCACAGAGGGAGATTCCCTTCAGGGTCATCTGCCCCACACCCATTAGCCTTTAGTGGGGAGGGGTTCTCCAGTTAAAGCATCCCCCTCTTTGGGCCTACCCCTGAGAAGGGTGGGGCTGCAGCCCCCTGCAGCTTCTTTTCCTTTAGGTGGAGAAGTGGGAGTAGGAAGGGAAGGCGAAGGGGGGAGGGCCCTATCCCTGCCTTTTCAAATGCAACCGGAGACCAAAGGCAATTAGACCATTGGGACCATTTCCGACCTGGCGCCGCCAAGCCCGGGAAGTGACAAGGTAATTTGGACCTCTGACCGACGTGCAAACTGGTCGGAGGGCTGCAGCACCCGGGCCGCCAGAGTCCGACTCTATTTTACGGTCCTTTATGGACTCCTGGCTTCCGCGCCTCCATGCGCCTTACACCCCGCCAGCCACAAACTCGCGTTTGATCTTGCTCTACCCGGGGAGAAGGTGTCTTCCCCAGTCAGTTGAAGCATTCCCACAAAATACTGGGGGTTGGGGTGCTCTTTGAATTCCCCAAGCCCAGGACTTGCGCCTCCCCCTCCCAAGGCACAGCTGTCACCCTCAGTCCCACCAATGCCAGAACATAGTAGGAGACCCCCTCCAGGGCGCAGATAGCAAGGAAGAGTTACTCAGGTGGGTCCCCCCCAGCCATCCTGCCCTGGGGGAAAGGAGTGTCTTCCTCCTGATCTGAGCTGGAGTGAAGGGTGGGCACAGTGGGAGGCCCGGGGAGCGGAGGGGCGCGGTGGCTACCTTTGCTGTGCTGGTACTCGCCGTTCCCGGTGGCGCAGTCCGGGGTGCAGCTCACCTCGATTTCTTCATAGAAATCCGACTCGGTGTCTGAGCTACTTGGTTGCCCCTGCCCAGAAAGGCTGTCGGCGGAGGGGGCCGGGGGTCCCGGACCAAGCATGGCCGCCCCAGCTGCCCGTGGCTCGGCGCCCAGCCCCGCCGCGCTGCCTGCTAGTCCATCGACCGGCTCCTCCTCAGGACCTGCCCCGCCGCGCTCCCGGGCCACCGGAGGGCCGGCTCGCGGGCTGAGGCAACCATGGGGCACCATCTTCTCCGATGGATCGGGCAGCGGGCTGCCGACGGCCTCAGACAAATTGGAGACCCTCTTGCCAACCAGAGTGCCAAGCTGACCCCCATCCAGAAACATAACCATGTCCTTTCGGTTCTCCATCCTGGGGTTCTCCGGAGGGGGGGAGGGGGAAGCCCCAAGTGAGCTCCTAACCCCCGGCTCCCAGGGACCCCAGCAGCCGGATAGATCTTGACTGCGAAAGGGAGCGAGAAGCCGGGTGAATGGACGAGCGCAGAGTGGTCGGAGAGTGATGTCGACGGCGACCGCGGAGGTGGCGGTGGGGAGCTAGGGTCACCTTGTGATGCGAGCGCTCCTCTGTGCCGCACAGCCTCTGGGAGGAAGCCCCATTGCCCTCTTCTTTCTAAGCTGTCATCCTCCTGCTGCAATCGTCATTACAGTACCGCTGGTGACGCCACTCTGCGAGCGCAAGTGGATAAATAGAAACGTCTGCCACAGGGAAGATGAAAGGAGACCCGCAGCTAATGGCTCAGCAGTGATGCGCCAGGTGTGGGCCTCGCTCGAATGGGGAGGAGAGTGTGAAAACAGACAGAGAGACACACACACTGAGAGGGAGACACCCAGGCAGAGGGGATGCAAATGGAATTCAGCAGAAAGAAAAGAGCTTAAGGCGGGCAGGCGAGTTCCGCAGAGGCAGCGGGACTCGATATTTGAATACGCTTTTGATTTTTTCTTTTATTGTTGTTTTAACTTTTGGTTTCTTAACTTGGTGCCCTGCTCTAACACTGATGAAAGAATCCATAACTGCATTTTGGAAGTGTGAAGGCCGGCTTACAAACCTCGATTCTCTCGGCATTATTACAACTGCTTACCAGGCAGCTAACCTCAAACTGGCTCCGAAATCTTTTTACAAGCTACCGAAAAACATATCTCCCCACCCCCCAAGTCCCAAGTTGTCTGGAGTGCTTGAGCTGAGGTCTTCTTTGCTCCCCCTTCTTCCGCCACCCCCTTCTGTCTCCTTCCTCTTGGGAATCAAACTTTGTTATTTTTCTTTCCCAAAGGTCAAGAGATGAATATTTTATTTTTTTTTCTTTAAAGACCAGCATTAGCTGCTGAATCAAAGTGTTTGATTTTTTAAACAAATTCTCCCTCCCCATCTAGATGACCTTATGCTTTCCACAGCCTGGCTTGACCTCAAGGCGGCTGTTCAGAGAAGAAATCGCCTTCCGTTTGATGGGGTCTCACCGGCACTGCAGGTATGTTGTGGGAGACGTTCTAAGAGTGGTCGTGTTTCTTTTCTTGACTGTATTTTAAGGCATTCGTTCAGAATCAACGAATTCTCCTGGAAACAGGTTTTTCCAGTGAAGAGGCTCTGGCAAATGCGGCCCTGCTTAGGCGGGAGGCTCCCAGCTGGGAGAAAGATCCCTTTCATTTGGGGATTTAAGGCAGGAACTGACATAGTACAGTGTGCTGCATTGGGGTCAGCAGAGTTTGGATTCACAGGGTCCTTTCCAGGGGAAGCCATCCCTGGCTTTAAAAGCTGAGGGTTGAAGAGAGGAAAGTCACTGAAAATGTTCTGAAAGAGCAAGTTGGGGACAGAAAACAACTGCCTTCAGAGGGAAGTGGGGGCGGGGTTGTGGAATTTGATGTTTGGGGGAGGCTGCAGACTCCCAGGAAGGCAGAATAAAATCCCTTCAAACTGACTCTTAGCAAATGTGGGGTCTGGCAGGTGGACTGGGTTTCTCTCCACTTTGCTGAGGACAGGAGGTGGGCACCTTCTGGGTTCAGCTCCTCTTTCTCTGTCCCACTCCCAGGAGCTTCTATTCTTGGACAGCCAGTCCAACCCAGCCAGAAAGGGTGGCCCCTGCCCCTCTCTCCTTTCCATGTCCCTTGACAAAAGCCCCAGCTTCTAAAGAAATGTTTCTACCGCTACTTTTTTTAATCTTCCTTTTCTCTCCTTTTTTGTTTTCTCCACTCTCCCTCAAACTTCTTATCCTTGGGGTAATAGAAGTGGTGGAAGAAGCAAGGGGTTTGAGGACAGACAAAAAAATCTCTCCCTACTCCTGTTTTTCACTTCTTTCCCAATTCAATAAGATGTTCATTAACCTTGCCCGGGGATAGGGGCAGATGTATCTGGAAGTAGTGTCCACATAGATATCTCCACTCCCTAGGAGTCCCAAAGCCACCATCTGCTGAGCACTGCTAGCCCAGAAATCTGGGGAAATGTTTCAGAGATCAAAGATGAGCAACTGGGAGTAGGAAACTGAAATTCCAGAACCTTTTGCTGCCACGGGGAGTCATCCATGGATTCTGTAATGCCCTGCCTTTCCCCACCAGCAGCCAGAACCTGAGGGAGCCCTGACTTGTTCTCTCCTCTGTCAAAGTCAAGTTTCATGAGTCTTAAAAAAAAAAAAAAAAAAAAAAAAAAAAAGATTCATGAGTCTTAGCGTTGCCTGGGTTGCCCACTCTCTGTGAGGCTTGAGACTGGGTAGCATCCAATCTCCTTCTCGTCATATCATGCCACTTTCTCATAGACACCTCACTACCCCCACTCCTTGGAGCTGATCCTCAGGAACTCCAGGCTCTGCTGCCCTGCCTCCAGCTTTGCATTCAATGGGAATGTTCTGTGTTTGATCCTCTTTTCCTCTGGATTTTCCCTGAAGATGAAAGCAGATGGGATGTGAGATCAAGGAATGCCACTTAGTCTCCTTCCTGGGTGGGCGGGTGGAGCAGGCTTCCCCTTCCATCCCCTGGAGAGGGCTAAAGGTGCAACCTCTACAAAGGGCCTGCCTCCTTTAAGCTCCAGATCCATAGCTTCAGCAATATCTCCCCTCCATCTGGACCCCCACCCATACCTTTCCAGACTTCAGCCCACCTTTTCAAAGCAGCCTCCATTTCTTCAGTCCTTAGGAGGTACTGAATGCCTCGGGTTCATGAAGAAGAAAAAAATCAAGCAGATGTCACTTGCAAAGCATCCTTTCATCAGTAGCAGGTGAAAAAAAAAAAGGTTGGATTTTAATGAGAAGATGAAAAAAGGAGGGACTGGTAAAAAACTCTTCTTTTGGATTTTCTTGTGTGTATGGGGGTATGCTTTAATACCCTCACTATTGTATCATGAAGGTTATCCACTGAACAGCCCAAGAAGGAAGGTAAATTCGGAGTGCCCACCAATTCGGCAATCCCACCAAAGCCAAGAAGCCAAAGTGGGGTCCAGCCTACTCCCCTTCCCCCATCTCACTTCCCCCACTGCCCCTCGGGCCTGCAGTCCCTTCCCCCGCTGGGCCACAGGCTCGAGTCCAGCCGGCTCCTCTCAGATTGAAATTCTCTAGACTTCAAAAGTTCCCTGGCTTGCTTCCGCTGGGGCTAGGCTGGGCAGGGGGGCTGTGGGAACCCCAGGGAGGCGACTTGGAGATAAGATGCGCTGGTCGTCGTTTTAAATGGAATTGGAAACCCAGCTTGGGCCACCAGACTTGCTGAACCGCTGAGATTGCTTCACTTCCCAAGAAAACCCGGCTCTGGAGAGCAGTGGCAGGGTTTGGGGGCTGACTCAGTGGTCCGAGGTCCTCTCGGGTGCCATTCTTTGTGGCCCTAAGCACCTTCCCAGCCTGGAGTAGGGTGGCTCTGGGCAAGCACACACCTTGGCCAAAAGGAAGAAGAGGGAAGTCCTGGAACAAGAGCCAGGAGCTGGTTTGTCCACTTCGTGTCAGCAAAAATTTGATCAGGGGGAAAAAATGTTTTTGTTTCTCTCTTCCATAAAACGTCAGAACAAAGGGAGCTTCATCTTAAACAATAAGTGTTGCCCAGCTGTCATGGATATTTCTCTCCGTCCTAGGGTGCCTTCCAGGCTGTGGGCGAAGCCATTGCTTTCAATGTTCCTGTGGTCTGGGTCTCTGTAGCAGGGACAGCCACAGGCAGTGGTTCTGGTGATGAGTTCCCTCTTTACTGGCAGCTGCCAACGCCCCTTTGGGAACCAACCACCACTGGTTGTACCCTCTAAGAAATACCCCTGGGAGAACACCCCCTTAGAGAGCAAAGTCCACTGGATCTCGGATTCCAGAAGGTCAGGCTTCCACAGGAGGGGAGAGCATAGCTGAACCACTCCTCCCACCCCTCCTACAATGGGCAGCAGAGGGAGTTGGTGGCAGTGTACAGTAGCAAAACACCACCCATTTCTCTTACAGACAGGCGGAACCTGATGCTTCTGGAACTGTGGTTTGGACAAGCTCTCTCTCTCTTCTCCGCCTGCCCCTGGAAGAGCTGTGGGCTGGGCATCTGGGACAGGAAGCTGGATGCTTTCTGGCTCTCCCAGACCTGCTGCTCCTCAGGTCACCCAAGGCAGCCAGCCCTACCCTGCTTCTGCCTCTCTACACCTGTCTGCCTGGGCTCCTGAAGGCAGGATCCTGGCAGCTTCCTAGCCCTGATCTGTGGATGTCTGCCTGAGGGCTCTCACTCCTAGCCATCTGGAACAGGAAGACCCAGGGCAGAATTGACAGCCAGCCAGCCAGGCTCCCCAAGCTGATGCTTGCCCCTCCCTCAAGCCAATGACTACATGGACCCAATGCAGCTCTTCTCATCCAAAAGCAGTTTTCCAGCACCAGCACACAAAAGGCAGGGACAGCTTTCTTTACCATCATTGCAGGTGGTATGAGTTCTGCCTTCATTACTGTCCTGAAATTTGCTTTCATTACAAACACAGTAACACCCATTTCTCCTCTAATCTACATAGGTTCCTTTAAAGGACACAACAGTCCTTTTCTCTCACAGTTGTGGGTGACCAGTGGTCCTTATTCAGATGGCCTGGGTCTGGCTGAGTGTCACCACCAGGCCTGATTCTTATTTGAAGGCCCCAGTCCTCCCTGGCCTTGAAAGATGCCTCAACCCCCAACAATCCCTTAACTCCATAAGGCAACCCCACAAAGGCAACCTCCCAGCTCCGCTTGCTGGACCTGGTCAGTCCAAGGGCCTCTTAGTGTGTCTTGCCTGGACTCAAAAGTACTTAATGGATAGAAGGCTCAGGCAGGGCCCACACAGCTGGTCTAGTCTTCACACTGCCATCCAACACTCACAACACACATAGTCACAGTCACATACACATGCACACTTTCTCAGGAGGGCAAAAGAAAACCCACTGATAAGAGCAGTCACTGTTCTAAGCATATCACGTGTATTAGCTTTTTCCATCCTAACAGCAGACCCTGGGGAAAATATTATGGGTCATCCATAGTTTGCAAGCTGAGAAATCTTAAACCCAGAAAGGCTGCTAGTACATATGTAAGAGGGTTCAAAATTCTCCCTCTGAGTGGGTATTGTGGTGCGTGCCTGTAATCCCAGCAACTCAGGAGTTTGAGGCAGGAGGATCGAAAGTTCAAAGCCAGTCTCAGCAACTTAGCAAGGCCCTAAGCTATTTAAACAAGACCCTGTCTCAAAATAAAAATAAATAAATAAAAAGGGTTGAGAATGTGGCTCATTGGTTAAGCACCTCTGGGTTCAATCCTGGGGAAGGAAGGAAGGAAGGAAGGAAGGAAGGAGGGAGGGAGGGAGGGAAGGAAGGAAGGAAGGAAGGAAGTCCCTTTTTCCTGAAACCCACTCCAAAACTGGAGGTGTGGCTCAGTGGTACTCACTAATAAGTATGAAGCATTAGTTTCAATCTCCAGTTCTGAAAAGAGAGAGAGAGAGAGAGAATCTTGAGCTGTAAACAAGGTTCTAAGCATGGGGTTCTGTGAGACTCTTCTTAAAAAGAAAGAAAGAAGGATGAGCTTGGGAGAGGGACAACTAAACTCTGGCTAGTCCCCTTGAGCAGCAAGAAAAGTAAAAAAAACATTACAAACTATTTGGAAACTTGCCTCTATATGACAGAGAGCAGAGGCAGAGGCCTGCAGGGAGGCTGAAGCCACCCTCAAATATATGTTGTAGGAGAAACTAATTATTGGGCTCAGGCTTGTGGGATCTTTGAGGTCTAAAGGTGGGAGTTCAGAATTCCCAGGATCTGAGTTCAGAAATATCCAGAATATCATTGCAGCAGCTGACCCTAAGAGACAATGCTCAGTCCCTCTCCGACCATTAAAATTTGAGGCCCTAAGCAACTTTCTGGAAAGGAGCAGCACTTACCAGGTCCACACAGCCATTTTTAACCTATTAGGGGTATGGTTCCTTCACATGTCTGGCAGTTTTCTTCCTAGACAGATGCAGGGACACTGAAGTTGGCCTTCAGTTCTTGAGTTGTCCCCATCTCCTACATTCCCTCTAGAGTCACCACACAAGCACAATCACCTGATCCATTAGTTAGGAATATACTTTAGCCAGGGTCTTTTCCTTTACATGGTAGCTTCCTCCCTTAAACTGTCTTCCAGGATTGATTGACCCAAGGAACAAAATACTGAAGGGCTGGCCAGGCCTTCCCCATCTGTGACCTGGCCAGAGCACATACACTGCTCAAAACCCCTCAACCCTGGTCCTGCATCAGGGTAGAAAGTGACCTAGCTGTGGCTTCTCCTGTAAAAGGAAGAATTTCCCTTAAGATGAAGACTGAGGACCTAAGCAACTTAGGGCCAGGTTATTACCACATTACTCTGTGAGCTCCTTTTCCTTATGGAGGGAGGGGATAGGTTCTCAGTAGTTTTTTGTTTGATGTTGTTGTTCGCTTGGTGGTACTGAGAATAGAGCCCAGGGCCTTGCACATGCTAAGCAGGTGCTTTGCCACTGAGCTACAGCCCCTGTCCTGCTTGTTTTTTGTTTTAAGTAGATTTTGACCAGAGGCAGAACTTTCCAGGTGCTGGAGGACCCCAGGGTCAGATGAACTTAACTGCCTTGTCCTCCCCTGACTTAACACCCAATTCTCATCCCATCTATTAATAGTAATAAGAGGAAGCCTGCTCACTGTCAGGTTGGCCCAACCACGGGATCCTGGTTCCCCAACTGGCTGGAATCTTAAATCGTGTGACCTTTTCTCTACAGATTAATGAGCCTTTAATGCTCCCTCCTGGGTACAGGCATCCCTGTGAATCTGTCTTCAAGTGTTTTGTATCTCGCTGGGTTCCCTGAACGGTGGCAAGACCAAGGCTACGGAGGAGGAGGAGGAGGCCATACTCCCTTTCCCTCCCGCGCCGAGTCTGAGTCTTACACCCTGGGAGAAGCGGCAGACTAAGAAGGGCCGAAAGGACCTCCAGGTGTCGCCGGTAGAACCACCCCTATGTCCCCTCCCACACCTGAGCGGGTGGGCAAGTCCAACTAGGTGGGCGGGATGAGCCTCTCCCTGCTTTAAAACGGGAAAACCTTTGTGTGGGGATATCTGGGGACTGGCTAGAGACCCCACCCTGCCCAGAACAGTCCCCCCTTCTGTTGGAGCTTCAGAGCGCCCGATGGGGGTACAGACCCTCCCGCTGTGAAACTCAGAGAGGTTGAGGAACTTGCCCAGGGACACATAGCTGAAAAGTGGCCAACCCAAGGTTTTAACTCAAGTTATGTGGCCCCCAAAGGCCAGATTCTCGCTCCGACGTTAGCGCTGCGCCCCCAGGACCGAAGACCACGTTCCCCTAACATCCAATCTCGGGTATGATTGAAAGACGGGGACAGGCTCCACCCTTCCCAAATAGGTTAGGCGGCTGCGGTTCTGGCAGTTACTGTTAACATCAAAGAAACTCTGCAGAAAGGGTGGCTGAACAGCAGGAAGG
Source organism: Spermophilus citellus (assembly GCF_964194105.1). Classification (NCBI taxonomy): domain Eukaryota; kingdom Metazoa; phylum Chordata; class Mammalia; order Rodentia; family Sciuridae; genus Spermophilus; species Spermophilus citellus. Next base: position 144,863,462 of record NC_138184.1, read on the forward strand.
GCCTCAGGGCGCCGCGACGTGGAGGGACTGTGCGCTCCAGTCCCGGAAGCCTGTGGGTAAGTAAGTGAAGGTGCGCGCGTGCCCGCGGCGGTGGGTTTCGGGAGTGGGGGACTGCCATCAGGAGTTTGTCGCAGTGAGGGAGCGCAGGAGCAATGTCAACCCAGAAGACAAGGTGCTGAGGAACCAGGACAGGAGTGCGGAACACAGGCTGGACCCTAGTGGGGAGCCTCAGCCTCTTCCGCTTCTCCCCAGGGCTGCGCCAGCTGCAGCCCGGGCAGCGTCCCTTTCCGGCCTGGGAGTCAGTCAACCAAACCGTCCTGTCCCCGCAGCCCTTTTCTGTGTCCTCCGCCCCTGGCTGCCGCAATGACAAAGCGCAGCTCCCGAACTGCTGTCTTGGTGCGCCCCCCACTGCCGATCGCCAGAGACGGAAGTCGCGGCTCGTCCCAAGATCCTCGCTGGCTCTTATCCCAGAGCTCTGCCAGGGATATCAGCCCAAAGCCCCCATCCCCAGAAGGCAGCCAATCTACTCTGCCCTATGAGCCAGCACTCGGTGCTGGACCCTAGAGGGACGACAGGTGGAGGGTCTCGGCCCTTTAGCGTCGGTTTCTTGGGACGCGTAATTAACCGCAGGTAAGGGCTGGAGGTAGATCACCTGTGATGTCATTTCCACCCCAACCTGCATCCTTTGAGAGTGAGGGAACATGCCACCCCCGACACTCACATGCACACATCACACCTGTGGAAGCCTGGATAAGGAACCTTGCATGGAGTGGAAGTGCCATACAGATTCCTCTGGTCAGCCAGTATGTTCAGTCATGAGAGGGATTGTGCCCCTCTCATGTCCTGTGGGAGAACAGAATGAAAAGAAGGGCCTGGGAGTAACTGGGAACAACCCCTTGGCCTTAATGTGGCTCAGGAAGCCCAGGAAGTGGGAATTCCACACCCAGTCACCACCACCTCCCAAACACTGGTGTCTCCACAGCCCTGGGCAAGTCTTTCTTGGTCCTCACCTAGTTTTCAGGCCCACTTATATACAAGACAGCCTGGAAGCAATGCTTCTCAGATTTCCCATCGCAGTGGTTCTTGAAGTGTGGTCCCACTCACCTGGGAATTTCTTAGAGACAAGAAATTGGAAACTATCAGAAAATCTTGGAGTGGACCCAGAAATGTGTGACAAGCCCTTCGGGTGATTGAGTTAGTTGTAAATCCATGTTTAAGATCTGCCATATGGATCATTTCTGTGATTCTCCACTCTGCCTAGGTGCTTTTTTTTCCCTGAACCCTTAGTGTAGACTCTTATGCATGTTGCCCATGTTTGTTCACCACTGTTTTTTCTACTTTATCACCTCCATGTATCTTTTTGTGCACTTATCACCTCATGATGTCATTATCTAATTTGCTCCTAACTCACCCTCTCATTCATCCACTGCCTAAGGACATGGAAATCCTGTCTCACTCTGTGAGAGATCAGAAAGTGATCTGAAACTGCTACAGCTGGAGTGGGAAAACTTGTCCTACCTGGAGATTTCTCTCACAAAAGGAGACCAGGAACCTTAAGATGTGACTAATTGTCTTGCTAGCTCCAGAGTGGAAAAGAGCAAATCTTGCCTATCTGGGTACCATGCCTGACCACCCCCTCTTCCATCCTGCTGGAGAGTAGACAGAATGGAAAGAAGAGCCTGGGGAATAAGTGGGAAAGGTGAGGAATAGAAACAGGTTTTCTGAGCCTAGTGCAGTGGCGCATGCCTATAATCCCAGTGGCTTGGGAGGCTGAGGCAGGAGGATTGCAAGTTCCCAGCCAGCCTTAACAACAGTGAGGCCCTAAGCAACTCAGTGAGACCCTGTCTCTAAATAAAATACAAAATACGACTGGGGTTTTAGCTTAGTGGTTGAGTGCCCCTGAGTTAAATCCCCCATAGTCCCCCCCCCAAAAAAAAAGAGAAAGAAATAGGTTTTCTGTGAGCCCCAAGAACTGGGGCATATTAATCTTGACACATACAGAACTCTGTAAATGCCTCCCACAAACAGCTTCTTAGGTTTGAGTTTCACAAAAACACTTTGTTTTGTTTTTCAGAGCTGAGGGATAGAATCCAGGGCCTTGAGAATGCTAGGCAAGTGCTCTACCACTGAGCTAAACTCCCCACCCCCTAGTCCCCACAAGGACTTTTCTTTTTAGGACATTTTAAGATGATGATTTAGTGGAGCGTCGTGCACATGCCTGCAGTCCCAGCGATTCAGGAGGCTGAGACAGGAGGATCACGAGTTGGAGGCCCTCCTGAGTAACTTAGTGAGCCCCTCGGCAGGTTAGTGAGACCCTACTCATACTTAGAAAAAAAAATCAAAAGGGCTTGGGTATGTCAGTGGCATAGTACCCTTGGGTTCAATCCCTACTACCAAACAAATTAATAAATAAAACATTTTTTAAAAGTAAAAAAAGTGATTTAGGCATCTGCTCTGTTTAAAAGCAAATAGCTTTAGAGGAAACAAAAGGGTCCAAGCCACATAGCTAAAGATATAGATGCTTTTTCTTTCTCAGACTTTTCTAGTTTAGTTACATCCTGAGATGCTATTTAATAAGTTAAAAGTTAGAACAAAAGTTATAAATTAGGCAGCATGGGACCATGGTACTCCCAAGGATACCCAAAATAATGTCCAATGCCCAAGAATAAAGATAGCTATAAATATCTTCTGAGAACCGGGTACTATTCTAAATGCTTTACATCTACATCACTTAATCCTTGCAAATCCAGGAGGTAACTATAATTATCCCCATTCCACAGCTGGAGAAACTAAGTCCAAAAAGGGTTAAATGTTTGCTCAAGTTTTCACAGCCTAATAGTGGCAGAGTTGAGATCTGAATCTCAGCAGTGTGATTCCAGGGGCCAGGCTCCTGCTTACTGAACTAAATCCCTGCCTCTGGAAGCCCTCAAAGGATTGATTTTGTTTCTAAAGGTGGCTAACCTAGTTGAAGCTCTGGAAGAATACTTTGCCAGGAATTCATAGCATTAGTAGCATTAATAATGATTGACAAGTGGAGGGTGTAGCATTGTGGTAGATGGCATGCTTAGCATGCATGAGGCTCTGGGTTCATTCTTCAATACCCAAATAGTAGTATCAACAATAACAGTTGAACAGTCTTTCTTATTCAGGTAACACTTTCATACCCACTGTCTCATTTGATACAATAGGCTCTGAAATAGAAAGAACATCTACTATTACAATCCCCACTTTACAGATGAAGACACCGAGTCCCAGAGAGATTAAGTACCTCCTCCAGGGTCTCTCGGCTAATGAATGGCAAATTGAGGAGCACTATTTCTTTTTTAAAAAAAAAATATTTTTAGGGACTGGGTTGTGGCTCAGCAGTAGAGTGCTTGCTAGCACATGTGAGGCCCTGGGTTCAATCCTCGCACCACATAAATATAAATACATAAAATAAAGGTATAAGAAAACAAATTTATATACATATATATATATATATATATATATATATATATATAGTCAATGGAGTTTTATTTTATTTATTTATTTATATGTGGTCTGGGGATTGAACCCAGGGCCTCACACATGCCAGGCAAGCGCTCTACCACTGAGCCACTACTCCGGCCCCAGCCCCACTATTATTTCTTTTGACTTTTTTTTTCCTTCCATTTTCATTTCAGATACATATTCATGTGCCATCATATCTTACCATCTATGAGCAGCCCAGAAGGACTTCCCCATCCAGCAGTTTGCTGGTTCCTCCCCAGGTCTCAAACAGGTTAAGAGGTTGGATAGAGTTGTTCTTTCCAGTTTCCAGTTGAGAAAGTCAAGATTTGCAGAGGTCAGAAGACTTGACCAAGTGTACGCAAGATCAAAGTGTCAGACTCTTCATGGAGCAAAAGTTTGAATTTTGTAGTGAATTCTACAGAATGAATGAATTATTCTCAGGCCCTGCCCCATCCTTAAAGCCTGGCAATACTGACAGACTTACACAGGAAAGGCAGACAGCTGTAAAATGCCACCAACAACGTACAAGTATCAAGACATAATGTACTGTTAATGCAAGCTTTTATTATAATGGACTTAAGTTGTTTCATTGCTTTTATTATTGGCAATATGTCAACTTTGGAATGTTTTCCTAATTATTCTGGAGTCAGCCTTACTGTTCTTGGAAAGAATTAGAAGAGGAAAGAAAGGTCACTGTGACAAAAATAGTTATGGAAAAGGCCGAAGGAACCCAGATCTGGGATTTAACTTTGTCCTGGTCCAAGGCCCTGAGGAAGGGGTTTGAATACTTTTGCATGTGGCAACAGTCTTTATCAATTGAAGAGCCAAATTCACCAAAAACTCACCAGGTTTTCTTTCATTAGAACTGTGCTGCCATCACAACTCCCATCTTTTCTCACAGGCAACTAAAAAAGGCATGTGCCTTGGCACCAAATGAAGAATATGGCTTGTACGCTCATTTAAATCTCATAACAACTCTCAGAGGGAGAGACCAGTCTCCTCATTTAATGAGTGAGAAAACCAAAGTGTAAAGAAGTCCAGTAACTTGTCTGGGGTCACACGATAATAAATAGGAGAATCAGGGAGAACCTCATGCTTGTAAATTTTGTTTCCAATGGCCTTGAATTCTCTTTCTCTATGGACGTAGAGAGGGAAGCATCAAGAAGCTTTTCTAAAGTGGAGTGACGCCTCAATTTCTAGTCCGGGAAGGAGAAAGACAGATCCTAGGGGTTTGGGGGAAAGGAAGTTGATCTTTAATTGCAATGAGAACCTAACTGATAATGAAGCAATGCTCTCCAACTTGCCCAGCCAAGACTTCTGGTACTTCAAAGAAAATTAGAGACATGGCAAGAGCATGTAGTCGGAAGCCAGACAGACCCCAGCTTGAACCACAGTTCTAGCACTTACCAGCCTGACCTCGGGGAGCCCAAAGCTGCAGGATGTCAGATCTAAGATGCAGCTGTCAGGGGGAAAATAGGAGGCTGCTTCTTGGAGCTGTTCTCAAGATTTAATGAGATGTCAAATGAACAGGGCCTTGCACAGTGTCTGGCCTACAGTGGGCACCTTGTAAGTTCAAGTTCCTGCTCATCACCTTGGCTATACCCCAATTCCACTCTAATATACCTGTAACTCTCCTGTCTCAACATCACACTCTTGATAAATGAGAAGCAGCAGTGAATGGAAAGGAAGGGTGAACAATGACCAGGGAACTATATCATAGGTTTTTGTACCCTCTCCCTACATGGGAGCTAACAACATATGCCAGAAATAAATGGCTACAGAGCACAACTAGGATGCATTCACACTTCTGTTGGAAGTAAAAAAAAAAAAAAAAAAAATGTGGAGATGGTAAGTGTGAAACTGAAATAAAGAATTATCTGAGCCAGGCCCATTGGTGTCCTGTAATCCCAGCAGCTCTGGAGGCTGAGACATGAGGATCACAAGTTCAAAGCCAGCCTCAGCAAAGAGAGGCCTGAAGCAACTTAGTGAGACTCTGTCTCTAAATAAAATACAAAATAGGGCTGGGGATGTGGCTCAGTGGTTGAGTGCCCTGAGTTCAATCCCTGGTAACCCCCCCAAAAAAGAATTAAAGAATTGTCTGAGGGCTCAGGATGTAACCCAGTGGTAGAATGTTTGTCTAGAGTATGTGAGACCCTAGAATCAGTCACCAGTACTAAAAAAAAAAAAAAGAAGAAAGAAAGAAAGGGGGAGGGGATCATCTGGCTTCTAACTTTGCAATGCCATTGTAAATGGCATCCAAGACCCTTTGTCCTTTCTACAAAGGACATTCACTGGGATCTGAAATAATGAAAAGGAAAACAAGATATGCCTAGTAAGATAGTATAATGTTACTTTTATGGTGAACTAAAGTCAGCAGATCCATAAATAAATAATAATAGGGTACAGGTATTACTCTCTTAGCTATAATGGCATTTTTAAAAAAATTTTTGGTACCATGCATTGAACCCAGGGGCACTTAACCACTGTGCCACATTCTCAGCTCTAAAATATTTTACACAGAGAAAGGGTCTTGCTTATTGCACAGGGCCCTACTAAATTGCTGAGGCTGGCTTTGAACTTACGATTCTCCTGTCTCAGCTCTGAGCCACTGAGATTACAGGCATGTGCCAACACACCTGGCCCACAGTGGCCATTTTGAATCATGGATAAGAACATAGACTCAAACTAGACTGCTTGAATTCTTTTTTTGGCAGGAGCAGGAGGTGGGTACCAGGGATTGAACTCAGGGCACTCAGCCACTGAGCCACTTCCCCAACCCCATTTTGTATTTTATTTAGAGACAGGGTCTCACTGGGTTGCTTAGCACCTCGCTGTTGCTGAGACTGACTTTGAACTTGCAATCCTCCTGTCTCAGCCTTCTGAGCCGCTGGGATTAGAGGTGTGTGTCACCGTGCCCAGTTTAGACTGCTTGAGTTCTAATTCCAGCTGTGCCTCTCTCATTATACTTCTGTGTGATGTTAGGCAAATTACTTAAATTCATGCCTCAGCTGACTTGTCTGTAAAATGGAGCCAATGAGGATAAAATGAATTAGTACATATAAAACACCTAGAAGAATATCTAACACACAATAAGACTCGATAATTGTGAGATATTACCATTATTGTATGTTAATTTCTTGAATGGGAGCCTGAGGGACCACCATGAGTTTGTGGGATGAAATAAGGATGAGTAAAACAAAAACCCCAGGCCTGCAGCAAAAATACCAACAGGCAGCAACATATATAGAGAGCCCAAAAGACCTGGAGGGTTTTTTGTTGTTTTTGTTTTGTTTTGGTGCTGGGGACTGAACCCAGGGGCGCTTAACCACTGAGCCCCAATCCCAGCCCTTTTTGATATTTAGAGATAGGGTCTGAGTTGCTTAGTGCAGGTATGTAAGACTGCACCCAGCTAAGACCTAAGTTTTAATACTGGCTTCACTACTAGTAGGCTTGGACAAGTCACAATCTTCAGGAGCTTCAATTTCCTCCCCTGTAGAAGGGGATGAATAATCCCTGATTTGCTTTCTTCATGTAGTTATTGGCCCATATAGAGCCCTGCTGCCTGTCATCTTAGCTTTTATCTTTGGACCACAGAGCACACACTCCTGGGAGGAGCTGCATGTTGAGGCATTCCCTGCTCAGGGCCAAGTGATCCATTCACACTTTGCCAAGTTGTAGGGATGGGAGGGAGGAGGGCTGGTGACAAAATGCAGGAACTGAGGAAGACACTGTGGAAGACATGGGTGGACTTCCAAAATAGCTCACTGCCCTCATATTGTTATCCAAGGACATTCTGCTCAGTGTCTTATAATACCTCAACTACTGTGATATCATTACCAAAAACTATTACCAAAAACTATTCCTCTTTTTTTACTTTGATGAAAGAGATAAAGTTTGGAGGTATGGGACTTTCTCTGGTATCTGTGGGGGTGAATATGTTTTTAAAAAAAAGAAAGAAAGCCAGCCAGCCAGCCATGGTGGAACACCTGTAATTTCAGGAACTCAGGATGCTGAGGCAGGAGGATCCCAAGTTTAAGAGTAGTCTCAGTAACTTAGCGAGATCCTGTCTCAAATTTTAAAAAGTGGGGGGTGGGGTGGGGATGTAGCTCACTGGTAAAGCACACAGGAGCTCAATCTCCACTTACCAAAAATTAAAAATAAATAAATAAAAGAAGCCAGGCTTGGTGGCACATGCCTATAGTTTCAGTTACTCAGTAGGTTGAGGTGGGAGGATCACTTGAGCCTGGAGGTTTGAGGCCTACCAGGGCAACATAGTAAGACCCAATAAAAGGAGCTGGGGATATAGCTTAGTTGGTAGAGTGCTTGCCTCAAATGCACAAGGCCCTGGGTTCAATCCCTAGCACCAAAAACCAAAACAAACAAAAGACCCAATAAGAAAGAAAGACAGAGATAGAAGCTAAACTTGATCCTCTCACCAAATCTATTTCCAGCTTGTTGTCCCTAAACCCAAGCAGAAGTTTCAGGTGTTATTAATCTTCCTCATGAAGGTCACAGAAATCCTCCAAGAACACTTTAACTCAATCTAATAACATGTACTGAGTCCCTACTATGTCTCTACTTTGCTTGTAACTCAATTACATAGTTAACTGTGACAGAGACATCTCTCTACCTCTCCCTCACCTCCTCCCTCTCTCTCACTCTCTCAGACAGGATCTTGCAAAGTTGCTCAAGATGGCTCTGAACTTGCCATTCTCCAGCCTCAGCCTCTGAGTCACTGGGATTACAGGCACGCAACACCATGTCTGGCTCACTCTCTTCTTATATGACGAAAGAGCTTCCAGCCTTCATCTGTGCACATAACTTTCAAGTCTAAAGCCCATATTCCCCTGCCACACTTTCACTTGCAACAGAAAATAGCCTTGCAACTAAATTCTGTCCCAATGGAAATGTAAGCAGGAACATCATGTGGCCATTTCCAGGAGCATTTCTGAACCATAAGGTATAAGCCTTTGCATGGTCCTTGTTTGTTTGCTTTCAGTGCTGGTCATCTAATCCAGGGCCTCACAGATGCTACACAAGAACTCTACCACTGACCTACACCCCCAAGTCCCTTGCATGTTCTGTATTTTTCCTGAGTCCTGCCTAGAGCTTGTCTACTAGCCTTCTGGGCCTACATAGACAAAAGCAAAAGGGTAGCAACGGGGCTTGCCTAGCATGTGTGAGGCACTAGATTTGATATTCAGCATCACATAATAAGTAAATAAATAAAGATATTTTTTAAAAAGGTAGCAACAGCACACCATGATGTCATGGTGCTCTTCACCAAACATGAAGCCACCTGCCACCGCCCCCCCAGGTTTGTAGGTAAGAAACTTAATCTTTTATCATAGTTAAGCCACAGTTAATTTAGATTTTGTTTTATTTGTGTTTGTTGGCACTGGGGATTGAACGGATAGCCTTATGGGTTTGATATACTAAGCTAATATATCATTAAGCCATATATTCCCAGCCCCTATTTTAGGTTTTGTGAGACTGAGAGTCAGTGTTATTTTTCATTAGCATTATGTGAGACAAAGTTCTTGACCTAAGGAAGCTGAGCCTGCAACTCCCATGAGAATATACCATACCTATTCTGTTCATGTCTTGTCAACAAAGAGCTAAAGAGATGTCAAGAGGCTGAGTAGTGGGCTGGGGATGTGGCTCAAGCGGTAGCGCGCTCGCCTGGCATGCGTGCGGCCCGGGTTCGATCCTCAGCACCACATACCAACAAAGATGTTGTGTCCGCCGAGAACTAAAAAAATAAATAAATATTAAAAATTCTCTCTCTCCTCTCTCACTCTCTCTTTAAAAAAAATTTTTTTAAAAAAAGAGGCTGAGTAGTAGAGCTCTATCCTAGCATGTGTGAGGCCTTGGTTCCATCCCCAGCACTGTAAAAATAAATAAGGAAGACACAGAATCATTTAGACTCTGTTCTAAAACAGAGTCATTAGAACCAAACACCTACAAGAGAATAGGAAATGTAGGAGTCATGTTTTCTAAATGAGAAAAGGTGAAACAAATATCAATTTTCCCAGTCTTCCTGAGCAATGATAAAGGTGTGTGTGTGTGTGTATGTGTGTGTGTGTGTGTGTGTGTGTGTGTGTGTTGTGTGTATGTGAGTGGGGGGCGGATTTTCCACTGGTAAGTTCTACATCTTCATAGAACTGAGACCATAGTAAACTCTTTCCCATGCAGGCAGCTAAGCCAGAGAAAAAGTTGCTGGAGTACAACCAATACCCAATTATTTTTACATGTATAACGTGCTACTTTGTAGACATCATTTTACCTGCACAAATAACACCTAAGTGACATAGACATTGGGGAGGAACTGTGAAGAGGACAGATGACAACTTTTTCTGGAAATGGAATGAGAATGAATAAGCCTTTATCAAGAGCCCAGTTGAGGGGGGAAAAAAACAGCCATCTCTTCCATTTCTGCTCTCAATTTGCTGTAAGACCTTAAGTGAGCCATTAAACATCCTGGACCTTATTAAAATGGGTGGTAATTTCATATAGAGAGGGTATTGTTAAGCCTTCTTGATTTCAAATCCAAATTGAGCTTCTGCCACAGAAACTGTAGCTTTTGTAAGCTGTGCACTTACTCGAGGGGAGGTAAGGAGATATGTTTGAATAGCTAATGCAGTTACAGATAGATATTCCATATGCTAACTTAACATAAATGCCTCAAACTTTTATTTCCTTGTTGGAGAAACATCAAGGTCTCTGGCCTGTTTTACATGCTTTAGGCTTGGGTGGGAAATACTCCTACGTAAAATATGAAGCCACTTTAGAAGTATTCCTCCATTCCCACACTAGTTATTATCACCAACAACTCATTTTCCATCCACTGTTTTATGGTAGGGAGGCTCCGCCACCATAGGCCTTCTGCTAGTCTAGCCAATTCTTTCTGGCTTCCCAGTGGAAAATGGGGAGCAGAACTCAGAATTATGACAGGGCTGGCAAGGGACATAGCTGTTACTTTTCCAGTCTCTATCTACCCTGTAGGTGGCAAGTTTGAAAGTTTGGGGAAATTCTCCTGATGGCTAGAGCTTGCAACTGATGAGCTCTGATGGCTCATGTTGCTCTAGGCTCAGGACTAGAGTACAAGTGCAAGTCCCTGTCTTGGGCTTGGCAGGACCAGGCCGTTATGTGTGGGGGCCAAAGGGATCAGATTGGCACTTTCAAACTGGGCAGGTCTATTTTCAGACTATAATTGAGAATGAGAAATACCTGCCCACAATTTTAGGCAGTTGTTTCCTAGACAAAAACTCCACACCTGAAAGCAAAACTCATGCCAGAACTCTTGGATTCTCTTCATTCTGTAAGTGTAAAGAGAGCCAAAGGTTGGTTCAGAGCCCAAGAGCCTAGATCAGGGTTATGTGCAACATCTTTGGCCCTTGGCTATGTTTTATTAAGGCTCCTGTGCAGCCAGGAGAATAGATCAATGGTCAGGGAGGTAAACACTAGCTAGGCCTGTCCTTACCACACTTTAGCAGAGTACCAAGCCCAACTCATGAGTGACCAGAGTACCAAGCCCAACTCTGCCACACACTGGGTGACCTTGGCCAATTCAAATATCAGGAAAAGGGATTTCTTTTTCAGGGTGCCCCAACTGTAGCAGTCTGTGACTCCAGCAAGGGACACACACCAATACCTACATAGAAGGTTGTCAAAAGAAATGGGAGAAGTGGCCTTGGTAACATTAGGGACTTAAAAAGAGGGAGGCAAAAGATTCTCAGCTCTACTTGATAGTATTGGCAGATACTTCATTTTCAAGTGCTGGAAACTGATATTGGTTGAAAATATTTTTTAAATATCTATATTGACCAATTACTACAGCTCAGAAGTGGCCTGAGGGGCCAATTTGGGCTCCCACAGTCCAGTAACCCAAGAAAGATGAAGACTCAGTGGGAACCTGGGACAGTGGTGGAGGAGATGCAGTAACTACCACTTGGAGGTCACCGCATCCTGGACAAGGTTGGGGTTGGCCGTTCTGAGCTTCCACCCCAGTCTCAGTGTCCCCAGCTCCTGAGTTTCTGAGGTGGTCTAGGTCAGTCCAGGCCCTTTTCCTCTCCCCTTAGACTGGTGACACCCAAAACAAAAATAAAAACGAACTCCCAAGGCGCCCACACGTAACTGCCTGGTCCTGCCAAGCCCAAGACAGGGACGTGGGCCTGCGGCCCGGAGCCTAGAACAACATGAAGGACCTTCCACACTGGCAGCAGATTCTGCAGCGGCCTCGGTTTTAGGGCTTGAAGAGGAGGAAGTAGGGACACCTAAGCCCGCACTCCCTGCGGTGGCCGCCTGGGCTCTGCTGGTTGCAAGCTCAGGGAGACCTGCAGGTGCCGGGTGACGCGCGCGGCGCCGGCGGGCCCCGGGGCTCTGGCGCCTCCGGCTGTGCGCACAGTTACGCCGGCGGAGAGCCCCAGGGCTCGCGGCCTCGAGGCGGGCGGGACACTCGGGTGCTGGCGGGAGGGCGGCAGGGCCGGGGCCCAACGGTTCGTATTTGTTGGGAGGAAATTCGACGCTCCAGGAGCGGTGGCCCGGTGTCTGCGCCCTTTCCTGTCTGGGCTTAAAAAGGATTCTCCGTCTGCTGAGAAAGACTCGGGCTGCCGGCTGCGAGGTCCAGGCCCTCTGAATCGCAGAAGCCCTGCACCCACGAGGGTCCTCGCCTCGACCCGCCCCTCCACTAGAACCACGCTCCCCGATCTGGTGCTCCTTTCAAGACCCCCACTTATTCCAGCCTACCCTCCACCCGGGAGGAGCTCAGCCAAGTTCAAATAAAGAAACCCATTTTCAATATCATTCAGTTTGTATGAAGATCTGTTAAAACAGATTGCAGCGTGCGAAGACAATGTCACTTTGGTACTATTGGTGAAATGGGAGAAATAACACAGTCTAGTGTCCCATGTTTTAGGCAAGTGATAAATTTTGTGCATTCTTTATCATGTTACAAAGGAAAAGAAAAAGTAAAGCCTTTTGGGAGGCAGTTTTGACATTTGTATGTTTGGTTGTTACTCAGTTTGTCTTCAAAGTGTCAATTCTGGAAAATTTTCCTACATCCTACGTCCAAGAATATTTACTACATCATTTTCATCTTAATGAGAAAATGGAACCAACTCAATAGTTCATCAATATGTAAGTAAAATGATGGTTAAATAAAATGTTTAGCATAGATATACTTGATATGCAAAGGAGATCTGTGTATTCACAGGCAAACAAGTCTAAGCTTACATTAATTGAAAAGAGTAAGTTGCAAGGAAAAAAATTTGTATAGCATGATTCCACATTTGTTAAAATGCAGAAAGAAATTCTAAGCAAATGTCTGCAACTAATCAGATATGATCAGTGACTTTTCATGGGTGATTATATAGGAAACATATGTATATTTTATATGCACATATATCTGGAGGAATATATGCCCAACTGTTACTTTGGAGCAGGGGAGATGTGGGGGAATTAACTTGCCACAGCATATATTTTTTTCAAAATTTGATATCTCTCTAAATGAGCATGCATTAGTTTAGTATTTCCTCCCACACAAAACAAGAATGATTTTTAAAAATCGTATCCCTTTCCCATCCCAAGACTACTAGATTGTTATCATTTGTCTGCTTCTCTCTGATCTTTTCATTACTGTGTTAATTTTCCCTTCAAACTCTTCTGCCTGTACGGTATCTAAGAAATCGGCATTCCTTTCATTTTCACTTACGATTTCCTGTTTTATACATGCACATAGTTTTAAATCTTTAAAAAATGTTTTATTAGTGCATTATAGTTACACATAATAGTTACATGTATTTTTGACATATTCATACATGCATTTAATATATTTTCTGTGTTCCCCAGTACTTCCACTTTTCCCCCTACCCCCTCTCTCCTTCCATACTCTACCTGTCTTCCTTCTATTTATTTACTGTTTTATTTTTTAATTGGTGCACTATAGACATATATAAAAGTGGAAATCACTGTGATATATTTACACATGTAAATCTTTTAAACAAGAGAAAGAATATTATTTCCACTCAAATCGTTCATACAATTTAAATGGAAAGATCTGGTATAGTATTTTTTGACCCTTGGAAGTATGACAGGTTTTGTATTCTTTGTCTGTTTGGGGTGGGAGTGGGGGTTGGACCCAGGGCCTTGTGCAGGTCTGGCAAGTACTCTACCAATGAGCCACACCCCCAGCCCACCATCAGTTTTTTATCCCTTACTTCTCTCAAGTTCTGTATCAGTATGGCCTGTTATGTTCTGTAACTGCACATATTCTTTCTCAGTGCAGCAAACCAAAAGAATGGATTTTTAGGGGCTGGGGCTGTAACTCAGTGGTAGAGTGCTTGCCTAGAACACGTGAAGCACTGGGTTTGATCCTCAGCAGCACTACATAAAAACAAGTAAATAAAATAAGAATATTCTTTCCATCTACAACAACAACAAAAAATTTAAAAAGAGTAGATCTTTAAAACACAGTATTTGTTTCTATTCAATTTGGAAAGACTTTATACTGCCTGGAAGAATAGATTGGAAAGGTGAAGAAGATTTCCAGGGGCAGGAATGGGGGTGGGAATTGCACTCTTGGTTGAAGGACAGGCAGTGGGAATGAGGCTGGGGGAGGAGGATGTGAGTTGGAGCTTGGGCTGTGATTCTGGGATTGTTTAAATCAGTCCAAACGTTGTTCCAAAAACTTGATCTCAGTTCATACTATGGGAATGAGCATAGCCACACTTCAAACATTTAGAAATGAAGGGGTTGTCTGGCATTTTAAAATATTCATACAGAAAAATGGCACTCTGCAGCAATAAGCAGGGAGAATCCACCCCCCACCAGGATCTGATGTGGTTCTTATTTACACATGAAACAACATCACATTTCCTTAAGCAAAAATCTTTGGATATTTCAGGCTCAAACTCATACAATGTAACTCAAGATTTTTGCCCAGACTCTGACATCTCTCCTTTTTTCTTAAAGTGAGGATCAAACCCACGGGTGCTTTACCACTGAGCCACATACCCTCTCCTTTTTAGTTTTTATTTTGAGACAGGGTCTGGCTGAATTGCCAAGGCTGGCCTCCTGGCTCATCCTTTCAAGTTGCTGGGATTACAGTCCTGGAACACTGTGCCCAGCTTCTTCTCTCCCCACCCCCCAGGCTTTTAATAGACATTAATATCATCAGGGTAAACTACAGGTGCTCTGCATTCAAATCCTGATCCTTCAATATATTAGCTTATGACTGTGGTCAAGGTATTTTACTCCTCTGTGCTTCAAGTTTATCATCTCTAAAATGGAGCTAATAACACTACCCAATTTGCAATATGCCAAGTAGTTTTTAAAAGCCAGTGGCTAGGGCTGGGGATATAGCTCAGTTGGTAGAGTGTTTGGCTTGCATGCCCAAGGCCCTGGGTTTAATTCCTAACACCACATAAAAAAAATAAAAGTCAATGGATATAAGGCTTGTAGAACAGTACCTCACACATACTAATAGTTTCATAAAAGTTAGCTACAATTAATATTTACTCTTTTATCCCCCCCAAAAAAGCTTATTCTTCCCCACTCTGCCCTCTTTAAGACACTGTCACCTCCACATTGTACAGCTTAGTGGTTTTTAGTGACTACCAAGTGGTGCTATCATCACAATTTATTTTAGAACATCTGCACCACCACTCCCAGTAAGATCCTTCATTTCTTCATAATCTTTTATAATTAACTGCCCTTCCCATCTCCAGCTTGAGACAACTACTACTTTCTGTTTCTATAAATCACATTTTCTGGACATTTTCAGTAGATGGATCATACAATAAGTGATCTCATATCCAGCTTTCTGTGCTTATCTTAATATTTTGAGGTTTACCCATGACACAACATGAGTCAATAATTCTGTCTGTTCTGATCAGAATAATTTTTCTGCCATCTCTATGAAAATTACATTATATGACAAGATTGAGAATTCATAATTAAAGTCAGCTCTTACTGCATCTAGGCACTCCAGGTCCTGAGTTAAATGCTTTATTTTCATCATTGAACTTAAACTTTGCAACAACCTTATGGGCTAATTAGATGACACTATTATATCCATATTCAAGTTGAGGAAAGTAAAGTTAGAAATATAAACTATATTATGTTATGAAGCTAGTAGGTGGCAGACTGGGGGTTCAAATCTAAGTCTCTGGTTCCAGAACTAAAGCTAGAATCACTCATCTTGCATTTTAAAATGAGTAAGTGGTCTTTGAATTACATACCTTTCTTCTTCACAAAAACAGAACAAAACCCAGGGAAGCATTCATATTAGCCTATAATGGAGAAATGACCACTGGTATGTAAGGAATTCTTACTCTATCATTTTCTCCACACTCATGCTACCCTGTTCTGAGATCTTCTAGCTCCCTTGGTTTAAGCTGATGGCCTGAGGACTCATCTCTGCTGGATCATGATTTTCATCTCTGAAGAGTTGGTCCTAGGGAGTTTTCTGGTGTACCTCCAGGCCAGGCAGTCTGAGAAGGAAGACTTGGGTGCTCCCCAGGGAGTTAGGCCTCCTACTATTTACTTTTAGGTTAGAATTCAAAGCATGGCCTTAGCACAAAGGGGCTGAACCCTTCCCACCACCACCAAACACCCTGTGGTTCTTTAGGGGACTATCCCGAAGGAAGATTCTGCTCACACAAGCAGCAACATCCTTTTCTAAAGCCAATCTAGGAGGACTCTTCAGTTATTTAAAGTAGTAACTTTTCTGGGATTTCATGGTGAGACTCAGGCCCCACATTTGTTCCAACAAGTCTGCTGGAGACATCTTCAAACATATGTTATTATGAATGTATTAATATTTGTATTAGTAATCAGAGAGCAATAAGCTGCATTCTGAAGCTGTGCTTCTGAGATACACCCCATCTACCTTCATCAGTCACAGGAGAAAGGGTCTCCAGAGTGAAGGCCACCCTTTCACTCCACTGAGGAGGGCCACAGGGATTGCCAGGTAGCCTAGGTGCTCTGTAACAGGCTGGAAGTGAGAAGCCAAGCTCCAGTCCCTTGACAAGACCTAGAAGCAAGTAATCAGACAAATTTCACAGCAGCTCAACAGTTGGTAAGTAAATAAGGGAACATGGTATTGACAGCACTTTATTGACAGAATGCAATGCCCTCACACATTGCCAATAAATTTCCCAGAATTTTTTTAAAATAAATATTGATGGTAGATGTTAGAATAGAGGCTCTCTTTGATGACAGTAAGGTGCTGGTTATGTTCTGTTCTCTTGATAGGTTGCTGGTTACACAAGTGGTTTCATTTTGTGATATTTTGTTGATCTTATGACATGCACTTTTTGTTTGTATGTAGGATTTCAATAAAACTTCTCCAAATAGACACAAAAATAAATATTTCAGAATGTAAAGTGCCTAGCACAACTCTTACCAAGCCGTGGGTGAATATTAAAAATGTATTCGTTGACTGTATGATCTCATTTGAGCCTAAGGTACCGGGCAGGCAAGCCCACAGTATTATCCATGTGGTCATTATGACGTTTTCTTCACTGGTTAGAAGTTCCGTGATTTTGCCCAGGATCACGCAGCGCGGAGCCCGGGGCGCTGGCAAGAAACCTTGGGTTCCTCCCCACCTAGAGGGAAGAGGGTGCATCCCGACTTCCATCTCGAGACTGCGGCCACATGGGGTTGGGAGGGCGCTTCCCTCCGCGAACCCGGCGGAGGGGAGGGCGCGCGGGAGGCGCCTGTGCCAATCCGCAGCCTGGATCGAGCTCCGAGGACGTGGCCCGGCCCCGCCAGGAGGACGCCTCACTGAGTCTGAGCCCGGCCCGCAGGACTTTTGCCGACCTGTAGCCTGGCTCCGTGGGGCTTCGGTTTCTCGCGGTCGCTTGCCAGGCGTCGCCCGCCCGCCAGTCCACCCACGCCCTGGGACCCCCACTAGGAGCCACAGTGCCCTCTGACCTGTCCCTAAAAATAATGTTGTTGTTGTTGTTGTTTTTCTCATCACTATTAGCTATGTTCCTACGATGGGACTGACGGCGACAGAGGGGAAAATACAGAAATATAACAACAGCACACTCTTTAGTATTCATTTTTTTTTTTAAACAAAAACAAGCAAAGCCACAAACGGAAACATCCCACAGGGTTCCCTTTGACCTGATTAATGGCAAATGCCAAGCCCTGGGTTTCCCCTTGTGGACCCTGCTCAGAGTAGTAGAAAGAGGAACTGTCTGCCACTGAGCAGAAAGATCTTACACCAGTCACTAACCCTCTGCCTCTATTTGCATACCTGTGAAATGGGGATAACATCAGTACTCAGCTCATAGAAGTGTTGTGGGGGACCTGGTAAAATAATCCCTACAAAATACTGCATTTGACACACAGCAGGTGCTGGATATACTTCCTTTACCACCCAGCTCTAGCCAAACATTGCTGTACCTAACATCTCCCTTGCATCTCCCCCATCCCCAGACAACTCACTCTCTCTGCCTGCCCAGGCCAGAGATACCCTCTAGACCCAGAACAACACCCCAACCTCCTTGCTTCCCACCTTCAACCAATCTCCTAGAGCCCTCTTAGCACACTATTCATAAAGCTTCATCCCTGGGGTCTTATCTCAGTTTTTCAGTGTTAATTTATAAGGTGATGTCACCTCATCTTTGTCTCATCCACAACCCACACATGCACGCACTTACAGATTGTTAGGGCTACTTGAGGGTAAGGTCCACTAAGCTCATGTTAAATGCCTAGTGGTGCCCAGCGCCAGTTTTGCTGACTCCATAAATGTCTGCTCCTAGGAAACTCTGGGCTGTGGATAGAGAAGGCTGGCCCCACCTCCAGCCTCCCCACCCAACCTTTGCAGCCCCTCCCCCAGCCCTGCAGCTGTGGTGCTAAAAGGTAAGCCTCCCCCCTCCACCAATTCAGAGGCCATATTCACCCTAGCCGTGGTGACAGGTTGACGACTCCTATAACAGGCCCCTTTCCTCTTCTGGGGGGGTTCCTGCCTTTACAGAGCCTGGTGGAGGGGCCACCAGCAGGGCCGGAAACCTGGGGAGACCGTCTCTGGCTGCCACTGATTTCTGTTAGTAGAATGGATGTTTTTCTACAATTACAACCTTCCCTCCTTCATTATGTCTCCCATGTTCCTGGAGTAGTAAATACCAGGGATATGCATTACATTTCCCATAACTTACTTTCAATTATCAGAAAAGCTTCTATTAATAGACCCACTGTTGACAAGGAATCTGGCCCTGAAGCTCAAAATAAGGCTTCTAGGGCAGTGGCTACCTGCTTAGCACAGAAGTGCCTACCTCTCCAAAAGCTGAACTCTGGGCCACTGTCCCTACCCAAAAAGCTAATAAAAGACAACAGAAATTAGTGGTTAAAATATGAGCCCTGGGGCTGGGGATGTGGCTCAAGTGGTAGCGCGCTCGCTTGGCTGCGTGCGGCCCGGGTTCGATCCTCAGCACCACATACCAACAAAGATGTTGTGTCCGCCGAGAACTAAAAATAAATATTAAAAAATATTCTCTCTCTCTCTCTCTCTCACTCACTCACTCACTCTTTCTTTAAAAAAAAAAAAATATGAGCCCTGGGCTGGGGATATAGCTTAGTGGTAGAGCCCCAGGCTTAGCATATGCAAGGCCCTAGGTTCCATTCCCAGCAACAAAAATTGAAAATATGGGCCTGGATCCAATTCCTGGATGCAATCCTAGCAAGATAACCCTTACTAGCTGAATAACCCTGGAGAAGTTAATCTGTCTGGGCCTCTGTTTCCCCATTTGTGAAGTGGAGATGATTATAATAAATTTCTAGAATTGTGTTAGGTAGATTAAATGAGTTAATTTTTGTAAAGTGGTCAGCACTTTCTAAGAACCCAACAAGTGCTTTTTGTCAAATACCTAAAGACCATGATTTTCAAATGGACCTTGCTATCCCTAAATGTCTATAACCCCTTCTAGTACTGAAATATACATACAAAGATCACACAACTTAACCTTCATGTTATTATTGACATTCAAACCTAATGGAACTATCCTTGTGAATTAACCAACTCCTCTTATTTTTAAGTTTCTTCATTTGTGTTCAATGTGGACACATTCTAAAAGGAAATTCAAAAAGAAGGAGGGAAATAATATGATTAAAATAGTTGGATTATAATAAAATCCTTATTTTTAAGTTGATTTTCATCTGCATTATGATAGTAGTGCCAAGCATTCAATAAATTATGCCAAATTCACTTTCTCTTGGTCCTTAGCAGATTCCAGAAAGCCTAGGTGAGAGGCATTGATTCAGAATCAAGTTGGTTGGGTCTCAGAGCTGGAGGAATGAGACAGGTGCACAGCTATAGAGCCACTTATTGAATAAGACTCTGCCTAACATCATTCTATAGACAGTCTTTCACCCCAACATGTGCCACAGGCTCTCCACTCACTGACAACATCATTTACTGGTATAAATTGCACAAAATCCTGACTGTTTCCCACTTCAAGGCCAAACACACCAAAGAAAACAACCTTATTTTATTCAAAAATGCAGAACAAGGTGAGGCCTAGATCCCCCTCCCCTAGCGTTTATCCTGAACACATGGGCACACTGACACACACACACACACACACACACACACACGTTTTTCTTGGATTCAGTGTGTTTAAAGGTTTGGATTTGAAGCTACATCTTCTTGATGAGGGTGTTACAATGGGGGATTCAAGATACCCCTGAGAAGATATTCATGATCCACCTGGCTGTAGAGGCCCAAACTAAAAAACAAAGTATCCACCAGGCTCCCTCTCCAAAATACTAAAGATCATATTAACCAAAGATGTCCACTTTTACCCTAGAAATGCCTGCCTCATAGAGGCTCAAACTGCTGCTCTTAATTGGAGGTGGGGTGTTTTTTTTGCCTCCCAGGGGATATGTGGCAATGTCTGATTGTCATTGGAGTAGGGGCTACTGGCCTATAATAGAGGCCAGAGATGCTGCACCATCATCTAGCACACAGGACAACTCCACAGCAAAGGATTATTCAACCCAAAATGTCAGTAGTTTCCTGGTTGAGAAATCCTGGCCTAGGGTAAATCCCACCACCTTGAAAAGAGGGTTCCCTCAGGACTCCTCCAGCTACTAAAGAAAGAAGCAGCCTGGAGCCTCAGAAGGGAAGCCCTTCTCAGGCCCCAACTAAGAATGGGGAGGTACAGCAGACCCCTTCCTCCTCCTGCTTTGCCTCCAGAACACAAAAGCCTGGCATCTGAAAAGATTAAATAAAATCCATGATTCCCAGCTCCTCGGGCTACATAACCCTGCCCCCTCATATCCTATTTCCCTCCCGCACCCCTCACTCTTGGAGCACAGTTGGAAATTCAAATTGGAATCTTTACTGTCCAGCCCTCAAAGGCTTGGCCTAGCTTGCTTCCTCTCCCAGGGACAAAGTCTTCTGGCCTTCCTGCCTCCCTTTGAGATGAACCCCCAACCCTGCTTCTTGCACCAACTGTAAGTTTTTCTTCCCCCATTTCCCTCTACCCTCTTTCTCTTTCTAATTAAGCCACTTCCCTGGTGTTGGGGGTGGGGGAGGGTTCTGAAGGCTTCTGTGCTGCAGGTTCGAGGGGCCTACAGCCTCATGTTTTTTTGTGAGGTGCCAACCATGCTGTGATCATTAAACCCCACAATGGCGGTGGTGGGGTGGCTTTTCTGATTGCTGTTAACCTGGGAGCCTGCTACATCTTGTTTATCAGACTTGTTTTAATTCAGCTTGGTCAGGTTCCAAGTGTTGAGGTGGAGATTAAAGGCAACTGAAGAATCCAATTAGCTGCCCAGTCTTCTTTAAGCCAAAAACTCAGGTCACAAACTAGATCAAAGTGAAATTATTTCTCGACAGCTCTGTTCATTAAGGGGAGGGTGGGAGCTCACACTGCTAAGCTGGGCTCATTACTGGGACTGGCATTTTAAATACAGTATCTCCCCCAAATTACATGTTTCAGAGGTCAGAGGGAGAAACTCAGATTATCTTACATGAAGTCCCTGGCTAATAGAAAACAGAAAGCCAAAGAATGAGCATATAGCTTCTAGGAAAAGATTTAAACAAGGATCCAATTTTCTTGGGCAGGAAAATCAAATCTGGAAATGAATTGGCAACAAGCACTTCCAACCAAGGAATCCCTCCTCCAGGGACCTAGAAAACTGAGAAATGTAGGTCTTCCAGGTGGCCCTATTCACCCATTTCCCAGAGTCCTTCAAAAGTCGTTCCACCTCTTTCCCTAGTTGGTTACAATTGCAAGAGAGATCCCCTTGCTGCTCAGACAACCCAGCCAAACCTCTTCCCAGCCTCAGGACATAAGCAGCCTTTGGAGGGAAACTACTCACCGTTTTTTGGATTCTGGGTCTCATGCAGAGTCATTTCCAACAGCAAGAGACTCCTCTGGGTTTTTCTGTGTCTCTTTGGGCTCTTTTGAGGCAGCTGAAGAACAGAGGAGGAGGACAGCAAGGAAGAACCTGATCTGGTTCTCTTCCCATAGAGAGGATCAAATATTGTATTGCTGGGAGGGTATGTAGAAACTCAGAATTCTACATGAGAGAAAGAGGGAGAAAGAGGCCAAAAAATTTACATCAGGACAGCAGTCACAGGACACAGGTCCTCCCTCCTTCCACTATGAACGCAGATTTTGATCCGGAGTCAGGAAATGTACAGAAACAATGGCTTTTCTCCCTTTGTCTCCTTCTGCTTGGGAAAATCTCCTCAGCCTCTGAGGCAACCAGGCACCCTTGGGTTAGAAGATGGCATGTTTGGGACCTTCAGGCCACATGCTTGTGGGACAATGAATGTGGTTAAATTTTAATTTTTCAGCCTTTAGAACATAGCCACCTCTAAGGTCTCTGAAATAAATGAGACCACCAGTGAGATCTTTCCTCAACCTTCTTTTTACCCAGATAGGACCTGGGAGCAAAGCCGGTGCACTTACAGGTCTGACTTCCTTGGGTGGAAGAAAGGTGGGAGACAGTAGAGAATATAGGGAGTAAGAAAGAACAAGAAGAGAGCCTGAAAGCTTTAGTCCACACCTCCTGCCAAGGTCTTGCTGTCCCTAAATATCTAGCTGATGCATAATTAACTTGCCCTTTGAGGTCTGAGGAAGCCTTGGAAAGCTCATTCTGCAGAGTCACTCAAAGCATAGGGTGGTTCTCTTTGCGGATGCAGCCACCCAGGACCCCCACTAGCTTTTCCCATCTGTGGCTAGAGCCTGTACCCTCAAGAGAGAGATTGGTGGTCTTGGCGTCCTCCTCCCACCATTGGTGAATCTTAGGGCCCCAGATCCCAAGCACCAGTAACTGTAGAGGAGAGGGATTCTCTTTGGATGGTGTATTTGGAGCAGGAACAAATCACGTCTGCTAGATTTTGTTTTTCTTCTCTGTGTGAGCGTTTCCCTCCCTGGGATTTCGTCGTCCTCCCAGATCCATCCACGCCCGCCTATTCTCCATGCCCTGGGGCGGCAACAGCGCTGCCAGGCCTCAGAAAATGCGCCCTGGATCCCAAACAGATTTTCTTACATGGCCCACGACACAAATCGAGCTTCCAATGGTTTTGTTTTGTTTTGTTTTATTTAAAATCAGCGACCTAAAACGAGTTTCAAAATCCGAATTTTTTTTTCTAAGGACTTAGGCTCAAAGGCGGGTTAAAGGGAGCCGGGACCCAATGGCTCCCGACGTTATCTCTGCCCGCCTCCAGCAAAGAAGCCCTTAGGCGGGCATCGGCGGCAGCCACTTCGCTGGGGCAGAACTTGTGCCTTGCGGCTCGCCAAACCAGAGGCTCGCCGGCCTGGCACCTGGACTAAGGGAGGCCCCAGCAGGACACCGCGGCCCTATTTGTTTTTGTCCTAAAAATCAAAATGGAAATTTGGGACGGGGAGTGGGGTGGGGGAGATAGTATTGGCTTGCAAATGCACACCTTTGTTGCTCAGGGGCTGGGCTATCCGCAAGGCCTGCTGTTCCTGCAGTAGTCACTTTCACTAGGCGGGCGGGGCCGCAGTTTGCACCCGGGGACCCAGTGTATGTCACAGGGTGGGGAAAGGTGCCAGTACAATACCTTACAAGGTTTCCGGAGAGCCCAGGCTCACGTCTTGGCCACTGGGAGGGTGGGGAATTGACTAGTCCAGAGGACGTGCAGGCCCGGGATGGAGGCGGGGGTTCCTCATCCCAGCTGTTCTCCTGGCCCCGCGGGACCTGGGACCCGAAATAGCAAGTTCAGCCAGGGTCAGCCTTGTCAGGGCTGACCCGGCACCTCACCCCAGCAAAACTAAGTCCGCGTCTTTGAGAACTGCTCCCGGTCCGGGACCTTGGCCTAGCGGTCTTATTTCAATCCCAAGCAGCCTCGGAAACCGATTCGGAGAGGGCGATCAAGGGAAGGTGCGGAAGAGCCCAGAACAACCCTGTGCAGCTGGAGTATCTGCCCCTGCCCAAGGTGGGCCAGCTGCAGTGCCAACCGCCAATCAAAGCCTGGCCCGGGCGTAGGCACTAAGGACCCGCATGGGCCGCTCCTCTGCTGGACTCGCTCGTTCTCTCTCTCCTCACGCCTCCTTCCTCCCTCCCTCCCTCCCTCCCTTACTCAGAGCCCTTGAACCTGGAAAAGAGGACGCCTGATAGACCCTTCGAACAATCCGGGATGGGGCGGGTTGGGGGGGGGGGAGAGAAGAAAAAGAAGAACCCAGTTGGCCGCATAAACGCTGCTACTCATTCTCAAAGTTTTCCTGGCTTCTCGTAAAGGTGGCCGGGGCCATTTACAGTAAGAGCAGAATAATGTTTGCGACTGTACGACATAATTATCTCCAGACCTGCCTCTCGCCCGCCCCCAGCTAGGGTTTTCACCAGCGAAAGCGGCTAATGCATTTGCACACATTAAACATCTTGAACGCATAATTACAGGCTGCAGACAGGCTGGACAATAAAATATCTCGGCTAGATATTTTTGGAAGCCTTTTGTGACTGTGCCTGGAATAAATAACAACTGCTTTCTATATCCTCAGCCATCTAACTGCAGTCACCATTATTTCAGTACACCCCCACCCCACTTCACTAGTGCTTTTGAGAAACTTGGGGTAGGTGGCAGGAATCAGTGGGAGAGGTCTGCCTGGCCTCAGGCTATGCAGTGGGATGGTATGAGCAGAGATGACTAGAATACAAAGAAGAAAATGTGTTTTGAGTCCTGGGGATCTACTTCCTCATTCCAGTCCCACAAGTGGGGCCCACTAGGCCTCATAGCCTCTGAACACCAAGCCCTCTCCACCATCTCCCTATAGGCAAAGACTAAAGCATTTGAAGGAGGAGATTGTCATGTTCCTGACTCACAACCTTACTTCAAAACGCACCTCTAGGGGCTGGGGTTGTGGCTTAGGGGTAGAGCGCTTGCCTTGCATGTGTGAGGCACTGAGTTCCACCCTCAGCACCACGTAAAAATAAACAAAACAAAGGTATTATGTCCATCTACAACTAAAACAAAAAATTTTTTAAATGCACCTCTAGACTGAATTGACTTCAGCCACCTGAGAAATCTGCTAAAAAAAGAAAGAGCTGGCTACTGAAGCAAGACTGAGAGGAAGAAGCTCAGGTAGTTGTTTTCATCCATGCGGTCTGGGACTCTAGCTTCCCCATGAGTCTTAGCTGACTGGTCTGTAAAATGGAGATGATTATAATATCCTTGGGACCTACTTCACAGGTCGTTATGACAAAGCACTTAAAAAAATTTTTATTGCCATATAACTTACATATAGCTAAGCATACAAATCTTAAGCACCCAGCTCACTGAATTTTTATATATGTATACACTTGTGAAACTACCACAAAGATCAAGATATAGGGTATTTCCAGCCCCCAGGAGGCTCCATGAAGTTTTAAAACTAACTTTAACCAGTGATAATATCGTCTCTAACTAGAGAGGTCAGCTTCCTAGTCTAGTATATGAAGCTTCTTGACACTTGGGGGTGAAAATTGATAAACCATGGGCTGGAGATGTAGCTCAGTGTTTAATCTCCATCACCACCACAACCACCACCACCACAGCAACTACAAAAATCAATAAACCAAATATACACTATTCTCCCATAGTTAGGAGCTGTGGAAATCTCAAGTCTGGAGGAGCATGCAGGGGTCTTATCTACAGAGCCTCAGGCACTAGGGGTTTGGGGAAAATTGAAGATGATTCATTTTTTAAAATATTTATTTTTTAGTTTTAGGTGGGTTGTAGAATCTATAACCTGGGTTCTAGATAGTTACTTAAGACAGAATAGTTAAAATTTTTATTTTACATTTATGTGATGCTGAGGATCAAACCCAGTGCCTTGTGCATGCTAGGCGTGTATTCGACCACTGAGCCACAATCCCAGCCCCAAAGATGATTCATTTTTGAGTCAATGAACTTCTGTTGCTGTGCCTAGCTGGGGCTTTAAGTCTTTGGCAGGCATCTTCATCTCCAGGCTAGGGGGTGAGCCCCAAAGGAATCTAAGAACCTCTCCCAGGAGAAAGGAGTCTATGTTGATGCCCATAAAACTGAGGTCCAAGCCTTGGGATACCTCCTTTCAGCATTCTCCCCTGAATTCAAATCTGGTTTGATGTATGTATGGAGAAAATTTCCCCCAGAGGGACACTTGACCATGTGTGTTTGAGAGAAGAGGACTTTCTGAGAGTGTAGCTAACACCTAAAACTGGTTCACTTCACAAATAATACCCCCAAAAAATACATTTTAAAAGAACAGTGGGGGCTGGGGTTGTGGCTTAGTGTAGCGCACTCGCCTAGCACATGTAAGGCCTTGGGTTTGATCCTCAGCACCACATAAAAATAAATAAAATAAAGTTATTGTGTCCAACTACAACTAACACACACACACACACACACACACACAGTGAGAGGCTTCAAATACGTGCTGTCCTGACCTTGGGTGTTTTCCTAAATATTGCCTAAGACAATTCTCCATGACAGGTGTACTGGCTCAAAAAAGTTATGTTCAGACCCAGTGACTCAGAGAGTGAAACTGAAGCTAACCTTGTGTGGCCCAACACACAGGAAGGGCTGCTACAACCTGGGTTCTAGATAGTAACTTAATGCTAATGAACTTGGCAACCTTCAAAACAATTGGCTATGTTGGCTTCTCCATGAATACTAGATCCCCCTCCTTTCCTGGGTGATGAGCCAAGCTGGGAGACAATGAATCAATCAAAGCACTAACCATGACTTTGGAACTTCAACCATTCTCTTGGATTCTGAGGAAATTGGAAGTGCCTCTTGGAATTTTTAACTATTCTGTCTTAATAGCTATAAAAACTGTTCTCTGGTCGTTGGTCCACCCTGTGTTTCCATCCCCAATCCCATTTTTCAGTCCACTTTGGAGTTCAGTGGGGTGACCAAGGCTTTGATTCCCCACCCAGGCCTAGGCAGAGGCAGGGGGGCATGGTAGGGACCCAGCACTGTGCCCTGAGACCTTGGACCCCACAGTGTCTGCCAGGAGACATCGGAGGAAATGCGTTTACCACCTGGGCGACCTTGACTGCAACCGATTAAAGTTTAATCCGAGGTGTGTGTTCAGCCTTGCCATGTTATTTAAACACATCAAAGGTCATAAAAAGATTCCAATGGCATGAGCCGGTCGGACAAGGGCCCGCAGGGAGCCAACATTTGATTCTGGTTGATTTCCAGAGCCAGGATGTGGAGCACGGGACGAGGAGGGGGTCATTAGAAATAAAGGGAAAGTTTTGCTTTCTCAACGAAACGCCAGACTTCCAAAAGAGGCCGGGGAAACCGAGTCTCAGACATTGGGACAGAAACAGCACCCTGCAATTCCGATTAACTGGGAAGACATCTAGTGGGAAGAGATCGCAACTGCAGCGGCGTTCAGCGATCATCCCCAGCTTCTGCCCACCGCGACCTCCATCTGGGCTGACTGGGCGCGGGTGGGACGGTGCAAAGAGAAGCCCCTCTCTTCCTAGTCGCCCCTTAGACAGTCGAGTGCTTGTTCGGCTATCTTAAAGATCCCCAGGTCCCAGACCGCGCTTCAACTCAGGGGAGAGGCGCCATTTCCACCTTTAAAGGAAAGATCCGACTTTTGTCACTTTCCTCTTCTCCATGTTGGGGTCCTGGTAGCCAAATGACATCACGAAAGGTTCCTGAACCCGGAGCGGGCAGAGCTCTGGAGCGCGCATATGTGGGTTCTCTTGGAGCATCCTGAGTGGCTCTGGGAATCAACAGATTTCCCCAGAAGCCAGGTGAGTTTCTGCCAACTGCGGATTCCTCTAAGCACGTTAGCAGAGTGCAGGAGCTCCGCTTTCCAAGATGCGCAGGCAGTATTTTCGCCTCCATCTCTTTCGTAGAGTGTCAAATCTTATACCGGCTGGCACCTCCCAGTCAGTGTAATTTCTGTAGAAGACTGGGCTGTCCGGTTGCTCCTGCAAAAATAAGCCTCACATATAGAGTGCTGTCTCGTCTTTGTTCTCACAGCTCTAGCAGCTGTTACAAACCTTAAGGCTGAAACAGCACTCTGTACAGTCATCCCTACGTGCCACAGAGATAGAGATGCCAATTGCAGTTTCACCTGCTTTGAGTGGGGGTCCCCTTTCTAGGAGGCCTCCTGGCTGACTCCTTTGGCTGGGTCTGAGTTTCCCCTTCTTACTCCACTTATTGTAACATCATATCATCCTAGAATTGTCAGGAAGAAAAAATATCACCATGATGGCCCTTTTTTGGATAATACAGAAGGCCCAGACACACTGCTTCACATTTCAATATATGAATCTCAGGACATTTTGTAGCCACAACTGGGCCTTGAAGCAGGGGGTCTGCATCTCTGCTCATAGACTTTTCAGGTCCTCTGGATGGGACTACAGGGGACAGTAACTGCTATAGGGAGTTGCCCTCTATAGGGTTCCTACACCCTTTAGTGCTAGAGACCATGGCTAGCCAGGACTGTAACCTCCTCTTCATTTTGCCCATCAAGTATTGTTCACCACTCCTACCCATATGCCTCCCCAGGGTTTAGACTCTTCTTGTTTCTCAAAGGAGGGCTCAAGTAACCCTGTTCTCTGTTTTGTGCTATCCCACCTTCCCAAATGAAAGTAATTGAAAATGGTGGGGAGTCCATTCTCAGCAAAATGCCTTGGAGTCTTTTATAGATATTACCAACTGTCTTCACACACAGAAGTGCATTCCCCAAAAGTCTGTGCTCCTTTTGTCCCCCCACTTCCAACCCCCATCACTTATTGGTGGGATAAAATTTAGCCATTCAGATAGGGAGACTCCCTTAGATTTTACTGAATCAGCTACAGACTGTTGAAGCAGGATTCGCGGATGGGATGGGAGGAAGGTGTGCAGTTGGATTAACCAGATTTAACTTCAGGGAATGAAAAATATGATGTGTGGATTGCAAATGGGGCCTGCAGTGTCCAGCCCAGGCTGAGCTCAGATGAACTGATGTCTGAGCTTGGAGCCTAGCTGATCCCCTCTTCCCTTCCAACCTGACACAGGACCTAGAAAACCCCCTTCTAGCCCACCTGGCTAGGCTGGCACTGAACTCCTAGCTACATCCAGCAACCTCCACCCCCATTCCCAGCCAACCCCACTCTGCCCCATTCCCAGTACAGGCTGTGGGGACATCTATTCTTCAGGGTGACAAACGAGTCTGCTTGCTCTCAGTGACATCAAATTACTTTGCACCAGCCCAGGGTCCCGTGACCCGACATAACCTCACATTAGATCCTAAAAATGTAAAGAAATATGGCCTTTTTAAAAGTGGCTGAGAGCACATAATTGCTAGCAGGCTTGAAGGTTGTCCCCAACTCAGCTTCTGACCTATGCTTCCAAAGCCTATACCAGCTGGAATTCACATGCTCTGACTCTCTATAGACAGAAGTTCAATTGCATTTAACTCTGTACCCTAATCACGTTCTCAAAGTCCAGATTATTTTCATGTAGTTACAGAAATCACAGAAGGCTTGCAGCCTAAGCTGTAAGTAGGACTCAGCAGTCAGGGGTGGTGGGGTAGGGGGCAAGGCAACCAGACTTCAGCATAAAAATAAGTTTCCACACAATGTGGGCTTCTTCTGAGCTTCAAAAACACAAGCCTTCCTTGAGCTACCATGGCTTAAATTTTTGTTGAGAATTATGGTTTCATTATTTTTTATTCTTCTCCCCCCTACCTCCATTCCTCGTACTCTCCCAGCTTGTCTCTAATTCGTCCTTTTCCTTCTCTCGCTTCCTCTGAATATTCTCACTTGTGCAGTTTCCACCCTGACCCTGACCTAAGCTGTCACCCCCATGAAAACTCCATACTAGGACCAGGGGACCATGGATGCCCCTCCCCCAAGACACTGATCCTTAAGCCTGGGAAGAGATCAATCTTCCTAGTGCCCCACAGGCTGCAGTCAGGGGACACATGGGTAGTATTTCCAAGGCTTTCTGCTGCATACAATTGAAATTGTTAGATTGATAGAATATACATAAATATCTCCTTTTGTTTAATTTACACATCCCTTATGAGTTTGGTCAACTAGCTCTTATGCTATAAAGCAGTTACATATGCTTAGTATAAAATCATCCCAGATATTTAACAACTCAAAGGAAAAAGGGGGAGAGGGGTAATTAAGAAACCATAAACAACCCAACACTTTGCTATAGAAAAAGGACTTGAGGTTAGAACTTATTAAGTAGCTGACTGGTACAGGACTTGTCAAATTCAATAATTTGCAATTTTTTGGTTTTGCCTTTTTGGTTTCTAAAATTGCTAAAGCTTTTAGTTAAATTACCTTTAGCATTCTCTGGAGAAGATCATGCTCCTAGTCAATTAGACCACTGAATTAAAGGAAACCTCAATGTCTTTATTAATCCTTTTTAAAAATCTCTTTATCTCAGAGGGATATTTTAAAAAAATATATAGAATTACATTTCTTCTTGAAAACTATGCCCCCTGTGACACAGTTTTACCAATGTCAGTCCAATAAAAATTTTCTCTTCCTAGTTTAATTATGAGAAATCTCTCTAGAATTTCTACAAGGGAAGGACATGTGTTGAAATGAGAAATAGTCATTTGCCTACTAATAAGTGAATATATATCAAATTTAGGACATGGAAAGAACCAAGGCAGAGTTTTTCATCTCCCCACAAAAATCTGGATGCAGCCATAGAATCTTCAACTAAAGGACAATTATGTAGATAAAAAGGGTGATATAAATTTCCCTCGTGCATATACATTTTTATAAAGATGAGGCATACAAAATTTTAGGCAAGGTATGATCACCACCCAAACTTTTTCATCAAAAATTTTCCTGGGTGGAACCTCAAGTTCATTTTAGATTGTGATCAGAACAACTCAAGTTCATGTCTTTTTCTCAATCCTGAAATATACCTTCAAAATCTTATGTTGAGAGTGCAATGATTTCATGTCTGGAATTTAATTTTAAATATGAAAAAGGAATGGAGCTGGATGATGAAACATGTAAGACAAGATGATAATAGGTGTTGAACTAGAATTTGGGCATATAGGGGTTCAGAACAATTTTTATGTATTCAGGAATTTTCATAACAAAAAGTTTTCTTTTTAAACTGTGTTAAACAAAGGTGGAGAATTATCCCTGCAAAAGGGTCTAAAAAAATAGTGATCTATTGAATATCATCTGGTGTTGCCTATTTAATCTTTAGTTTCCAGGACCAGAAAATGACCTTGTTGGTTTTTTCATTTCTCCGGAATCAGCCGACCATCCCCAATGGTTTCTTTCCGGCAAGCTCCCTTTCCCAACCCATAAACTCAGTATCCAAACCCAAGGTTGAGGGCTGATTAATGGAGCTTCCGTACTGGGCTCCCCTCACCAGAGTGTAAAGACCCATAAAAACTAATATCAAAAGTTTTTATTGAGTTGCTTCGTTTCTCCTAGCATTGGGCCAAGCCGGGCTCCAGCTCCGGGGACAAAGGGACGGCGGCTGCTTCATGAGCAGCACCAGACACTGCAGACCAGCTCAGTGAGGGTCCCCAGAGCCAGCCAGAGGTTCTGAGAAGGATATTCGAACCAGGTAAATGCCAGTGGGGACCTGTTCTTTCACTGAGAACAGGTGTATTTACAAAACCACGGGAGAGGGAATGAAGAGTAGTTGGAAAAATCAGAATGGGTAAAGGGGATGCACCAGCCACCTCAAAGTATTTCATCAGGCTGGTCTGACAAGGTGAAAGTTTTTTCTTAGGGGTTGGTATGATGCCTGTATTCCACCCACACGACATTGGATGTGCACAGTCACTGCTTGTGCATATTCGTTGGATGTGTGAATCTGTGCGTGCTTACCAAGGCGCACACATCATGATTACAATGTATCATGTGCCCGTAAAAGTCTGATTACAACTCAGTGTGCATTGGAAAGAGTCCTGAATTCCCCTTCCTCCTGGCTGTACTGGTGAATTTTCTTCCTTCGGTCGCTTTGTGCTTTAAGAATTCACAGCCTATGTCTGGGGCATGGGAGCCCTTAGGGAGGGATGGACTCCCGCGGGCCCAGGCTGCCTGGCTGCCTGCACTGGTTTCTCGGGGAGAAAGACGCAGCCTGATGGGGCCAGACTTACGTACAAACCCTCTACTTCCTTCAAACGCTGAAATGTCTTCAGTGTATTTGTTGACATAAAGTATCCACAGCCCAGCGCTGGTTTCCTGTTTTGTTGCGGGTGTGAGCATCAAGCTTGGGTGGGGGTGGGGGCCGGCGGTAGGATTCCTTTCGTTCAGTGGAGGGATTGACTACGTCGTCATTGTCGTCGGGTGCAGAGACTCCTCGTCCTTCTCATGTCAGAGTCGCAAGGGGATTCTCGGGGCCATTCCGCTTTTTCCCAGCTCTGACCCAATAAATGGCGATTTCACTCCCTGGGTGGATTGGGTCCCAGCAGGCTGGTGCCCTCACCCGCTGGCCAGCCAGGCACTTTGGGAAGGCGGGTCCTCCTCCTGGAGGTTCTATTAATACCCGGGGAGTTCAGTTCCCTGTATGAACGCACCTTCAGGTCTTTAGGCGGAGGCTGTTTCCAAGTTCAACGAGGAGCATGATAATGTAGGGGGCAAGGAGCCCTCCCTCCACCACCACCTGAACCGCCGGCTTCGGAATCACCCAGAGCCAGATCTCAGGGACCCGAGCACTCTCCCCTCACTCCAAATTTGTCAAGTTTGCGCCAACCCTGAGGAGTCCGGGTGCTGCTGGCTGCTACTATGCAGTGGCAACTATGCACTGGGAGTCTGGGACTCAGGGCTGTTTGTTTTAAGTGAAGAGGTGCTGCCTGTCTCCTTTCTCAAAGGCTCCCTGGACAGGACAGGGCAGTGCTGAAAGTGGTGTCCTTCCTGAAGTGGTCTTTCCTAGTGGCTTTGTGGTCCTGGATGAAACCTCCCATGCACAGGAGAACTGCTCCTTCAAAAACTTGCTTTCCTCAAAATCCACCCTACAAGGGGATCTTAAAGGCAAGGTGGGGTCAGTGTGGGTCTTCCTCAACCACACATTTCCATTTTCAAATGTTAGCATTTGGTCACCAGGATGGAAAATGACTTCCCATAGTCCAAACCTAGCCCCACAGCCTTGAAATTTCAGGGCCTTATTATTGCTTCAAATGCTCAAAAATCTAGAACAAAGGCTTGAATGACTCACAATGCACCATTTCCCTACCCAATGGCCAGCTTTAGCCCAGGTTTCAGAACCTATATGCCCCTTCCCTTTAAGAAAAGAGGGTACAGCTTCCACCCCAGCGGAGATAGGGCTGAGGATACTCAAAAAGCCAGCATGAACACAGCGGTCCTCTACTTGCTCGCTTCCCAAATGGTGTGCTCTAGCGAGGATTCAGAGGTGCTACCCTGTTTGAGAATTTTCCCCTTCTCAGTCCTTCCTGGCGAGCCTCAGTCCCTCAGTCATTTTTTTCTTTCCTTCTGGATCTTTTTTTCTTCCTTTGCCATTATCTCTGCTCTCCCAGTCCCCCTGGGGTGGAAGGGAGAGGGTTAAGATATTCTGCAAAGGCAGCTCGTAAAGCTGCTTGGATACATTAGAAACACATGAATATCCTGAAATACAAAGTGTCTTTAAAACCAACCAAGGAATGTTTATCCTAATGCTGGATAGATGCAAAGAAGTAGTGCCAGGAAGCAGTGCTGACAGCGTCCTCCAAGTTAAAGTGAGAGCAGGTAAATTTCATTTGCAAATGAAAATCAAATTCAATTAAACCTTGGTTACCCTTTGTCCTTTTTTTCTTCCAACCCTGGGAGAAGAGGGTACCTTGTCCCAGGCTGTCATGGAATCCCCCACCCAGAAAAACCCAGCCAAGTCTTTGTCTTCAGGGGGAGGCTCCAGGGAAGCCAAGGCCCGACAGGATGCCCTGGCCGGACCCGGGAGGTAAGAAGCCAAGGCATTTTGGAGCAGGAGAAAGGCTGTGGAAATGCCTTGAACAAAGGTTTTGCTGCAGCTGCACCCTCAGGTTCTGCCAGCATTGCCCTTTCAGGGCTCTTCCAGAGAAATCTGGGCACATCAGGCAGAGGTTGGAAAATGACCCTAGTCTCTCCAGCCTCCACTCCTGCAGTCCTCTGCTTGACTCTGTTGCTCAACTGGCCACTGCTGCCTGAAAAATCCCAGTGGGTGCCTTGGCTTCCACAGCCTAACCCATGGGGTGTCTGAGGATTAAATTGTTAAATTGATGGTACTTCTCTGCAATCTTATAGGAATTCCTGAGCCTGGGGAACCAAAAAAAAAAAAAAAAAAAAAAGGAGGAGTGTGGCTCAGAAAGGTCAGACCCCACTAGCTGGGCAGACAACCAAATTTTCACCTTACTTTTGAGAAAAGACAAAGAATGCTGAGAAGGTCCACAATCCCTTCCCAAAACATAGTCTGGTCTTCATTGTCCTCTGACCTTTCTTTTTCCACAGCAAGCCATTTTTGTGGCTGCCTGGTGGATTAAGAAACCATATTGAGAACCATTAATGAATCTCATATTCTTCAGTGAAAGATGGAAGAACAGTGATTATTCTTACTTCAAAGTGTGTAGAAATTCTAGAAACTCAGATCCAAAATTATCCACAGAGCTCATTCAAGTTCTATAAACCATTCCTGCAGATTGATGGCTATAACTCAATATCTAGAAGGACATACAGACATTTAAAAATAGTGAAGGCATGCCAAGACGCCTGGTAGAAAAATGACATCATATATATCGAGATCCAAGACAAGAAGGGACAAGCAGGCTGCCTCCCTCTAAGTAACCATATCTGGAGAATTTTTTTAAAAAAATTGATAGGGAGACATAAATCTCAATAATTCTAGCCCCAGGCCCTTGCTTGGAGGGGGTGCCACATGTGGAAAGCAAAGCAGAATGAATTTGAGAAGCGACCCAAAGCCTTCCTCCCTGCCCCACCAGGCGCTATCGCTCCCAGACAAACCTGCTTGTGGCTCCTCAGAGGACAAGATGAAATCTTGTCTCACCATTTTTGGTGTGGAGGGACCCAGTCGACTTTGGCAGTCTGGAGCTGAGGCCCTTCCTCTGTTCGCTGGTCTCCCGGCTCCGGTGAAGTGGGCGGGGGAGGGAAGAATGTAGAGCTGGCCTTGGCCGACGCGTGCACCAGCAACCGCGCCACCGCCAGAGGTGAGCTGGCACAGGCGCCGACTGAGGGGGGCTTCCCAAGCTGTGTTTTCGTTTTTTCTGGGTCTGGCTGGAAAACAGAATAGACTACGAAACCCCAGCCAAGAGCAGGGCGGAGGCAGAGAAGAAGAGTCCGTAAACACCGCCCCAAAAACTCTACGAAGGCAGGAAAAAAAATGCTGGGTAGCCAAACAGAGCCAAAAACTAGAATTCCGGAGTAAAAGGGAATTAAGAATGAGGGGAGATGAGCGGTGAGCCTTTTGCAGCCGCCTTAGTCTCCAAGTTTGCGAGGCAGTTTTCTCACGCTGACTAGACTGCAACTTTCAACTTGACCTTGGCCTCCAGCCGTGTCTGACCCGTATGTAAAACCGCCCTCAAGTCCCTAGGAACTGGGGCCTCGAACCTTACTCTTTTTCTTTGTCACCGTGAGTTTTACAATGCCACTTGGAGAGAGGAAGGGGGTGGGGGATGAGGAAAGGGCCGGAAAGTAACACAAAAATCAAATCTTTACAGAGTCTGGTTCCTTAGTTTGCAAATGACCAGTCAGGGAGAAGGTAAACTGGGGGCAAATCAATATTTACCCAGAACTGCTAAAAAGTCAAGAGGGAAAGGAAGCACTGGGTGGGGGGGAGGGGAGGGCTGGGGGGTGTAAGAGAAGGTTTTATTGGGCGACACTTACATTGGTCAGGGCAAGCTTGGAATCTGGGCAGATAAAATCCTAAACCAGCTTCATCAGTCTCGGCCATGCAGGAAGCCCAGGGTGCTTGAAGAGCAAAGCAGTGGGGTGGTACATGCAGTGCCCTGAGTTTAGGGATGAGTCTGCAAGCTGGGACCAAAGAGCAGGTCCAAGCCTGGCTGCTCACCAGTAGCCTGAGAAGTAAGGGAGTCCAGTACTCTCCACAGCTTGCATGGTCCCGAATGTGCCCACTTTCATTTTGAATGCCTGTTCCCTTTATGGACAACTGACCAGCTCACAGTCACAAAATCAGAAGTGGAAGTATTTGGCCCCAAAGTGGCAGGATCTTCAAAATCCCTCACTAAAACATGATGACTCCAAGAGGGGTAGTTGCTTTGCTCTGCCAATACCAACATCCACCATGCTCCCAGGAAAGGGTTGCATTTCCTAGGCACAAAGGAAAGACTTCTAGGTTAGTTCTTGGGCACTGGGCACCCTCTGCAGGTTGGAGCACCAACTTGGTGGGGAAGGCATTGAAGCAACCCCTTTCTCTTCCCAAACAGAATGAAATTGTGGGATCCCAGATGCCAAAAGTCAGGTCCACCCCAGGCTCTATGCAGCAGATTGCTGAGGCCCCAGATCTGAGGCTGGAGTTCCAGTCAACAGCCCAGCTGGAGCCTGTTCCTCCAAAGCCCCTTCCAGGAGAAGCCAGCAGAACTGGTGGGACAGGAGCACGGTGAATGGTGCTCTTTCCATCTCTGTCTCTGAAGAAGGAGGAAGAATTTTACTGGGTCAGAGTGAGAAACAGACTATATTCCTAAGTGTGTGAAGGCAACTGTGTGCACGTGTGTGTGTGTGACTGTAGGGTATCATAAGTTGTTCAGAGTCTGTGGGCCTAAATGTTTGTTCAGAGTCTGTGGGCCTAAATGTAAGTGTATAAAATTGCCCACTGACATAGGTACAAGGAAGGGAAGGGAGCTCCTAAATGCAGTCCAAGTTTTCCAGTGGAATGTCCTGGGATCCATGAGCCAGGCCTTTCCGAAACAACCAACAAGCAGCAAACGCCCTGTCCCTGTTCCCCTGGAAAGAGAGCCAAATTGAGAATGTGACATTGTCGAAGCCAAAATTCGCACAGTAGACCTAGGGTCTCCCTGCTTAAAGATACCTAGAAAGAGAACCTCCCAAAGGCCCCAAGAAATACCCAGCCTGAGCTGGGCTGATCCCATCCTCCCCAGTCTCTCATCCCTGGACATTGCTGGATTTACCTGACCAGTCCCCACGGCCTCAGGTCGCAACCCAACTGCTTGCCCACGTCCCCTCCCCGACTCTTGCGCTGAGCTGGTCCTCACTGGGATAAGGGAAGGGAAGGGGGGATGCGAAAGTCACGCCCTTCCCTTCCTGTCCCACCCGCCGGGTTTTCTATACCCCACCCGCCTGCGTCCCCCTCCTCTCCCCTGGGTGTGCGCGGCGCGGCCGCGCGGCTAGTGCTAGTGCTGGCGCTGGTGACGGCGCGGGCGGCGGCGGGGACCGCGGGTGCCCAGAGCGGAGCTGGGGCTGGAGCCGCCCGCTTTGCATACGCCGTGGGCGGAGCGGGGGGGGGGCCGGGCCAATGGGCGGCCGCCTGGCGCGACCCCGCGGGGCGCGATCCGCCCCCCTCGCTCGGGCCCCGGTCCCGCGCCGCGCGCTCTTCACTTCTTGGGGGCTTTTTAAAACAGCGCCACTGGGGTCTTCTCCATGCGGCTCGGGCTATGACAGCCTCCGTGCTCCTCCACCCCCGCTGGATCGAGCCCACCGTCATGTTTCTCTACGACAACGGCGGCGGCCTGGTGGCCGACGAGCTCAACAAGAACATGGAAGGGGCGGCGGCGGCGGCAGCGGCGGCGGCAGCTGCAGCGGCGGCCGGGGCCGGGGGCGGGGGCTTCCCCCACCCTGCGGCTGCGGCCGCGGGGGGCAACTTTTCGGTGGCGGCGGCGGCCGCGGCAGCCGCGGCGGCCGCGGCCAACCAATGCCGCAACCTGATGGCGCACCCCGCGCCCCTGGCGCCGGGCGCCGCGGCCGCCTATAGCAGCGCGCCGGGGGAGGCGCCCCCGTCGGCCGCCGCTGCCGCTGCCGCCGCCGCCGCGGCCGCTGCAGCCGCAGCCGCCGCGTCGTCCTCGGGAGGGCCGGGCCCGGCGGGCCCGGCGGGTGCCGAGGCCGCCAAGCAATGCAGCCCCTGCTCGGCGGCGGCGCAGAGCTCGTCCGGGCCAGCGGCGCTGCCCTATGGCTATTTCGGCAGCGGCTACTACCCGTGCGCCCGCATGGGCCCGCACCCCAACGCCATCAAGTCGTGTGCGCAGCCCGCCTCGGCCGCCGCCGCTGCCTTCGCGGACAAGTACATGGATACTGCCGGCCCCGCGGCCGAGGAGTTCAGCTCCCGCGCTAAGGAGTTCGCCTTCTACCACCAGGGCTACGCAGCCGGGCCTTACCACCACCATCAGCCCGTGCCTGGCTACCTGGATATGCCGGTGGTGCCGGGTCTCGGGGGCCCCGGCGAATCGCGCCACGAGCCCCTGGGTCTTCCCATGGAAAGCTACCAGCCCTGGGCGCTGCCCAACGGCTGGAACGGCCAAATGTACTGCCCCAAAGAGCAGGCGCAGCCTCCCCACCTCTGGAAATCCACACTGCCCGGTAAATGGCGCCCCCTTTGCAACCCCGGTCTTCCGGCTCTGCTCTAGATTCTCCTCAGCTCATGCCCGGGGTCACCCGGGTGTCCCTCTGATCTTTCCTTGGCCTGCCCTAGCGGCGCTGCACCCCCTGGGAGACTGACCCCGGCTGACTGGCGCTGTCCGCACCGCCCTAAGTTGAACTGGCCCTGCTTGGGTAAGGGGTGCTGGGAGGGAGCTTGTGGGGACCCTGGCTACCTTCTTTCTCCCTCTGCGCCCCGCCCTCTCCAGCCCTTGATAAGAACTTAAGGATGAGAAATTGATCTGATATTCGGTTCATCAAATTGCCACTGTTTCTTATCGGAGGAGTAACCTTACTTGTAGAAGCACTGAGTGCTGGGACTCAGAGCAAACTCAGAGGAATCAGGCACATGAGTGTTGTTACTCTGAGTCGGGCGCTAAGGTGTGGGCCGCTGTGCTAAGCGATTGAGGGAAAACACGCTCTGCGTGTGCAGGATAACCCCGTTGGGGTGGTCACTGGAGCTTTGGGAGATTTCTTTAAAGTGCAAAACTAACCATCCTCCCGGCTAACCCCCAGGCTTTGGCGTAAGGCCGGATTGTACAGCTCGTGGCAAAGCGCAGCCGGGCACTGCAAGGCGGGTGGCTCAGATCGAGGTGTCTTCTGTGTCTGGCCAGGTCTGATCCCTGTGTAACTTGCCTTCTCCCCTGTATTCCAGACGTGGTCTCCCATCCCTCGGATGCCAGCTCCTATAGGAGGGGGAGAAAGAAGCGCGTGCCTTATACTAAGGTGCAATTAAAAGAACTCGAACGGGAATACGCCACGAACAAATTCATAACCAAGGACAAACGGAGGAGGATATCAGCCACGACGAACCTCTCCGAGCGGCAGGTTACAATCTGGTTCCAGAACAGGAGGGTCAAAGAGAAAAAAGTTATCAATAAATTGAAGACCACTAGTTAATGGATTAAAAAGTGGAGCACAGGGCAACTTGAAGAAATGCTTCAGAACTGATTGTTTTTGCCCAGCTAATGGTAATAATGCTTAATAATAATTGAAGAATTGGAAAGAGAGACACTGGCATTTTGCTGTCTTAAGTGGGAATTTCTTTTTAATGGAATCTACAACTTTTTAAAAACTTTTTAAGACGGTAAAGACTGACAGTT
Organism: Spermophilus citellus; assembly: GCF_964194105.1. Lineage (NCBI taxonomy): Eukaryota > Metazoa > Chordata > Mammalia > Rodentia > Sciuridae > Spermophilus > Spermophilus citellus. The sequence continues at coordinate 144,903,028 of NC_138184.1, forward strand.
CTCCCGCCAACAGACTGTTAAATGACAAATTCTAGAGTCAAACGTCAACCCCTAAATACGAAATTTCAGATAAGTTACGCACTTACTAAAATCTTGTAAGTATTTATGTGACCGTTATATTTTAGGACACTATGTTAGATGGTAATGATTTGAAAGTTGGTTGCAAAAGCAAGAGTCTGTTGTAAACATCTGCTTGTTCTTCTTAGGTCGCCATTCCCTTTGCATGTTAAGTGCCTGCTCAGGTAAATCTTAGTGAAATTCCTACCATTGTATGTTCTGAAAAATGTTTCATATATAGGTTTAAAGCAAAAAAGAGAAGGTACTGAAATAATGGTCTTTAACTATTTACTATGAAGGGAGAAAGGAGAGAAAACTCTTCCGAGGATCATTTGTCTTGATAGTAAATACAGCCTTTAATTCTTTGAGGCTAGAAGGAAACACCAGATTGGTAATGTCCTTCTAATAATAGCAAGCATATTTGTGATTGGACTACCACAATATCAGAGATTTTCCAAAGAATTGAGTATTTTTTAAATGTTTAAATTACCAGATGATCCGCAGGGTTGACATTATGTTAGATCTCCCAGAAAGTCCTACCCAAACATGAAGGATTTCAGTTTGAATGCAATTCCTATTTTTTTAAAAAAATTAATTGGCATTTTCCAATATTTTCTAAACGTTTTGCTGGATAAATCATTTTTTTATTTTTAGAAAACTCTAAATGGAAATCCCATTCCCCTGAAATATTTAGATGTCTACATTCTGTATTTTGATCTATTAAGGTGTTAGTATTTTCCTTGTTTATTGTGTTATGAGACTTCATTAGAAAGTTTAGGGATTCATCTTCACTGCACATTTTAAACCAAGCAGTTATTTCAACCAGCACATTCGTTTTGTTCATATTCACTATAAAATGCTATCTTGTAAATAAAGACATTCAGCACACTGTGAAAAAAATGTATTTGTGCACCTGCTTTTTAAATATTTCTACTAAAAAATTAGACTTGTACATAGTAATATAGTGGTATTGATTCTGTTAATAAAATAGTCACTGCCATTAAAATCTGAAGGAAAAACTCATTACTTTCCTGTGCTAAATGCGCACTTCACCGAAAGAAAAGGGAATGGTTTGTATCATACAAGCCAAGGACCATTCATGTCTATTAATTCAGCTTTTTTTTTTTTTTGCTACAAATTTTTTAAGAAAAGAGGAAAATTCCTCTTAGCCAAAATCCTAAGTGTTCAAGGAGATGAAAGTGTTGCTTATTCTGAAAAGGATAGAAGAGAAAGGAGGAAGAGATAGTACAAATTCCCAAGTTCCCTGTGAAAAATGAAAACCAGTTGTTTTGTACCAGCAGTGCCTAGGCTATCGTATTTTAAAATCTGCTCTTGGATTTGAATGTGTCTGAAAGGGCAGGTTTTGATATTTGTTGAAATGACAGGACTAGGTAAGGCCTTAAACCTTGACCTTGACAAAAAAAGACAATTTGTGACCTTGACTTTTGACAGCTCATGAATTGGCCTAGGTTGGATTAGTAGATCAAGGGCGCCACCTCGTGTTGACAAGCCTTCTTGTAATTCTTCAACTTTAAGGAAATCAAAACCTCTTACCTCCTTGACTTGTTGTTTTAGAGATTTAACACTCATTCATTTGGCTCCAGGTGGAGTAGATTTGAATATATGTAAATTATATATGTGCCTGTATATATGTGAATATATCATATGTGTATACATGTATACATTTGCATATCAGTGCTTGTGTGTGCTTGTATATATAATTGTAGAATCTGTACAGATATAATAACATTAATTGCTGATGACCCAAGACAATGTAACTTAAAAGTGATTTCTAGAGTTCAGGTACAAAATGTTTGTTACATGATGAAGTTTTGTTCATTTTTTTAATGGCCAAGTTTGATTTGTCTTCACAGCAGCTCAATCAGATATCTGAAAATCCATTTTAAAGCTGTACATTTTTGTTACAGTTCAAGAGGTGTTCTTAAATAACCATTTTCTTTCCTGGCCCTCGCCCTCCAAGGTGGTCTCCCACCCTAATTAGAGCTATTGGGGAATCTTTACGGCAAATAAAAAGTTTCGAATGCCTTGCTAACTCTAGAGTTCTAGAGTTACATTTCAGAAATTCAAAGAAATCCACCTCTCAAGAGGTCATTAAGGAGATCTTATAAATATCTCATATCTACAAAATGACCATAATATGGAGGCAGAAGAAGAGTTATCCTGAATAGCTCAGAGCTGAGTGCTGCTCCAGGGTGGTGTGCAATCTTATATTGATGCTTACAAATCTTCCATTTGATTTGTGGGAGAAATAAATATGTTTAATATTAACAACCACCATCAAAACTATAATAATAATATTATTATAGCATTATATCTACTGTTTATTGACCTCTAATTACACATCAAGTGCTGTGTTCAGAGTCATAAATAATACATATGTATGTTTATATATTTAATATACACATAAGTTAATTTTTCTGTCAAATCTACACATATATTGAAACGTTGGTGGAACCAGTAGCCTTGGGATGCAAAATTTTCAGATGCTGATTAATTTTACCTTTATGTTAGAGGAGAGTAATAGTGAGTGGAAGAACCAGATTCATAATGATGGAAAATTATATTGGTTGATTACAAACATGGCTGCTGTAAACCTCTATTACCTTTCCTGAAGACTGAAAGCTTCAGAAATGAGGAGTTATGGAAAGAATCTGAAAGCTTTAAAGAAAAAAAAAGGATGGTTCTGAAACATATATTGAATGGTCTCATGAAGTGCAATCGTATTTGGCTGCCTGGAGGATTTTCACTCCACTTGTGGAAACAAATGAAAATGCTGCTGCAGATCCACCTCCTCACATCTTATTCCACAATTCCATTTCTAAATGAGCTACAATCAAGACAAAGTAATGACTTTCTCCCAAAATGTTTAAAGTGGTGGAAAATCCCCTCAAAGCTGGATCAAACAGTGTTCTTATGAACAGCTCCAAAGGGGGCTCTCCTGTTGATGGAGGATATTTTTCCTTAGATGTAAGGAATATTTTGAGCCTCAGGCCTAGGAAAGAGGCCAACAACATCTCCTCAGCCGGAATACTGCCCCTTTCAAAAGCCACCACCACCACTGCAGGAACCCTGGGTAAAGTAGTACCCTTCTTTTTCTTCGTCCATTTTTTGAAACTGTAATGACAGAAGATATGTCAGAGTGGGTCCCCCTTCTAAAATGGTTATTTATAGTGTTAATCTTACCTAACTTCCTTCTTATTTAAAATATTCATGAATCTACCAGATAAGCTTAGGTGGGCATGGATTTTGATGGCTCCTTAATGCCTAAATAGCACTCAGCCTAAGACCTTTAGAACAAAGACAACCAGGAGGACACCAGCCTCCTTTTGCATCATAGGAATAATAATGTCAGACACTAACCCATAGATGGTATTAATTAAAACCTGATCTGAGTATTTGTTTCTAAAAAGAAAATTCTTACTGAATTAAAAAATTACAAATATGAGACTTTTTTAAAAAAAAAACCTTAGTTTTCCGATATGCTCTTCATATCAAATTTATTTATTAAGTTATTCTAAGTGGATGATTATAAAATGTCCCTGGGTGTTTCACCACAATTTATGTCTGATGCAGAACTGAAGCCATCCAATTAAATTGTTCTTGTAATAGAAAAGGAAAGAAAAAAATTAAGGAGTAAAGGAAAATTATTCTTTTTAAAAATTCAATTTAATTGAAATAGTTTCATAGAAATTCACCATAAGGCAGTGAAATTTAGCTGACAGTGATACATTTGTGTGCGAGTACTTAACGACCAAATTTCACCATATAACAGATATGTGCAGATTACTCTGTTGTGTGTGTTTGGACGGTTGGGTGAGGATGCGGCATCTCTCTTCCTCTGCGAATTCCCCAGTTCAGGAATGGAGACAGAGGTTGCCCAGGACTACTAATCCCTAGACCCTTTTGGTTCAGAGGCGCCCTTCTGGACTCCCGGACCTCTATGAAGGAGACGCTGGAGACGCTAGCGGATTCTGATTTATGGGCATTCCTTTAAACTTGATCGAATGCGTGTCAACAGCCCAAGACCTGCAGAATCAGAGAAATGTGCAGCGAATTGCTCGCGTCCCATTTTTCATAAGCAAAGATATAGCCTTATCCGAAAGGCTTGGGGAGATTTATTCCTAGGTTTTAAGACAGGCATGCTAATTCAGTTTTTATCTGCTCAGTCGCGCGGTAAATAAGAGCCAGTTGCCTTCTTTATGAAAATATCCACTCAATCCTCACGCATCTAGCCAGCACCGACGAATGCCTGAGAGATGCTTGATATTTTAAATTTTATTTTAAAGAAAAAAGACGCTGGTACAGAAAAATTCCTCGGTGAAAGCCGCCAGGGCCTTGCCACAGTTGATTTTATTTCTGAAGGGCTCTATGGCGCGGCTAAAGAGCTGGATCCACCCGGCAGAAATCATTACAACGGGTGTCAGGTCTTCAAACCTTTGGTAGAGGTTGTGTGGCCGCGCGAGGCCTCCTCCAGTGCAGGGGTGTGGATAAGTGGGAGAAGCCCCGCTGTGGACTCAAGAGAGTGGCCTGGTGTTGTTGTACCCGTCGGGACAGAGGCCCCAAGTTCTCCACGCTTCCACATGGAACCCCCTACTCAAAATGGAGGCTCCAACCCTTACTGAACCTCCTGTACTCCGACGGCTCTAGGGCGAGCCAGAGACGCGCGGCAGGAACCGAGGCAGAGGTCTGGACAGTGGAACCCGAGGCCCGCTGGACTTTGGAGGGCCGGGGACCCGCTCGCTCGGTGAGTCTCCCCAAAGCTGCTCGCTGACGTCACTGCAGGCCAAGCTGGGCCAGCGGAGCTCTGTATTTAGCTATTTGATGAGGACAAGCCGATTCAAATGAATGTTTTGTGCGGGTGCCCCCTTCTCCGCCCCGCCCCTCCCTCCCCAAGAGAATAATCGGGTATTTAATCTCTCCTGGTCTTAATTCTTGGCAGCGTGGAAGGTGGTTTGCAACGGGAAATAAAACTTGACAGGAGCATTTTCTCTAAAAGGGGTTTTCAGGCGGGCTGAAAAGAAACCGTGTTTTTCTCTACCAAATACTTCCGCTTTCTGAGCCCGGAGTTGAGCGGTGCGAGGAGATCCGAGGGAGCCAAGCGCCAGCTGGGCACTTAGGCCATGTTTTGGACGCGAGCTGCCGAATCCCGGCGCTCCAGACAGTCGCTTTCTCCACCTGGGCGTGGAAGCGCCTGGGGCCTCGCTGCGCCCAGCGCATCTGCCAGGTCGGGCTCTGTGGGCCCCGGCGCCGCCCGCAGCCTGACGCCAGGACCCGGCGCACAGGGCCTTAGCACAGGCGGGGGCCGGGGTTGGCATCCAGCGTAGTACCCAAGCGCTGGCTGAGGGTACCTGGGATCAGGCGAGAGAAGAGGGCCCTGGAGAGAGTGTAGCTTTAGCTCTGCGCCTTCTGACCTGGGGGGATTGGGACTAGAGCTCCCAGGGGAGGTGGTGAGAGCAGCGCTGTGGGCTTTGTTTCTCCGCCGAAGGCCTGGGAACACTGCACAAAATGGAGGGGGGTAAGGGGGTGAGCTGCGCAGCATGCGTGGGTTGTCTGGGCTGCTATTGGGTGAAAGAGGCTGGAGACAGCCGCGTCCCCCTCCCGGCGGCACAGAGAGCTCTCTCCTCTCTCCATAAAGGTCAAGTCCTCGGCGCCACTGCCGCCTCCATGGTCAGGGCCGGTGGCGGTAGCTCCCGACCGCAGCCGCAATTTCAGGAAGGCACAGATGTACAATTGGCGAGGTCATCATTCCTGCTGCAAGTGGGTTCTGGTACCTTGGGTTCCAGCACTGGAGCAGTATTCTTTCTTGATTTCCAACGCCCTTACTCCCAGCCCTATTGGAAAGGAGTCCCGGGAACAGGGATGACCCAGGCTATGTCCTCGTCCCGGAAGAGCGGGATCTTCCCCAGCCCAGAAGACTTCGGAACCGGCAGAGGGCTACCCAGGGCAAGAGGGAGCACCTGCAAGCCGAAGGAGCACATGTGACTGGGATGGAATTCTGGGTCCGGTAGGAACAAGTGGCCTACAAGACCAGCGGCCTAGTGCAGGATAGGAAAGCAAAGACCCTGCTAAGGTCCGGGAGTCCAGGCCCTTCATCACGGTATGGCAGACCTTTGGGGACCCTCTATGCTCTTTTGCCAGAAATCTGCACCGAGGAGGACTCTGCCGATGTAAAGATTTCAGATTCCTGGACCCCAAGAAGCTTTCACTATGCTATGCAAGGAGGGGAGCCCTTTAATGCCCTGCCCATAGCCTTCCTGCTGTAGGTCAGTGCTTCTGGCTCAGCAGCAAACATCTTGAGCCTATTCTGCTTCTGTGGCTATCACTCCAGATGAACCAAAGAGGACCTACAAATGATTTTTTTTTTTTTAAGACTGAAAAGCTGGGCTTTACCCCAGGGCTGCAAAGGCAGGGTTGGGTCTGGGGTGGGGAAAGGGTGGAGCTATATAACAGAAGGGATTCCATGGCAGAACTGCCTGGCAGTGTGGGTAACGAAGGCTCCTTGGGCAGGGGTAGATAGGAGCAGAGGCTCTTTTCAAGCATGGAGTATGAGCCACCAACAGCACTGAGTGTAAATGGAGCTTGGGGTAAGTTGGGATCCTGTGAGCCATGGCCTTGGGAACTAAGACCAGGACATAGAGCCAACCTTCTGGTTGGACTGCCCTCTTTTGTCATTCTATTGCAGGTACATTCAGCAGGAGAAACCCGTTTGGGCCGAAACTGCAGGGAAAATAGACGGCAGACACTGAGAACCAGGGCTTTGTGCTTTAATTTTCCCCATCTACTTGTTCCTGCTCTGTAGGAAAAAATAAATAAAATCTTCTAAAAATAAAAATAGTTCTCAAAGGTAGTAACCCTCCCTTCTCCCATCAGTTTGAGACCCACTAAACTAAATGATAACCAGATTGCTTGGGCATTTGAGACACTCAGCTGAATCCTGTGCCCTACCCCCCAGTGGCCAGAGGAAGAATATGGACTTCTTCAGGTATTGAGGGGCACTGGAGGATGATTCTACCTGTTGGTCAGACCAAAAACCAACTATGAGGTCAAGTTCAAGGCACTATCTGTTCCTGTGCTTTAGGGAAGAGTAAGAGAATTTAAGGGGAGGGTTGGTGCCTTGACAAAGGGACAAATTAATCCCTGCCTTCACCTTGTAGTAACAGAAGTGTTCCCATGATTTTTTATTGAAGCAAAAATGGTAGATTGACCATGATCTTCCAATAAACCATTCCCTCAGAACAAATACTTAGAGATCTCTTGGGCCATTCCATTCAATCCATCTCCCTAGCCCACTACCAAGGACAGTAACCCCAAGGACACCTCCTACTTGGAAGGAAAGATTCTCCAAATAGAGGCCTGGCCTTCAGTCCTGTCTAGAGCTCTGTGGCCATTTCCACCTTCATCCTCCTGGCTGGTTCTTGCACCTGTGTGCAATATGGTCACCAGGGTAGCAATAATCTTCTCTTCAGCTTTTTCAAAACAGTCAACATTTGGGACAAAAGAAAGTAAGAGCTTATGTCAGCAAGAAGAGGCAAAATATTAAAGGTGCCCTAAGAAATCCATTGAGAAACAACTGTAGACAATTAGGAATGAGATTTGGTCTGACAAAGGTGTCCAACCCTTCCCAGGTCAGCTACCATTGGAGATTGCTGAGGCCAGAAAAGCAGGAGCTGGGTTCCCAGAAGAAAAGTGTTGGTGAAGGAGGGAGCGAGAAAAAAAAAAAAAAAGCAGACATAGTAGGGATTTGGGATGGAGTAGTCCAAAGAAGGAGGTGAGAGACCCAGTACAGATCTGGAAAGGGGAGGTGGGAAATCTAATAGACCCCTCTCTCTATGCCTGCATACTAAGTGCCCTCCAGTGGCATCTTAGCTCTTGCACAGCCTAGAAAACACATCAGAAAAAAGCAGAACTGAGAAGGGAAGACTGGCTGGAAAGAGGCAGGATAGGAGAAGAGCTAGCAGGAACTGCAAGAGAACAGGACCGGACTGAGAAGGAATGTGTTGAGTGGGGGCAGCTTGGTTTGACATTCACACTGTGGATCCTATGGACCACTCTCTTGCATTCAAAGGGCTGCAAGCATAGGCACTTGGAGACTTCAGATTTTCAGAGTCAGGGGACAGGGAGCATCCCAAGCCAACCCCAAGGATAGCGAGGACAGCCTTGCCAGTTGGGGTTAGGAAGCTTGGAGTCCAGAGGTGCTCTCTGCCCCACAGCTCTATCCTCCCTTGGAGTGAGAAGGTGTTAAGCTGACTGTCAAGTGATGGTTCTTGCAGCACCTGTCCCTTGAATGTGTTGGAAATGCCCCAGGCACAACAACCGGGGTAACGGGCTTCCAATTGCCCAACTGCACAATGACTGCCCCAGGCCACCCCGCCCAGGCTTTGTGGAGAGGCTCGCCGCTGCCCAGACCTCCCCTACTACAAGAAGAAGCAAGCGGATGCGGCAGAGGCGCCTGGACAGACTTTATTCTGATATCCCGCCTGGGAAGGCGGGTGGAGCGCGGGTTGCACTAACCACCATCCTCAGACGGTGGCAGTCAGCCCTCCAAAGAGGGTCCGGGAAGCGATGCGCAGCACCGCCCCCACCCCCGCAACTTTAGAACAAACCAGAAGAAGCCTCAGAAAGGCTTGGCCAGTTTTGTTGACCAAATTTTGTTAGCCATTTCCGCCTGACAAGGCTGGCGCGGGCGCCGGCCTTCTCTCCGGGTGGCCACCTCCAAAAGCTGCGCCGGGAGAGACAGGGCCAGCCCGGCGGAGATCTGCCTAGAACTTGAAGTTCGGAAAAACAAGGAGAGATTGAACCGGCTCCCTCCCTTCTTTACAGACACACACGCACCGTCAGGCCGCCGCCACTTCCTGCCTTTGTTTTTCTTCCTCCAAACATTTTTGGCCTCGCGCATTAGCCGCCATGGAGCTCCGGATGGACGATTAAAGGAAATACACGCCGAAGAGTGTTTTCTGAAGATGGCCCCATGCTGTGGAGCTCTTGAGAAACAGCAGCTTATGGGAAAACAGTCGCCAGGGCCAATGTCACAACCTTGCCCGCCGCGGTCTCTTCAAGAATTGGAACTCGGACTTGGCTTTCCGGGGTGGCCTTATTCCCATTCGGTTCTTCCCCAGAGCCCAGCTCGGCTTGGCTGCTGGGCCTCCTGCAAAGCCGAAGATTCAATTAGGCTCATAGGAAAGTCAAAACCAAGGTTCTGCAGTTCTCCCTCCCGTTCTTCCCCAAGATTTGGTCGGAACCTCAGAGCGGCGCAGACCCCTTACCCCTGCCGCCTGCATAGAAGAACATTCACACTACCTGTGCGTATTCCGCTCAAGTGGGGCGGAAGCGGTCAAAGCTGGGAACGTTGCGCAGCCTTGGGATGTGAGCACCCGCTTCTTGTTCCTGCTGGGGAACTAAAAGCATTCGGCAGCTCCGGGGCGTTTTCCCTTCTGCTGGCATCAAAAGCCTCTTCCCTCATTCATCTTCACGGCAGCGCCCCCACACGCCCCCTTCCAGGTTGCAAGTCCCTCTGGGCACCCGGCTTTGGTACAGCTTGCCCAATTGCCCTGCCAACCATTCCTGGAGCTCCTTCCTCTGTCCCCATGCTTTCCTCGGGAATTCTCCTTGTCTCCTGCAGACACCCTTAGGATCCAGACAAGCAGGCACCCACTCAGCTTAGCCCTGGAGGACATGGAAGGCAACGGTTATGCAGAGCACGCACAGACCCATACCCACCTTTCTGTGAGAACTCCTTCCCCCTGGCACCAGGGAAACCGATCTAATTAAGAGAGGGGCTGTATTCTGCCTGGGGAGGTAGCTTGGCGTCCCCCAGCTGGTGGGCCACCGTGGCCCCACTGCTCAGACACAAGCTGAAGTTGACTGCCAAAACTGCTATAAAACCGCAGGTCTGTCTAGAACTGTTTTCGGTTCTCCTAGACGCCCCCGGGTTCAATTATGGTCTTAAAAGCCCTAATACAAGTGCAAGAATTTGTTTGCCTTCACCCAGGGGCGGGGCGAGCCCTGCAATGGTGGCGCCTTTGTTATGGCAAAGTCACTGAAACCCTTCATGCATTCCTTTTGTTCAAAGGTTGGGGTGGTGAGGACTGGGTGGGCTTCTGGGAGAGAGTTTGGAAGAGTCAAAATCAAGACAGAAAGACAAGAAACTACTCAAATACTGCTGTATGAAACCTCTGTCTCTCTCTTTCATATTCTGTCTCCAAGAAGCAGATACTGTATAGAGAAATAAATATTTTGCCTTGTTAATCACTGCTGGAAATAGAAGTTTTTTCACTGCAGGACAATCCCATAATTGTGATTCCCAGCTTTAGGAGGTCTCAAGCTACCCTTCCTCAATAACCTTCCCTCCCACTGGACCTTCTTATTCACACTGCTGCTGCCCTCTACGCAAGCCACAGTGGACAAATATGTCAAGCTGAAGATACATGAATAATTTCAAGTTTAGCTCTCAGGGATTCAAGGGGCATGAAAGTTCTTGCAGCAAATCCTGAATAAAGAGTTCATTAAACCATTGTGTCCAAGTAGCTTGATTTGTAATAAGCAACCCTTGTGTGTGGGGGGGGGGGCACATAAACATTAATGCTAATAAATTAGTTTACTCCACTACAGAGTAATTACTTGATATTATTGATATTTACAGGGTATTCAAATGCAATGGTGGGTCATTATTTGGAGAAAAGACATAATGAGAATATTTTTTTCCAGTGCAATACATGAATAAATTTGTTATTGAGTTGGTTACAGTCAGCTCAGCAATAAATACATTAATCGATGTTGACACTTAAATACCAAAGACCTTAGAGTTTATACTCTAAATCTCTCTACATATATAAAGATCTTTGGCTATTTCATAAATGCGGGAAGGGAAAAGGTTTTCATTTTTGATTTTTGGACTTCTTTCTCTGACACCCCCACTCCTTCCTAGAGTTGTGGGGAGGCCTCAGGTCTGGGTCCCCTTCCTGTTCCTGGCCCTACCTGTCTGCTCTGTGCCCTCTCCCTTCTTTCATTTCCCCCCAAATATTATTCCTTTAATCCTGCAGAATGACAAACATTATTTTGCCTATTTAATTTCCCAATTTCCTTCTCCCAAGAAAGGTATGTTCAAACCAGCAACTATGGCCTCTGCTTTTATCTTTAGAGCAAACCTAACCGTTTTAAGGCATCCTTATTGCCCAAGGTGCAGGGAGTTGGAAAGCATCTCTCTCTCTCTCTCTCTCTCTCTCTCTGGTATTGTATTACTTCTCTGGAATGAGTAGCCGAAAGACACAGAGCTTTCTCAGTTTCTGCCTTGCACATCTCTCACTTTCATTCTTAGGATTTGCAAGGGGGAAAAAAAGAGGCAGGTCACCCCTTTCTTGGTCAGGACTCCTTGACTATCACTCCGTCCTTGCTGGCCCCCCTTTTCCCTCACAGCCCCATAGCTCAGCAAGCATCCTGGCAGGATCTCCCAAAGGTGCAGCATACCCAGGGGAAGGCTCCTCGGATGTCAGCGCCTCTAAAACAGCCCAAGGCTTGCCTCAATTGCATGGTTTCCCGATTCCTCAGCTCCAGAAGACCAGGCAGGCATGCGGACCGGAGAGCAGAAGCGCAGCCCCAGAGCGTCTGGCTCTGCCGAGTCACTGGAACCCAGGCAGGCAGCTAGGAGAAGGGGGTTTCTCCAAGGACAGCGGGTGGGGTGAAGAGACAGGCGGGGAAGATTAAGGGAAAGGTGGATCCCGGGTGAGACGAAGGACCTTCCGGACCCCGCGAATCATTGACAAACCGCGGGGGAAGCCGCCTTGGTTCTTGGCGGTTTAGGGACGGAAGGCACTAAAGCGCTTCGGAAGTGACCGTGAATGCGAGCGTGTAATCAAGTCACCGTGCAAATCGGACAAGCCTCGAGGCGGGCACATCCACGGCTGCGAACCCTGGCCCCAAAAGGGGTCTGGCTAGCTTCTTAGGCTGAGGTGCTTCCCAGAGCAAGCCTGTGGGAGGGGGGCTGAGAAGAAGGGGGGTGAGAACGTGAGTCTCCAGAAGAACACACTCTGAGACCACGGGCCACACAGCTTCGGGCTTCTACCTGGTCACCCCCAACCCAGAGCATCCCTCACCCACCCGGGGAGTGGGGGTGGGGATGTCGGGAGTTGAGATCTCTCACCGCCCAGGGCGCACTCGAGGGCCAGGATCATGCAGCTGAGCAAAAGCGAGCTGCACCCGGGGCGCACCCCAGCCTCACCGCGCGCCGGGAGGCCCCCCAGCCAACATGAGTTACACCGGCGATTACGTGCTTTCGGTGAGAACACCGAGTGACGATCTGTTGCTTCCCCTGAGGTGGCTACAAAGAAAGGAAGCCGAGGAGGGAGGGGAGGGGAAAAAAAGGAAAGGGGGGAAAAAGGCCCGGACTAGCTCGCAGCTTGTCAATTTCAACATCGGGTCACATGACCAGCACCTCCCTGCTAAGGATGGGGATAGATTTCCACGTCAGCTTACGTCTCCAAATTTCTACTTCACGGATCCGCTTCAAAGAGGCAGCTGCAGTGGAGAATCATGTTAAGCTCGGCTACTGCGGAGAGCCCAAGGTAGCCCAATGATGGATTTTGATGAGCGTGGTCCCTGCTCCTCTAACATGTATTTGCCAAGTTGTACTTACTACGTCTCGGGTCCAGATTTCTCCAGCCTCCCTTCTTTTCTGCCCCAGACCCCGTCTTCGCGCCCAATGACATACTCCTACTCCTCCAACCTGCCCCAGGTCCAACCCGTGCGCGAAGTGACCTTCAGAGAATACGCCATTGAGCCCGCCACTAAATGGCACCCCCGCGGCAATCTGGCCCACTGCTACTCCGCAGAGGAGCTCGTGCACAGAGACTGCCTGCAGGCGCCCAGCGCGGCCGGCGTGCCTGGCGACGTGCTGGCCAAGAGCTCGGCCAACGTCTACCACCACCCCACCCCCGCCGTCTCGTCCAATTTCTATAGCACCGTGGGCAGGAACGGCGTCCTGCCACAGGCTTTCGACCAGTTTTTTGAGACGGCCTACGGCACCCCGGAAAACCTCGCCGCTTCTGACTACCCTGGGGACAAGAGCGCCGAAAAGGGGCCCCCAGCGGCAACGGCGACCTCCGCGGCGGCGGCGGCGGCGGCCACCGGCGCGCCGGCAACTTCAAGTTCGGACAGCGGCGGCGGCTGCCGGGAGACGGCGGTGGCGGCGGAGGAGAAGGAACGGCGGCGGCGCCCCGAGAGCAGCAGCAGCCCCGAGTCGTCTTCCGGCCACACTGAGGACAAGGCCGGCGGCTCCAGTACGTATAAAGGCAGTGTGCCCCGCGCTTTATGAAAGGGGAGTTGGAAATCTAGCGCAGCACCGCTGTTAAATTTTTATATGCTGTTTTATAAGCATATAAGGTTTATGAAGGGCCTTTAGGTTTCCCCCAACAAAACTTTGTTATAAAAGGCGGGATCACGTGGCGAGTGCTGAAATTGGCCGTGAAATACCCACCGGCCAAAGCATGCCTGCAAAAAAAAAAAAAAAAAAAAAAAGAAAAAGAAAAACAACTCCCCTTTTCCCTTTTTTTCCTTTCCCAGTTCCCAAACTCGGCAGCTCGATCCCGCTCGGGGCCAGCTCCAGGCTGGAGAGCCGGAGGTGGGCGCCTGTAAATTCCCCCTGCAAGGGCTTCAGGAGCCTTTGATAGCGAGGTAATCCGGAGATTTTTATAAAAGCCATGTGTTGCGCCGGGACTCTGGTCCCGGCTGGGATTCAAAGGCATCGCTGTTTAATGATGGCGCTAGGAGAGCGTTTAACAGATAAAGTGGCCCGCTTAGCTCGAGCAATATATTAAAAGAAACAAATTAACCCAAAGTTGGCCTTTTTGTCCAAAGGAAGCCATTTTCCTCTGGAGCGGTGGCAATTACGTGCCGTCTTCTGTCCAACAGCATGTTATTCACAATCGTTATTAAATCTGTCAAAAGTGAAATTTTGGTTTTTTTGTCTCATGGGTTTTTTGTTGTTGTTGTTGTTGTTGTTGTTGTTTTAAGGGGGGGGAGCAAATTGAGCCTGCCTGAAGCTTCGGAAAGCCTCTATTGCATCCACCCTACCTAAAATAGCATCCCTGCAGCCCCCGAAAGCCCCCTAGGTGTGTGGTGGTGGTGCTTAACTGAAGACCAAGGATAGGGGGCCTTCCGCTGCCACCTCCCACCTCGAAGGAACGGGAAACTGGTGGAGGCGGCAGAAGGTTGTGGCCAGGACTCAGGCTGACAAAGACCCGGCAGCCGCCCCAGATGTTAACGATAGAGGAATCGTGGCCGCAACAGGGAAAGACTGGGGCCCCGGCGCCTTTACTACCTCGGGAACAGGCGGTCCAGGTGCTGAAGGTGAAATGTCCGCAGGCGGCTGTTTGTTTAGTCTGGCGGGGCAAGAAGCAGCCAGCAACCCCCACTCGGCTGCTTTCAAAGCGGCTTCAGCAGAGCAAACTCGCCTGTTGCTGTGAGGAGCCCTCCTTTCTGCTCAGGGGGCAGCAGGAGCACCTTCCCCGGGGGCCTATCTAGGGAGCTGGCTTTTATCTGCGGCTGAGCCTCGCACTGCAGCTAGTCCCCTGCCGGCAGTAGGAACTTGAGGCCAGGGCCTGGAGAGACCTTAAGGGGACTTAGGCTGAGACTCCAGATCCTGTGGTGAGCCCCTTTCCTCAATTTGGGGCTCTAGTGAGGGGGGATTGCAGGCACTGTGCCTGACTCACCCCCTGCCTTTCTCCCTCCATAGGTGGCCAACGAACCCGCAAAAAGCGATGCCCCTATACCAAGTACCAGATAAGAGAGCTGGAGCGAGAGTTCTTCTTCAGCGTCTACATCAACAAAGAGAAGCGCCTGCAACTGTCCCGAATGCTCAACCTCACTGACCGTCAAGTCAAAATCTGGTTTCAAAACAGAAGAATGAAGGAAAAAAAAATTAACAGAGACCGTTTACAATACTACTCAGCTAACCCACTCCTCTAAGGCTCCAGCCTTCTGGAAATGGGTGGGGGGGCTTCATACATATGAGATCATATGCAGATTTTGCCCTTGACAAGGTCAAGCCACACAGTGACTTTTGAAAAAAAGGAGGTGTACAAGAGAGGGGAAGAAGCTGCACCAAGATAGCTCAACAGGAGGGGGCCTGGGACTCTCTTGGTTAAGATCTCAATGGTTAAGTTTCCTAATAATAATTGGATTCTGGGAGTTGTGCATTCACTAGAATGAATGGTTTGGGACCCCTGGTGGTTCATTCTTGGAGCCTGTAGAGCCTGAGGATGGGTGTGGTCTCCCCTGGGGGACTAGGCCTCCTGACAGGGCCCCTGGAGACCAACCCCTTCCAGGACCCTCCACACAGAGCCTGCCCGACCCTAGGACTCCTAAGTCAAGAAGCTGTGTGCCCTCCAAACCCAGTTCAGCTTGAGGACAGGGCAAGGAAAGGGGAGGATTCCTAGATGCCCAGAATGAGGCTGCTTTCCAAAACCAATGTGAAAGTCAGTTGAACTAAGAAGTAGCTATGAGGTGGAAGAAGGCTGAAAATCCTTGAGGGAAAAGAAATCTACTGTCCAGGTGGTGCTGGTGTCTTTCTATCCCTCCTAGCTACTCACCATGCTGTTCCAAGCCTAAGCTCCTAGCAGTCACCTCCTGCAGCCCACCTGGATTTTCTTCCTGCCAAACAGGGTTCTTCTTCCCAGCCTGCTGCTCAGGCCCAAGGCCTGGTTGCAGAGTGGACTATTCCCTGAGGTGGAAGACATGAAAAAGCAGAGAGGCTGCACCCAGGCCGCTGGCCCCTGAATCTCCACAGGAAATGCCTGTGGAGTGCAGCAGTTTGGCAAAGTCTCCACCACATTTAATGAAGCTTGGACTTGCTCAGTGTGGGGCAGCAGAGCAGCTGGCCTGGCCATCAGGTCCTAGGATATGGCTATGAGGGGCTGGAGTCCCCCCATAGTCCCCGGTTTTCTTGCCACTGTCTGCTTTCATTGGCTCAGAACTGAGCTTGGAAGCTTCCGGCGGCCTTCCAAGAGCTGGAGAATGATTTGGAATTATTTTAAATGATAAATATTATATTATATTATATATATATTTCCCTGAAGGAACCAAAGCGAATTTTAAAAGATGCAATGTAGAAGGGGTAAAATGAAAATATTTAAAGGCTCTAACTGTTTACAGAGTTCCACGGTTAAACATGCTCACTGCTAAGAATATTTGAATGTACGCTTCATACAGGGATGGTGTTCAAAAGACTTGTAAATAAAGAAACCATAACCTAATTTGTTTGAATACACTTTTTTTGTCATTAGGTGATTCCCTTTGGGGTGTTAGAGGGTGGGGAAGGGTATTGAGAATGGTCTTTTTAATCTCTTGCAACATTTGGAAAGTGTTAAGGGATGTTTGGAGGCAGTTCAGCCTGCCAGGACCTGAGGACCTCATCTGAGAAAGCCTCCCTCTGAATCTTTTCTGCCTCCCTATGTTAAGAAGTGTCCGGTGGCTCTGTGTCATGGAAGGGCTGTCCTGTCCTGGATTCTTACCCACTGAATATGTCACAGCATATACAGGCAACAGGGCACCAGGAAAATAAAGACAGTGAAAACCTGAGTATTGGGTCCTGGTGTGACATTCCTCTCCCTGCTTGCTTTTTACTGCCAAATGTCTCCCCTCCCCAACACCCTTTTTACTAGTAATAGGACAAGGTTATCAAGCCCCTCAGGGAATGAGGAGGTGACTGGATCAGAATTTTGGTACAATAGAAACCAATCTTAAGAAGCCAAGGTGGTTGATAAACCATGTCCTTGTGGAAAGTGGGCTCGTAGGGGTGGGATCTCAGGCTCTAGAATGTGGTACTTCATCTTCTCAGAGTAACCTCAGCCCTAGAGAAAGCCTTGGGGCCTAAAGAGGCCATGGGCCTGACCCTAAGTTGCCCTTGCTTACTTCAGGATTGGGAGGCCTGAGTAGAACCCCTCTGGGTTGCCCTTTTGATCCCCTTCAACAAGAAGGAAATCAGTCTGGGTACCAGAGCAGAGCAAATTCTCAAGAACCTCTAAGTGTGCTTTCTCCCCAGCTCCTAGATGAGGCAGTCTTTTCTTTGGGAGAAAAGATGCCGGTTTCCTCTTTGTTTGCTGCCTTTGAACTTCTGCCTTAAATTTGGACATCACCCATAACCTTGAGGGGCAGGGACGAAAGGACAGAGCCTTTTGTTGCCCACCCCACCCTCTCTCCAGCCACCCAGACAGGGCCAAAGCAGCAAAGAGGGTCGCATTTGAAGAGAGGCCCCAGACCCTGCTCTGTTTGTTTGTTTGTTTGCCTAACTGGCGCGACAGGGGAAGCCAAGCTGAAAGGCGAGCAGAACAGACCCCTAGATGAATGTCTAGGTTGACAGACACACAGAGAAGAACAAGGGCCCTCCTTGGGGGGCTGGGAGGGGGGCTGGCAGGGAAGCCCGGATTTAGGGAAAGACTTCCTTTGGGATGGTTAAAGATTAACCAGAGTCTCTCAAGTTGCTAGAGAGAGTCTAGCCAGGAGAACAGCTCTCGGGCGGGCGGCGGGCGGGTGCGGGTTTGATTTCTGAGCCCTATAAAAGCCCATCCTCCGATGGCTGTGACAATGTGGTCGTAAACCCGTCCGGGGCTGGCCAATTTGCATATTTGGAATGCGCCGCTATAAACCCGGCTGGGGTTTTGCAGCAATTTCTTAGATGTAAAAATGAGATCTCAATAGCAGCGGGCTGGGCACATTCTCTCCTTCTGTCCTCTCTTCCTCTCTGCCGGGAGCTGGCTTCCCTCTCCTGGCTGGAGGCTGGAGACTGGAGCTCCGTCTGAGACTAGTCCCGCAGCCGCCACGAGATGGCGCGCTTCCGATCAATGTCAAAGCCGCCGGGGAGCCGGGAACCCCAGCGTGATTCTTGGCCTTTGTTTGCTTCTGATTCTAAGAGCAGCACGGTACATTATTTCATTTGTGCCGCTCCCCTTCGTATTAAAAGGTGTGTGTGGGGTCACGCATAAGAAGTAGTTGGTGTAATCTAGAGCAACGTGCCTTCCCTAGGCCTCGCCGGCGTCGCGGCGCGGAAGAAGCCACTTGGTAGTGATTTCGGAAATGTGTCAAGGTAAGAGGACACAAGTTTAGCACTTTCACTATTGTATGGGTGGGAGTGAGAAGGTGGCCGTTGTCTAAGCAGGGGCCGGGAACCTAACTGGGTTTGTGGGGTGACGCAGTAGACGTTCGTCCCACCACCCCCACTTCTCCCATCGCTCCCTAAGGTTGGAAAGCAAAAGGAGGCCTAAGTGAGAAAAGTTGTTGATTTTAGCGCCAGAATTTCACCCAAGGAGGTCTTTTGATTTGGTGGAAATACTCCAAATAGGATGAGCTGAGGGTGGGAGGCATCCAAGCTAAAGGGTTCCAGCCCCGCTGAGATAGGGAGCTATGGGGCAGGGGAGAAATTGGAGGACTGGGCAAACAGAAAGTTTCTACTCAAAACAATGGGGTGGTCTTCATCGGCAGCTCGCTGGAGCGGGCTTATTCCCTGGGGCAGACTGCCAGAGGCTGTTGGTTTCCTACTAGGTGAGGTCTGAGGTCTGCCTAGCAGACAAGGGAAAACCTTTGTTTCCAAAAAAGGCCAATTCGGTGAAGTTGCGTTTGATTCTTAAGACTGCTGGAAAAATCTTTGTATTGCTTATCTGGAATGTGCTGTTATAAACCTAGCTGGGATTTTGCAGCAATTTATTAGGAGAGAGGGAGAGAGAGAGAGAAAGGGAGAGAGGGAGAGAAGGAGAGAGGGGGAGAGAGAGAGAGAGAGAGAGAGAGAGAGAGAGAGAGAGATCTTTTGAGGATTTTACAAATATGCAAAAACGCATTGGTAAATACCTATCCATTTTCAAAGCGGACTAGAGGATAAAGTCTAAACAAGGGGTCATTCCTTCAGGACTGTCATAAATGGAATTTTAAATTATCAAAATGCTTACAATTTGGAGTCCAAATTAAAATTCCCTTTTCCTCCTGTATTTAAATTTTTATTTCAATATTTTAATAGTTTTTTGAAAGCATTATTTTCTTTTCCCAAATATATATGTGAGATTCTACAAGGAATCCTAGAAAAAGTAGATGTTGCCTCTCTACATGTATGTAAATTTTGCTTATTAGAATCACTAGTCTTTGTTGAGAATGGGATCCCCCCCCCCAAAAAAAAAAAACTATGTTAGAAAAAGGCAGCCATGAAAAAAAAAACAAAAAAACACCCAAACGGTGAGTGGCTCTCTGCTCTAGGAGCTATTCCTACAACCTCAGATGGGCCTTTCGTTTCAAGGCAAGGGGTCATTCATTGTGGGCAAAACTAAGAATATTGCAATTTAAGGAGTGTGTGAAGAGGCCTCAACACTCCCCCCACAATTCGGGGAAGAACTAGCTTGGTGGTTAGATTTAGAATAATTTTAAAGCTTGTTTAAGAATAGATTGCACCTGACCGGTTCAAAAAAGACACATTAAATATCCCTGGAACTGTTGACATTCTTAAAAAAAAAAAAAAAAGCCAACAGAAAAAGAACATCATTGTTTTGGGAAATTTTTTAGTTATGCACAAATTCGTGAATTAGAGAAAACACAAGATTTTTGTTAATGCTGAATATGAAAAAATAGCATTCTTTTTTTTTTTTTTTTTCCTTCTGCGGAGCATCAACCCAATCCCACAGCCTGCTGGATAATTCAGAAGCCAGAAAGTATTGAGAATGGCCTCCAGATATAAATTGTTTACTAGCTATCTCAAGCTAAGGACCTCATTATTTTTCCTGTAAAAGAACACAACTTGTTTTTCGTAATTTATTTCTCCTTGTTTGGAAGGGCCTACTCAAGAAGAGGAATCGGCTTCTAGTGAACTGCAAAGTAATTCTTCGCTAACAGGCTTGCATGTTCCACGGGCCTGATGTTTATCTCAGGCTCCGTGGAGGGACCGAAGGTTATCACCAGGTAGAAATGGGCAGTTTTTACTCCTGAATAAAACTTAGGCTCTGGCTGCCGCTGCAGAGGCGGCGGAACTGCAGCGGCACAAACCTGGTGGAGGCAAGCAGGCAGCCGGGGTTTTAGGTCAAAGGCATCCTGAGGAAGAGAAAGAAATTTAGGAAGGAAGGGTGAAAAGTAAGAAGGCAGACGGGCAAGAGGGAGAGACAGTGGACAGAAGCCGACCCATGCGGTAGTTGAATCGCTTTTCTTAATCTCTCCGGAATGGGAAACCTCCGGAAACCAAAGCGATCGATAAAGGAAAGGAATATTTTATTGAGGAGGCTAACACCTAGAGAGGCCCAGGAGGCTTGGGGCTTGTCAGGAATACTGGGGGCTCCAGACCAACTCAAATGGCTGAGGAGGCACAAAGTGGCATTTAACTTGAGTTTCTGCTGCATTGATTCTCTAGCTCGAACGAACCAGCCCCAGCAGGCCAGTCCGCGAAGGGAGCGAAGGGAACCAAGGGAGCGCAGCGCGGGCTCTTCTTTCCCAGCTCAACAGTCCCAGTGCGGGTGGGACCCAAGGTCCTAGGCTAGAGAGGATCTTCCATACAAGCCTACATACTTTTCCCTCCCTTTAATCTATAAAGTTCAAACTCAACATCCGATTGCAGGGGGTTGGGGGAGTCACGCTGGAAGAACTCATACCAACCACCGCAAAGGTCCATGAAGACCCAAGTGTCAATCCCAGGGGCTGTGATGCTGGTGGCAGGCCTTCCCGCTCCTTCACTCTTTAGCAGGGGTGGCCTTTTGTAGCAGATGCAGTATGCTAAGCTAACTTTTGTAACCTTTGTTGGCACTGCAGGCTCCTGGATCCCATCCAGCATAGAAACCCATTTGGCGGTCCTACAGGGCCCTGGCCAAAACTAGCCTGAGGGCTGCCTGCAGCAGGGCATCAGGGTGTCTTACCAGCCAAATTGGCAGGGTCTCTCGAGGCCCAGGAAAGTCCTAGATGCTCTGGAGAGCTACAGGAAAAGGCTTTGAGGGGTCTGTGAATTCCTTGAAAATGATGGTTGGATTGTGGGACTGCATAGATAGGCATTTTTCAGTGTAAATCAGATTTGCCTTTTATTTTTCAGGGGGGTCCCTGACACTCTAAAAGGTTAAGAAAGACAGGTTTACATCAATGTCTTTCACTTTATTTTTGTAGCTTCCACCATCTCAAACATACTCTCCAATGACAACAGCCCTTTCCAAATTTGAGCCTGGAAAGTTGCTTTTTACATTGGATCCGGACAGGCAGGACGCTGGGCCCTAATCCCCGGTATGCTGGCCTGCTGGGGCTCATTCTCCTCAAAGAGCCTTTCTCACTCTTGCCACCTATACTTGCCACATGACCTTTCCAGAGAGGCACAGGCAGTGCTGAGGAGCAAAGTATCTTTTTTAGGTAGTCCCCAGTTTTGTAGCATACCCAGGTGGCACTGCTAAACACAATTCCAGTGAGTTTTACCCTCTTATTGAGCAGAGCAGAGACCAGGCAGATCCCGAAAGCCCAACGTAGGGCCCTAGGCTGCAGCGCTGTGAGCTCTTCAGTGCTCAGATTTGCTGGCTACTTAGGAATAGGGGGATGAAAATTTGTCTTGGCCTGGGGTGCAGGAACAACTCAGAAGAGTGGAGAGTTATCCATGTGTCAGCACAGACCCGAGTCTTGATTCTGATTGTGCTAAGCAGCTGCTATAGTTTGAGGACTGAAGCTGGAAAAAAATTGGCTCCCTCAAGCTCTCCTCCTCTCTCCTTTCTCTTTGTCCGTCTCTCCTCCATTCCTCTTTATTTTTCTCTCCACTATCGCCTTGTTTTGTATTCTGATACCTAGTCTGTGTAGAGCCGGTCATCACAGGGATGGAGGTAGAAGTGGCTGGAACACTGTATGACCATAGCAGTGGCATGGCCTCTTGGGCACCAATTATAAACCAGCCACAATGGCAGCTGTTGGATTCTTAGAAACCAGAGCCTGGGCTGTACCTAGCTAGCTCTCTCCTGCACTCTCGGGATTCTCTCAGGATGCTTATCTCCTCCGGTTGAGTTCATCCTGGAAGGAAGCATAACAGACCACCCGAATGCAAGAGTCTTTCCCTGCCACTGGCAGAGAGGTCTGATTGCTCTACTTCCTGGGATCCCCAGGGTCAGTAACTCCAGCTTTAATTGAAGCTGGATGAGTAGCCAGCCTGGGTCATTCTGGAGACCTGTAGCCCACAGGTCAGGGGCAAGGCAGAGACCTCCCCAGTTCCACTGGATCCGGCCGGAAAAGGTCACATTTCCTGAGCCTGGTATGGAGGCCCACACTTGGGGGCTAGTGCCCCAGGCTGGCCATTTCCAATTGGCTAAGAAAGCACCCCTGAGTAGGATCCCAGTCAATGTTTGTTGAGCAAAAGGTCTGGCTTGGAACTCTCCTATAAAAGGGTCACAAGCCCAGCTCAGTCGCTGAGGTAATAGATTTCTTCACCCTGGGCCTTGTTAAAATGTGCACACCTTAGGAGGAAGAACTGCCCCAGCCATAGGTTTGGAGAGGATGGAGTAAGAGAGGTGGGGAGAGGCAGAAGCTTAGTGATATCAGTTTTTGTTATAGCCTCCAGGAACATAGGAATGCCATGGCCCAAAGGAGAGGGAACAGTGGCAGAGGTGTCTGCTGGGCACATTCCTCCAAGTTTCCCCTTCCAGGTCTCCCCATCCTAGAAGAACAAAAACCCTAGGGCCAAGCTTCCAATTCTCTTAAAGGACCTGAGTATGGGATTTCCTCAGGGTGTTGGTGAGGGTGTCTGGACCTGGCTCTGGCCTCCTGTCTGGTGGCCAAGTCTTCCGGCCAAGGATGCCAGTCACTTCCCATGCTCACTTACACCAGACCTCCAAGGTTCCCCAACAGGAGATGTATAAAAGGCAAGCCAGGTGAGCACTGAAGAGGAGTAAATCCTGTGGATGAATCCACAGGGTAGGACAGTGTTGGAGGCTAAAGGATCAGGGATCAGCTATTGCATTTGGGGGCGTATTTGGTGTGAGATGTCAGAAGTATGGCAATAGCTAACTTCCAGTTTACTCCAGACACTGTGAGGATCCCAGTGGCTTTGGGACCAGGTTTGCTACTTTTGGAAACCAGATTCCAGAGATGGGGCCACCTCCAGGTCCAGAGCTGAATAGGAAGAACGTGAGTCCCCGACAGGGTTCCTATATGTAGTCACAGGGCACCTGGGCCTAGTGGCCACTTCTGCAACAGGGATGGGAGCACCCAAGGCAGGCTGGGGGTGCGCACCGTAAACACCCCACTTGTTAACTGCGCAGGGCCCAAGAACACTTCCAACAGACCCCGGCTTAGGGCTCACATCAGAATAGGGGCGGGGCGATCCTAGGGCCAGGCCCCCCACCAGCCACTTTAGGGCAACCCCCACAGCTCACAGCCTTCGGGCCAAGGTGTCAGGCGTGCATCTCCTGGCCCATCAATACAGATTACATATTTATATCAATCGCGGGCTCTGAGGGCGCCCTCGGAGAGCGGCCCTGCGCCTACGAAATCAAACTGGGAGTGGTCGCGCGGAAACTCTGGCTCGGGATTGGCTGCGGACGCCCGCCGCGGTGCGGGGGGATTGCTAATCGTATTCAGCATGTTTTGCACAAGAAATGTCAGCCAGAAAGGGCTATCTGCTCCCTTCGCCAAATTATCCCACAACAATGTCATGCTCGGAGAGCCCCGCCGCGAACTCTTTTTTGGTGGACTCGCTCATCAGCTCGGGCAGAGGCGAAGCGGGAGGTGGTGGAGGTGGCGCTGGGGGCGGCGGCGGCAGTGGTTACTACGCCCACGGCGGGGTCTACCTGCCGCCTGCCACCGACCTGCCCTACGGGCTGCAGAGCTGCGGGCTCTTCCCCGCACTGGGCGGCAAGCGCAATGAGCCGGCTTCGCCAGGCGGTGGTGGCAGTAGCGGGGCCCTGGGCTATGCGCCGGCGCCCATAGACCTGTGGCTAGATGCACCCCGGTCCTGCCGGATGGAGCCGCCTGAGGGGCCGCCGTCGCAACAGCAGCAGCAGCCACCTCAGCAGCAGCCGCCGCCCCCGCCACAACCACCCCAGGCTCCACCACAGGCCACCTCGTGCTCTTTCGCCCAGAACATCAAAGAAGAGAGCTCCTACTGCCTCTACGACTCGGCGGACAAATGCCCCAAAAGCTCAGCGGCCACCACCGATCTGGCCCCCTTCCCGCGGGGCCCGCCGCCCGACGGCTGCGCCCTAGGAGCCTCCAGTGGAGTGCCAGTGCCCGGCTACTTCCGCCTCTCTCAGGCCTACGGCACGGCCAAGGGCTACGGCAGCGGCGGCAGCGGCGGTGGCGTGCAGCAGCTCGGCGCCAGTCCATTCCCGGCGCAGCCCCCGGGGCGCGGTTTCGACCCGCCACCGGCACTCGCCTCTGGCTCGGCCGATGCCGCCCGGAAGGAGCGAGCCCTCGATTCTCCGCCGCCCCCAACGCTGGTTTGCGGCGGCGGCGGTGGGGGCTCTCAGGGCGACGAGGAGGCGCACGCGTCATCCTCCGCCGCGGAGGAGCTCTCCCCGGCCCCTTCCGAGAGCAGCAAAGCCTCGCCCGAGAAGGACTCCCTGGGTAAGCAGGGCGCGCCAGAGGGCTGCAGTCAGGAGGGTAGACAGGCAGACCCAAGAAAAGGAAGGAGCAGAGAACCAGGAGTCCGCGCAGCAGCCGGCCAGCCTTGGCCCAAGCTGCAAGCAGGCTGACCTTGTGAACTCGCTTTTTAATATTTGGGCGTGGGGATGCAGTAAAAATTCATGTCCAGCTTAGAGGCCCACACCAAGACATTCTCAGTGCTGGCCCCGGCTCACCCTGACTGGAGGCGACGACACCAGCGAGCAGCCCCCCTCCTGTGCATGATCTTCCCTGTGGCCCGGAGCACCCCAACCCCTGGTCCGGGCCCAGCCTGCACGGCGCGGCCCACGCGGGGGGAGGAGGAGGGAGGGAAAGTGGCTCGCCCGCAGATAGTGCGGATGTTTGTAAGGCATCCAAAATAAGCAGCCGCCAGCGCCAATAAATAAGCCCATTAACCGGCGAAGTTCGAGTTTACGATCCCCCATGCCTTTTTCAAAGTTGAAGGAGGGGCGGGAATCCCTGTTGCCAGAGAAGAAAAGACAAATCCGGCCTGGACGCCGGGGCCCAGAGCAGAAAACTAGAGAGGGGCTATTTCATTTCCCCTGGAACTCGGAATCGCCCAGCTGCATACCCCTGGCTCTTGCAGAGATGCAAGGGAGGGCCCTTGACCCCAGAATCAGTTTTTCTTGCCTTCCCCATTGGCCCAACTATGCCCTTCTCCTCTTCATCATGAGCAATCAGGGGGGGGGGGGCTGTAGTAAAACAATCCGCTGCCGGTCCCCCATCAAAGAAAGCAGTCCTTTTCCCCAACCTGGAGGCTTCAGGAAATACTTGTCTGCCATAGAGGAGATGAAAAGAATGGCGTTAAGTTCAAGATGTGCAGCCTGCCCTCCCAGGCCTTTCATTCTACAAGTACCCTGGCAGCTTTGTGCTGAAACAGGTGTTTGGGGGAAAAATGGAAGAAAATGTAAATTTGAGGGGTGGGTGTAGATTGAAGGCCCATTCAATTTGCCATGACTTTTGGAGGAACTGCTTGTTCTCCGCAAGCCAAACAGGGGCATAACCCTTCTCTCTGTGACTTGGGGCATCCCTCTTATGGGAAAGACGTCTGGAATTCACCCCCGCGTGCAGCCCGCGTGGCCTCGACTTAACCTTCCCCTCTGTATTCTCTTAAACGCCAGGCAATTCCAAAGGCGAAAACGCAGCCAACTGGCTCACTGCAAAGAGCGGCCGGAAGAAGCGCTGCCCGTACACCAAGCACCAGACGCTGGAGCTGGAGAAAGAGTTTCTGTTCAACATGTACCTTACTCGAGAGCGGCGCCTAGAGATCAGCCGCAGCGTCCACCTCACGGACAGACAAGTGAAAATCTGGTTTCAGAACCGCAGGATGAAACTGAAGAAAATGAACCGAGAAAATCGGATCCGGGAGCTCACAGCCAACTTTAATTTTTCCTGATGAAGCTCCAGGAGATGCCGGGGTTCCCCCCCCCCCTCCCGCTGCCAGAGCGCCCGTCCCCTCCCTCTGTCTTCAGCCTCTTCCCCAGAACTCGCACCTGTGTCGGAGCCCCATTCTACCCTTCCACACTCGCCATCTCCCGGGCCGTTACATCTGTGCAGGGCTGGTTTGTTCTGACTTTTTGTTTCTTTGTTTGCTTGGTGCTGGTTTACTTGTTTTCAGGGGGAAAAAGCCATATCGCGCTAAATTCTATTGAAATAGATATTGTCCTAAGTGTCAAATCCTTACTGGGCTTGGTTTGCTGTCTAGGGGTCTCAATGCTTGAAATAACCCCTATCCTCCTTCTTCCATCCTTAGAGCTATTTTCCTGCCCACCTCAAACAACCTAGCCAGAAGACCGAGGTCCCACTGTCCTAAGGTGCCTGGCCTGAGGTCAATGGTGCAAGGAGCCGCCACTGGGTCCGCTTGCCTGGAGGGCTGGGCTGTGTTTAATCAGGGGATTCAGGCCCCTGGGTTTCTTTTTTCTTCTTCCTTTCTTCCTTGGCCAAGAGAAGGGCATACAGGCATAGACATGCAGGTTGGCAATAGAGCTTGGCTTTGGCTGATTGAAAAAGCAGAAAGAGAATGATTATTTTTTCCTTCCTCTGTAAGATATCCCAGCTTTAAAAGAAAAAAAAAAGTGACCAAGAGAAGGAAACTTCTCTTCTAGATTGTGTAAGGTCTTGCATTGCCTGACTAAAATGTTTCATTTACCTCTGAATTTCCATTTTCTTCTGGCTGTTGAGAATAATGTAGTTTTGTTTATACATGTGGAATTAGTGGATTTTTTGTCATTAAAATCGTTACCACTGGTAACACCCGAAAAGCACACCACAATTCTCCCTGTCTCGTGGAGGTTTATTATTATTATTATTATTTTACATTTTTTTTACATCTTTTTGTGTGTGCATGGCTTTCTGAAATTCACGGAAGCCTAGGAGGGCTGAGGCAAGCAGAATAAACTAGAGAAGGGAGACATTGTTTGGATTTCCTTTATACTGTGAAGTTACATGCATAAAAGGGTCAAACCTGTAGGTGCAGAAAAAAGAAAAAAAAACTATAAATACAAATCTGTATAAATGTCTATTATTATGAAAAATTGCCAATCATGTTTTAAGCAAATGCATTCTATCATTATTATAAATGTTAGTTCTAGCTCTATTTACTTCTAATCTTAAATCAGAATAAATTAATATTGTATTGCTGCTGTGCGTGGAAAAAAGACGATGTTTATGTTCTTATAGAATAAAAGCTGTGGAATGAAGCTTTTTAATTTTACCTCTTTTTTTTTTTTTTTTACTTCTTATCTTCACCTTCCACTTTATTCCATCCACCACTTTTACAACAGGAGTACTAGCCTGAGCCCCCTGCAATTACTTTAGGCATCTATTTAAATATTACCTAGACGGTCGTAATTTGTCTGGGCCCTATAGCCCTGGTGCCTTAAGGTTTGTCGGCTTTTGTTCAGTTTTATGACTTGCTAGTATATCTGGATTGTGGCTGTCTTGGACCAGTGGTTTCAGTTGAGAGGGGAGCTGCATAGGCAGAGGAAGCTAAACAGGATTTCTTTCGGGAGCCCCAGAGAGGCTCGCGGAGGCCAGTTATTTTGCGGGTGCCCAGGTTCCAGATGACCCTTTGCCTAAATCCGGGGAGCAGGCCTGGTCCGCTGCGCATCTTAGTGATGCGACCGCGGTTAGATGGACCCAGGTCTGGCCGCCCCCTCCCCCAGCACAGCCTCCCCCACCTGGATGCCCTCCGCTGGGCCACGCGTTTCCTGCTCGCCGGAGGTGGGGGGGGGCGACGTTAAGGGGGAGGGGGCGCGGGAGCGCGCGTCTCGGCGGGCGGGCGGCTAGGGGAGAGAGAGAGGGGGAGAGCGAGCGGCCGAGGGGAGCGAGAGTGGAGGCCTCCGCCAAAGAACCCGGCTCTGTGCTGTCCTCTGGCGCTTTGAGTCGCCCACGGCTGCCGCCGCTCAGCGGCGGTTCTCGAAGCTGCAAGATTTGGGAAACCAGCACGCGCTCTGCTCTTTCCCAGCTCTCTTCTCGCCTTCTTCCCTCCTTCCTTTTTCCTTTCTCCTTTGCTTTCCCTCGCTCCCTCCCGCTGTCCCTCCCTCCCCCAAGCTTACCTTTTTGGGGGACCGGTGGCTTCTCCCTCCATGACGGGTTTGTGGCAGCCCGAGGCATTCGGTGGCAGCGGTGGGCGCAGGTTGCCAAGGGGCTGGTCCAGGCATGATCTCAGGGTTCTCTCCTTGGCGGCGGCGGTGGCGGCGGCGGCGGTGGCGGCGGCGGCGGCGGGCGAGGGAGCCCCGCGCGGGCAGCACCAGAACTGGTCGGTGATTTAGGTAGTTTCCTGTTGTTGGGATCCACCTTTCTCTCGACAGCACGACACTGCCTTCATTACTTCAGTTGAAATCGTCTCCAGGTACCTGTACGCGCGGGGGCCGGGTCGGGCGGGGCATCAAGGCCCCGGTAGTGCCAGGCCTGCGGTGGCAACCTCGGCATTCTCAGCGCAGGAGCCTCTCTTCTTCCTTAGCGCTGTGGCAGCCAGCAGGCCTCACCACTCCCCTAACAACACCTGGCCTAGAGCAGGTACCATCAGGTTAGTTGCTCCTTCGCGGATGCCGGGGGCGTGGTAAGAATTCTGGGCCCCGGGCCATTCAAGGTCAGGGGCGCTAGCTTCAATCCTGAGCTGCTCCTACTACAGGCCCGCGCCTGGCCTGGGACCCCCGCCATTCCCTTGCAAGGCTTGAATACACACACACTCCAATCTGGGATGTGAGCTCCGGAAAGATCCCTTTGCCAGTGGGAGAGCCAGAGAGCCAGGCCGAGATAGGAGGGATAAGGGTGGACAAGGGCTGGTATCCTAGCCTTGTCACTTAACCCTTCCCTCTGAAAATGCTCCCTCTGCTCCCAGGAGCCACCTCTGTCTTTTTTCTTCCTTCTTCCTTTGCTCCTTCTTCTTTTATCCTTTTATTTTCTTTGCTCTTTTCCCCCTCTTCCCTTCTCTTTATTTTTTCTTTCATCTTCTGTTTCCTTATCTGCTTCTCAGTCTTGCTGCCTACTCTCCTTTTAAAATCCTGGAGAAGAAAAGGGCTGGTTTGAGAGAAAGCCAGAGGTCTTATTTTTCTCTGGGCGCTTAAGTAAAGGTCGGAGTCTGAAGAGGAAGGGTTTGCGTGGGACCGCTGTCGAGGACGTGGGTTTGGCCTGATGTGCCTCTGTGCAGACAAGGCCTCGGTTACGATCACGACCGGCTGGCGGCGGCCTTGCGTTCCTTCTCCCTGTCGCTAACTGGCTGTCTGGGAGTCCGGATTAGGGGGCACCCGCGGTGTCTTTGTGTGCCCACATCCAGCGCAAGGAGGCCTTCACCACCCTCACCCGGAACACCGGCTGAGGCCCAGCCAGAGGTAGTGGAGCCAGACCACTCGGCTCCATCAGCTCCATCGGGAAGTTCCTTGCTGGCTCTGCCGGGCCTGCAGGTCCCATCTCACTCAGGCTTTGACTGTGATGGGGGAGCCTCCTTAGGGCAGAGCTTGACTGTTTGCTTGCCAGGGGCAGGCACCAGGTTAAGAATATGTTCGATCTGGCCGCTTTGTACAACTGGGTGCTGGCGAAGAGGGCTCTTTGCAGCGCCAGTAGGTTCAAATAGGTGAAAGGAATCCTAAATTCTAGAGTCATCGAGATACAAACTTAAATCCTTGTCTTAAGCTAGAGGCTATGGATGAAAACCAGCTTTGACCATTCTCCCCACCGAAAACTGAAAATAATCCATCCCCCTTTCCTCCAAAACACTCACATAGCCTCCAGACTCAATGCTCACAGAGCTGTACTTCCCTTCCCAGCTCAGCTGAGGCCCAGGGATTGTTTTCATTGCTCCGCCGGCCGGCCAACCTGTTATCTGAAAGACCGGCACACCCGGTTCCCTTCAACTTCTCTCTGCTATTTTCCGGACCAGTGTATTGGATTTATTTCAGAGGTTTATTTCAAGGTTTTTGGAAAATTCTCAGCCAGGAAGGGACAGTTTGTAATTACACCCATTTATTATTTCTTTATGGACATGCAATCCCTTTAATAAAAGCAGAAGCAAAAGTATGAATATTCTGTTTCCAAACCTCTGGGCTCAAGAGGGCCAATATTTGGTTTTGTGAACCCCCCCCCCCCCTTTTAGGCACCAGTATCAGCTGCTTAACACTCAATGCTTGGTGATTATTTAGTAATTCGCCTATTGTGGGATAAGGCTATTTAAAGCAACAGCTTTGTATTTATTTAAAAAATACTAACAATATATCCCTGTCTTCTCTGGGTACCAATGGAAAGGACAACCAAGCATGCTCTTCCATTTACAAACAATTACAAAAAAGGAGGGAAGTTTTCCTCCAGAGTTAAAATTTTAAATGGAAAATCTGAGTCCCTGTGGACTGTGGGACATTTAGGACACCTTGGGCTGTGATAGGGGTGGGGATGACGCAGAGGAATTTACACGGAAAGGAAAATATTAGGGGGGAGGGGGTTGTAGCGGCTGGGACAGGCCATGTCGCGAGTTCATTGTGTAGGCCACCTTTCTCAGCGCGGCGCGGAGCAGAGGAAAGGGCACACGTTTGGGATCTGCGTGGCTTCCCAGCCTCCCTCCCCAGTACAGACTAACAATTGAGGGTCTCAGCCTTTAAGGATAGGGATATGTTTTCATGATGTGTTTTTTTTTTTGGGGGGGGGAGAATGAAAGCCAAAAGTTAGAAATAAATGCCTGAGGTCGCCAGCCTTGCTGCCAGCGAAGTGGACTAATGAGAAACACACTTCCAAGCATAGTGTTCACACGTGAATTTAATTACCCCATTTTAGGAGTCGCTACTTTCTGTTTGGAATTGTGACGGGTTTTCCTTTTACCTTTTCTTCCAAAAAAACAATAGAGGCTGCGGCCTTTTCATTTGCTTTCACCCCCAAAGACTCCAAGGGGTGAGAAATAATCTCCCCAATTTGATCAGGTCAAAGGATGAGATTAAAGTCAATGCCCTGTGCCCGATGCCCCGTTTTAATTTCTAGTCCTGGACTTGAGCTGCGGCCGCCTTGCTTTGGGCCTTGTAACTCTGTAAAGTTACTCGGTTCGGTCGATAACCGAGGTTGGGCACCGGGTGATGGCCAGAAAGGAGTGAAGAAAGGATCCTTGAAGGGCATTCATACTGGGTACAGGACCTTTTATTCCAGTGCGGGCTTCCCAGTCACTGGAGCCTTGGAATCTCTTAGGCGGGACTGCCTTTTAGCAAGCCGAACTCCCCTTCTATTGATACTGTCTGGCGGTTTTTAACCATCTTTCAGACCTCAGCTTAGGGCCTTGGCGAATAGAGCATAGGTCGCTAGCCGCCTCCAGCCAGATGAAGAGGTGCAGAATGCGCTGGGCGAAGGAGTGTGCAGCAGGGTCCTGGGCCAGGGGCCTAGCGCTGCACAACCAGACTCTCAAAAGCTTCACCTTGTGGCAGTTGGCCGCTCCCTCACTGCCAGCTCCTGGATGAAACAAGTACGAACTTGGGGGCTGTCCGGGTGCTAGGCTTTCTTTTACCGCAGGCTGGGGTTTGGGTGGCAGACCAGATGGTTCCCCCTTAGATAGTCAGTCCCTGCTGGGCGCGCTCTGGCAGGGGCCAGTGACTACTCTACTTGGGACCCATACTGCGTTGGATTTGACTTTTCGCGTCCGGCCAGGGGAAGACTCCCGAGGACCGCAGGGATTATTTACAGGGAGCTCGCCAACCAAACACAACAGTCTAATTTAACCTTTCCAAGTCCTCGTAAATTTTTACAGCTGGGAGCCACGGCGAGGCAAACGAATCTGTTGGTCGTTCCCGACTTCCCAACCAGTCTGTGTGGCTTCTGAAACAATAACTCCTTATGAAATATCATAAATATAGATTTAAATACAGTAGAGCGAGAATGCGATTTAGCTGCTTTTTTATGGCTTCAATTATTGTCTAATTTTATGTGAGGGGTTCCTCTGGCCGCAGTCGCATGCGGGACCCGCGCCTTCCTGATGGCGTGATTAATTGTGATATAAAATAGTCCGCTTAAGAAGTGTGTGTGTTGGGAGGGGGCAGGGGAGAGAACAGAGGCAAGGCCAGATTTGATCTTTTAATCTTCGTTGGCCACAATTAAAACAAACCCGATCGTGGAGCGGCGTGATCCCTTTGCATAAAAACATATGGCTTTTGCTATAAAAATTATGACTGCAAAACACCGAGCCATTAATAGCGTGCGGAGTGATTTACGCGTTATTGTTCTGCCGGGTGGACACGTGACGCGCGCGGCCAATGGGGGCGCGGGCGCCGGCAACTTATTAGGTGACTGTACTTCCCCCCTGGTGCCACCAAGTTGTTACATGAAATCTGCAGTTTCATAATTTCCGCGGGTCGGGCCGGGCCGACCAGGCGCGGGACATGGCAATGGCCACCACCGGGGCTCTGGGCAACTACTATGTGGACTCGTTCCTGTTGGGCACTGACGCGGCCGACGAGCTGAGTGCTGGCCGCTACGCGCCAGGGGCCCTGGGCCAGCCCCCACGGCAGGCGGCGGCACTGGCCGAGCACCCAGACTTCAGCCCGTGCAGCTTCCAGTCCAAGGCGGCGGTTTTCGGCGCCTCGTGGAACCCGGTGCACGCGGCGGGCGCCAACGCCGTGCCTGCTGCAGTGTATCACCACCACCATCACCACCACCCCTACGTGCACACCCAGGCGCCCGTGGCAGCGGCGGCGCCGGACGGCAGGTACATGCGCTCCTGGCTGGAGCCCACGCCCGGTGCGCTCTCCTTCGCGGGCTTGCCCTCCAGTCGGCCTTATGGCATTAAACCTGAACCGCTGTCGGCCAGAAGGGGTGACTGTCCCACGCTTGACACTCACACTTTGTCCCTGACTGACTATACTTGTGGTTCTCCTCCAGTTGATAGAGAAAAACAATCCAGCGAAGGCGCCTTCTCGGAAAACAATGCTGAGAATGAGAGCGGCGGAGACAAGCCCCCCATCGATCCCAGTAAGTGTCTTCTCCTCCAAATCAGCCGCCGCCTCCACGCCGGCCACCCGGATCTGCTGGCCCGTCAGCTTTCTTTGAGCCTGCCTTCGTCCTTGCTGGGAACCTCCCGAGCTGGGACCACGAACCAGAAGTTGGTGTTTGGGACACCTCAGACGGGGCCCCAAGTCCACAGAACTGTGACGAGCAGGCCTGCAGGGCTGGGGAAAGGGGAGGAGGCTGCTGCAGCGAGAGGGGGCGGGGCGGGCGCTACAAGCCGAGCCAAGACCCGCCGCCCCTCTACTAGGCTGCCCAGGCCCAGGACTGAGCTACTTTGGGCCGTTCTTCGAAAGCAGCAGCGCAGCGGAGAGAGTCTTTTGTGCAGCTAGATTGTTCGCGAGCGGCGGCAGCAGCAGCAGCCGGGCAACGTGACCCCGGGACTCAGGGGGACACGGTCGATTCCATCCACTTCTTGCCTTCAGCCGGTGGCGGCGTAAATTCTGCCTAGGATGAGGCTGCGGGAGATCGGGCCGAAAGGGTCCCCTTTCCAGATTATTCAAATAAGCCAGAGACATGATTAAAGGCGTTGGGGCGCCCTGCCGGCCAGCCTAGTTTTCACGGCCTTCCAGGAAGGTCAAATAAGAAGTGGGAAGAGTGGAGGGAAATCTGGGGAAGGAAAGACAGAGTCGGAGAGTCAGAGAGAGAGAGAGAGAGAGAGAGAGAGAGAGAGAGAGAGAGAGAGAGAGAAGCATTCTTAAAATTTGCTACACAAACACAGCGTCTCGTTTCCCTCTGCGTGGCCCAAAAGGAGATCTGTTTCTAAATTTCACTCTCTTAGAATGTGCAAAGAATGGGAAAAAGAGGTAGGGACAGAAGGATAGAGGAGAAAGGAGGGCGGCGGAGGGGAGGGGGAGCCTAGGTTTTACTGCGGGCAATTGTAAGTGACCGTCCGTGCGTCTGTCTGCCAGGGTTCCATTGTGTCCGAAGCTGGGCTGCCTTCCCTAACCAATTCAGCAGCGTCCTGCATATCGACCAGACACCCAGGAAGCTCCCTCGCACCCGGGGAGGGTGCTTCTTCTTCTAAACCCAGTGTCTCTCTCCTCCGCAGATAACCCGGCTGCCAACTGGCTTCACGCACGCTCCACGCGGAAGAAGCGCTGCCCTTATACCAAACATCAGACGCTGGAACTGGAGAAAGAGTTTCTGTTCAACATGTACCTCACCAGGGACCGCAGGTACGAGGTGGCCCGACTGCTGAACCTCACCGAAAGGCAGGTCAAGATCTGGTTCCAGAACCGCAGAATGAAAATGAAGAAAATCAACAAGGATAGAGCAAAAGACGAATGATGCCATTTGGGTTATTTAGAAAAGAGATGAGCTAGAGAAAAAGAGACAGGACTGCTTGTCCCCTTGTCCCTGTTCTCCCCCAACCCCAGCCTCCACCACCCTGCACAAAGCGGCTCTAAAACCCCAGGCCTCATCTCCCCCCTGGCAAGCCCTGCTCAGGCTGGCTCCTAGGCCTGCAGCTTTGATGGAGGAGGTATTGTAAGCTTTCCATTTTCTATAAGACAAAGGGGGGGGGGGGTGTGCATTAGCGCTGATGGCTGTGTGTGCTAGCTTGTATATATTTAAAAAATCTACCTGTTCCTGACTTAAAACAAAAGGAAAAACTACCTTTTTATAATGCACAACTGTTGACGGCGGGCTGTATAGTTTTTAGTCTGTGTAGTTAATTTAATTTGCTCTTTGTGCGGCAGATCGCTCTGCCTAGATACTTGAACACTGTGTTTTATTGTGGTAATTATGTTTTGTGACTCAAACTTCTGTGCTGGGTGATGCACCCGTTGTGATTGTGGAAGCTAGAATTCAATTTGAACTCAGGTTGTTTATGAGGGGGAAAAAACAATTGCATAGAGTATAGCTCTGTAGTGGAATACGTCTTCTGTATAACTAGGCTGTTAACCTATGATTGTAAACTAGCTGTAAGGATTTCCCAGTGAAATAAAAATTTTAAAATGGGGGGAGGTTCTTCAGGATGCATAGATTGATGGTTTCTCTACTTAAGAAATGCAGGCATTTTAGTCTCTACATATGCTTTATAGTCTTATCTTGTTCATGTACATATAATCTATATATTAAAGAAAAAGTTCATAATCAGACAAGCTTGAATATTGTTTTTGCACCAGAGGAACAGTGAGGAAATTCGGAGCTATACATATGTGCAGAAGGTTACTACCTATGGTTTATGCTTAATTTTAATTGGGGGAAATGCTTATTGTAATGGAATTAATTTTATTGATAATAAATTATACACCACAAAACCGCCATTGGGCTACTGAACATTTGTATCCTTGAATAATCTGGGTTTTCCATCGGGCTGAACATACACTGTATATTTTGCAATAGTTACCTCAAGGCCTACTGACCAAATTATTGTGTTGAGATATTTAACTTTTTGCCAAATAAAATATATTGATTCTTTTTTTTTTTTTTTTTTTTTTGCGGGTCTGCTCTTTGCACCTTCTCCGCCGTCGGGAAGCCTGGGCAGAGTCTCTGATTGGAGGCCAGACTAGGGGTGTCGGGGAGGGAGATCCCTAATTTTGCGTCTAGCCGGCGTTGGAAGCTGAGACCTGCCAGTCACGGCGGGGCCTAAGCTTTCCCAACGTAGCCAACTGCCAGGCGGCACAAGCAGCGGAGGAAGACTGGAAAAACACGAGGCCTGGGCTCACGACCTTGGGTCTATTCACTGGACCGCAGGGAACCTCGGACAAGATGGGCTGGGGCCTGGGTATCTCTGACCAGTACTGGTCAGTACCGGTGGAAAGACCACTTGTTCATCCTGGTGCCCCGACAAATTTCCCAAACTCGGGTCCCCGGCCGCCTGCGGCCTTTCCTAGCAAGGTGGGAGGAGTGAGAAGCGCAGGACCCACAGGACCCGCCTCCTGAGGAGGCTCTGAGGAGGGAATCGCAAACCTCACCCGCCATCGTGGCTGCCCGCTCACGCAGCTGGAGACTTGCACGGGATTCAAGGCCTGCGCTCTCTCCCCACTGCGTCCTGGAAGCCGGGCCCGGGAGAACCTGCATCCTGCCCCACAACCCCCTCCCGAGAGCACAAGTCCTGGCAGAGGCAGGGCCCAGGCAACCGAGGAGCCCCGAAGTGCCATAAAATAAAATGAGGGCTGTTACCGTTTATGGGGTGTAAAGGGCTGCGGAGGGAATGGCCACAACTTCGGAGGCCCGAGCGCTTTCCAGATGTGGCCGGAGGGTTCATCCTCGCTCCCCTCTTTTCTTCTCTCGCCCTGCCCCCCCCCCCCGTGACTCCTGCAAAGTTGATCGTGTTCGGAAGCGTGAAAGAGGAACCAGGCGCGAGTGGATGGAGTGTCCCCTCACCCCCACCCCCACCCCCATCCCGCCGCCAAGTTGGGACGCACTCTGTTGTTGTAGACAGAAGGAACTTCAAAGAATGGGCAGTGAGGGTGTGCCATAAAGACCGGGTCTGCGAACTGTCTGGAATTCGGTCCTTAATGAGTTTACAACTGTCCAGCCCCAATTAGGATATTCCACCAAAGCCCTTTCATTTGTTTGCTCTGTCTGCCGCCGATAAAGCGGTTGCGGAAACAGCTCTCTTTTATGGGCATTACCCGCTCCGCGGCGTAGATTCCAGGCCCCACGCGCCACCCCTCCCCCCGCCCGGGACTGGATCCTCGCCCCGCC
This sequence comes from Spermophilus citellus, assembly GCF_964194105.1. NCBI lineage: Eukaryota > Metazoa > Chordata > Mammalia > Rodentia > Sciuridae > Spermophilus > Spermophilus citellus. The sequence goes on from NC_138184.1 coordinate 144,939,826, forward strand.
CTTGGGAGTGAGGCGTTTTGTGGACCGCAGCCGCGGTTGCCGAAGTTCAGGCTGGCCAGGGCTTCGGGGGCTGCAGTGCCAAGGTAAGGCCAGGAGATGGCAGTGTGGCTCCACCAAAGAGATGCTTGAGCCGCCATCTCCGGCTGCCGCGACCCTGGGAAGCTCCTAAGATGTCGACTTGACGCGAGCCTTTCTAGAATGGGAGCCCCAGATTTAAGTGGACAACAGTCATATATTATTGGTGCTACTCATGCCAGGCTGGAAGCCTTCCTGGGAAGCATGCATGCGGTGGGTGCTTGCCTGACCCTCACCGCCCGCGCCTCCTAGGCCCCATCCCAAGGGCGCAGCGCTTTGGGGCTGCAGCTCCAGGCGCGGGTAGACTCCAGGGGTCACCGCCCTCAACCCAGCACAGGCTTCGGGGTAGCGAGACGCGCGGGGAACCTGGCTCATCGGCAGATGGACACAAGGACCAACGTCTACAGCCCTCGGACCTGATGAACCCACAGAGGGAAAGCAGAGGGCGCACACCGTGACCACGGGTTCCCTGGCGGCCTCGGAGGCAACGGAAACCTGCGCGGTGGTTCAGGGCCGGGTTCAGGACCCAGAAAGCCAGCGCCGAAGAGAACCAAGACCCCCGGACTCGGCCGGTTTGAATACGTGACAATAAAATTAGGCGGGTGAAAATTGGGCGTGAAGCCATCATTGGTGAATGCCTAGAATTAGCCGGGAGTTGCTTGGGAAGAGGAACCTTTTGGAACTGACCAGGAACTATTTGGTTGTTCTAAAATAAATGTGATGTTTAAAATAACAATTATAATATTATCCAAGCTCCAGAATTGGCGCGCGCGCACGTCGTGGAAACATCCTTTACTTTGGCTGAGGTATTTCCTTGACTTTAGGTGCAGAGATTACTCTGGCGACCCTGCTGAGCAGGCCAAAAGGAAGGGACCCCAATCCATGCTCAGTCTATCCCTATGCTAGGTGGGGAATATGCTTCGAAGCCTCTGCAAAGGCCACCCATAGCCCTTACAGGAGGATCAGCCACGGGTGTAGAATGGTTTCGGAGGGAAAACACAAAAGCAAACAGAATCCTTCGAAGCACCCCGGAGCCCTGTGAACATGCCGCGCGGTGCATTTATTTGGGATTGTAATAGTCTCTGCCAAGCCCACAAAATGTTTATGACCTGCATCTCCTCGCTGAACATGCTGTAAAACTGGGGACTAGGTTTTGGCTGACATCTCTCCTGGGGGTTTGCCTCACTCGCTTTTTCTCTTTCTCCTTTTTTCCTGTATATATATACATGTTAGTATTAGAGGTTACATCTTCATTATATTTCTGTATAAAATGCATACTATTTCACAACATCCGATTGTAAGAAGGGTTTTATAAGGTTTTTATACCCGTGGCCGTATATTGTGTATTCAAAACTGCAGATAGAAAGCTTGATTTCTGTAACTACAAATAAATGAAGTCACAAATAGGTTGCACCACTCACAAAGGAACTGATCACAAAGGAACCAGGTAAGTGCAGGCCTCCCAGAATCTCTGAGGCCAGCTCGGGCAGAGCCTCCTTGCCCTTGGCCGGCTGGCGGCTGGGAGGCTGTTTGCTCTTTCGGCTGCTTAAGAGCTGCATCCCGAAACCGCTCTTCGCCCAGACCAGATTCTGCACCAGTCGGAGCTCATTTGCCCGCATCAGGAATGGGTCTTTCCCTGTGCCCTGGCCAGGGACCTCTCACTGGATGGGGAATGGAGGCGAGAGGCGTGGGTAGAAACATTTAGAGAAGGAAATCGCTTCCTGACTCTCAGGGCTTTTCCCTTGGGAGAGCTGGGTTTATATATTTAACTGGATTTAAATATCCAGGACTATTGTTAACAAGAAATGGGAAACACTCCGACAGTAGGGGAAAAGCTAGCTTCAAGAGTACAGTGGGAAATTATCTAAAGATAATCAATTTGGCTGATTAGAAACCAGCCTACAAGGGCCTGTTCCAGGCCCGGCATCAACAAGGATTTCCATGATTATAATTACACATAACCCAGTGTATTTGCATCTTTTTAGTCAAATAAGTAGGTAACCAATGGCTCAAGAATTAATGATTAAATAGGTTTTATTGAAAACCTCTTTTTGTTAGGCCGTTTTCGTTTTAAAATCCTTCCACAGGAGGCAGGACAGAGAGAAGCACAGAAAGGAAAGAGAGGTTGAGGTGCCTTCGAGAGTGGCCCAGTTAACTTGACTTGGGCCCAGAAGAACCTAAGCCTTGTAGGCAGCATCTGGATCCTCCTTGGCCTAAGGAGAGAAGCAGAGCTCCTGCCCGGATTGCTGGGTTGCAGCCGGGGCCAACCTGGGGCAGAGATAGGCGTGTGGAGTTTGCATACAGCTCTTTCTTGAGGTGGGTGAGTTTCTTCCTGCACTCCCTGAAATCATTCCCCACCGGGCCTGTTGGATCCCCCTACCTAGAGCAGGTTCTATTTTTAAAGGAGGTATCTTTCAGCCATCCCAGCCGCCTGAGTCTAGACAGACTGTTGCGGCAGAGCCAGGTCTTTTTCTTTGCGTCTTTTTATGTCACCCGAGGAACAATTTATTGGTCTAAAGCCGTCTAATTCTGCTTCTTTGATCTCTTCTGGTTGCTTCGTCTTCCTTTAGCTAACTTAGGTTTTTATCTCTCTCTCAAAAGGCATTGTTATTTGGAATTTTTTTCTTCCTGTTTTATGCCCTTCATGTCCCATCTGAAATTCTGAGACTGTATCATCCTGACCCACCATAAAGGGCATCCCCGGATATTGTTCCTGTAGGTTCTCTGTACCCCCAGGCAGCCGGGGAGCCCACCTGCCCCCACCTCCCCCGCCCAAGTATGAGCCCTTTACTGGGCAGAAGCTGGGGATCCTTGCTGATTTGAACTATCTTACTGCCTTTTGTGCCCCAGGACCCCCTGAGAGGGTGCTGTGAATAAGGGGGCATCCTGGACCCTCTAAAACTGATGAAGAGTGCTTTGTACACAAGGAACCAAACTCTATAATTTAGAGGAGAATTTCCGGAGCAATTCCATTGTGAGGTCGGGTTTATGGTGTGCAATAGAGCTGGGCAGTAAAAGGTGGCCAGGCTTCCAGTGCGGCCTGGGCAGTTTATGAGGCGTTTAGAGGAAGGGTTAGCCCAATCATCCTCTGCAGAACAGTGGGCAGCAGGGCTTCAGCTGATCCAACACCACAGCAGGGCAGGGAAGGTAGGAACCGTGGGTTGAGGGTCTAAATCAGAAGAAGTAAGACTACTATGCACTCAACTTTCTGTGAGCTGGGTACTTAGAAATGTAAAGCCACTGTAGCTGGGTGGTGTGGGGGGGAAGGCTCCCATATTTGTTTTTGTTATCTCCTAAAGAAATGGGGTCCACAATGGGCTGCAGTCCCCAGATGCCTGGATCCCCTCTCCTGTCCAATTCAGATCTAAAGCATTTATTGCTTCCAGGCATCCAGAACCACAAGGTGGAGGTCCAAGGTTGGCTAGGGGGAAGACTGCCTGGAAAGGTCTGTGGTGGGGGTCAAGGTTCCTCCAAGCTGAAGGGAATAGAACCAGTTCTCCAGTGAGCCAGGGGGGAACCAGGGGTTGTGGGAAGGACAAAGGAGTGTTAAGCCATTTATTGGTTTGCCGGAGGCTAGCCAGGTGCTCAGGAGTGAAAGCACAGAGCCTGCAGGGCCCTGGTGTCCAGGAGGAGGGAGAAGAACCTCATGCTAATAAATCTGTTGGCAAATGAGGCTCATTAATAGATAAATATTTCACTGCTTCCTTTAGTGCGGATAAACTGTGCGCTGCCGATTAAGGAAAGGAAGCCGGGAGAGGTTGAGTTTATTCGAACCACATGGTTCCAGTTTGCGGTGGCATTCTCTCTGCAGCTGTAAGCGACGCTGCGCCTGCCGGGTGTGGATCAGAGTTTAAATCTGGCCTGTTGCCCATCGAACATGATAAAGACCTAGGAAGAATAGAACTGCCCATAGTGGAGCCCTGCCTGGGAGGCCATAGGGTGGGCGGTGCGCAGGGTGCGGAGAACCTCCAGGGACTGGGTCAACACACAGAAGATGGACAGGGAAGATCCACACGGTTGGTCTGGGGTTCGCTCCTAAGTATGAGGAACTGTGCTGCGCGGACACTGCCCAGAGTCCGCAGGCTCAGGCGCCTGAGTTGGCGGCCAGCCGGGTGCTCCCGCGGAGCCTCGGGGTCCTGTTCCACAGGGTGCTCTAGGCTCGCCTGGCACTGGCGGATTCGTCGGTCGAATATTTGAGCCTCTTCCCCTTCCATTCTAGGCGGCCGCGGGTCCCGCGGAGCGAGACCACCTGTGAGGGCTGCTGAGATTGGCGGAGGCGGTCATGTGGGCGGTCACGTGCTGCCGCGAGCTCCGTCCAAAAGAAAATGGGGTTTGGTGTAAATCTGGGGGTGTAATGTTATCATATATCACGCTACCTCGTAAAACCGACACTGAAAGCTGCCGGACAACAAATCACAGGTCAAAATTATGAGTTCTTCGTATTATGTGAACGCGCTTTTTAGCAAATATACGGCGGGGGCTTCTCTGTTCCAAAATGCCGAACCTACTTCTTGCTCCTTTGCGCCCAACTCTCAGAGAAGCGGCTACGGGGCGGGCGCCGGCGCCTTCGCCTCCACGGTACCGGGCTTATACAATGTCAACAGCCCCCTCTATCAGAGCCCCTTCGCATCGGGCTACGGCCTGGGCGCCGACGCCTACGGCAACCTGCCCTGCGCCTCCTACGACCAAAACATCCCCGGGCTCTGCAGTGACCTCGCCAAAGGCGCCTGCGACAAGGCAGACGAGGGCGCGCTGCACGGCCCAGCCGAGGCCAATTTCCGCATCTACCCCTGGATGAGATCTTCAGGTAGGCGCAGCCACCAGGCGGGGCGGGCGGAAAAGTAGCCGGGAGCTCGGCGCTCGGTAGCGCGGGGCCAGAGAGAGCGGAGCCAGGAGGCTGTGTGCCGGCGGCCCGTGACTCCCGGCGGCGCTGCCTTTCTGGTTTTAATTAGAGCTGAGGCGCCATTGCGTGGAGAGCCCGTAGTATTGTATGTAAATGAGGCTCATAAAACTTTTTATGGCCCAATTAATGGATTCAATCCTCATAAATTTATTTAACTCCCTTTGCCTTGAAATTTTAACATTAAGTTTGTTCGCTATTTTCCCCCCTCTCTCTCTCTTTCTCTCTCTCTCTCCTCTCTCTTCCTCCCTCCCTTTCTTCTTTTTCTCTCCCTCCTATTCCTTTCTGCCTGGCTTTTCTTTCTCAGAGGCCGAAAGAGCTAAGTCCTCTGGGGGCCTCTCACCCACCCCTGTGCCAGGGGCCATTTCAAGACGTGGGCCAGGAGGGAACTGGGACACAGGGTCAGAGTGCCCTAGGAAGGTCTGGAGACAGGGGTGAGGGTTGCTCAGGAGGGTCGCCCACTTGCATAGCAAGGCTGGGGAGCGGAGGGGCTTGCCTTTGAATGGCAAAAGTGCAGCGGCTCCTACTTGCCCACACTCTATATTTACAATTTCCCTTTGTCAGGGGGAACCAGGACATTGTGGAAGCGTAGCCGCCTGGAAAGGTCGGTTGTAAAGTTGGGATTCTGTGCCTTTGCTCCTTACAGAACTGCCTACACGTCTGGCACCATAGTTGGTGCCTTCTGCTAACATTCCCTCTCCTCCCCTTGTTCCGTTCTCGGTTGCGGGGCAGAGCTGGTTTTACGGTCTGGGCAAGGAAGAAGGTGCAGGCTCTGGGATAGTAGCCTGGCTAAAGCACTGTTCTGTCCATGTTCCTGTCTGCTTGTCTGTCCATGTGTCTGCATTTCTACTCTTAGGACCTGACAGGAAGCGAGGTCGCCAAACCTATACGCGCTACCAGACGCTGGAGCTGGAGAAGGAGTTCCACTTCAATCGCTACCTGACGAGGCGGCGCCGCATCGAGATCGCCCACGCGCTCTGCCTCACTGAGCGCCAGATCAAGATCTGGTTCCAGAACCGCCGCATGAAGTGGAAGAAAGAACATAAGGACGAGGGTCCATCCGCCACTGCAGTCCCTGAGGGTGCAGTGCCCTCCGCTGCTGCTGCAGCCGCCGCTGCCGCGGACAAGGCCGATGAGGAGGAGGAAGATGAAGAGGAGGACGAAGAGGAGGAGGAATGAAGGGCCACACTGGGGCTCTGGCTGCACTGGACAGTCAGAAAAGCGTCTTTGAGAAACTCACTGGTTTTATTTACAAAAATGGGGAAAATAAGAAGAAAATGTAAAAAATAATAATAAAAATAAAAACACCCTGACTCCAACCCGCACCCCACCCACCCCATCACCCACCCTAGTTCCCAACTTTTCTGGACTGAGTGGCCTCCGAGACTAGGTCGCCTTGGGATCTCCTCTGCCTATGAGTATCCCAGTAGATACCCCAAACCCTAGGCCAGCGCTTGGCTCTGGCATGGCCAAAATACTACCTAGCACAGGCCTCCTTGAGAGGCAACCCCCAAACTACCTATGGGCCCAGCCCCAGTGGGCCTCCACTCCCAGGAAGCCCCCTTCAACACTGGCAGACACCCAGCACCACCTCCTATATCCTTAAGAATGGTGATTCTCTCAGTACTACCTACTAGCCCCAAACTACCTATTTTGTGCTGGCTGGCTTGCCTGCTACTTGGTGCCGGCCTCTCCCAGGCCAGGCCCCTGCTTCTCCCAGTGGACTGCCTTTGAGGCCTCACTGAGAAGGCATGGGGTTCCAGGGACCAGGGCATTGGCTTCTATTTAAATTGAAAAATAATATATTTCTTCCAAAGCATACTATGTGCTGCAACCTAGAATCCCTCTTTCTCTGGCTTGGGCACCTCAAGTTCAGGCCCATCACCGCCCCCACTTCTGGAGGGAAGCATTCCTGAGATGGCTGCAGACCTCTGGGTTAGCTTCTGCTTCATAGAATTGCAGAGATGCTCCCAGCCTCCCTGTCCTCTTCCCTAGCCCCTGTGTCCTACTGTTCAGCCATGTCAAATATGTACACCCTGATTTTTCCTACAATAACAAATACTGTATATTTGAGGGGTTTTTTTTTCCTTTTGTCATTTCTGTAGTCTTGGAGCTCATTTACAAAGGAATATCTTGACTTGGAAAGAATGTGTTAATGGGGTGACTTTGTAGCATGGTGTGTTGTCTTGAGCTAACTCTGTAGTGGCTGGGAGGCCCGATGCCCTCCCTGATGCCTTTCATCTCCTGTGTTGTCTTGTGTCCCTCTTAGCTCCAGCCTGGGGTTCAGGGAAAATATGCTTCCCAGCCCAGCTAATTGTGTTTTATGTAACAAAATAAAGATGCTTGGTGACAAAGAAACATGGACTACTTTATCCAAAAGGTTGGGGAGAAGAAGAGGTGGCTATAGCTGAAGGGCAAGCCCTGGGTATGCCTGTTTGCCCAGGATGGCAGTAGGGAAGCAAAAATAGACTATCCTTGTATCCAAATGTTGGGTGTACATGTATTAGTGTATAAGTGTGTCATGTGTCTTTTTATGCTTTATGTGTAGATTTGTGTGATATGCATGTGCCTATTTTTGCATGTTTGTTTTTCTATACATGCTGTGTATATTCTCATATAATTTCATAATTGTGTATATTTCTGCATCCACAATTGTGTGTATATCTGTGCCCATAATTGTGTGATTATTTCTGTGTCTGTAATTGGGTGCATGTGTTTTTGTGTGTCCATAATTGCACATTTTCGGTGTCCATAATTGTATCTCTTTGTAGATTTTTGTCTGGTGTCTGTATATACAGAAGATCCCTTGAAAACGGAATCTATGACAGATTCATTATGTTCTACCAACCTCCCAAAAAACTCCACAAATTCCATAAGAGAATTCGAAATCTACCGTCTCCTCTAAGGATGTGGAGCGGACTCAGAAAGGGACATCATCTACCCTACAACTGATCCCCAGATTCCTCACACCCTCTGACCCAGCCCCAGGATAGGAAATGGGATTCAGGGACTCTGCCGCTGCACCCCCACTCTGTCTTTAGAAGAGGCTGAGGGTGCCCTAAGGTTCAACACGCTAGCGGAGGGGTTCGGAGAGAAGCAGGAACCGCAAAATTGGCTACGCAGCCTCGGCAGGGGCATCTCGGTGTTGGGGAAGGGGAGAAAAGCATCCTGAACTCTGCCAGCGAAGACCTCCATTCTATCTCCTGCCCGGTGGGGCCAGCTTCTTAGAGCTCTTTTAATAAAACCCGACCCAAAATGGTCTGTAAAACCTGCGGCCCCAGGTAGGGGCCGCCTCGGTGGTAAGATGGCGCCGGTGTAAGAGCTGCCTCCTCTTAGTGATGGGGAAAGGGTCATAAATCCGTTGTTGTTTATGAAAATTTACAACTTTGCAATACAACTTTATGAGTTGTTCGGCCCTTCCATTGGCCGCTGTCGGTCATGTGGATAGGAACCGTGAACATGAACTTTTTTATAATTTCCCTTGCGAGAATAGAGCCGCATTCTTTTGCTCCGCTCCATCCTGCCTGCTTCGGAGCTCGGCCTTCCAGTCCCCGCTGGTCCGCGCTTTGTCCCGCGATGGCGAGCAAAGGGAAGCCCCAGCCAGGCCTGGCCGGCTGCTCGCGCTGGAGGTGGGGCGCGCCCAGGTCCTGGCGCCGCAGCGGCCGCTTTGCAACTCGCAACCTGGCTAATTTCCTGCGTCCTCTGGCACCAGGAAGGAGGACAATTCGTCTCCCGGGCTGCCCAAGCGACAGCTGTCAGAGGGGCAGGAGCTTCTGGCAACCGCCATCTGAAGGTGAGACATGTGGGAAGGAGACAGGAGCAAAGGTGGTGAGGTGCTGCGCAGGGTGAGAGAGGGAGACCAGCACGGCTTTGAAGGGGAGCAATGCAATACCCACCCTTACCCCATACTCCCCTGTTCACACTCGCCTGCATTACCCACTATTGCCCATTGTGACACACACATACACACACACACACACCACCACCACCACCACCACCACCACCACCACCAGCACCACTCCCTCTTTCTCCCTTCCCTGGCTCATCATGTCAGTAAATGCCATCTTCCCATCGTGGCACCTTCCCATCGACCCCATGTTCCTGGCAGCAGTATTTGAGTCTTCTCTCGCCCTTTCTCCACTGACCCCACACTCTGTGTTTCCTGCCAGCCTCTCGGTTTGGATATTTTTGTTGGTTTTTTTCATTCATGGCCCAATTAGTTCGATGGAATTCTCCAACAACAGGAGATAGTTCCCAACCCGGGAAGGTGGGAAGAGGTGAGGACAAAGTGAGTTAACCCAGAGGCATCAAAACAATACTCTCTATTCCATATAAATTGGTTTCAGAGAGAAAGGAACTTACTAGTTCAGCCAGAGTTCTCCGCAGATTGCCTGCATCCTTTCCCCGGTTTTCCGATGAGAGGTGTCTGAAGCTCTGAGAGCGGGAATAGGTGGATGGGTGGAATTCTGTATTGAAGGAGAGGATGGGGTTAATTGTCTAGTTGTTGCTTGGTGGGACATTTCGGCGCAAAAAAAAAAAAAAGAAAAAAAAAAAACATTGTGGTGTTAGTGTGGGTGGCAAGGGCCCGCCGCTAAGGTTGAAGGACGGATGCAAACCGAGTCTTGGCAATAACGGGAACCCCCCAACCCACCTCGGCACAAGGGTCTGGCGTCCACTAGCCCCACCTCCCACAAGCAGGGAGAGTACTGCGGACCTAGTCGGGTGGAGGTACTGAGGGTCTGCCAGCGGTGGCTTTGCCTAGCGCGATGATACGAACTGCGGCTCAGTTGGTGCGCTTCAGCCCAGATTTGCCCCGGGAAGCTCCCGGGACAGCGACAAGAATCAATCCCGAGATTCTAGGCTTTAATTCTTTTTATTTGTTTTTTTTTTTTCTTTGCTGTTGTCGTTTCTCCGTTTTGAGAAGAAACCTTGGTATGCACTGGATAATTTAAAAAGGAGTGTAGATGTTTGGGACGTTCGCCCGCTCGGTGGGTGCGCTTGGGGCAGATAAAGCGGCGAATTTGCATGGTGGGGCGTCCGGCTGCCTGACTGCGGCTGTCGCGGGCAGATTATTTATTGCGACCGAGTCGGGGGCTCGCTGCTGCCACGCTGTGGCCGTCGCCGGGACCGGCGCCAGCCGCAGCCCGCCTCTTACAGCCTGTCGCGACTGCTCTACCGGCCCCTCAGAGATTCCCCAGAAGGCAGTGGAGAGGGGGAAGAAGGGGGTCTGGGGGCTGTCTCCCAGGGTCTATTTGGCTGGGAAATCTTCCTGCCTCCGCCACCCCTGACAGCCGGACGCCGGAAAAGACTCAGGTCCTCCCTTCACCCTCACCCCAGCACCATGGAGACTGGTCGCACAGGCCGCCTGGCATATCATGGCTGCTTCTGTCCAAACTGCGCGTCCCAAGGCGCCCTGAGGGCGCACGCCGATTGGGGGAACACGCTGGCTTTGGGATTCTGACATTGGGAAGACCACTTGTAGTCCTGAGGCCTGCTGGCCTGGCTGGCCCTGAGGAGAATTGGCTATGGCAAGGAAGGCGGGCTGTGTCTCCAGGAGAGGGCCTGTGAGGGACAGAGGCCGCACCTGTGTGTTTGGGGTTCTGATCCTGGCTAGTGATTTGGCTGAACGGAGGAGGGCCTTCGAGGTCCCCACATTCATACCAGCAGGCCAACCTCCAGGTTGGCGGAAATGGAGGAAGTGGACGGGTAGCCCAGGGCAAGGGTGGACTGTGTGACCCTATTCGCCATCCTGCCCCCGTTGGAGGAAACTGAAAGGTAAGTCTGCTTTCTGTGTAGCAATGAGAGAGAAGAGAAATTCCTGGGACGGACATTCTCACCTTCCCAGGAGAGGCTTTATGGAGGGTCTACGGAGACTGTGAGGTTCCTATTCTTGCTTGAATGGGTCTGTCCAGTGTGCTTGCCTGCCTCCCCCCGCCCCATATATATATTCACACGTGTGTGTCTGGTCAGAGAAATAAATTCGTTGACTGCCAACATAATATGCACCAGCCTTGGGTAACATGTAGATTTTAATTTAATATATTGTCCCTTCTTAGTGCTTACAGAAGCTAGAAATATAACGTTTTCTGACTCTTAGCTGAGAAATCAAATTCTCTTGTAGGCTGTGACAATTATTAGATCAAGAATCTGGGTCAAAGCATAACAATAATAGTAGTAAAAAACTACAAGCTCCAACATTGTGTGGGACATGGAGAAACAAAAGAGAATTGTAAATGTAAATATTTATCAATATTTGTAAAACGATTTTTTTCATTTTAAATAATAGCTTGCTTGAAATCACTGCCATCTAATGATTTTAAGAAACAATTACAGAAATACAATATTCTTCAAACTTGACTTTTTGAGAAAATAATTTCCTTTTTACGTTTTGATTCCTGAGTTTTCATTTTCACCTATTAGATCATTCCCCTGAAGAAATGTGTAGGAAATGACAAATTTTGTCTAAGAATGAGCCTTCTTTCTATGTAAAGGAAAAACTTTCCCCAGTGAGTTTGATCAAGACACTGGCACAAGGCTTCCTGGCAACCTTGGGCTTTGTGTAAGCTGACCTTAGGCCAGTCCTTTTCTGATTTTTTTTCTCCCTTTGGGCAAAGGGAAGTCAAGGAAAAAATCGAAAAGTAAGGAAGGGATTAAGAAAGTCGTTCACAGATTCCTATGGGAGCATTGCCACTTGCCACTCCCCCCCCCTCAGTCCTGAACCCCATTAGCCTGTGTTGGCCAGAGTTTTATAGATCTGACAAACAGCCTTCTGAAATCAAACCAAATCACGTCAATACTCTTTCTTCAACCTCCACAGAATTGAGGATTTTTAAAGCTAATTCAAGGGATTTTACAAGCCTAACAAACACAGTCTTAAAAATGCCATTGGACCGATATCACATTTTGCAAAATGAGATTGATCCCTGTGCTGTGAAAGGCAACTATCTTGAATGTACACCTCTCAAGCAAAAGAGAGTAGCCCAGAACTGGTTTTTCATGTCCTATCTGGGGACTGCCAGACTTGGGACAGTGGTAAAAGCAATTCAGGATTTCTGGAGCCGTTGAGACAACTATTCTGGGTTTTGGAGCTACTGCTTGTGGCAGCTCCCTGAGTAGTCTCAGGAAGGACATGAAAGAGGGTACAACCCACACAGTGTGAGCTACTGGGGCTCCTGAAACCAAGCCCATTAATTATCCCCTGTCCTTAGGCCACACCGGGCTGTTCTCTCTGCCCTGCTTGGCCAAGGGCCCTGCATCCCCTGTGCCTCTGGAATGAAGAGGGAGCAGGTCTGCATCTGGATTTGTATCTGTCTCAGCTCTGAGCCGTACAAAGGTGGAGAGTCCCCCATGCTGGGTGAGGGGAGCAGGTCCCACCTCTGGATTCAGATCTCAGTCTCACAGCTGTTCCTCTATGGTCTTTTCTTGTTGAGACAGTGGCTTCTGGTCTCTCCATTGCCGGGGTTCAAAGACAGGATGGGAATGCGCAGTTGCTGGTGGTGCTTGCTTTGAGACCAAGAAGGCAAGGGCCATTGCAGAAGAGCCCATCAGTGCTCAAGACGTGTTGTATGTGGGAGGAAGAGGCAGCAGGAAGAGCTTAAATTTGGCCTTGTGCTGGGTAGTTGTGAAGTGAGCTTTCAGCCTTTGGCTGCAAGGCCCAGACCTCTGGTAAGAGTGAGAAGGAGAGAATAAGGGGCTGTATCGATTTCTGAGGTACAGGAGTGAAGAGCAGACAGTGAAGGCCTGGCTTCTAAGAGTCCCTTGTCTAGCTCAAGAACTCACATCCACAGTAGGGGAGCGCAGTGGGAGGGGCAACTCTGGGCCGTGCCTGGAGTGCAGGCCAGCAGGGAGCAAAGCCGTCCGTGTGGGTTGTCAGGTTTCCTGTTTGGAGGAAAACCCCAGCAAAATCCAACCAGGCAAAATGAGGAGGAGGAAAGAGCGAGCCTGGCTGGGCCTTCCCGCGGCCTGGACGCTAGTTCCCCCTACCCGGGTCTGATCTGTACATCCCTGCCCGGGCCGTGCCCGCCGCTGACGTTCGGGAAAAGGAGCTGGGCCGGCTGGCTGTGCGCGCCCATTAATCTGCCGGGCGGGCGGGCTGGGGGCTGTTTGTAACTTTGCTGCCTCGGTCGCCGCGGTCCCCGGGGAGCGGGCTCCGGCGCTCGCTCCCATTGGCCGCCGCCGCGTCAGCTGGTGCGATTTGCTGCTGTCGCTTTTGGCGTTCGGCCATCCAGAAACAAACCAGTTCGATGACTACTAATAGTTATAGCCAGATGTACTAATACACAACAAATCACAGTCCTGCAGAGGGGCGCGCAAATGAGTTCCTATTTTGTGAATCCCACTTTCCCCGGGAGCTTGCCCAGCGGCCAGGACTCCTTCTTGGGCCAGCTGCCCCTCTACCCAGCCGGCTATGACGCGCTGAGGCCCTTCCCGGCCTCGTATGGGGCGTCGAGTCTCCCGGACAAGACATACACCTCACCTTGTTTCTACCAACAGTCCAACTCGGTCCTGGCCTGCAACCGGGCATCCTACGAGTACGGGGCCTCGTGTTTCTATTCTGATAAAGACCTCAGTGGCGCCTCGCCCTCGGGCAGTGGCAAGCAGAGGGGCCCCGGGGACTACCTGCACTTTTCTCCCGAGCAGCAGTACAAACCCGACAGCAGCAGCGTGCAGGGCAAAGCCCTCCATGACGAAGGCACCGACCGGAAGTACACGAGTCCTGTTTACCCTTGGATGCAGCGGATGAACTCCTGCGCTGGTAAGGCTTTTCCCTGCACCCCCCCCCCCAAGACAGTGGAGGGAGAGGGGAAAGGAGACAGGGAAAGGAAGAAGAAAGGAGAAAGTGCCAGAGAAAGTAGGAAGAGGAATTAGAGAGAGTGGAGGAAAGAACGAACAAAGTTTCTTTGGCTTTTTAAAAATCGATTTTTAAAAAGAAGAAAACCATTCCCAATGGAGCCATCAGGCTGATGCAAAGGAAAGCAAAGGCAGGGTCCTTGTAAGGTGATACTTTAGGGGAGGGTGGGGGGAATCACTACCAGGCTGTGTGAAAACCTTGACAGGGGCAAACTTGAGGGAAGGTGGCAACCAGAAAAGGAAGCTGGTTGGGAGAGCCTGCCCCTGCTACACCTTGGTAGCATCCTAGTCGGGTTCCCAAGAAGACTGGGTCTCCTTGGGACATCACTGATAACTTCTTTCACCTCTCAATTCCCTCTCCTTTCTGCCCTTCAGAAACCCAGACAGAGAGGGCCCCCCATTTGACCTCTTCCAGTGTCTCCTCAAAGCCTTTAAGGGCCACATTCCCAGCCTCAGGGTCTCTCTCTCCCTAGCTCTCTCTCTCCCCCTCCCTCCCCTCCTCCCCCTTCCACTCAACTGCTCACTCTCAGCCAACTTCTGCCTCCTTCTGAGCCTTACACTGGCTTGGGGGGATCCTCCCACCCTTGGGAACCTTTGGCAGCAGAACAGACAGCCCAACACATCCCTATTGCTAGAAACTCCAGCTCACCTATAGTGCCATCTTTTTGGCCCTGGTTTTCAAAGACTCCACCGGGAGTTTCTCCCCCCTTGGAGGAAGACAGAACCTAATGTGGATTTTAAAACTTAGAGTTTTGCTGTAAAAGTCACTTTTCCCCAAGTGGATCTCTGTATTTTTCAGATGGGTCATATAATTTGGGAGAATTTGCAGAAATTTATCAGGGCTGACCATATTTAACTTTCAAAAAAAAAAATGTGTTGAGTCTTGACATTGGTGGCCTCAGTAGCGTCCTCTCAGAGACCAATGTGTGAATTCAGTGTCTATACTGCTCACAGGGTTCCACTCCCACTCACCCCAAGCACACATACTACTCCTCACATATGTGAAAATGACTCTGGTGTTCCAAATTAAGAATGTTATTCTATTATTTCCCTTGTAATTGTTTTGTTACAAGCCAAAAATTTCAAAAACTGTAACTTCCCACTCCAAGTCGTTTAAGGTGAAAAACACCTCGCTTGCTATGAAATATCTTCTCCATTCAGCCCGCTTTCATCCCCAGATGTAGTGGGAGAGGCTAGAGTGGAGGCGGGGTGGTTTCCAGCCCAGAGGCCCCTGGCGGGAGGCAGGGAACTGACTGGTTTGGCCATCGGGACCTCGCTTACCGGCACCCGGCCATTTCTGCCTGCAGGTGCGGTTTACGGGAGCCACGGGCGCCGAGGCCGCCAGACCTACACGCGCTACCAGACGCTGGAGCTGGAGAAGGAGTTCCACTTCAACCGCTACCTGACGCGGCGCCGCCGCATTGAGATCGCCAACGCGCTCTGCCTCACTGAGCGCCAGATCAAGATCTGGTTCCAGAACCGCCGTATGAAGTGGAAAAAGGAAAATAAACTCATCAATTCCACACAGCCCAGCGGGGAGGACTCTGAGGCAAAGGCGGGCGAGTAGACGCCTGGGCAGAGACCAGGCCAGCGCTAGAACCTCCTTCAGCTTTGCCCCTTTGCCCTTGCCTGCTCCCTAAACTTTTCTCCCCGCCTGCTCCCATCCAGGGGCTTCCACAGCTTTGGGGGGGGGGGGTGCCAGGAGCTTTGCAAGCCCTGAGCGTTTATTTATTACAAAAACCAAGAAACCCACACACGGCAAATCCCAGCGGTCGAGCGGGGCGCACTGTACACACACAGGCCTGTTCCCCAAGGCTACCCAAGACGGCTCCGGGGTCCCAGGGTGCACTCAGAATTCGTCTAGGCCCCTGTTAGCATCTCTGTGCTCTCTGAGCTCAGAATGCGGGGTGGCCGGAAAGAAAGGGTCCCAGGCTATGCCCTGTTTGGTGTTTGGGCGTCTTTGCCGGCGGCCCCTCACCATTAAGTCCTGACGGGTATCACCAAGTCATCTCTGGCCACTAGAAAGACAGGGCCTAAAGGCTGGGGCCCCAGCTTTTTGGCGGCTTATGAGGCTGCCCCCAAACAGGAAGAAGCTCCAGGAACAAAAGGGCCACTACAGAGTCCAGTCTCTCAGGCCGGCGCACAACCGTCAGTGGAAAAGCAGCAGCCTCAGTCGTGAACAGCCAACCTGGGAGCCGGTGGAACATTACAGCCCTGGAAGCAACTGGGCTCCCACAGGCTCCCACTCCAGATTCCAGATTCTTGCCTCCGACAGCGCTGGCGCCGCCACCAAGCGGCTTTCAGAACACAACAAGGGGGCCCAGGGCCATGGGAGCAAGAAGAGTCCTGGCTTCCAAATGTGCCAGGGGCGCCTCGGATGCTGGGCCTCCAGTGGGGAGACTCCCCTCGCCTCTTAGTTGTATTTGTGATTTACTTTCGTCTTTCAAAGCCCAGAAAAATAACTGCGGAGATACTAGGCACCGCTGCGAAATGATTCCATTAACTTCCTCATTTCATTCCTGGAGGTCTAAGCAAGACCCCAATAACTCGACCCGCGGATTCCTAGGCCCCAAGCAGCCTCTGTGGCTGAGGGAAGCGTGGACCCATTCGCTGGGTTCACCGAGAACCCTCCGACTTGGGCCCGGGCTAGCTCGAGGAAGGCAATCCGGTGGTGAAGATTCTCCAGGCTGGATACGTAAGCAAATAAAATAGGAAACTAATGACACGAAAACCATATTTACAAGAAAGAAAAAATCGACTCTAGTTATAAAAGTGTATGGAATTTGACCTTGCCTCGAAGAAACACTACACAAAAGCTATCTTTAATAGACGCCTGTCATTTAAGAGCGGCAGGGACACTGTCCCTCATGCGCTCGCAAAAACAGAGCCGTAATTGTAGCTGGTGCTGCGGGCAGGATTTATTTCTTCAATTGGCTAAATGGCCTCCTCCCCTTCCCCGAAGGTGATATCTGTATTTCAAAATTCAGAGCTGCCGGCAGGACGGGTGGAACCGACCCCAACCTCGACACAAAAATAAGAGGGGCTGCAAAGCCGGGAAATAAAGTTGTTGTAAATAAATTCCAAGTCACCACCTCCCCCTAATCCTCTGCATCCTCGCCGGGCGCGCGATCGGCAGCTGACGGCCTCACAATTGGTACATCCTAATGGAACTGCGAGGGAAATGCAATAATTTTGCCATAATGGGCTGTAACCTCAATTCGACCCCGGCCCTTGCAGCCCCGGGTCGGAAGCGGAGCGATGCGCCCTGCCTCCAGCGGGTGGCGCTCGAGTCCGACTGAACGGCGGCAGCTGGTGGCGGGCACGCGCCCGAGGCGCGCGCGCCACCCCTCTCGCCTCCACCCAACTCCCCTATTAGTGCGCGAGTTTACCTCTAGAGGTCATCAGGCAGGATTTACGACTGGACAACAAAAGCACGTGATTCGAAGTCGTACCCCATATTTGGGTGCCTACGTAGGAGGGAACCAAGTACATGTCCCAGTCATTTCCATAATTCATCATAAATTGTGCAAGGGTGCTATAGACGCACAAACGACCGCGAGCCACAAATCAAGCACACATATCAAAAAACAAATGAGCTCTTATTTTGTAAACTCATTTTGCGGTCGCTATCCAAATGGCCCGGACTACCAGTTGCATAATTATGGAGATCATAGTTCCGTGAGCGAGCAATTCAGGGACTCGGCGAGCATGCACTCCGGCAGGTACGGCTACGGCTACAATGGCATGGATCTCAGCGTCGGCCGCTCGGGCTCTGGCCACTTTGGCTCCGGAGAGCGCGCCCGCAGCTACGCGGCCGGCGCCAGCGCGGCGCCCGCCGAGCCCAGGTACAGCCAGCCGGCCACGTCCACGCACTCGCCTCCGCCCGACCCGCTGCCCTGCTCCGCCGTGGCCCCCTCTCCAGGCAGCGACAGCCACCACGGCGGGAAAAACTCCCTGGGCAACTCCAGCGGCGCCTCGGCCAACGCCGGCAGCACCCACATCAGCAGCAGAGAGGGGGTTGGCACGGCGTCCGGAGCCGAGGAGGACGCCCCCGCCAGCAGCGAGCAGGCGAGCGCGCAGAGCGAGCCGAGCCCGGCGCCGCCCGCTCAACCCCAGATCTACCCCTGGATGCGCAAGCTGCACATAAGTCATGGTAAAGCCAGCCTTTTTCTAAATCCACGCGTCCGCGGGGGCGCGGCTCCTGGTCCCCCTCTCTCCTTGCCGCTCTCTCTCTGGTTCTTTCCTAGTCTTGCCTTTCCCAGCCCTCCGGAGCTTCTCCCTGCCATTCTTCCCCTGCCTTCATCCTTCTTCCTCCTCTTTTCAGCAGCACACTGTGCTGCAGATAGTAAGGGAATGAGCTGGTGGGCAGGCAAGTTTAAACGTTGAAAGTGGGAGAAAGGGGGAAAAATCCATCTCAAACCCCAGCGCCTCTGAATGCGCTACGGGGTCTGGAGAGCCGAGCAGATAGCAGAGAGGTAGAGGATGGCAATAGGGGCCGTGAATCGGGCTTGTCAGGTCGGATAATTTATGAGGAGGGCTACCCTGGGAAAACAGCCTTACTAATTACAGCCCCCCAAAAAGGATTGGGGGGGAATAATCGAGGCGAGGGCCAGCAGGATTCTGAAGTTTGGGGGCAAGAGGGAGAGAGGAGGAAAGGAAGAAAAAGAAAGCAGGCGCCCCCAGCATGCAGGATGGAACAGGAGGCGGCTCTCGCGGCTGGAACTTTAAGGGAGGGTGACCTGGAGGCCACTTAGGCACTCAGAATAGGGCCGTACTTCGGCTGGTTTCCGAGGAGTGGGCAGCCTATGAGGGCTGTGCCCCCCAAACAGGGGTGTCCAGGGCAGGGCCAGAGGGCAGAAAAGGGGCGAGGGAAAGCCCGGCGGTCCTTCGGGACACGGTTCCAGCCTATGATGGGCCGATTGTTCCCAGAGTTCAAATCGTATTGTTTCTCTCTAGAAAGGAAGAGGGAAGGAAATTCGGGAGGGGAGGGTGGACAGGCAGAGAGGGAGGACTTGTTGAGTCTTTTGCCCAGGTTCCCTGCTCAGGACCCTGGCTTGTCAAGCTGGTGGACTTTGGAAGCCAAGGACTGAGGAGTTGGTGGCTAAACCGCTGACTTTTCTGTTGCAGACAACATAGGCGGCCCGGAAGGCAAAAGGGCCCGGACGGCCTACACGCGCTACCAGACTCTGGAGCTGGAGAAGGAGTTCCACTTCAACCGATACCTGACCCGCCGAAGAAGGATTGAAATAGCACATGCTCTTTGCCTCTCCGAGAGACAAATTAAAATCTGGTTCCAAAACCGGAGAATGAAGTGGAAAAAAGATAATAAGCTGAAAAGCATGAGCATGGCGGCGGCGGGAGGGGCCTTCCGCCCCTGAGTATTTGAGCGTTTAAAGTACTGAGCAGTATTAGCGGATCCCGCATAGTGTCAGTACTAAGGTGACTTTCTGAAACTCCCTTGTGTTCCTTCTGTGAAGAAGCCCTGTTCTCGTTGCCCTAATTCATCTTTTAATCATGAGCCTGTTTATTGCCATTATAGCGCCTGTATAAGTAGATCTGCTTTCTGTTCATCTCTTTGTCCTGAATGGCTTTGTCTTGAAAAAAATAGATGTTTTAACTTATTTATATGAAGCAAGCTGTGTTACTTGAAGTAACTATAACAAAAAAAGAAAAGAGAAAAAAACACACAAAAAAGTCCCCCTTCAACCTCGTTTAGTGCCAATGTTGTGTGTTGCACTCGAGTTGTTTAACTGTGCATGTGCGTGGAAGTGTTCCTGTCTCAATAGCTCCAAGCTGTTAAAGATATTTTTATTCAAACTACCTATATTCCTGTGTAATTAATGCTGTTGTAGAGGTGACTTGATGAGACACAACTTAACTTGTTCGATGTGTAGTGACTAGTGACTCTGTGACGAAAACTGTGACTCCAAGCGGTGTGTCCCTGCGTGCCTTTGTAGGACCCTTTGCACGAACTCTGGAAGTGGCTCTTATAAGCTCAGCTTCAGTGATGTATGTTTTTGTGAACAAAGTTACAAATATTGTCCAAGTCTGGCTGTTTAAGCAAACTGTGATCAGCTATTTTTTTTTTTTTTTGGTATTTGTTTTTAAGGAAAAAATACTGACTGGAAACAAAAAAATAAACTTTCTATTGTAAGTTCTCTTGGTCTGGTTTGTGCCAAACAGTGAGCGGCTCTTTCTGCTTTTCTGTCTGTCCAGTCCTGGAAGTTGGTGAGCCTGAGGCCACCTGAGCAGCCTGCCTGTGCATGGAGGCCTCAGACCATCCTAACCAGCTACCTCCCTAACTTTGATCCATCAGAAAGTTCAGGGCAGAAAGTGGGAAAAGCAAAGCTGTCCCAAAGTCCACTATGCCCATTTCTGAGGAAAACAAGTTAACTTGCTGGGTACAAAAAAGAGAAAAAGGGAGAGAAAGAAGGAAAAAAATCCAAGGGCTTTGTTAGCCGCCCTTGGGGCCCACATAGACCCTGCCTCTTTCCTAAGGCTGTCTTAGGCCTCCACTTGCTGAAGAGACTGCTATGCCAGGTTATGGACCCCAAACCCCCTGCCCCTAACCCATCCCAGCACCCCTTCCCCACTCCTCACCCTGAACCCAGTTGACTTCTTTTGCTACAATTAATTTGCTACAAATGGAAGGTACTTACCCCATCCTAGCTCGATTGGGAAACTCCTCAGAGCGGCTAAAGCCCAACTAGAGATTTGCACATTTACCGACTGCTTACACTGATGCCGTCTTTCCTTTTAAAAGTTATAAAACAGTAAACTTTATAAGCCCCAGTTCCGGCTATATGACATTTGGGTGCCAAATGAATAGGGTTTTGTCTATGAATTAGATCGTAAAATCATCCATAGCACAGACAGATCGGCTCACTGGCTATAAAACGTCACGTGGGGCCATTAAAGTAAGTTTTATGGTTTTGGGGAGTTGACATCCAACATTATATACCACATAACATATAATCTCACTGACGCTGGACTCCATTTGACTCTTTTGCAGGCTACGTGTGCCTCCTGGTCATTCAAATTGTCAATTTTAGGTCCAGAAGTGTCCAAACTACAACTTCTCAAAACTCTGAAAAATGGCTCCCTCCGAGTTAAGGTAAGGTAAGCTTGCTTCCTGAGCTCTTTCAAGTTTATTTGTGCTCTGAAAACTTTCTCTCTCTCCCTCCCCACCTCCTCTCCGAGGTTGCCTCTGAATCCAAAAAGGGACAGCAAAGTTTTCCTCTGCTCAAATTAGCAGAGCCAAGAAACCAGCTTTGCGGAGGCAGCCCAGTGAACAGCGCCTGTGGCCCGGCCGCATCCCCAGGCCTAACTTTAATTGCTGCACAACCGCGGATGTTAATGACTTCCGCTGCTCCCGCCGGCGTGCAAAAAGATGATTTTTGTGTGGGAATAGGCCTGCGTGTGGAGTCTTGGCAGGCCCGCTCCCCATTCCGCGCCTGGCCTGTTCCGGGCTCTTTGGGGGTCGAGGAGCCCTGGGGTGGGGGCTGGGAGACAGTGGGGCGCCGGCTGCGGGCGCCAAGGGCTGCGCTGAGCTCCGGAGTTTGAAAGAAAGGCCCCGGCAGGGCCGAGGCGGACTCTGGCGGGATTCCTTATGGGGCTGTGGCAATATGTCTTCGCGGGCCAGGGTCATTTGGCAGGACTGAATTGAGGCGGCGGCCTTCGGGGCCGGGTTTCAGGCTGGCGCGCGAGAGCAGGAGGGCGTTTGAGGCCCGCGTGGCGCAGGCTGCACCTCCAGGCTGGGCCCCTGGTTGCGAGGCCGAGCCCAGGCTGCTAAAGCCCACTGGACGCTGGGGGACCCTAGGTCCCCACCTGGGGGATGGCTCAGCACCCCCTCCCCCGCCCCTGGGACCAGGCCCTGAACCTTGTTTGCCTGCACGTTCTTTTTATTTCTCTGGGACTGTTCTCACCCGCCTGTGAGTCTGAAGCAATAAACTTTATGGCCGGATTTAACTTTAGTCTTTGAATCCCCAGGCTAATTGAAAGGGGTTAAAAACGCTTTCTTTTCTTCCGCCTTGCCCGTTCTCCCGCTCTTCTTTCCGTTTCCTCTCCTTCTTTGTAGAATTAAAACACAGGACCCTCAAAAGGCAAATTAGGCATTCCCCTAGATAACACTGAAGATTAGAGCAATTTACTCCCCCTCAGCATACAGACAAATTCTTTTTTTCCAAACTGTGCCCTAAAGTTTGGGGGGAAATCGAGGTGTCTTCAATGCTCAACTTAAAAGTCCCTAGAGCCATTAGGTTGTTTTTCCTGACACATCATAAAGGGTAGTTTAGGAAAGAAATTGGTAGTTTGTCAGTAGGAGATTTCCGCCTCTCTTTTGTTAGTTGCTCTTTCTGTTTGATCCCAGGAAATTTACATAATCTGTGATTTCCAAAACAGTCTCCAAAATTGCACCAATGGGTGAAGTAAGGTGAAATGAATTTTTCCCGGGTACAATTCCATCTTGGTCCCAGCTACCTCTTCTGGCCCCAGCCCCCTACATTCTTCAATGGCACAACTAAGCCAAGTGACTGGGGACATAGTGGCCTGTCTTGGTGTCTTTTTCTGGGTGGGCACCCAAAAGGGACCTAGAAGATTTCCCCCAATCCTGTCTGAGGAGTTAAGCCAAATTCTCTAACTGCATTGAGAAATGAAACAAAAAAACAGGATCTGATTTTCTCTCAGGAGCTGGGCAGCTTTCCTGCAAGTGCTTATTGGTAGAGATACTAACTAAATAGTTAAAGAGAAAAATTTTGAGGCATAGATTTGGAATTTTGACAAACTTTATTACACAGGTCACCTGTACTCAAAGGAAATCCAACAGTTGTCCCCAAAGTTAGAGATACCAAAAGCAAAACCTTGAAAGTTTGTTTTGTTTTGCAAAATTAGAGCCCTCCTACCTAACTCCTACTTTTCATGAATAGTGGCAAGATAAAGAATTCCTGAAGTCATTTTGTGTAACCCATTAAAGTGATATGGATACTATAGCACTAACATATGTGTCCAAATCTTAAGTGGCGACCGGAATAAGAATTCTATGTAGGGTCTGAGAATTCTGGATCCTTTCTTTTGCTAGTATGGCTGTTTTTCTTTATTGGCAAAATATTGGGTGGTGGTTCTATTTTGGTTACTTATTTGGTAATCTTGCTTGAGTGATTCCTTGGTGACTGAAATTAGAAGCAGAAGAGTCACAGAAATCCTGGCAGGTTTGTCGGAGAACCTTGCATAAAGAAATTATCTTTACCATGTTGGTGGCATACCCCAACTTGGGGTGAGAGGTTGAAAGAAAGACCGTTGGAGTCATATCCAGCACCATACAACAAAGAGAATCTTTCTGGTTAATTTAAAAAATTATAGGCTATAAATACTGTCAGCTTGTCCATTTCTATTTTAATCTTCACAAAACTTGAGTAGAATTTAAGAGAGCAGGTTGACCCACATGGAGTAAAATGGCTTTTTAAGAAATACAATATACAGTCGGACCTATGTAAGTGTTATTAGAGGGATTTTTTTCTTTCTTCCTAATTTCATAGCAAGCTGGCTAAAAAGGATGACTGGTTATCTACTCATTTTGTAGATAAGTTATTTCTTTTTGTGATTATTTTTTTTGGGGGGGTTGTTTTTGCAAAGTAACTTACTTAGGGAAAAAATATCTCTGTCACTGAAGACATCCAGCCTCAGCCGGTGGCAAAAGTATGTCTATGCTCCTTCTCATCTTGTAAAGGGAAAAGGCGGCAGGAATGTACAGGGGCTCATTTGTTTCCACAAACCTGAGAGAAAATATTTCCTGACCTATAAATATAATAGGAAGCTTCTGGTCACACTTACTTAGGGGTTTGTTAGGGTTTGCATGGTCTATTTTCACAACATTATGCCAAGAGTCCTTTTCTCCTGTGTTTTCCCCTGCTTCATTGCTGGTGGCTCTGCAAGGAGAGTGTCTTAGAATTTTCTACCAGAAACAGTCATGTTCATTTGTTGAACTTCAGAGAGGATTATACCCAAACAGCCACATCCTAAAAGATGGGCTGATAAGAGGAAGACTGTCATTTTAGCTTGAAAGATGCCCTTAGTGTCTCCCTGCCTTGGCTGGGGGTCTATCCATGGTTTGCCCACCATGAAGAGGGCAGAGCATTGTGGGTTCCATCCCTTTGGCTTTTAAGGAGGGATTTCCTTGGAGTCAATGACAAAACTATTAATGGGGCTACTAGGCATGGGCTGAGGGGGTCAGCCTAGGCTCCCACCCACATAGGGGAGGGATCCATAATTCTAGCCATTCTAAGCCCCAGAATCAAAAGATCAGCCCAGGTTTGTTTTGTTTGGTATTTTTTCACAAAGAAATTTGTCCTTCTCCCACCAGATCCTTTCCCCACAAATGGGTCTTTTTAATAATAATATTTGTTATGAAGGTTATTAGGTAATTATTGCAATTTTGTGAAGCAGCCCTTGCTGGAGGTGAAGTCTGTCATCGCCTAACAAATGACGCCCGCGCAGTTCACTGCCGGGTTAAGTAAATGCAGAGAAGATAAATCTGCACACCCTAGGAATCGCCAGCAGAGCACGCTTTAGTACAAGTTCACAGTCAACTTGCCCGCCTGGGCTAGCTCTCCCAAACAATTAGGGCTGCGTCTTTATTTTTAAATAAAGAACAAAATGTTCCCATTTCCCATTGATAGTTCCCCCCATCTTCTCTTTCATTTTTTGAAAAATTTTTAAGTACCCAAATTTACCTTGTTACTGAAATCATGAATGATTTCAAGTTAATCTAGTTCCTATGTAAGTGCTGACAAAAAATAAGTAGCAGACTAATTTGACAGGAAATACAGTCAAAAACACACAGAAATATCCAGTTCACCCTCCAGTTCCAAAAGGCAGTGGAAGAAGCAGAGTATCCCAAGATCCTCAATCCAGGGGGTTGGGGTGGGGGAGCTTCTCCCTGAAAGAAGAAGCTCAGCTTTGTGTATCTTTGTGGTTAGTGTGCTACAACTGCAGGTCAAAAAGTTGAGGGTCAAAAGTTTACATTGTGTAGCACTCTTAGTCATCTGCCCAGACAGAGTTTGATGTCAATGTTAGAGCTGCGATCTTGACTATCAGCACAAAAGATAAAATGGCTCGGAGTGACGCGTGTATCACAGTATGGACTCCAGGTGAACCCTAGTGGTTGAATGACCTCAATTACAGAGGAAAGGATAGAAAATTCCTCTTTTCAAGAGTAATACATGCTGTATTTCATGTTGAATTATTGCTTCCATTCTGAGGGAATAGCAGCAGGTAAATAGGCATAGATTTCTGAAACACCAACACCTTAGATGTTGGAGAGCAGGAGTGGTTTGTAGGTTTGTCAGCAAGAAAAACGTTCAAAAACTCATCAGTGTACCTTTAAGAAACAATGTAGCAACTTTCCCATGTTCCATTTGTACCCACAAAGGCAAGAGAACTGAACAGGAAACCTCTTTTATTTGATAAAGGTGATTTTGATTGGCTAGGTTTTGTTTTTTTTAAGTACCTATAATGACCTCAAAAGTGTGGAGAGAAAGGGCAAACACAGGCACTTCATGCAAAATGTATCCTTTGCAATTTTCAAACATAGAAAACACTTTTTCTGAAACCAAATGCAAAGTTCTGAGAGCTTGAAAGAGGAGGGAAAGACATGGAAACCCTCTTGAAAGAGACAGGATTCCTACCACCACCACCACCAGGGAGAAAACATTCATGTTGTTGAAGAATTTTTTGTTATATTTATTATTAACCCACAACTGAATGCAGACAAATGCTACGACACAATTGAATAACTAGAGAATGCAAGAAGGTGGAATCCACAAATGCCAGGCCACGCCATAAGATTTTTGTTCTCCAGAATATACTTTTGAAAATTACCTGTGGAAATGGGTGGGGTGGTGGGTAAGGAGTGGGGAAAACAAGCTAAGCAGGAAGAGTGGGCAAGTAGAAAAGAAAGGGAATAGTGTACTATGGAAGCAGGCTGGAACCATAGCTCCTGTGTGAGTTGCAACTGAATAACTAAACAATATTTTCTTTTTCATGCATTAAGTTGGTTTTAAGTGTTGATGCTGTTAGAATCTATTTCCTGGGGGACGTGGTTTCCTTTTCTATGTATTGACCTTCAAGTGATCAATGTAGGAAAGTAGAAGAGAAAGATAAAATATTTTCTAGGTCTTTCTTCTTAATTTTGGAGATAATCCAACTACCCAGAATGTAGACTATTGCAAGGATGTTTGAGATCATCTTGATATATTCAGGTTGATTAGATTTAACAGTGCCAGGTATGTTCAGTATTAAAGTAAATATTTCCCAAACACTGCCTTCATGGAAGTAATAAGGGTGCTTCTACTGTGCAATGTGTAAAGTTTCTACCCTGGCCAAGAGCTTGGAGCCAAATGGGGTTTTGCCAGATGAAATAGAAGAAAGGAAACAACTGTGGTGATTACTGTTACAGCAGTACACACTTTACCACATCTGGACTAGTGAAATGAAGAAAGTGGAAACCCCTCTTACTGAGACAATTCTATGTCTCTTGTAGAGGACCTTACTATTGTATTTCTGGTTAAAACCATGTAACACACCTTAGAAACATTTTAGCTTTAATACCCATAGATACCTCCCAGCTTTCTTTAAAGGGAAAGAAAAAGGCACTTGCATACTGCTTCCAGAGTATTCAGAGGATTTCAATATTTAGGCCTCTCATACAATACTGATCTTAATATAAATTTTAGGTTTTCTGTCTGGGTTGTGTTCATTATTTTAAACTACTACAAGGAAATTACCCCCCAAACAATTAATTGGTCAAATAGCTGGTAACGTGTTGTTCCTTTACAATCATATGCCTCAGGGTAGGTGGGGGGAAGCCCTCAAAAGCCACCATCAGGCATTTTGAAATTCTACCATTCCCCAGTTTGCTCTAAAGATGTGCTTCAGATAGAGAACAGTCTGGGGCTCTGCCTCTAAAGAACAAAGAACAAATACAGTCAATACATTCCATAACGTTTACATTTCCTTTGCTTTCCCCCCTTGGCTTTTCCCCCTTGGTTTTTCCTGAGAAGTGACCTGGGCAAAGCACCCTACTCTCTAAAAGACACTGTATAGACCTTTTAGAAGCGCAAAGTCCAAGGCCGAGGTGAACTTCAGGTCAGCGCGTCTAACAAATATGAAAATGTCGGCTGGTGAAGGGCGCGCCTTGTGATTTAACAAAGACTGTCAATGTGTAAGATTAATAAGAAACAAAATGCACACGGTGTCACTGTTCGGTCACTTTGAAACTTGGGACAGGGTTGCATTCAAGAGGAAAGGCTGTTCCAAACATATTCAAAATGATTCAAATCAGATTCAAACCAAGCTGCAAATACTGCCTCCCTCTTGCCCTCCCTTTCCCTAGGACTCCCTTCACTCTCCTTCTCCATCTGGGATGCGAGGACATGATGAAAAGTTATTTTACTTAATGGGATTTTAAGAAAGCTTTTGTTGGGAATATATGTTATCCCTGCACGTGGAAATGAGCAAATATGCTTACCAGTTTCCCAAGGAAAGGATAAAGATTTCACTCGGCTTGGGACTGGAGCCAGTTGGTGTGTGAAGATTAGCATGCTCCCTCTCTGCTCGATTTCAGGGCATCCCATCTTTTCTCGGGCAAGATGCTGCTGGTAAAACTTCAGGGCTTTGTTTTTTCTTTCTTTCTTTCTTTCTTTCTTTCTTTCTTTCTTTCTTTCTTTCTTTCTTTTTTTTGAGTTAGTATCTTCCTAGTTTTTCCTTTGCTGTCTTGGATTTTATGTAAAGGCAAGAAGTGATTTAGAATATATATACATATATGTATAATTACATATATACATATTTAAAAGATTATTTGATTCAATGGAATTGTGCTATGGTTTTTGCAAAGGAAGATTGTGGAAGGTTCAGAAAGGTACTGGGATTGTTTATTACAGCCATAAATCTTGCAGTAAAATGTCAAAATGTCGGTGTGTGAGATAACACTTGGTGGTCCTGGCTCCGTTTGTGTTTATGATACGAACCCGCAAAGACAAGTTACAGGCCTTGGGGGATTCTGTGTAAGCCCATCTTCCTAAAGTAATAGAACCACACGAAACACAGGCACAGTTAGCTGGTTTAGCTTATCCATATACAAACAGTGCCTGTGTCTCCTTAATACTTAAAAATAGAAATTTCGTAGAAGATTCTGAGGCTAAACAACATGAATTTTGTGTTTTAGTGTCCATAAATAATATTAAACAGACATAGTTAAGACCCTAATACTCAAGGTTGATGACTTGAGGAGAGCAAGATTTCCTTGTCACGATTTTTCTCCCCTTGAAGCTCAGAGAGCTCAGATTTGTAATACATATTATCTATATGTATATTATTTCTATTACATAGTATACAATCTAGGTACCTATTATTTTTTTCTTGCTGGCAAGACATATTGGTTTAGGTTGCTGTATCACAGGCTAGGTTTTCCCCACCGAGTCTAGAGAAGATGTCTAAAGATTATAATCAGCGTTGATTTTTGTCTGTGGCTCAGATTCCATTAAAAAAATTCAGGGTGCCTCAAGTCAATGGGCTGCACTTTTCACACACACATACACCCAATGCGGAAAAGCTCTTTATACCACTTCAGGACGGTTCCAGTTAGAAAGCTAATATGATCCCTTTTTTAACCTCTTCTCCTAAATTAGTTTAAAAGATTAGTCCCATATAATAGGCTTTATGTGGCTAAGCATTAAACGACTATCCATCAAATAGATATATTCTAGCATTTAGTAACTCATATGAGTAACCGATATAAATGAAGATAAAATTGACATTCTTTTTGAAGTGTCTCCAGGCTTAAGCTATAACTTTCCTTGTCTGCGTTCCAGACTCAGTTGTGAGAAGGCTGTTTATACTGCTCTTTGAAAAATCAACTAAGGTGCACCAGCTGAAATATCCTTGCTTTGCCTGCCAATATGAAAGTTATTTTTAGAATGATGACTATGCTAGTTTGCACTGCTCTAATCTAGGCTGAAAACTGGAGGATCTAGTTGTGTCTGGTACTCACAAAAGGAAAAGTACACACTACGAATAAGGCATCAGTATTTACTTCAAAGATCAACATTAGGTGGAATTAATAAGTAATTTATTTGTTAATAATGGCATAATTAGTTTACCCATCAAATTTCAATTACCAAATGGCAGGCAACAGTCCCTTTCCCTCCTTTCCGGAGCTACTGATATCGTTAATATGCTAATTTTCAGCAATTCAGAAATTATAGATTGTTCTGTAAATATAACTCTAGTCTCAGCTACAGCCTGAAAAAGCAGCATCCAAAAGAGAAAACAAAATTCTTATCTGGAAAAGACCCCTGGGGATCAGATCTGGCAAAGGTCTTATTCTATTTTAAGCTTGCTTTTATTTGGGGATTGTTCTGAAATAGGAAGTTATTTGTTTAAAAGCTCGGTTTTATGGAAGTGTTGCTTCTATCCATTCTTATCCTTGAGCCGTCGTCTCACTGCACAATCCCACTTCGTCAACTCAGGCATGTTTAGTTCTTAGGTCGACCCCTCCATCAAATAAGATGCTATTAGAAAGGTGGGTTTTGTTTTGTTTTTAATAAGGTAAAAACAAAAAGACTGTCTTAAAAGGAAACAAATAAGAAATGTCTGTCTGATTACACTGGAATGGCTTCGCTGTACACCCCTGTGTAGATTTCTCAGCTACACACCTAATCTTTGCAGCTCCTGCCAGTCTTCCCAAAATAGGGACGAGTCAGCAGGGTGTAGGAAAGGAATAAGCGGGTGGGAAAATTTGTCGGTCGGCCACGTTCGTTTTATTCCAGTGCCATGATAAAAAACAGGATGCCCCTTGGTGTCGACGCCTTTTCCCTCCCGCAGCGGGCCTCGAACCTTGGAGGACGCGGGGCCTGACTGGGCTGGAAATCAGCGCTGAGTCTGCCCTGGGGCCTAGGCTAGAAGTAGGGCATTCGCAGGGCCCAGGGGAGCTACAGCCTGACAGGCCCTGAATTCCCTGCGGTAATCCAAATTGGGGGGCTGGAGGACTGAAGCCCCTGCTCACTCCCCCTCCCTGAGCCGGACAGTGGCATCCATCACCCACCCGCGCGTTTCCTGATCCGGGTCCGCGCGCGCGGCGCGCCCATTGGTGGGGGAGTTGCACGTGGGGCGCGGGGCGGAGCGCGCGCGGGGCCTAGGCGGAAGGCGCGCGCGCGGGGGGAGGAGCGGCGCGAACTTTGGTGGTGGCGTCGGCGGGAGGGGGTGGGGTGGGCACTTGACAGCGGGGGGAGGGGAAGGGCGCAGAGGAAGGGGGGATGGGAAGCGAGGCAAGAGGGGGAGGGGCCTCAGCGAGCCCAGAAAAACGACAACGCGAGAAAAATTAGTATTTTTGCACTTCACAAATTAATGACCATGAGCTCGTTTTTGATAAACTCCAACTACATCGAGCCCAAGTTCCCTCCCTTCGAGGAGTACGCGCAGCACAGCGGCCCGGGCGGCGGAGACGGCGGCCCAGGCGGGGGCCCCGGCTACCAGCAGCCCCCGGCGCCCGCGACCCAGCACCTGCCGCAGCAGCAGCCCCAGCTCCCTCACGCGGGCGGCAGCCGTGAACCCCCTGCCTCCTACTACGCGCCGCGGGCCGCCGGTGAGCCCGCCTACCCCGCGGCCGCACTCTACCCCACTCACGGTGCCGCGGACGCCGCCTACCCCTATGGCTACCGCGGCGGCGCTAGCCCCGGGCGGCCACCACAGCCGGAGCAGCCCATGGCACACGCCAAGGGCCCGGCGCACGGCCTGCATGCGAGCCAAGTTTTGCAACCTGGGCGGCAGCCCCCGCCACCACCTCCCCGGCAACACCGCGCTGCGCCCCCTGCGCCCCCGCGGCGCTGCGAGGCAGCCCCCGCCACTCCAGGCGTCCCGACAGGGGGCAGCGCCCCCGCGTGCCCGCTGCTCTTGGCGGACAAGAGCCCGCCGGGCCTGAAGGGCAAGGAGCCCGTGGTGTACCCCTGGATGAAGAAGATCCATGTCAGCGCCGGTACGTGGCGCCGCTGGGAAGGGGCGGAAGGGTGGACTGGGGCCAGACCAGGGTTGGAGGGTGGGGACAGGGGTCAGGAGCGAAAGGCCCGGGGAAGGGGGCCTCAGGAGGGGAGCCCCCATCTGGCCCCGGCTGCTGGGGGATATGGGTGTGTGCGTGCCAGGCTGCAGCCTGATCCAAACGTGAGAACCCTTTTGTACCCAGGGTCCCTTTATCGGAGATTTACGAGACGCCAAACTGTTAGGGCAGTAATTATAGCCCCCATAAATTTAATTGCCCTGGCAGAGGCTTCGGGCCATGTGTCTTTGAAGCTTTTCTTCAGCCCGAATGCCCAGCACCATTCTTTATGGCTCTCGGGTGTTTCCCGTTGTCAATAGCCTGTGAAACATTTTCTTTGCCGTTTTATGTATCTTGCGTGAACTTGATGTCAGGTTATTATATAATGATGATGTCCAATTGCTCTTCCCCACCCTATCTTCTCTCTCCTCCTCCTTTCCCGCTCTTCCACTTCCTCCTCCTTGGCCGCCTTCTTCGGGGTTCTGGGCATTCAGTCAATCCCAGTTATAATGGAGGGGAGCCCAAACGCTCTCGAACCGCCTACACCCGGCAGCAGGTCTTGGAGCTGGAGAAGGAGTTCCATTTTAACCGCTACCTGACCCGGCGGCGCCGCATCGAGATCGCCCACACTCTCTGCTTGTCCGAACGCCAGGTCAAGATCTGGTTTCAGAACCGGAGAATGAAGTGGAAGAAAGATCACAAACTGCCCAACACCAAGATGCGAACCTCCAACCCGGCCTCGACCTCTGCTGGCCCGCCAGGAAAAGCACAAACTCAGAGCCCACACCCTCATCCTCACTCTCTTCCTGGTTCCTCCACACCCATTCCCTCTTCCATATAATGTTCTAGAGACCTAGTCAGTTTCTTGTCCGTCCCTTACCTGTTTTTCTTCTCTCTGCTCCTGCCCATTTCTCCATCCCTCTCTCCCCATCTGGTTCATAACAGACACCAAAACAAAGCCCAACTTGATGAAAAGGATAACCAAAAAAGAAGACATTACTCCCAGGAAGAGTGTGTGCTGATTGCCACCCAAGAGAGGACACTTGTCCAGGTTGCTGCTTGGTGGCACAACCTGCTGGCCTGGGTTTGTATACCTGAGAAGAACTACTTGGCATCGCATATATTTAAGA
The DNA here is from genome assembly GCF_964194105.1 of Spermophilus citellus. NCBI lineage: Eukaryota > Metazoa > Chordata > Mammalia > Rodentia > Sciuridae > Spermophilus > Spermophilus citellus. The sequence goes on from NC_138184.1 coordinate 144,971,864, forward strand.
TGTCTAAAGTCAGCTGGACATAACATACTGACTGGAGACAATGTACTTGTATATTTGTTGCAAGAGGAAAACAGACCTTTTCCCACCCTCTTTACCTCCTCCTTCTCCATTAGGGCAGCTCATACAAACCGTGTATTGAACTGAATAAATGAGTGGACATTGTGGGCCTCACACGATTATTTAATTCTCAAAATGTGTAGGTGTGATGGTAGGTGTGCCCATTAGTTTCCCTTCCTTGCATTTATTTAAAATATTG